>NC_064921.1:715573726-716173726 GCF_023897955.1 Schistocerca gregaria | reverse complement strand
TTACTGATGATCTGGAAACGCAAATTTAGAACAAGTAGAACATTATATAAAATTTGTTGTGTGGTCGAGCGGAACCCACCCTTCGCTCTTCCCAGATTATCGTTGCTGCACGGAATGATTGTTAAAGCACCGACGGCTTCAGAGTTCGTCTTCTCCAACGTTTGCTTTTGCAGTACATTCCGCAATCTTTTCGTTATGAGTCGTCTGTTTCGGTTTCCCGATGTAGTTTTGCTCACAGCTCCCGACTTCTCTTAACCCCGAGCCACCACTAGCCGAAAATTCCGCACTGCAGTCCGGTCAATCTGCAGAGCTCGATAAGAGCATCGCGGTCGTTCCTGAGCTAATGAAACGGCCGTGTCTGTAGTTGTTCCCAGATGTCTCCCACAGCAACGGCCTCCCGGACGCCTGCATTACAGGAGTACGCCCCTACTCCCAGCCATACAATTGCATTTGAAAGCAGAATAACATGAGCTACAGAGCAACTCCGACTTTTGTGTCTGACCTACTTTTAATGATACTGTGGTCGGTTTAGTTACTACTATCGCTGCTGGACGAAGCAGACCAGTTGAAAGCCACACGGTATTCTTGTAACGAACAGGTAATGGAAATTTAGGTAAAACGATATCAAAAAAAGTTGCGTGGTGGAGCGACACATACAGTTGGCTCTTCGTAGATGATCATTGCTGCACGGAATAATTCTTAAGGCACCGACGCCTTCAGGAGTCGTGTTTGGAAGTTTTGCTTGCAGTATATTCCGCTATCTTTTCGTTATGAGTTGGTGTTTCGGCTTCCCGGTGTTTTTTTGTTTAGTGCATTTGCCTTCCCTTGACGCTAAGAAAGCACATGACGAAAGTGAAACACCACCGTCTGTTCATCTGCAGAGTGCGATGAAATTATTCACTCTACATTCATTGCCTTTAATATTCTTTCCATCAGTGGTGGGCGCTGCCTTCAGAAAGCGCTTTTCTTTCTGATTTACATGAAAGTTTGTGTTCCTCGGAGCTGGACTGCTTGGGATTACCTTCACTGCCACCGGCAGGTGGCTCGTTGGTCTAGGGGTATGATTCCTGCTTTGGGTGCAGGAGGTCCCGGGTTCAAATCCCGGACGAGCCCTATCGTTTTGACCGTGCTGAAGAGTAGGTGGAGCTCACCCACGTTTGTAGCTCTGCAATGAAGAACAGATGCGTGCCGCAGCACGCTGTGTGTGGCCCTACGGTCATGAAGGGACCGTTTGATATGGCAAGAATCTGATACCAGTAAATTACATAGGTCGATTTCTGTAGAAGAGCCGACAGTAATCTTGCATGCAACGGAAAACAAAGGTTGTCTTTGCAGAACGTGTGCACCGAGTCTGCCTGCAGCGGCGGTGGCGAGCGGTTCGTCGTGCTGTGCTTCGCTCTGCGGCTGGCTTTGTTTACATCCGCTGTGTAAGTCTGTGCGTTTTCGCCGGCGCTTCGCAGTAGTTAGATATTCTGTCAACGTTCGAAAATGCAGTAATGGCTCAACTTAGTAGAAAGGACACTCTGAAATTTACCTTTGATCGACGTTTTGCTCGACCTAAATCTTTCGAAATTGAGGATTGGTTAGAGGAAGTTGTTCAAGTTCCGTTTGAAGATACTGTTGGTTTTCACTTGTCAATTGTGAGTAGTGTGATGTACTTGAAGCTGAAAAACCCTGAGTTATGCGAACGAGTTGTCAATAATACCGGTGGTAAGCTTAAGTTTAAACACAGTGATGGAAATATTGGCGAAGTTACTGTCGATCATGTGGGACTTGGTATTCGAACAATTCGAATTTTTGAGCTACCCTTTGAAGTTCCTACAGATGCGATCAATCTTGTTATTGCACCCTTTGGGAAGGTCCTCAGTAATTTTGCAGAAAAATGGTCCGGTGCTCACAAATATCAGGTTTTGAACGGTGTCAGGCAGTTGAAGGTGGACTTATTACGACATATTCCGTCTTACATTAACGTTTGCGGTTATCGAGGTATCGTCATTTATGATGGTCAACCACGAACGTGTGCAGCTTGCAATTCTCCAGGTCATATTCGTTCTGAATGTATTCAAAGACGTGTTGTGCAGCTGCCGACAGGTGAACCGGTGAAGTCCGCGGAGATGACTATTTTGTCCACCACTTACGCTTCGGTGGCTCGCGACCAACCGACCGACCAACTGCCCATGGATACCGAAGTAGACATTCGCCCCCAACCAACCCTTCCTCCAACGGCCGAGCAACTTGTTGACATTTCTGAGCGACAAGAGCAACACCTGAGTGTGAGTGACGTGGTTGATTCCGTAGCGCAGTCCCCGACTCTGTCAACAGAACAAAATTCCACCTCCTCAGAGACGCAGGTCAGGACTGTGACTGCTGAATGTCGTTCCCCACAACCCCACCATGAAATCTCGGATTCCGATGAGCGTTGTCCACCTGCTAAATCCCCGCGGAAGAATAAGAAACGCAGAATCGCCCGCCAGGGTGCGGAAGAGGCGGCGGCGTCGTTGCGGGGAAAGGTGCAGCAAATCATGGACAAAGTCAGTGCAAAATCACCAGAATCCTCCCGACAACAGGCGCTAACTTCTGCACACCTGCGGGATGAAGATCGTGCAATCACGCTAACTGAGCCCTCTCGCGATGCTACCGGCCAGGTGTCTCCCATGTGCAGTGACGATGTTGATCATTGTTTAAAAGAACAACGACAACATCATCCTCTTGCGTCCAAGAACCCCAGCACTATAGACTGGGCGGCGGAACCAGAGGTCGAACACATGGACGCTGATGCAACTGATATTCCAGTCACTTCCCGATTTCCCGAACAGCCTTCTACGGCAGTAGAACCGGCACATGATGATAAGTTACTGGATCCACGGCAGGCAAACAAAGAAGAGGACTCTGACTTCTTTTAAAACGGCGCCGATTCCTTCTTACTCTCGTAAGAGCGTGAATGACTGATCAGCAGGCGTATAAAATTGGTACATTAAATATAAATAAAATCCGCAGTTCCCTCAAACTCGACAACATCGTAGACCTCTTATACGCCGCCGACATTGATATCCTCTTGCTTCAGGAGGTCGCCGACATTGCTTTGAACCACATTCCCGGTTATAATGTGACGGCCAATCCGGGACACGGTTCCGATTTAGGCACCGCTATTCTCACGAAAGAAGGAATTATCGTCCAGAATGTAGAACGACTCATAAGTTGTAGGGGAATTGGCGTGACTATCAATAATGTTAGACTCCTAAATCTGTATGCACCATCCGGCTCAACTAATAGGCGACGCCGAGCGGACTTTTTCAAGGAAGAAATACTTCCGCTTTTTGCAACACAATATGACCACCTAATATTGGCGGGAGATTTTAACTGTGTACTTAACGCCAAAGATCAGACGCCGCATTTCAATAAATCGATTGAATTAGAACAGATCGTCAAGGATTTACGTTTAGTCGATACGTGGGAGCACAAGTTTGGTACAACACCTGGTTTTACTCACGTCACGAATCATTCAGCGAGTAGATTGGACCGCATTTACGTATCGGACACTCTCAGACAGCGAATTTTACAAACTGAGGTCTGGCCAACCAGTTTCTCCGACCATGCGGCTTATATTTGCACGCTGAATTTGGGGAAACAGGAAACCTACCGAGGCAAAGGACTATGGAAACTAAATGTTGCACATTTAGACGATCCTGAATGCAGAGAAGCCTTCACTCGAGCGTGGAATGAAAGTGAAGCCAAATTCAGTACGTACGGCTCGGCATTGCAATGGTGGCTCGAATGCGCTAAACCGAAAATTCGTACATCCATGATACAATATTCCCGGAATAAGAACTGGTGGTTTAAGAGAACGATGGAGTTTTATTATCAATGTCTTCGAGACTTATATACTCTTGATGCCACTGTGATTGACAACTACCCCCGCATTAAAAGACTGCAAGCAAAAATATTACTTTTGAAACGAAAACAGATGGAAGGTTACAAAATTAGAGGTCGGGTTTCGACTATGGCAAAAGGCGAACAGCCATCCATTTATCACCTGATACGTGAAACTAAACGAGCACGGACAAAGATCTTAACTGAACTACAATCCGACGACGGCACGATTCTAACTCGGCAACACGATATCAGAGACGCCGTTCAAACTTATTACACTGACTTGATGTCCAATAAACCTACCGACGACGAAGCCCTTGCAGAGTTCCGGAGCAGCTTAACGCACAGGCTTCGCCCTGCGGATGTAGCCGAACTCGTCACCGATGTAACGGAAGATGAACTGGAAGATGTGGTGTTCCACAGTCCAAAAAACAAATCTCCCGGATGTGACGGTCTCCCGGTGGAACTTTATCAAGTCTTCTGGCCACAACTGAAGACAAAGCTGACGGTGCTCTGCAACGAACTTCTCCAACCGGACATGCCCATTCCTCCGCCATTCAGTGAAGGACTTGTGGTCTTACTCCCGAAACGGACGAGCAATAACACCGTCGCAACTTTGCGACCCATTACGTTGCTCAACAGCGACTACAAAATTTTTGCTCGCATTCTCGCAACGAGAATGAAAACTGTGATGCATACCGTCATTGGATCACATCAAACGAGTGTTGGAAAGGACAGAGCTATATATCAGACATTATCAGACTATCGAGATGTGATTTCTGTTGCGGACGCTTGCAAAATCCGATGTGCTATCGTAACTTTAGATTTCGCACAGGCTTTCGACAGAGTGAACCATCCTTACCTTTTCCAGATAATGCAGACTCTGGGTTTTCCTCCGCAGTTCATCAGCATCATACAGAAATTGTTACGGAATAGTACATCCAAACTTGTCGTTAACGGTCAGCCAAGTCGCGCCGTCCCGATAAACAGTTCTGTTAGGCAGGGCTGCCCTATGTCGATGGCGCTGTTTGCCATTGCGATCGAACCGCTGCTAGTCACCTTGACGGAACGTTTACAAGGACTCCACATACACGGGCAGAAGATAGTGTGCCGAGCTTACGCTGATGATGTTACCTTCCTAGCTATGAATGTCAATGAGGTCGAGAGGGGTCTCCTGATCATCTCACAATATGAAAAGGCATCTGGTGCGAAACTGCATTGGACGAAATCAGGGATCATGAACGTTGGGCAAGGCATAGGCGCGATCGGTCATGGCCAGCTTAAAGAGATCACTAGGATGACGTGTCTCGGTGTCGATTTTCGGAACACCATCCGCCACACCATTGCCGCCAATTATAAGCAATTGCTCAACAAAATTCGTGCTTGTGCGAAGTTACATAGCGTCAGGAAATTGGACGAGCTTCAAAAGGTTGAATTGGCCAATATTTATATCACTGCCAAAATCAATTATGTGGCTCAAGTTTTGCCCATCCCCACCGATATAGCCAAATGCATGCTGTCCGCGCTTGGACACTTTGTATGTCGTGGCCAGATCTTTAAAGTTCGATATGACACCTTGACACTCCCAACGCGAGATGGCGGACTCAGTCTCACCGATGTACACAAAAAAGCGAAAGCTCTTTATTTCTGCAAAACTTACAAGCTATGGAAACAGTCACCGCCCAGTCTGACCGCTCTTGTCCTGAATGAAATCGCACCGACTGATCTTCAACCGCCAATTGATGTGCACCATATACCGACTGCGCTCTACCACTTCAAGAGTTTTCTCTTAGAGTATAGTTATGTCCATACAACAGTCTCTGAAAAGAATTTGACGACAGTTAAGGCAATCTACAACTCCTTTGTGGCAACTAAATCACGGAATGTTATCGAACAAAAATTTCCAAACTACAACTGGGACGCGACGTGGCAAAACATCCACAGCCCCTACTTACCTTCGCAAGTAAAGGCGACGTGGTACGCTGCCGTCAATAGAAAAATCCCGACGCAGTCCAGGCTTCATGCAATTCATTTGCAGGACTCGCCAATGTGTGTCACGTGTAATCTCATAGACAGCGAAGAACACCGTTTCGTCTGTGGTACCACGAAAGATATATGGGGTTACGCCCGACAGAAACTGTCGAGCATCAAGAGGACCTCACCATCTGCGATAACGCCAGCTGACTTTCTCAACCCTGAAGCAATCCCATTTCCCAGGACAAAGCGGAATGCTGTCAACTGGATAATAGGTCACACAGTGCACTATATTTTTAGTACTGGCGATAAGAACAAAGACGATTTTGTTCTATACCTGACCCTGCAGCACAGCATGATCGCACGCGAACGTAACTACAAGGCGACCTTTGCCAACTTTTTAAGCAAGACCATTGTGTGATATGCGATTCGACACTCGACCCGTCAGTCTTGCCATGACGGGGAACGTAATATTTAAAGAACGCCCGAAACTATACCACGAGACATGAATGCATGTTTAACCTTCTTTCGAAGTAAGGCGAAACCGACTATTCGCTACATCATTGAGGAGCAGCAGAGGACAATAACAGACGAAAGATGTGAAGACAACACTAGAGAAAAAAAACAAACACTTTTCGTTTTCTTATATTTTGCACCAACAAAGGAGAAGATTCCTTTTTAATCACTTATTTCTTATTTATTTATTTATTAATCCTAACCAGAAAAGGTACTTTAGTTCGACACTGCTTAACATAGTTGATAGTGTCATCATTTTTTTTTTTTTTTGCCGTTAACGCCTCACTCACCTAGAAGAAATGGATTGAGTTCTGGTGGAAGAATGGATCCCTTCTGGAAGATCCTCATAAAAAAAAAAAAAAAAAAAAAAAAAAAAAAAAAAAGAGGAAAAAAAAAGTGGTTCAAACAAAATTATAAATAAAAAATAAAAAAATTAAAAAAATTTTTTCACATATACAAATGGGTGACTGGTATGGGGGCGACATCGAGGCCAGGCCTCAGGATTCTTGACCCCTGCCCTCTTTGCCGCCGCCTGCCTGCCACTACTTCATTAAAAAAAAAAAAAAAAAAAAAAAAAAAGTGGCTAGGATACCTGGCTCTCACCCAGGAATATATATAAAACTAAAAAAAAAAAAAAAAAAAAAAAAAAAAAAAAAAAAAAAAAAAAGTCGGTAGAGCGTTAAAAAAAAAAAAAAAAAAAAAAAAAAAAAAAAAAAAAAAAAGTGGTAGAGCACTGGTTTTTAAAAAAAAAAAAAAAAGTGGTAGAGCACTGGTCTAATAAACCAGGGGTCGTAAGTTCCATCCTCACAGGAGAAAGATGAATTAAAAAAAAAAATAAAAAAAAAAAAAAAAAAGGGGTATGATTCCTGCTTTGGGTGCAGGAGGTCCCGGGTTCAAATCCCGGACGAGCCCTATCGTTTTGACCGTGCTGAAGAGTAGGTGGAGCTCACCCACGTTTGTAGCTCTGCAATGAAGAACAGATGCGTGCCGCAGCACGCTGTGTGTGGCCCTACGGTCATGAAGGGACCGTTTGATATGGCAAGAATCTGATACCAGTAAATTACATAGGTCGATTTCTGTAGAAGAGCCGACAGTAATCTTGCATGCAACGGAAAACAAAGGTTGTCTTTGCAGAACGTGTGCACCGTGAGTGGAGACGAAGCTCAATCGTGGAGCAGTCTACCTTCATCTGATTAGCGACAACGTCAACCAAAGAGTGGGATACAAGACTGAGCGTAGTTACGAGTTTCTCACTATTAGTTATGTTCACACTTCAACAGAGTTGTGACAAGGCGAGTGCAAAGAGATCAGGAAAGCCAGTATGAAGCGAACTTGAAGTAGTCTTGAAGAAATGGATACTAAATTTTGCAGGCCAGAATGGAGCTACGAGCGTTCTGAGTTACTGAATACCGGTGCACTATGGGAGCAAGAGCATTTGACAGTAAAATGAGGTAGCACACGACATTTATTATCCCGCACACGCAGACGTGACGTTATCTCGGAAATGGAATCCTAAAACGGGTTTAAAAAAAGTCGTGCTTCCGCCCGGGATCGAACCGGGGACCTTCTGCGTGTAAAGCAGACGTGATAACCGCTACACCACGGAAACGACGGTTTTGCCGTTGTACTACCTGGAAAACCGTAGCTCCAACAGATTTTTCCTGCGTAAGCAAGGGCATCGGCTACGAGCTCCGTCCGATTCTAGAAGTTGCTATAGTAAAAGACAACGATAAAAACAATCAAACCGCAACAGCCAGGGAGAACGCTGGGTGAGCAGCAGCTCTGCACGGTGATAGCAAGAACGGAGGCGATAGTCATGTGCATCGAGAAGGCTCGTTGGTCTAGTGGTATGATTCCTGCTTCGGGTGCAGGATGTCCCGGGTTCATATCCCGGACGAGCCCTTGCGTTTTGTGCAAACGTGTGGCGACTACCGGCATGCCGGCGGCTGTTCCGCGCATTTCCTGCCCTCCAGGTAAGCACAAAAACCTAGTAGCCGGTTCTGAAAGAGTTTCATGTATCATTTGAGCCATCTGCAGCCTGGTGGTTGGACGTTTGAAATTGATTTAAATGTTCACAGTAGAGATTGTAGCAAGTGTCTTGTTGAGTGCGACGAAAAAGTGATTACGCCCGGAATCGAAACGGAGACCTTCTGCCTGTTAGGCAGACGTGATAACCGCTACACCACGGAAACTGCTAAGCTCTGAGATCCACATGTGACACAACTTGCAGGACGATCACAACTTTGGCGTAAAAATCACTTTGCGGAAACGCACAATACAGGTATTTCGCATTCGTACGCAACAATCGACAGCACCCTTGCCTGTCTGAATGCCACCACGAATAAGAGCCCAAGAAGTCGTCGGACAAGCTCGCGGCCGAGTCCTCGGTAGCATCAGCTACTCTTGCTTTCCGTACGAGCTACCGTCAATTCGCGCAGTCGCTATTGCATATGATGTCACCAAAAGCAATCACTTCGTTAGCGGCAAGGAGCCCGGGCCCAGCGGTAGATCTACATGGAGGCACCAGCAGCCCCGACAGGCCGCCGCTGGCGCGCCGGCGTCCGGACCCGCGACCCCTAATGACGTTGCAGTCGATGTATTTCTTAATATCGCTTTTGGAAGAAGCAAGCCAGGTGTAAATCACACAGTATTTTACTGATGATCTGGAAACGCAAATTTAGAACAAGTAGAACATTATATAAAATTTGTTGTGTGGTCGAGCGGAACCCACCCTTCGCTCTTCCCAGATTATCGTTGCTGCACGGAATGATTGTTAAAGCACCGACGGCTTCAGAGTTCGTCTTCTCCAACGTTTGCTTTTGCAGTACATTCCGCAATCTTTTCGTTATGAGTCGTCTGTTTCGGTTTCCCGATGTAGTTTTGCTCACAGCTCCCGACTTCTCTTAACCCCGAGCCACCACTAGCCGAAAATTCCGCACTGCAGTCCGGTCAATCTGCAGAGCTCGATAAGAGCATCGCGGTCGTTCCTGAGCTAATGAAACGGCCGTGTCTGTAGTTGTTCCCAGATGTCTCCCACAGCAACGGCCTCCCGGACGCCTGCATTACAGGAGTACGCCCCTACTCCCAGCCATACAATTGCATTTGAAAGCAGAATAACATGAGCTACAGAGCAACTCCGACTTTTGTGTCTGACCTACTTTTAATGATACTGTGGTCGGTTTAGTTACTACTATCGCTGCTGGACGAAGCAGACCAGTTGAAAGCCACACGGTATTCTTGTAACGAACAGGTAATGGAAATTTAGGTAAAACGATATCAAAAAAAGTTGCGTGGTGGAGCGACACATACAGTTGGCTCTTCGTAGATGATCATTGCTGCACGGAATAATTCTTAAGGCACCGACGCCTTCAGGAGTCGTGTTTGGAAGTTTTGCTTGCAGTATATTCCGCTATCTTTTCGTTATGAGTTGGTGTTTCGGCTTCCCGGTGTTTTTTTGTTTAGTGCATTTGCCTTCCCTTGACGCTAAGAAAGCACATGACGAAAGTGAAACACCACCGTCTGTTCATCTGCAGAGTGCGATGAAATTATTCACTCTACATTCATTGCCTTTAATATTCTTTCCATCAGTGGTGGGCGCTGCCTTCAGAAAGCGCTTTTCTTTCTGATTTACATGAAAGTTTGTGTTCCTCGGAGCTGGACTGCTTGGGATTACCTTCACTGCCACCGGCAGGTGGCTCGTTGGTCTAGGGGTATGATTCCTGCTTTGGGTGCAGGAGGTCCCGGGTTCAAATCCCGGACGAGCCCTATCGTTTTGACCGTGCTGAAGAGTAGGTGGAGCTCACCCACGTTTGTAGCTCTGCAATGAAGAACAGATGCGTGCCGCAGCACGCTGTGTGTGGCCCTACGGTCATGAAGGGACCGTTTGATATGGCAAGAATCTGATACCAGTAAATTACATAGGTCGATTTCTGTAGAAGAGCCGACAGTAATCTTGCATGCAACGGAAAACAAAGGTTGTCTTTGCAGAACGTGTGCACCGTGAGTGGAGACGAAGCTCAATCGTGGAGCAGTCTACCTTCATCTGATTAGCGACAACGTCAACCAAAGAGTGGGATACAAGACTGAGCGTAGTTACGAGTTTCTCACTATTAGTTATGTTCACACTTCAACAGAGTTGTGACAAGGCGAGTGCAAAGAGATCAGGAAAGCCAGTATGAAGCGAACTTGAAGTAGTCTTGAAGAAATGGATACTAAATTTTGCAGGCCAGAATGGAGCTACGAGCGTTCTGAGTTACTGAATACCGGTGCACTATGGGAGCAAGAGCATTTGACAGTAAAATGAGGTAGCACACGACATTTATTATCCCGCACACGCAGACGTGACGTTATCTCGGAAATGGAATCCTAAAACGGGTTTAAAAAAAGTGGTGCTTCCGCCCGGGATCGAACCGGGGACCTTCTGCGTGTAAAGCAGACGTGATAACCGCTACACCACGGAAACGACGGTTTTGCCGTTGTACTACCTGGAAAACCGTAGCTCCAACAGATTTTTCCTGCGTAAGCAAGGGCATCGGCTACGAGCTCCGTCCGATTCTAGAAGTTGCTATAGTAAAAGACAACGATAAAAACAATCAAACCGCAACAGCCAGGGAGAACGCTGGGTGAGCAGCAGCTCTGCACGGTGATAGCAAGAACGGAGGCGATAGTCATGTGCATCGAGAAGGCTCGTTGGTCTAGTGGTATGATTCCTGCTTCGGGTGCAGGATGTCCCGGGTTCATATCCCGGACGAGCCCTTGCGTTTTGTGCAAACGTGTGGCGACTACCGGCATGCCGGCGGCTGTTCCGCGCATTTCCTGCCCTCCAGGTAAGCACAAAAACCTAGTAGCCGGTTCTGAAAGAGTTTCATGTATCATTTGAGCCATCTGCAGCCTGGTGGTTGGACGTTTGAAATTGATTTAAATGTTCACAGTAGAGATTGTAGCAAGTGTCTTGTTGAGTGCGACGAAAAAGTGATTACGCCCGGAATCGAAACGGAGACCTTCTGCCTGTTAGGCAGACGTGATAACCGCTACACCACGGAAACTGCTAAGCTCTGAGATCCACATGTGACACAACTTGCAGGACGATCACAACTTTGGCGTAAAAATCACTTTGCGGAAACGCACAATGCAGGTATTTCGCATTCGTACGCAACAATCGACAGCACCCTTGCCTGTCTGAATGCCACCACGAATAAGAGCCCAAGAAGTCGTCGGACAAGCTCGCGGCCGAGTCCTCGGTAGCATCAGCTACTCTTGCTTTCCGTACGAGCTACCGTCAATTCGCGCAGTCGCTATTGCATATGATGTCACCAAAAGCAATCACTTCGTTAGCGGCAAGGAGCCCGGGCCCAGCGGTAGCAGTAGCTCTACATGGAGGCACCAGCAGCCCCGACAGGCCGCCGCTGGCGCGCCGGCGTCCGGACCCGCGACCCCTAATGACGTTGCAGTCGATGTATTTCTTAATATCGCTTTTGGAAGAAGCAAGCCAGGTGTAAATCACACAGTATTTTACTGATGATCTGGAAACGCAAATTTAGAACAAGTAGAACATTATATAAAATTTGTTGTGTGGTCGAGCGGAACCCACCCTTCGCTCTTCCCAGATTATCGTTGCTGCACGGAATGATTGTTAAAGCACCGACGGCTTCAGAGTTCGTCTTCTCCAACGTTTGCTTTTGCAGTACATTCCGCAATCTTTTCGTTATGAGTCGTCTGTTTCGGTTTCCCGATGTAGTTTTGCTCACAGCTCCCGACTTCTCTTAACCCCGAGCCACCACTAGCCGAAAATTCCGCACTGCAGTCCGGTCAATCTGCAGAGCTCGATAAGAGCATCGCGGTCGTTCCTGAGCTAATGAAACGGCCGTGTCTGTAGTTGTTCCCAGATGTCTCCCACAGCAACGGCCTCCCGGACGCCTGCATTACAGGAGTACGCCCCTACTCCCAGCCATACAATTGCATTTGAAAGCAGAATAACATGAGCTACAGAGCAACTCCGACTTTTGTGTCTGACCTACTTTTAATGATACTGTGGTCGGTTTAGTTACTACTATCGCTGCTGGACGAAGCAGACCAGTTGAAAGCCACACGGTATTCTTGTAACGAACAGGTAATGGAAATTTAGGTAAAACGATATCAAAAAAAGTTGCGTGGTGGAGCGACACATACAGTTGGCTCTTCGTAGATGATCATTGCTGCACGGAATAATTCTTAAGGCACCGACGCCTTCAGGAGTCGTGTTTGGAAGTTTTGCTTGCAGTATATTCCGCTATCTTTTCGTTATGAGTTGGTGTTTCGGCTTCCCGGTGTTTTTTTGTTTAGTGCATTTGCCTTCCCTTGACGCTAAGAAAGCACATGACGAAAGTGAAACACCACCGTCTGTTCATCTGCAGAGTGCGATGAAATTATTCACTCTACATTCATTGCCTTTAATATTCTTTCCATCAGTGGTGGGCGCTGCCTTCAGAAAGCGCTTTTCTTTCTGATTTACATGAAAGTTTGTGTTCCTCGGAACTGGACTGCTTGGGATTACCTTCACTGCCACCGGCAGGTGGCTCGTTGGTCTAGGGGTATGATTCCTGCTTTGGGTGCAGGAGGTCCTGGGTTCAAATCCCGGACGAGCCCTATCGTTTTGACCGTGCTGAAGAGTAGGTGGAGCTCACCCACGTTTGTAGCTCTGCAATGAAGAACAGATGCGTGCCGCAGCACGCTGTGTGTGGCCCTACGGTCATGAAGGGACCGTTTGATATGGCAAGAATCTGATACCAGTAAATTACATAGGTCGATTTCTGTAGAAGAGCCGACAGTAATCTTGCATGCAACGGAAAACAAAGGTTGTCTTTGCAGAACGTGTGCACCGTGAGTGGAGACGAAGCTCAATCGTGGAGCAGTCTACCTTCATCTGATTAGCGACAACGTCAACCAAAGAGTGGGATACAAGACTGAGCGTAGTTACGAGTTTCTCACTATTAGTTATGTTCACACTTCAACAGAGTTGTGACAAGGCGAGTGCAAAGAGATCAGGAAAGCCAGTATGAAGCGAACTTGAAGTAGTCTTGAAGAAATGGATACTAAATTTTGCAGGCCAGAATGGAGCTACGAGCGTTCTGAGTTACTGAATACCGGTGCACTATGGGAGCAAGAGCATTTGACAGTAAAATGAGGCGATATCGGTGTAGCACACGACATTTATTATCCCGCACACGCAGACGTGACGCTATCTCGGAAATGGAATCCTAAAACGAGTTTAAAAAAAGTCGTGCTTCCGCCCGGGATCGAACCGGGGACCTTCTGCGTGTAAAGCAGACGTGATAACCGCTACACCACGGAAACGACGGTTTTGCCGTTGTACTACCTGGAAAACCGTAGCTCCAACAGATTTTTCCTGCGTAAGCAAGGGCATCGGCTACGAGCTCCGTCCGATTCTAGAAGTTGCTATAGTAAAAGACAACGATAAAAACAATCAAACCGCAACAGCCAGGGAGAACGCTGGGTGAGCAGCAGCTCTGCACGGTGATAGCAAGAACGGAGGCGATAGTCATGTGCATCGAGAAGGCTCGTTGGTCTAGTGGTATGATTCCTGCTTCGGGTGCAGGATGTCCCGGGTTCATATCCCGGACGAGCCCTTGCGTTTTGTGCAAACGTGTGGCGACTACCGGCATGCCGGCGGCTGTTCCGCGCATTTCCTGCCCTCCAGGTAAGCACAAAAACCTAGTAGCCGGTTCTGAAAGAGTTTCATGTATCATTTGAGCCATCTGCAGCCTGGTGGTTGGACGTTTGAAATTGATTTAAATGTTCACAGTAGAGATTGTAGCAAGTGTCTTGTTGAGTGCGACGAAAAAGTGATTACGCCCGGAATCGAAACGGAGACCTTCTGCCTGTTAGGCAGACGTGATAACCGCTACACCACGGAAACTGCTAAGCTCTGAGATCCACATGTGACACAACTTGCAGGACGATCACAACTTTGGCGTAAAAATCACTTTGCGGAAACGCACAATGCAGGTATTTCGCATTCGTACGCAACAATCGACAGCACCCTTGCCTGTCTGAATGCCACCACGAATAAGAGCCCAAGAAGTCGTCGGACAAGCTCGCGGCCGAGTCCTCGGTAGCATCAGCTACTCTTGCTTTCCGTACGAGCTACCGTCAATTCGCGCAGTCGCTATTGCATATGATGTCACCAAAAGCAATCACTTCGTTAGCGGCAAGGAGCCCGGGCCCAGCGGTAGCTCTACATGGAGGCACCAGCAGCCCCGACAGGCCGCCGCTGGCGCGCCGGCGTCCGGACCCGCGACCCCTAATGACGTTGCAGTCGATGTATTTCTTAATATCGCTTTTGGAAGAAGCAAGCCAGGTGTAAATCACACAGTATTTTACTGATGATCTGGAAACGCAAATTTAGAACAAGTAGAACATTATATAAAATTTGTTGTGTGGTCGAGCGGAACCCACCCTTCGCTCTTCCCAGATTATCGTTGCTGCACGGAATGATTGTTAAAGCACCGACGGCTTCAGAGTTCGTCTTCTCCAACGTTTGCTTTTGCAGTACATTCCGCAATCTTTTCGTTATGAGTCGTCTGTTTCGGTTTCCCGATGTAGTTTTGCTCACAGCTCCCGACTTCTCTTAACCCCGAGCCACCACTAGCCGAAAATTCCGCACTGCAGTCCGGTCAATCTGCAGAGCTCGATAAGAGCATCGCGGTCGTTCCTGAGCTAATGAAACGGCCGTGTCTGTAGTTGTTCCCAGATGTCTCCCACAGCAACGGCCTCCCGGACGCCTGCATTACAGGAGTACGCCCCTACTCCCAGCCATACAATTGCATTTGAAAGCAGAATAACATGAGCTACAGAGCAACTCCGACTTTTGTGTCTGACCTACTTTTAATGATACTGTGGTCGGTTTAGTTACTACTATCGCTGCTGGACGAAGCAGACCAGTTGAAAGCCACACGGTATTCTTGTAACGAACAGGTAATGGAAATTTAGGTAAAACGATATCAAAAAAAGTTGCGTGGTGGAGCGACACATACAGTTGGCTCTTCGTAGATGATCATTGCTGCACGGAATAATTCTTAAGGCACCGACGCCTTCAGGAGTCGTGTTTGGAAGTTTTGCTTGCAGTATATTCCGCTATCTTTTCGTTATGAGTTGGTGTTTCGGCTTCCCGGTGTTTTTTTGTTTAGTGCATTTGCCTTCCCTTGACGCTAAGAAAGCACATGACGAAAGTGAAACACCACCGTCTGTTCATCTGCAGAGTGCGATGAAATTATTCACTCTACATTCATTGCCTTTAATATTCTTTCCATCAGTGGTGGGCGCTGCCTTCAGAAAGCGCTTTTCTTTCTGATTTACATGAAAGTTTGTGTTCCTCGGAACTGGACTGCTTGGGATTACCTTCACTGCCACCGGCAGGTGGCTCGTTGGTCTAGGGGTATGATTCCTGCTTTGGGTGCAGGAGGTCCTGGGTTCAAATCCCGGACGAGCCCTATCGTTTTGACCGTGCTGAAGAGTAGGTGGAGCTCACCCACGTTTGTAGCTCTGCAATGAAGAACAGATGCGTGCCGCAGCACGCTGTGTGTGGCCCTACGGTCATGAAGGGACCGTTTGATATGGCAAGAATCTGATACCAGTAAATTACATAGGTCGATTTCTGTAGAAGAGCCGACAGTAATCTTGCATGCAACGGAAAACAAAGGTTGTCTTTGCAGAACGTGTGCACCGTGAGTGGAGACGAAGCTCAATCGTGGAGCAGTCTACCTTCATCTGATTAGCGACAACGTCAACCAAAGAGTGGGATACAAGACTGAGCGTAGTTACGAGTTTCTCACTATTAGTTATGTTCACACTTCAACAGAGTTGTGACAAGGCGAGTGCAAAGAGATCAGGAAAGCCAGTATGAAGCGAACTTGAAGTAGTCTTGAAGAAATGGATACTAAATTTTGCAGGCCAGAATGGAGCTACGAGCGTTCTGAGTTACTGAATACCGGTGCACTATGGGAGCAAGAGCATTTGACAGTAAAATGAGGCGATATCGGTGTAGCACACGACATTTATTATCCCGCACACGCAGACGTGACGCTATCTCGGAAATGGAATCCTAAAACGAGTTTAAAAAAAGTCGTGCTTCCGCCCGGGATCGAACCGGGGACCTTCTGCGTGTAAAGCAGACGTGATAACCGCTACACCACGGAAACGACGGTTTTGCCGTTGTACTACCTGGAAAACCGTAGCTCCAACAGATTTTTCCTGCGTAAGCAAGGGCATCGGCTACGAGCTCCGTCCGATTCTAGAAGTTGCTATAGTAAAAGACAACGATAAAAACAATCAAACCGCAACAGCCAGGGAGAACGCTGGGTGAGCAGCAGCTCTGCACGGTGATAGCAAGAACGGAGGCGATAGTCATGTGCATCGAGAAGGCTCGTTGGTCTAGGGGTATGATTCCTGCTTCGGGTGCAGGAGGTCCCGGGTTCAAATCCCGGACGAGCCCTTGCGTTTTGTGCAAACGTGTGGCGACTACCGGCATGCCGGCGGCTGTTCCGCGCATTTCCTGCCCTCCAGGTAAGCACAAAAACCTAGTAGCCGGTTCTGAAAGAGTTTCATGTATCATTTGAGCCATCTGCAGCCTGGTGGTTGGACGTTTGAAATTGATTTAAATGTTCACAGTAGAGATTGTAGCAAGTGTCTTGTTGAGTGCGACGAAAAAGTGATTACGCCCGGAATCGAAACGGAGACCTTCTGCCTGTTAGGCAGACGTGATAACCGCTACACCACGGAAACTGCTAAGCTCTGAGATCCACATGTGACACAACTTGCAGGACGATCACAACTTTGGCGTAAAAATCACTTTGCGGAAACGCACAATGCAGGTATTTCGCATTCGTACGCAACAATCGACAGCACCCTTGCCTGTCTGAATGCCACCACGAATAAGAGCCCAAGAAGTCGTCGGACAAGCTCGCGGCCGAGTCCTCGGTAGCATCAGCTACTCTTGCTTTCCGTACGAGCTACCGTCAATTCGCGCAGTCGCTATTGCATATGATGTCACCAAAAGCAATCACTTCGTTAGCGGCAAGGAGCCCGGGCCCAGCGGTAGCTCTACATGGAGGCACCAGCAGCCCCGACAGGCCGCCGCTGGCGCGCCGGCGTCCGGACCCGCGACCCCTAATGACGTTGCAGTCGATGTATTTCTTAATATCGCTTTTGGAAGAAGCAAGCCAGGTGTAAATCACACAGTATTTTACTGATGATCTGGAAACGCAAATTTAGAACAAGTAGAACATTATATAAAATTTGTTGTGTGGTCGAGCGGAACCCACCCTTCGCTCTTCCCAGATTATCGTTGCTGCACGGAATGATTGTTAAAGCACCGACGGCTTCAGAGTTCGTCTTCTCCAACGTTTGCTTTTGCAGTACATTCCGCAATCTTTTCGTTATGAGTCGTCTGTTTCGGTTTCCCGATGTAGTTTTGCTCACAGCTCCCGACTTCTCTTAACCCCGAGCCACCACTAGCCGAAAATTCCGCACTGCAGTCCGGTCAATCTGCAGAGCTCGATAAGAGCATCGCGGTCGTTCCTGAGCTAATGAAACGGCCGTGTCTGTAGTTGTTCCCAGATGTCTCCCACAGCAACGGCCTCCCGGACGCCTGCATTACAGGAGTACGCCCCTACTCCCAGCCATACAATTGCATTTGAAAGCAGAATAACATGAGCTACAGAGCAACTCCGACTTTTGTGTCTGACCTACTTTTAATGATACTGTGGTCGGTTTAGTTACTACTATCGCTGCTGGACGAAGCAGACCAGTTGAAAGCCACACGGTATTCTTGTAACGAACAGGTAATGGAAATTTAGGTAAAACGATATCAAAAAAAGTTGCGTGGTGGAGCGACACATACAGTTGGCTCTTCGTAGATGATCATTGCTGCACGGAATAATTCTTAAGGCACCGACGCCTTCAGGAGTCGTGTTTGGAAGTTTTGCTTGCAGTATATTCCGCTATCTTTTCGTTATGAGTTGGTGTTTCGGCTTCCCGGTGTTTTTTTGTTTAGTGCATTTGCCTTCCCTTGACGCTAAGAAAGCACATGACGAAAGTGAAACACCACCGTCTGTTCATCTGCAGAGTGCGATGAAATTATTCACTCTACATTCATTGCCTTTAATATTCTTTCCATCAGTGGTGGGCGCTGCCTTCAGAAAGCGCTTTTCTTTCTGATTTACATGAAAGTTTGTGTTCCTCGGAGCTGGACTGCTTGGGAATACCTTCACTGCCACCGGCAGGTGGCTCGTTGGTCTAGGGGTATGATTCCTGCTTTGGGTGCAGGAGGTCCCGGGTTCAAATCCCGGACGAGCCCTATCGTTTTGACCGTGCTGAAGAGTAGGTGGAGCTCACCCACGTTTGTAGCTCTGCAATGAAGAACAGATGCGTGCCGCAGCACGCTGTGTGTGGCCCTACGGTCATGAAGGGACCGTTTGATATGGCAAGAATCTGATACCAGTAAATTACATAGGTCGATTTCTGTAGAAGAGCCGACAGTAATCTTGCATGCAACGGAAAACAAAGGTTGTCTTTGCAGAACGTGTGCACCGTGAGTGGAGACGAAGCTCAATCGTGGAGCAGTCTACCTTCATCTGATTAGCGACAACGTCAACCAAAGAGTGGGATACAAGACTGAGCGTAGTTACGAGTTTCTCACTATTAGTTATGTTCACACTTCAACAGAGTTGTGACAAGGCGAGTGCAAAGAGATCAGGAAAGCCAGTATGAAGCGAACTTGAAGTAGTCTTGAAGAAATGGATACTAAATTTTGCAGGCCAGAATGGAGCTACGAGCGTTCTGAGTTACTGAATACCGGTGCACTATGGGAGCAAGAGCATTTGACAGTAAAATGAGGCGATATCGGTGTAGCACACGACATTTATTATCCCGCACACGCAGACGTGACGTTATCTCGGAAATGGAATCCTAAAACGGGTTTAAAAAAAGTCGTGCTTCCGCCCGGGATCGAACCGGGGACCTTCTGCGTGTAAAGCAGACGTGATAACCGCTACACCACGGAAACGACGGTTTCGCCGTTGTACTACCTGGAAAACCGTAGCTCCAACAGATTTTTCCTGCGTAAGCAAGGGCATCGGCTACGAGCTCCGTCCGATTCTAGAAGTTGCTATAGTAAAAGACAACGATAAAAACAATCAAACCGCAACAGCCAGGGAGAACGCTGGGTGAGCAGCAGCTCTGCACGGTGATAGCAAGAACGGAGGCGATAGTCATGTGCATCGAGAAGGCTCGTTGGTCTAGGGGTATGATTCCTGCTTCGGGTGCAGGAGGTCCCGGGTTCAAATCCCGGACGAGCCCTTGCGTTTTGTGCAAACGTGTGGCGACTACCGGCATGCCGGCGGCTGTTCCGCGCATTTTCTGCCCTCCAGGTAAGCACAAAAACCTAGTAGCCGGTTCTGAAAGAGTTTCATGTATCATTTGAGCCATCTGCAGCCTGGTGGTTGGACGTTTGAAATTGATTTAAATGTTCACAGTAGAGATTGTAGCAAGTGTCTTGTTGAGTGCGACGAAAAAGTGATTACGCCCGGAATCGAAACGGAGACCTTCTGCCTGTTAGGCAGACGTGATAACCGCTACACCACGGAAACTGCTAAGCTCTGAGATCCACATGTGACACAACTTGCAGGACGATCACATCTTTGGCGTAAAAATCACTTTGCGGAAACGCACAATGCAGGTATTTCGCATTCGTACGCAACAATCGACAGCACCCTTGCCTGTCTGAATGCCACCACGAATAAGAGCCCAAGAAGTCGTCGGACAAGCTCGCGGCCGAGTCCTCGGTAGCATCAGCTACTCTTGCTTTCCGTACGAGCTACCGTCAATTCGCGCAGTCGCTATTGCATATGATGTCACCAAAAGCAATCACTTCGTTAGCGGCAAGGAGCCCGGGCCCAGCGGTAGCTCTACATGGAGGCACCAGCAGCCCCGACAGGCCGCCGCTGGCGCGCCGGCGTCCGGACCCGCGACCCCTAATGACGTTGCAGTCGATGTATTTCTTAATATCGCTTTTGGAAGAAGCAAGCCAGGTGTAAATCACACAGTATTTTACTGATGATCTGGAAACGCAAATTTAGAACAAGTAGAACATTATATAAAATTTGTTGTGTGGTCGAGCGGAACCCACCCTTCGCTCTTCCCAGATTATCGTTGCTGCACGGAATGATTGTTAAAGCACCGACGGCTTCAGAGTTCGTCTTCTCCAACGTTTGCTTTTGCAGTACATTCCGCAATCTTTTCGTTATGAGTCGTCTGTTTCGGTTTCCCGATGTAGTTTTGCTCACAGCTCCCGACTTCTCTTAACCCCGAGCCACCACTAGCCGAAAATTCCGCACTGCAGTCCGGTCAATCTGCAGAGCTCGATAAGAGCATCGCGGTCGTTCCTGAGCTAATGAAACGGCCGTGTCTGTAGTTGTTCCCAGATGTCTCCCACAGCAACGGCCTCCCGGACGCCTGCATTACAGGAGTACGCCCCTACTCCCAGCCATACAATTGCATTTGAAAGCAGAATAACATGAGCTACAGAGCAACTCCGACTTTTGTGTCTGACCTACTTTTAATGATACTGTGGTCGGTTTAGTTACTACTATCGCTGCTGGACGAAGCAGACCAGTTGAAAGCCACACGGTATTCTTGTAACGAACAGGTAATGGAAATTTAGGTAAAACGATATCAAAAAAAGTTGCGTGGTGGAGCGACACATACAGTTGGCTCTTCGTAGATGATCATTGCTGCACGGAATAATTCTTAAGGCACCGACGCCTTCAGGAGTCGTGTTTGGAAGTTTTGCTTGCAGTATATTCCGCTATCTTTTCGTTATGAGTTGGTGTTTCGGCTTCCCGGTGTTTTTTTGTTTAGTGCATTTGCCTTCCCTTGACGCTAAGAAAGCACATGACGAAAGTGAAACACCACCGTCTGTTCATCTGCAGAGTGCGATGAAATTATTCACTCTACATTCATTGCCTTTAATATTCTTTCCATCAGTGGTGGGCGCTGCCTTCAGAAAGCGCTTTTCTTTCTGATTTACATGAAAGTTTGTGTTCCTCGGAGCTGGACTGCTTGGGAATACCTTCACTGCCACCGGCAGGTGGCTCGTTGGTCTAGGGGTATGATTCCTGCTTTGGGTGCAGGAGGTCCCGGGTTCAAATCCCGGACGAGCCCTATCGTTTTGACCGTGCTGAAGAGTAGGTGGAGCTCACCCACGTTTGTAGCTCTGCAATGAAGAACAGATGCGTGCCGCAGCACGCTGTGTGTGGCCCTACGGTCATGAAGGGACCGTTTGATATCGCAAGAATCTGATACCAGTAAATTACATAGGTCGATTTCTGTAGAAGAGCCGACAGTAATCTTGCATGCAACGGAAAACAAAGGTTGTCTTTGCAGAACGTGTGCACCGTGAGTGGAGACGAAGCTCAATCGTGGAGCAGTCTACCTTCATCTGATTAGCGACAACGTCAACCAAAGAGTGGGATACAAGACTGAGCGTAGTTACGAGTTTCTCACTATTAGTTATGTTCACACTTCAACAGAGTTGTGACAAGGCGAGTGCAAAGAGATCAGGAAAGCCAGTATGAAGCGAACTTGAAGTAGTCTTGAAGAAATGGATACTAAATTTTGCAGGCCAGAATGGAGCTACGAGCGTTCTGAGTTACTGAATACCGGTGCACTATGGGAGCAAGAGCATTTGACAGTAAAATGAGGCGATATCGGTGTAGCACACGACATTTATTATCCCGCACACGCAGACGTGACGTTATCTCGGAAATGGAATCCTAAAACGGGTTTAAAAAAAGTCGTGCTTCCGCCCGGGATCGAACCGGGGACCTTCTGCGTGTAAAGCAGACGTGATAACCGCTACACCACGGAAACGACGGTTTTGCCGTTGTACTACCTGGAAAACCGTAGCTCCAACAGATTTTTCCTGCGTAAGCAAGGGCATCGGCTACGAGCTCCGTCCGATTCTAGAAGTTGCTATAGTAAAAGACAACGATAAAAACAATCAAACCGCAACAGCCAGGGAGAACGCTGGGTGAGCAGCAGCTCTGCACGGTGATAGCAAGAACGGAGGCGATAGTCATGTGCATCGAGAAGGCTCGTTGGTCTAGGGGTATGATTCCTGCTTCGGGTGCAGGAGGTCCCGGGTTCAAATCCCGGACGAGCCCTTGCGTTTTGTGCAAACGTGTGGCGACTACCGGCATGCCGGCGGCTGTTCCGCGCATTTTCTGCCCTCCAGGTAAGCACAAAAACCTAGTAGCCGGTTCTGAAAGAGTTTCATGTATCATTTGAGCCATCTGCAGCCTGGTGGTTGGACGTTTGAAATTGATTTAAATGTTCACAGTAGAGATTGTAGCAAGTGTCTTGTTGAGTGCGACGAAAAAGTGATTACGCCCGGAATCGAAACGGAGACCTTCTGCCTGTTAGGCAGACGTGATAACCGCTACACCACGGAAACTGCTAAGCTCTGAGATCCACATGTGACACAACTTGCAGGACGATCACAACTTTGGCGTAAAAATCACTTTGCGGAAACGCACAATGCAGGTATTTCGCATTCGTACGCAACAATCGACAGCACCCTTGCCTGTCTGAATGCCACCACGAATAAGAGCCCAAGAAGTCGTCGGACAAGCTCGCGGCCGAGTCCTCGGTAGCATCAGCTACTCTTGCTTTCCGTACGAGCTACCGTCAATTCGCGCAGTCGCTATTGCATATGATGTCACCAAAAGCAATCACTTCGTTAGCGGCAAGGAGCCCGGGCCCAGCGGTAGATCTACATGGAGGCACCAGCAGCCCCGACAGGCCGCCGCTGGCGCGCCGGCGTCCGGACCCGCGACCCCTAATGACGTTGCAGTCGATGTATTTCTTAATATCGCTTTTGGAAGAAGCAAGCCAGGTGTAAATCACACAGTATTTTACTGATGATCTGGAAACGCAAATTTAGAACAAGTAGAACATTATATAAAATTTGTTGTGTGGTCGAGCGGAACCCACCCTTCGCTCTTCCCAGATTATCGTTGCTGCACGGAATGATTGTTAAAGCACCGACGGCTTCAGAGTTCGTCTTCTCCAACGTTTGCTTTTGCAGTACATTCCGCAATCTTTTCGTTATGAGTCGTCTGTTTCGGTTTCCCGATGTAGTTTTGCTCACAGCTCCCGACTTCTCTTAACCCCGAGCCACCACTAGCCGAAAATTCCGCACTGCAGTCCGGTCAATCTGCAGAGCTCGATAAGAGCATCGCGGTCGTTCCTGAGCTAATGAAACGGCCGTGTCTGTAGTTGTTCCCAGATGTCTCCCACAGCAACGGCCTCCCGGACGCCTGCATTACAGGAGTACGCCCCTACTCCCAGCCATACAATTGCATTTGAAAGCAGAATAACATGAGCTACAGAGCAACTCCGACTTTTGTGTCTGACCTACTTTTAATGATACTGTGGTCGGTTTAGTTACTACTATCGCTGCTGGACGAAGCAGACCAGTTGAAAGCCACACGGTATTCTTGTAACGAACAGGTAATGGAAATTTAGGTAAAACGATATCAAAAAAAGTTGCGTGGTGGAGCGACACATACAGTTGGC
The DNA here is from genome assembly GCF_023897955.1 of Schistocerca gregaria. Taxonomy (NCBI): domain Eukaryota; kingdom Metazoa; phylum Arthropoda; class Insecta; order Orthoptera; family Acrididae; genus Schistocerca; species Schistocerca gregaria. The sequence goes on along the minus strand of NC_064921.1, from coordinate 716,149,735 downwards.
TCTTCGTAGATGATCATTGCTGCACGGAATAATTCTTAAGGCACCGACGCCTTCAGGAGTCGTGTTTGGAAGTTTTGCTTGCAGTATATTCCGCTATCTTTTCGTTATGAGTTGGTGTTTCGGCTTCCCGGTGTTTTTTTGTTTAGTGCATTTGCCTTCCCTTGACGCTAAGAAAGCACATGACGAAAGTGAAACACCACCGTCTGTTCATCTGCAGAGTGCGATGAAATTATTCACTCTACATTCATTGCCTTTAATATTCTTTCCATCAGTGGTGGGCGCTGCCTTCAGAAAGCGCTTTTCTTTCTGATTTACATGAAAGTTTGTGTTCCTCGGAGCTGGACTGCTTGGGATTACCTTCACTGCCACCGGCAGGTGGCTCGTTGGTCTAGGGGTATGATTCCTGCTTTGGGTGCAGGAGGTCCCGGGTTCAAATCCCGGGCGAGCCCTATCGTTTTGACCGTGCTGAAGAGTAGGTGGAGCTCACCCACGTTTGTAGCTCTGCAATGAAGAACAGATGCGTGCCGCAGCACGCTGTGTGTGGCCCTACGGTCATGAAGGGACCGTTTGATATGGCAAGAATCTGATACCAGTAAATTACATAGGTCGATTTCTGTAGAAGAGCCGACAGTAATCTTGCATGCAACGGAAAACAAAGGTTGTCTTTGCAGAACGTGTGCACCGTGAGTGGAGACGAAGCTCAATCGTGGAGCAGTCTACCTTCATCTGATTAGCGACAACGTCAACCAAAGAGTGGGATACAAGACTGAGCGTAGTTACGAGTTTCTCACTATTAGTTATGTTCACACTTCAACAGAGTTGTGACAAGGCGAGTGCAAAGAGATCAGGAAAGCCAGTATGAAGCGAACTTGAAGTAGTCTTGAAGAAATGGATACTAAATTTTGCAGGCCAGAATGGAGCTACGAGCGTTCTGAGTTACTGAATACCGGTGCACTATGGGAGCAAGAGCATTTGACAGTAAAATGAGGCGATATCGGTGTAGCACACGACATTTATTATCCCGCACACGCAGACGTGACGTTATCTCGGAAATGGAATCCTAAAACGGGTTTAAAAAAAGTCGTGCTTCCGCCCGGGATCGAACCGGGGACCTTCTGCGTGTAAAGCAGACGTGATAACCGCTACACCACGGAAACGACGGTTTTGCCGTTGTACTACCTGGAAAACCGTAGCTCCAACAGATTTTTCCTGCGTAAGCAAGGGCATCGGCTACGAGCTCCGTCCGATTCTAGAAGTTGCTATAGTAAAAGACAACGATAAAAACAATCAAACCGCAACAGCCAGGGAGAACGCTGGGTGAGCAGCAGCTCTGCACGGTGATAGCAAGAACGGAGGCGATAGTCATGTGCATCGAGAAGGCTCGTTGGTCTAGGGGTATGATTCCTGCTTCGGGTGCAGGAGGTCCCGGGTTCAAATCCCGGACGAGCCCTTGCGTTTTGTGCAAACGTGTGGCGACTACCGGCATGCCGGCGGCTGTTCCGCGCATTTTCTGCCCTCCAGGTAAGCACAAAAACCTAGTAGCCGGTTCTGAAAGAGTTTCATGTATCATTTGAGCCATCTGCAGCCTGGTGGTTGGACGTTTGAAATTGATTTAAATGTTCACAGTAGAGATTGTAGCAAGTGTCTTGTTGAGTGCGACGAAAAAGTGATTACGCCCGGAATCGAAACGGAGACCTTCTGCCTGTTAGGCAGACGTGATAACCGCTACACCACGGAAACTGCTAAGCTCTGAGATCCACATGTGACACAACTTGCAGGACGATCACAACTTTGGCGTAAAAATCACTTTGCGGAAACGCACAATGCAGGTATTTCGCATTCGTACGCAACAATCGACAGCACCCTTGCCTGTCTGAATGCCACCACGAATAAGAGCCCAAGAAGTCGTCGGACAAGCTCGCGGCCGAGTCCTCGGTAGCATCAGCTACTCTTGCTTTCCGTACGAGCTACCGTCAATTCGCGCAGTCGCTATTGCATATGATGTCACCAAAAGCAATCACTTCGTTAGCGGCAAGGAGCCCGGGCCCAGCGGTAGCTCTACATGGAGGCACCAGCAGCCCCGACAGGCCGCCGCTGGCGCGCCGGCGTCCGGACCCGCGACCCCTAATGACGTTGCAGTCGATGTATTTCTTAATATCGCTTTTGGAAGAAGCAAGCCAGGTGTAAATCACACAGTATTTTACTGATGATCTGGAAACGCAAATTTAGAACAAGTAGAACATTATATAAAATTTGTTGTGTGGTCGAGCGGAACCCACCCTTCGCTCTTCCCAGATTATCGTTGCTGCACGGAATGATTGTTAAAGCACCGACGGCTTCAGAGTTCGTCTTCTCCAACGTTTGCTTTTGCAGTACATTCCGCAATCTTTTCGTTATGAGTCGTCTGTTTCGGTTTCCCGATGTAGTTTTGCTCACAGCTCCCGACTTCTCTTAACCCCGAGCCACCACTAGCCGAAAATTCCGCACTGCAGTCCGGTCAATCTGCAGAGCTCGATAAGAGCATCGCGGTCGTTCCTGAGCTAATGAAACGGCCGTGTCTGTAGTTGTTCCCAGATGTCTCCCACAGCAACGGCCTCCCGGACGCCTGCATTACAGGAGTACGCCCCTACTCCCAGCCATACAATTGCATTTGAAAGCAGAATAACATGAGCTACAGAGCAACTCCGACTTTTGTGTCTGACCTACTTTTAATGATACTGTGGTCGGTTTAGTTACTACTATCGCTGCTGGACGAAGCAGACCAGTTGAAAGCCACACGGTATTCTTGTAACGAACAGGTAATGGAAATTTAGGTAAAACGATATCAAAAAAAGTTGCGTGGTGGAGCGACACATACAGTTGGCTCTTCGTAGATGATCATTGCTGCACGGAATAATTCTTAAGGCACCGACGCCTTCAGGAGTCGTGTTTGGAAGTTTTGCTTGCAGTATATTCCGCTATCTTTTCGCTATGAGTTGGTGTTTCGGCTTCCCGGTGTTTTTTTGTTTAGTGCATTTGCCTTCCCTTGACGCTAAGAAAGCACATGACGAAAGTGAAACACCACCGTCTGTTCATCTGCAGAGTGCGATGAAATTATTCACTCTACATTCATTGCCTTTAATATTCTTTCCATCAGTGGTGGGCGCTGCCTTCAGAAAGCGCTTTTCTTTCTGATTTACATGAAAGTTTGTGTTCCTCGGAGCTGGACTGCTTGGGAATACCTTCACTGCCACCGGCAGGTGGCTCGTTGGTCTAGGGGTATGATTCCTGCTTTGGGTGCAGGAGGTCCCGGGTTCAAATCCCGGACGAGCCCTATCGTTTTGACCGTGCTGAAGAGTAGGTGGAGCTCACCCACGTTTGTAGCTCTGCAATGAAGAACAGATGCGTGCCGCAACACGCTGTGTGTGGCCCTACGGTCATGAAGGGACCGTTTGATATGGCAAGAATCTGATACCAGTAAATTACATAGGTCGATTTCTGTAGAAGAGCCGACAGTAATCTTGCATGCAACGGAAAACAAAGGTTGTCTTTGCAGAACGTGTGCACCGTGAGTGGAGACGAAGCTCAATCGTGGAGCAGTCTACCTTCATCTGATTAGCGACAACGTCAACCAAAGAGTGGGATACAAGACTGAGCGTAGTTACGAGTTTCTCACTATTAGTTATGTTCACACTTCAACAGAGTTGTGACAAGGCGAGTGCAAAGAGATCAGGAAAGCCAGTATGAAGCGAACTTGAAGTAGTCTTGAAGAAATGGATACTAAATTTTGCAGGCCAGAATGGAGCTACGAGCGTTCTGAGTTACTGAATACCGGTGCACTATGGGAGCAAGAGCATTTGACAGTAAAATGAGGCGATATCGGTGTAGCACACGACATTTATTATCCCGCACACGCAGACGTGACGTTATCTCGGAAATGGAATCCTAAAACGGGTTTAAAAAAAGTCGTGCTTCCGCCCGGGATCGAACCGGGGACCTTCTGCGTGTAAAGCAGACGTGATAACCGCTACACCACGGAAACGACGGTTTTGCCGTTGTACTACCTGGAAAACCGTAGCTCCAACAGATTTTTCCTGCGTAAGCAAGGGCATCGGCTACGAGCTCCGTCCGATTCTAGAAGTTGCTATAGTAAAAGACAACGATAAAAACAATCAAACCGCAACAGCCAGGGAGAACGCTGGGTGAGCAGCAGCTCTGCACGGTGATAGCAAGAACGGAGGCGATAGTCATGTGCATCGAGAAGGCTCGTTGGTCTAGGGGTATGATTGCTGCTTCGGGTGCAGGAGGTCCCGGGTTCAAATCCCGGACGAGCCCTTGCGTTTTGTGCAAACGTGTGGCGACTACCGGCATGCCGGCGGCTGTTCCGCGCATTTTCTGCCCTCCAGGTAAGCACAAAAACCTAGTAGCCGGTTCTGAAAGAGTTTCATGTATCATTTGAGCCATCTGCAGCCTGGTGGTTGGACGTTTGAAATTGATTTAAATGTTCACAGTAGAGATTGTAGCAAGTGTCTTGTTGAGTGCGACGAAAAAGTGATTACGCCCGGAATCGAAACGGAGACCTTCTGCCTGTTAGGCAGACGTGATAACCGCTACACCACGGAAACTGCTAAGCTCTGAGATCCACATGTGACACAACTTGCAGGACGATCACAACTTTGGCGTAAAAATCACTTTGCGGAAACGCACAATGCAGGTATTTCGCATTCGTACGCAACAATCGACAGCACCCTTGCCTGTCTGAATGCCACCACGAATAAGAGCCCAAGAAGTCGTCGGACAAGCTCGCGGCCGAGTCCTCGGTAGCATCAGCTACTCTTGCTTTCCGTACGAGCTACCGTCAATTCGCGCAGTCGCTATTGCATATGATGTCACCAAAAGCAATCACTTCGTTAGCGGCAAGGAGCCCGGGCCCAGCGGTAGCTCTACATGGAGGCACCAGCAGCCCCGACAGGCCGCCGCTGGCGCGCCGGCGTCCGGACCCGCGACCCCTAATGACGTTGCAGTCGATGTATTTCTTAATATCGCTTTTGGAAGAAGCAAGCCAGGTGTAAATCTCACAGTATTTTACTGATGATCTGGAAACGCAAATTTAGAACAAGTAGAACATTATATAAAATTTGTTGTGTGGTCGAGCGGAACCCACCCTTCGCTCTTCCCAGATTATCGTTGCTGCACGGAATGATTGTTAAAGCACCGACGGCTTCAGAGTTCGTCTTCTCCAACGTTTGCTTTTGCAGTACATTCCGCAATCTTTTCGTTATGAGTCGTCTGTTTCGGTTTCCCGATGTAGTTTTGCTCACAGCTCCCGACTTCTCTTAACCCCGAGCCACCACTAGCCGAAAATTCCGCACTGCAGTCCGGTCAATCTGCAGAGCTCGATAAGAGCATCGCGGTCGTTCCTGAGCTAATGAAACGGCCGTGTCTGTAGTTGTTCCCAGATGTCTCCCACAGCAACGGCCTCCCGGACGCCTGCATTACAGGAGTACGCCCCTACTCCCAGCCATACAATTGCATTTGAAAGCAGAATAACATGAGCTACAGAGCAACTCCGACTTTTGTGTCTGACCTACTTTTAATGATACTGTGGTCGGTTTAGTTACTACTATCGCTGCTGGACGAAGCAGACCAGTTGAAAGCCACACGGTATTCTTGTAACGAACAGGTAATGGAAATTTAGGTAAAACGATATCAAAAAAAGTTGCGTGGTGGAGCGACACATACAGTTGGCTCTTCGTAGATGATCATTGCTGCACGGAATAATTCTTAAGGCACCGACGCCTTCAGGAGTCGTGTTTGGAAGTTTTGCTTGCAGTATATTCCGCTATCTTTTCGTTATGAGTTGGTGTTTCGGCTTCCCGGTGTTTTTTTGTTTAGTGCATTTGCCTTCCCTTGACGCTAAGAAAGCACATGACGGAAGTAAAACACCACCGTCTGTTCATCTGCAGAGTGCGATGAAATTATTCACTCTACATTCATTGCCTTTAATATTCTTTCCATCAGTGGTGGGCGCTGCCTTCAGAAAGCGCTTTTCTTTCTGATTTACATGAAAGTTTGTGTTCCTCGGAGCTGGACTGCTTGGGATTACCTTCACTGCCACCGGCAGGTGGCTCGTTGGTCTAGGGGTATGATTCCTGCTTTGGGTGCAGGAGGTCCCGGGTTCAAATCCCGGGCGAGCCCTATCGTTTTGACCGTGCTGAAGAGTAGGTGGAGCTCACCCACGTTTGTAGCTCTGCAATGAAGAACAGATGCGTGCCGCAGCACGCTGTGTGTGGCCCTACGGTCATGAAGGGACCGTTTGATATGGCAAGAATCTGATACCAGTAAATTACATAGGTCGATTTCTGTAGAAGAGCCGACAGTAATCTTGCATGCAACGGAAAACAAAGGTTGTCTTTGCAGAACGTGTGCACCGTGAGTGGAGACGAAGCTCAATCGTGGAGCAGTCTACCTTCATCTGATTAGCGACAACGTCAACCAAAGAGTGGGATACAAGACTGAGCGTAGTTACGAGTTTCTCACTATTAGTTATGTTCACACTTCAACAGAGTTGTGACAAGGCGAGTGCAAAGAGATCAGGAAAGCCAGTATGAAGCGAACTTGAAGTAGTCTTGAAGAAATGGATACTAAATTTTGCAGGCCAGAATGGAGCTACGAGCGTTCTGAGTTACTGAATACCGGTGCACTATGGGAGCAAGAGCATTTGACAGTAAAATGAGGTAGCACACGACATTTATTATCCCGCACACGCAGACGTGACGTTATCTCGGAAATGGAATCCTAAAACGGGTTTAAAAAAAGTCGTGCTTCCGCCCGGGATCGAACCGGGGACCTTCTGCGTGTAAAGCAGACGTGATAACCGCTACACCACGGAAACGACGGTTTTGCCGTTGTACTACCTGGAAAACCGTAGCTCCAACAGATTTTTCCTGCGTAAGCAAGGGCATCGGCTACGAGCTCCGTCCGATTCTAGAAGTTGCTATAGTAAAAGACAACGATAAAAACAATCAAACCGCAACAGCCAGGGAGAACGCTGGGTGAGCAGCAGCTCTGCACGGTGATAGCAAGAACGGAGGCGATAGTCATGTGCATCGAGAAGGCTCGTTGGTCTAGGGGTATGATTCCTGCTTCGGGTGCAGGAGGTCCCGGGTTCAAATCCCGGACGAGCCCTTGCGTTTTGTGCAAACGTGTGGCGACTACCGGCATGCCGGCGGCTGTTCCGCGCATTTCCTGCCCTCCAGGTAAGCACAAAAACCTAGTAGCCGGTTCTGAAAGAGTTTCATGTATCATTTGAGCCATCTGCAGCCTGGTGGTTGGACGTTTGAAATTGATTTAAATGTTCACAGTAGAGATTGTAGCAAGTGTCTTGTTGAGTGCGACGAAAAAGTGATTACGCCCGGAATCGAAACGGAGACCTTTTGCCTGTTAGGCAGACGTGATAACCGCTACACCACGGAAACTGCTAAGCTCTGAGATCCACATGTGACACAACTTGCAGGACGATCACATCTTTGGCGTAAAAATCACTTTGCGGAAACGCACAATGCAGGTATTTCGCATTCGTACGCAACAATCGACAGCACCCTTGCCTGTCTGAATGCCACCACGAATAAGAGCCCAAGAAGTCGTCGGACAAGCTCGCGGCCGAGTCCTCGGTAGCATCAGCTACTCTTGCTTTCCGTACGAGCTACCGTCAATTCGCGCAGTCGCTATTGCATATGATGTCACCAAAAGCAATCACTTCGTTAGCGGCAAGGAGCCCGGGCCCAGCGGTAGCTCTACATGGAGGCACCAGCAGCCCCGACAGGCCGCCGCTGGCGCGCCGGCGTCCGGACCCGCGACCCCTAATGACGTTGCAGTCGATGTATTTCTTAATATCGCTTTTGGAAGAAGCAAGCCAGGTGTAAATCACACAGTATTTTACTGATGATCTGGAAACGCAAATTTAGAACAAGTAGAACATTATATAAAATTTGTTGTGTGGTCGAGCGGAACCCACCCTTCGCTCTTCCCAGATTATCGTTGCTGCACGGAATGATTGTTAAAGCACCGACGGCTTCAGAGTTCGTCTTCTCCAACGTTTGCTTTTGCAGTACGTTCCGCAATCTTTTCGTTATGAGTCGTCTGTTTCGGTTTCCCGATGTAGTTTTGCTCACAGCTCCCGACTTCTCTTAACCCCGAGCCACCACTAGCCGAAAATTCCGCACTGCAGTCCGGTCAATCTGCAGAGCTCGATAAGAGCATCGCGGTCGTTCCTGAGCTAATGAAACGGCCGTGTCTGTAGTTGTTCCCAGATGTCTCCCACAGCAACGGCCTCCCGGACGCCTGCATTACAGGAGTACGCCCCTACTCCCAGCCATACAATTGCATTTGAAAGCAGAATAACATGAGCTACAGAGCAACTCCGACTTTTGTGTCTGACCTACTTTTAATGATACTGTGGTCGGTTTAGTTACTACTATCGCTGCTGGACGAAGCAGACCAGTTGAAAGCCACACGGTATTCTTGTAACGAACAGGTAATGGAAATTTAGGTAAAACGATATCAAAAAAAGTTGCGTGGTGGAGCGACACATACAGTTGGCTCTTCGTAGATGATCATTGCTGCACGGAATAATTCTTAAGGCACCGACGCCTTCAGGAGTCGTGTTTGGAAGTTTTGCTTGCAGTATATTCCGCTATCTTTTCGTTATGAGTTGGTGTTTCGGCTTCCCGGTGTTTTTTTGTTTAGTGCATTTGCCTTCCCTTGACGCTAAGAAAGCACATGACGAAAGTGAAACACCACCGTCTGTTCATCTGCAGAGTGCGATGAAATTATTCACTCTACATTCATTGCCTTTAATATTCTTTCCATCAGTGGTGGGCGCTGCCTTCAGAAAGCGCTTTTCTTTCTGATTTACATGAAAGTTTGTGTTCCTCGGAGCTGGACTGCTTGGGATTACCTTCACTGCCACCGGCAGGTGGCTCGTTGGTCTAGGGGTATGATTCCTGCTTTGGGTGCAGAAGGTCCCGGGTTCAAATCCCGGACGAGCCCTATCGTTTTGACCGTGCTGAAGAGTAGGTGGAGCTCACCCACGTTTGTAGCTCTGCAATGAAGAACAGATGCGTGCCGCAGCACGCTGTGTGTGACCCCACGGTCATGAAGGGACCGTTTGATATGGCAAGAATCTGATACCAGTAAATTACATAGGTCGATTTCTGTAGAAGAGCCGACAGTAATCTTGCATGCAACGGAAAACAAAGGTTGTCTTTGCAGAACGTGTGCACCGTGAGTGGAGACGAAGCTCAATCGTGGAGCAGTCTACCTTCATCTGATTAGCGACAACGTCAACCAAAGAGTGGGATACAAGACTGAGCGTAGTTACGAGTTTCTCACTATTAGTTATGTTCACACTTCAACAGAGTTGTGACAAGGCGAGTGCAAAGAGATCAGGAAAGCCAGTATGAAGCGAACTTGAAGTAGTCTTGAAGAAATGGATACTAAATTTTGCAGGCCAGAATGGAGCTACGAGCGTTCTGAGTTACTGAATACCGGTGCACTATGGGAGCAAGAGCATTTGACAGTAAAATGAGGTAGCACACGACATTTATTATCCCGCACACGCAGACGTGACGTTATCTCGGAAATGGAATCCTAAAACGGGTTTAAAAAAATTCGTGCATCCGCCCGGGATCGAACCGGGGACCTTCTGCGTGTAAAGCAGACGTGATAACCGCTACACCACGGAAACGACGGTTTTGCAGTTGTACTACCTGGAAAACCGTAGCTCCAACAGATTTTTCCTGCGTAAGCAAGGGCATCGGCTACGAGCTCCGTCCGATTCTAGAAGTTGCTATAGTAAAAGACAACGATAAAAACAATCAAACCGCAACAGCCAGGGAGAACGCTGGGTGAGCAGCAGCTCTGCACGGTGATAGCAAGAACGGAGGCGATAGTCATGTGCATCGAGAAGGCTCGTTGGTCTAGGGGTATGATTCCTGCTTCGGGTGCAGGAGGTCCCGGGTTCAAATCCCGGACGAGCCCTTGCGTTTTGTGCAAACGTGTGGCGACTACCGGCATGCCGGCGGCTGTTCCGCGCATTTCCTGCCCTCCAGGTAAGCACAAAAACCTAGTAGCCGGTTCTGAAAGAGTTTCATGTATCATTTGAGCCATCTGCAGCCTGGTGGTTGGACGTTTGAAATTGATTTAAATGTTCACAGTAGAGATTGTAGCAAGTGTCTTGTTGAGTGCGACGAAAAAGTGATTACGCCCGGAATCGAAACGGAGACCTTTTGCCTGTTAGGCAGACGTGATAACCGCTACACCACGGAAACTGCTAAGCTCTGAGATCCACATGTGACACAACTTGCAGGACGATCACATCTTTGGCGTAAAAATCACTTTGCGGAAACGCACAATGCAGGTATTTCGCATTCGTACGCAACAATCGACAGCACCCTTGCCTGTCTGAATGCCACCACGAATAAGAGCCCAAGAAGTCGTCGGACAAGCTCGCGGCCGAGTCCTCGGTAGCATCAGCTACTCTTGCTTTCCGTACGAGCTACCGTCAATTCGCGCAGTCGCTATTGCATATGATGTCACCAAAAGCAATCACTTCGTTAGCGGCAAGGAGCCCGGGCCCAGCGGTAGCTCTACATGGAGGCACCAGCAGCCCCGACAGGCCGCCGCTGGCGCGCCGGCGTCCGGACCCGCGACCCCTAATGACGTTGCAGTCGATGTATTTCTTAATATCGCTTTTGGAAGAAGCAAGCCAGGTGTAAATCACACAGTATTTTACTGATGATCTGGAAACGCAAATTTAGAACAAGTAGAACATTATATAAAATTTGTTGTGTGGTCGAGCGGAACCCACCCTTCGCTCTTCCCAGATTATCGTTGCTGCACGGAATGATTGTTAAAGCACCGACGGCTTCAGAGTTCGTCTTCTCCAACGTTTGCTTTTGCAGTACGTTCCGCAATCTTTTCGTTATGAGTCGTCTGTTTCGGTTTCCCGATGTAGTTTTGCTCACAGCTCCCGACTTCTCTTAACCCCGAGCCACCACTAGCCGAAAATTCCGCACTGCAGTCCGGTCAATCTGCAGAGCTCGATAAGAGCATCGCGGTCGTTCCTGAGCTAATGAAACGGCCGTGTCTGTAGTTGTTCCCAGATGTCTCCCACAGCAACGGCCTCCCGGACGCCTGCATTACAGGAGTACGCCCCTACTCCCAGCCATACAATTGCATTTGAAAGCAGAATAACATGAGCTACAGAGCAACTCCGACTTTTGTGTCTGACCTACTTTTAATGATACTGTGGTCGGTTTAGTTACTACTATCGCTGCTGGACGAAGCAGACCAGTTGAAAGCCACACGGTATTCTTGTAACGAACAGGTAATGGAAATTTAGGTAAAACGATATCAAAAAAAGTTGCGTGGTGGAGCGACACATACAGTTGGCTCTTCGTAGATGATCATTGCTGCACGGAATAATTCTTAAGGCACCGACGCCTTCAGGAGTCGTGTTTGGAAGTTTTGCTTGCAGTATATTCCGCTATCTTTTCGTTATGAGTTGGTGTTTCGGCTTCCCGGTGTTTTTTTGTTTAGTGCATTTGCCTTCCCTTGACGCTAAGAAAGCACATGACGAAAGTGAAACACCACCGTCTGTTCATCTGCAGAGTGCGATGAAATTATTCACTCTACATTCATTGCCTTTAATATTCTTTCCATCAGTGGTGGGCGCTGCCTTCAGAAAGCGCTTTTCTTTCTGATTTACATGAAAGTTTGTGTTCCTCGGAGCTGGACTGCTTGGGATTACCTTCACTGCCACCGGCAGGTGGCTCGTTGGTCTAGGGGTATGATTCCTGCTTTGGGTGCAGAAGGTCCCGGGTTCAAATCCCGGACGAGCCCTATCGTTTTGACCGTGCTGAAGAGTAGGTGGAGCTCACCCACGTTTGTAGCTCTGCAATGAAGAACAGATGCGTGCCGCAGCACGCTGTGTGTGACCCCACGGTCATGAAGGGACCGTTTGATATGGCAAGAATCTGATACCAGTAAATTACATAGGTCGATTTCTGTAGAAGAGCCGACAGTAATCTTGCATGCAACGGAAAACAAAGGTTGTCTTTGCAGAACGTGTGCACCGTGAGTGGAGACGAAGCTCAATCGTGGAGCAGTCTACCTTCATCTGATTAGCGACAACGTCAACCAAAGAGTGGGATACAAGACTGAGCGTAGTTACGAGTTTCTCACTATTAGTTATGTTCACACTTCAACAGAGTTGTGACAAGGCGAGTGCAAAGAGATCAGGAAAGCCAGTATGAAGCGAACTTGAAGTAGTCTTGAAGAAATGGATACTAAATTTTGCAGGCCAGAATGGAGCTACGAGCGTTCTGAGTTACTGAATACCGGTGCACTATGGGAGCAAGAGCATTTGACAGTAAAATGAGGTAGCACACGACATTTATTATCCCGCACACGCAGACGTGACGTTATCTCGGAAATGGAATCCTAAAACGGGTTTAAAAAAATTCGTGCATCCGCCCGGGATCGAACCGGGGACCTTCTGCGTGTAAAGCAGACGTGATAACCGCTACACCACGGAAACGACGGTTTTGCAGTTGTACTACCTGGAAAACCGTAGCTCCAACAGATTTTTCCTGCGTAAGCAAGGGCATCGGCTACGAGCTCCGTCCGATTCTAGAAGTTGCTATAGTAAAAGACAACGATAAAAACAATCAAACCGCAACAGCCAGGGAGAACGCTGGGTGAGCAGCAGCTCTGCACGGTGATAGCAAGAACGGAGGCGATAGTCATGTGCATCGAGAAAGCTCGTTGGTCTAGGGGTATGATTCCTGCTTCGGATGCAGGAGGTCCCGGGTTCAAATCCCGGACGAGCCCTTGCGTTTTGTGCAAACGTGTGGCGACTACCGGCATGCCGGCGGCTGTTCCGCGCATTTCCTGCCCTCCAGGTAAGCACAAAAACCTAGTAGCCGGTTCTGAAAGAGTTTCATGTATCATTTGAGCCATCTGCAGCCTGGTGGTTGGACGTTTGAAATTGATTTAAATGTTCACAGTAGAGATTGTAGCAAGTGTCTTGTTGAGTGCGACGAAAAAGTGATTACGCCCGGAATCGAAACGGAGACCTTCTGCCTGTTAGGCAGACGTGATAACCGCTACACCACGGAAACTGCTAAGCTCTGAGATCCACATGTGACACAACTTGCAGGACGATCACAACTTTGGCGTAAAAATCACTTTGCGGAAACGCACAATGCAGGTATTTCGCATTCGTACGCAACAATCGACAGCACCCTTGCCTGTCTGAATGCCACCACGAATAAGAGCCCAAGAAGTCGTCGGACAAGCTCGCGGCCGAGTCCTCGGTAGCATCAGCTACTCTTGCTTTCCGTACGAGCTACCGTCAATTCGCGCAGTCGCTATTGCATATGATGTCACCAAAAGCAATCACTTCGTTAGCGGCAAGGAGCCCGGGCCCAGCGGTAGCTCTACATGGAGGCACCAGCAGCCCCGACAGGCCGCCGCTGGCGCGCCGGCGTCCGGACCCGCGACCCCTAATGACGTTGCAGTCGATGTATTTCTTAATATCGCTTTTGGAAGAAGCAAGCCAGGTGTAAATCACACAGTATTTTACTGATGATCTGGAAACGCAAATTTAGAACAAGTAGAACATTATATAAAATTTGTTGTGTGGTCGAGCGGAACCCACCCTTCGCTCTTCCCAGATTATCGTTGCTGCACGGAATGATTGTTAAAGCACCGACGGCTTCAGAGTTCGTCTTCTCCAACGTTTGCTTTTGCAGTACATTCCGCAATCTTTTCGTTATGAGTCGTCTGTTTCGGTTTCCCGATGTAGTTTTGCTCACAGCTCCCGACTTCTCTTAACCCCGAGCCACCACTAGCCGAAAATTCCGCACTGCAGTCCGGTCAATCTGCAGAGCTCGATAAGAGCATCGCGGTCGTTCCTGAGCTAATGAAACGGCCGTGTCTGTAGTTGTTCCCAGATGTCTCCCACAGCAACGGCCTCCCGGACGCCTGCATTACAGGAGTACGCCCCTACTCCCAGCCATACAATTGCATTTGAAAGCAGAATAACATGAGCTACAGAGCAACTCCGACTTTTGTGTCTGACCTACTTTTAATGATACTGTTGTCGGTTTAGTTACTACTATCGCTGCTGGACGAAGCAGACCAGTTGAAAGCCACACGGTATTCTTGTAACGAACAGGTAATGGAAATTTAGGTAAAACGATATCAAAAAAAGTTGCGTGGTGGAGCGACACATACAGTTGGCTCTTCGTAGATGATCATTGCTGCACGGAATAATTCTTAAGGCACCGACGCCTTCAGGAGTCGTGTTTGGAAGTTTTGCTTGCAGTATATTCCGCTATCTTTTCGTTATGAGTTGGTGTTTCGGCTTCCCGGTGTTTTTTTGTTTAGTGCATTTGCCTTCCCTTGACGCTAAGAAAGCACATGACGAAAGTGAAACACCACCGTCTGTTCATCTGCAGAGTGCGATGAAATTATTCACTCTACATTCATTGCCTTTAATATTCTTTCCATCAGTGGTGGGCGCTGCCTTCAGAAAGCGCTTTTCTTTCTGATTTACATGAAAGTTTGTGTTCCTCGGAGCTGGACTGCTTGGGATTACCTTCACTGCCACCGGCAGGTGGCTCGTTGGTCTAGGGGTATGATTCCTGCTTTGGGTGCAGGAGGTCCCGGGTTCAAATCCCGGACGAGCACTATCGTTTTGACCGTGCTGAAGAGTAGGTGGAGCTCACCCACGTTTGTAGCTCTGCAATGAAGAACAGATGCGTGCCGCAGCACGCTGTGTGTGGCCCTACGGTCATGAAGGGACCGTTTGATATGGCAAGAATCTGATACCAGTAAATTACATAGGTCGATTTCTGTAGAAGAGCCGACAGTAATCTTGCATGCAACGGAAAACAAAGGTTGTCTTTGCAGAACGTGTGCACCGTGAGTGGAGACGAAGCTCAATCGTGGAGCAGTCTACCTTCATCTGATTAGCGACAACGTCAACCAAAGAGTGGGATACAAGACTGAGCGTAGTTACGAGTTTCTCACTATTAGTTATGTTCACACTTCAACAGAGTTGTGACAAGGCGAGTGCAAAGAGATCAGGAAAGCCAGTATGAAGCGAACTTGAAGTAGTCTTGAAGAAATGGATACTAAATTTTGCAGGCCAGAATGGAGCTACGAGCGTTCTGAGTTACTGAATACCGGTGCACTATGGGAGCAAGAGCATTTGACAGTAAAATGAGGTAGCACACGACATTTATTATCCCGCACACGCAGACGTGACGTTATCTCGGAAATGGAATCCTAAAACGGGTTTAAAAAAAGTCGTGCTTCCACCCGGGATCGAACTGGGGACCTTCTGCGTGTAAAGCAGACGTGATAACCGCTACACCACGGAAACGACGGTTTTGCCGTTGTACTACCTGGAAAACCGTAGCTCCAACAGATTTTTCCTGCGTAAGCAAGGGCATCGGCTACGAGCTCCGTCCGATTCTAGAAGTTGCTATAGTAAAAGACAACGATAAAAACAATCAAACCGCAACAGCCAGGGAGAACGCTGGGTGAGCAGCAGCTCTGCACGGTGATAGCAAGAACGGAGGCGATAGTCATGTGCATCGAGAAGGCTCGTTGGTCTAGGGGTATGATTCCTGCTTCGGGTGCAGGAGGTCCCGGGTTCAAATCCCGGACGAGCCCTTGCGTTTTGTGCAAACGTGTGGCGACTACCGGAATGCCGGCGGCTGTTCCGCGCATTTCCTGCCCTCCAGGTAAGCACAAAAACCTAGTAGCCGGTTCTGAAAGAGTTTCATGTATCATTTGAGCCATCTGCAGCCTGGTGGTTGGACGTTTGAAATTGATTTAAATGTTCACAGTAGAGATTGTAGCAAGTGTCTTGTTGAGTGCGACGAAAAAGTGATTACGCCCGGAATCGAAACGGAGACCTTCTGCCTGTTAGGCAGACGTGATAACCGCTACACCACGGAAACTGCTAAGCTCTGAGATCCACATGTGACACAACTTGCAGGACGATCACATCTTTGGCGTAAAAATCACTTTGCGGAAACGCACAATGCAGGTATTTCGCATTCGTACGCAACAATCGACAGCACCCTTGCCTGTCTGAATGCCACCACGAATAAGAGCCCAAGAAGTCGTCGGACAAGCTCGCGGCCGAGTCCTCGGTAGCATCAGCTACTCTTGCTTTCCGTACGAGCTACCGTCAATTCGCGCAGTCGCTATTGCATATGATGTCACCAAAAGCAATCACTTCGTTAGCGGCAAGGAGCCCGGGCCCAGCGGTAGCTCTACATGGAGGCACCAGCAGCCCCGACAGGCCGCCGCTGGCGCGCCGGCGTCCGGACCCGCGACCCCTAATGACGTTGCAGTCGATGTATTTCTTAATATCGCTTTTGGAAGAAGCAAGCCAGGTGTAAATCACACAGTATTTTACTGATGATCTGGAAACGCAAATTTAGAACAAGTAGAACATTATATAAAATTTGTTGTGTGGTCGAGCGGAACCCACCCTTCGCTCTTCCCAGATTATCGTTGCTGCACGGAATGATTGTTAAAGCACCGACGGCTTCAGAGTTCGTCTTCTCCAACGTTTGCTTTTGCAGTACATTCCGCAATCTTTTCGTTATGAGTCGTCTGTTTCGGTTTCCCGATGTAGTTTTGCTCACAGCTCCCGACTTCTCTTAACCCCGAGCCACCACTAGCCGAAAATTCCGCACTGCAGTCCGGTCAATCTGCAGAGCTCGATAAGAGCATCGCGGTCGTTCCTGAGCTAATGAAACAGCCGTGTCTGTAGTTGTTCCCAGATGTCTCCCACAGCAACGGCCTCCCGGACGCCTGCATTACAGGAGTACGCCCCTACTCCCAGCCATACTATTGCATTTGAAAGCAGAATAACATGAGCTACAGAGCAACTCCGACTTTTGTGTCTGACCTACTTTTAATGATACTGTGGTCGGTTTAGTTACTACTATCGCTGCTGGACGAAGCAGACCAGTTGAAAGCCACACGGTATTCTTGTAACGAACAGGTAATGGAAATTTAGGTAAAACGATATCAAAAAAAGTTGCGTGGTGGAGCGACACATACAGTTGGCTCTTCGTAGATGATCATTGCTGCACGGAATAATTCTTAAGGCACCGACGCCTTCAGGAGTCGTGTTTGGAAGTTTTGCTTGCAGTATATTCCGCTATCTTTTCGTTATGAGTTGGTGTTTCGGCTTCCCGGTGTTTTTTTGTTTAGTGCATTTGCCTTCCCTTGACGCTAAGAAAGCACATGACGAAAGTGAAACACCACCGTCTGTTCATCTGCAGAGTGCGATGAAATTATTCACTCTACATTCATTGCCTTTAATATTCTTTCCATCAGTGGTGGGCGCTGCCTTCAGAAAGCGCTTTTCTTTCTGATTTACATGAAAGTTTGTGTTCCTCGGAGCTGGACCGCTTGGGATTACCTTCACTGCCACCGGCAGGTGGCTCGTTGGTCTAGGGGTATGATTCCTGCTTTGGGTGCAGGAGGTCCCGGGTTCAAATCCCGGACGAGCCCTATCGTTTTGACCGTGCTGAAGAGTAGGTGGAGCTCACCCACGTTTGTAGCTCTGCAATGAAGAACAGATGCGTGCCGCAGCACGCTGTGTGTGGCCCTACGGTCATGAAGGGACCGTTTGATATGGCAAGAATCTGATACCAGTAAATTACATAGGTCGATTTCTGTAGAAGAACCGACAGTAATCTTGCATGGAACGGAAAACAAAGGTTGTCTTTGCAGAACGTGTGCACCGTGAGTGGAGACGAAGCTCAATCGTGGAGCAGTCTACCTTCATCTGATTAGCGACAACGTCAACCAAAGAGTGGGATACAAGACTGAGCGTAGTTACGAGTTTCTCACTATTAGTTATGTTCACACTTCAACAGAGTTGTGACAAGGCGAGTGCAAAGAGATCAGGAAAGCCAGTATGAAGCGAACTTGAAGTAGTCTTGAAGAAATGGATACTAAATTTTGCAGGCCAGAATGGAGCTACGAGCGTTCTGAGTTACTGAATACCGGTGCACTATGGGAGCAAGAGCATTTGACAGTAAAATGAGGTAGCACACGACATTTATTATCCCGCACACGCAGACGTGACGTTATCTCGGAAATGGAATCCTAAAACGGGTTTAAAAAAAGTCGTGCTTCCACCCGGGATCGAACTGGGGACCTTCTGCGTGTAAAGCAGACGTGATAACCGCTACACCACGGAAACGACGGTTTTGCCGTTGTACTACCTGGAAAACCGTAGCTCCAACAGATTTTTCCTGCGTAAGCAAGGGCATCGGCTACGAGCTCCGTCCGATTCTAGAAGTTGCTATAGTAAAAGACAACGATAAAAACAATCAAACCGCAACAGCCAGGGAGAACGCTGGGTGAGCAGCAGCTCTGCACGGTGATAGCAAGAACGGAGGCGATAGTCATGTGCATCGAGAAGGCTCGTTGGTCTAGGGGTATGATTCCTGCTTCGGGTGCAGGAGGTCCCGGGTTCAAATCCCGGACGAGCCCTTGCGTTTTGTGCAAACGTGTGGCGACTACCGGAATGCCGGCGGCTGTTCCGCGCATTTCCTGCCCTCCAGGTAAGCACAAAAACCTAGTAGCCGGTTCTGAAAGAGTTTCATGTATCATTTGAGCCATCTGCAGCCTGGTGGTTGGACGTTTGAAATTGATTTAAATGTTCACAGTAGAGATTGTAGCAAGTGTCTTGTTGAGTGCGACGAAAAAGTGATTACGCCCGGAATCGAAACGGAGACCTTCTGCCTGTTAGGCAGACGTGATAACCGCTACACCACGGAAACTGCTAAGCTCTGAGATCCACATGTGACACAACTTGCAGGACGATCACATCTTTGGCGTAAAAATCACTTTGCGGAAACGCACAATGCAGGTATTTCGCATTCGTACGCAACAATCGACAGCACCCTTGCCTGTCTGAATGCCACCACGAATAAGAGCCCAAGAAGTCGTCGGACAAGCTCGCGGCCGAGTCCTCGGTAGCATCAGCTACTCTTGCTTTCCGTACGAGCTACCGTCAATTCGCGCAGTCGCTATTGCATATGATGTCACCAAAAGCAATCACTTCGTTAGCGGCAAGGAGCCCGGGCCCAGCGGTAGCTCTACATGGAGGCACCAGCAGCCCCGACAGGCCGCCGCTGGCGCGCCGGCGTCCGGACCCGCGACCCCTAATGACGTTGCAGTCGATGTATTTCTTAATATCGCTTTTGGAAGAAGCAAGCCAGGTGTAAATCACACAGTATTTTACTGATGATCTGGAAACGCAAATTTAGAACAAGTAGAACATTATATAAAATTTGTTGTGTGGTCGAGCGGAACCCACCCTTCGCTCTTCCCAGATTATCGTTGCTGCACGGAATGATTGTTAAAGCACCGACGGCTTCAGAGTTCGTCTTCTCCAACGTTTGCTTTTGCAGTACATTCCGCAATCTTTTCGTTATGAGTCGTCTGTTTCGGTTTCCCGATGTAGTTTTGCTCACAGCTCCCGACTTCTCTTAACCCCGAGCCACCACTAGCCGAAAATTCCGCACTGCAGTCCGGTCAATCTGCAGAGCTCGATAAGAGCATCGCGGTCGTTCCTGAGCTAATGAAACAGCCGTGTCTGTAGTTGTTCCCAGATGTCTCCCACAGCAACGGCCTCCCGGACGCCTGCATTACAGGAGTACGCCCCTACTCCCAGCCATACTATTGCATTTGAAAGCAGAATAACATGAGCTACAGAGCAACTCCGACTTTTGTGTCTGACCTACTTTTAATGATACTGTGGTCGGTTTAGTTACTACTATCGCTGCTGGACGAAGCAGACCAGTTGAAAGCCACACGGTATTCTTGTAACGAACAGGTAATGGAAATTTAGGTAAAACGATATCAAAAAAAGTTGCGTGGTGGAGCGACACATACAGTTGGCTCTTCGTAGATGATCATTGCTGCACGGAATAATTCTTAAGGCACCGACGCCTTCAGGAGTCGTGTTTGGAAGTTTTGCTTGCAGTATATTCCGCTATCTTTTCGTTATGAGTTGGTGTTTCGGCTTCCCGGTGTTTTTTTGTTTAGTGCATTTGCCTTCCCTTGACGCTAAGAAAGCACATGACGAAAGTGAAACACCACCGTCTGTTCATCTGCAGAGTGCGATGAAATTATTCACTCTACATTCATTGCCTTTAATATTCTTTCCATCAGTGGTGGGCGCTGCCTTCAGAAAGCGCTTTTCTTTCTGATTTACATGAAAGTTTGTGTTCCTCGGAGCTGGACCGCTTGGGATTACCTTCACTGCCACCGGCAGGTGGCTCGTTGGTCTAGGGGTATGATTCCTGCTTTGGGTGCAGGAGGTCCCGGGTTCAAATCCCGGACGAGCCCTATCGTTTTGACCGTGCTGAAGAGTAGGTGGAGCTCACCCACGTTTGTAGCTCTGCAATGAAGAACAGATGCGTGCCGCAGCACGCTGTGTGTGGCCCTACGGTCATGAAGGGACCGTTTGATATGGCAAGAATCTGATACCAGTAAATTACATAGGTCGATTTCTGTAGAAGAACCGACAGTAATCTTGCATGGAACGGAAAACAAAGGTTGTCTTTGCAGAACGTGTGCACCGTGAGTGGAGACGAAGCTCAATCGTGGAGCAGTCTACCTTCATCTGATTAGCGACAACGTCAACCAAAGAGTGGGATACAAGACTGAGCGTAGTTACGAGTTTCTCACTATTAGTTATGTTCACACTTCAACAGAGTTGTGACAAGGCGAGTGCAAAGAGATCAGGAAAGCCAGTATGAAGCGAACTTGAAGTAGTCTTGAAGAAATGGATACTAAATTTTGCAGGCCAGAATGGAGCTACGAGCGTTCTGAGTTACTGAATACCGGTGCACTATGGGAGCAAGAGCATTTGACAGTAAAATGAGGTAGCACACGACATTTATTATCCCGCACACGCAGACGTGACGTTATCTCGGAAATGGAATCCTAAAACGGGTTTAAAAAAAAGTCGTGCTTCCGCCCGGGATCGAACCGGGGACCTTCTGCGTGTAAAGCAGACGTGATAACCGCTACACCACGGAAACGACGGTTTTGCCGTTGTACTACCTGGAAAACCGTAGCTCCAACAGATTTTTCCTGCGTAAGCAAGGGCATCGGCTACGAGCTCCGTCCGATTCTAGAAGTTGCTATAGTAAAAGACAACGATAAAAACAATCAAACCGCAACAGCCAGGGAGAACGCTGGGTGAGCAGCAGCTCTGCACGGTGATAGCAAGAACGGAGGCGATAGTCATGTGCATCGAGAAGGCTCGTTGGTCTAGGGGTATGATTCCTGCTTCGGGTGCAGGAGGTCCCGGGCTCAAATCCCGGACGAGCCCTTGCGTTTTGTGCAAACGTGTGGCGACTACCGGCATGCCGGCGGCTGTTCCGCGCATTTCCTGCCCTCCAGGTAAGCACAAAAACCTAGTAGCCGGTTCTGAAAGAGTTTCATGTATCATTTGAGCCATCTGCAGCCTGGTGGTTGGACGTTTGAAATTGATTTAAATGTTCACAGTAGAGATTGTAGCAAGTGTCTTGTTGAGTGCGACGAAAAAGTGATTACGCCCGGAATCGAAACGGAGACCTTCTGCCTGTTAGGCAGACGTGATAACCGCTACACCACGGAAACTGCTAAACTCTGAGATCCACATGTGACACAACTTGCAGGACGATCACAACTTTGGCGTAAAAATCACTTTGCGGAAACGCACAATGCAGGTATTTCGCATTCGTACGCAACAATCGACAGCACCCTTGCCTGTCTGAATGCCACCACGAATAAGAGCCCAAGAAGTCGTCGGACAAGCTCGCGGCCGAGTCCTCGGTAGCATCAGCTACTCTTGCTTTCCGTACGAGCTACCGTCAATTCGCGCAGTCGCTATTGCATATGATGTCACCAAAAGCAATCACTTCGTTAGCGGCAAGGAGCCCGGGCCCAGCGGTAGCTCTACATGGAGGCACCAGCAGCCCCGACAGGCCGCCGCTGGCGCGCCGGCGTCCGGACCCGCGACCCCTAATGACGTTGCAGTCGATGTATTTCTTAATATCGCTTTTGGAAGAAGCAAGCCAGGTGTAAATCACACAGTATTTTACTGATGATCTGGAAACGCAAATTTAGAACAAGTAGAACATTATATAAAATTTGTTGTGTGGTCGAGCGGAACCCACCCTTCGCTCTTCCCAGATTATCGTTGCTGCACGGAATGATTGTTAAAGCAGCGACGGCTTCAGAGTTCGTCTTCTCCAACGTTTGCTTTTGCAGTACATTCCGCAATCTTTTCGTTATGAGTCGTCTGTTTCGGTTTCCCGATGTAGTTTTGCTCACAGCTCCCGACTTCTCTTAACCCCGAGCCACCACTAGCCGAAAATTCCGCACTGCAGTCCGGTCAATCTGCAGAGCTCGATAAGAGCATCGCGGTCGTTCCTGAGCTAATGAAACGGCCGTGTCTGTAGTTGTTCCCAGATGTCTCCCACAGCAACGGCCTCCCGGACGCCTGCATTACAGGAGTACGCCCCTACTCCCAGCCATACAATTGCATTTGAAAGCAGAATAACATGAGCTACAGAGCAACTCCGACTTTTGTGTCTGACCTACTTTTAATGATACTGTTGTCGGTTTAGTTACTACTATCGCTGTTGGACGAAGCAGACCAGTTGAAAGCCACACGGTATTCTTGTAACGAACAGGTAATGGAAATTTAGGTAAAACGATATCAAAAAAAGTTGCGTGGTGGAGCGACACATACAGTTGGCTCTTCGTAGATGATCATTGCTGCACGGAATAATTCTTAAGGCACCGACGCCTTCAGGAGTCGTGTTTGGAAGTTTTGCTTGCAGTATATTCCGCTATCTTTTCGTTATGAGTTGGTGTTTCGGCTTCCCGGTGTTTTTTTGTTTAGTGCATTTGCCTTCCCTTGACGCTAAGAAAGCACATGACGAAAGTGAAACACCACCGTCTGTTCATCTGCAGAGTGCGATGAAATTATTCACTCTACATTCATTGCCTTTAATATTCTTTCCATCAGTGGTGGGCGCTGCCTTCAGAAAGCGCTTTTCTTTCTGATTTACATGAAAGTTTGTGTTCCTCGGAGCTGGACTGCTTGGGATTACCTTCACTGCCACCGGTAGGTGGCTCGTTGGTCTAGGGGTATGATTCCTGCTTTGGGTGCAGGAGGTCCCGGGTTCAAATCCCGGACGAGCCCTATCGTTTTGACCGTGCTGAAGAGTAGGTGGAGCTCACCCACGTTTGTAGCTCTGCAATGAAGAACAGATGCGTGCCGCAGCACGCTGTGTGTGGCCCTACGGTCATGAAGGGACCGTTTGATATGGCAAGAATCTGATACCAGTAAATTACATAGGTCGATTTCTGTAGAAGAGCCGACAGTAATCTTGCATGGAACGGAAAACAAAGGTTGTCTTTGCAGAACGTGTGCACCGTGAGTGGAGACGAAGCTCAATCGTGGAGCAGTCTACCTTCATCTGATTAGCGACAACGTCAACCAAAGAGTGGGATACAAGACTGAGCGTAGTTACGAGTTTCTCACTATTAGTTATGTTCACACTTCAACAGAGTTGTGACAAGGCGAGTGCAAAGAGATCAGGAAAGCCAGTATGAAGCGAACTTGAAGTAGTCTTGAAGAAATGGATACTAAATTTTGCAGGCCAGAATGGAGCTACGAGCGTTCTGAGTTACTGAATACCGGTGCACTATGGGAGCAAGAGCATTTGACAGTAAAATGAGGTAGCACACGACATTTATTATCCCGCACACGCAGACGTGACGTTATCTCGGAAATGGAATCCTAAAACGGGTTTAAAAAAAAGTCGTGCTTCCGCCCGGGATCGAACCGGGGACCTTCTGCGTGTAAAGCAGACGTGATAACCGCTACACCACGGAAACGACGGTTTTGCCGTTGTACTACCTGGAAAACCGTAGCTCCAACAGATTTTTCCTGCGTAAGCAAGGGCATCGGCTACGAGCTCCGTCCGATTCTAGAAGTTGCTATAGTAAAAGACAACGATAAAAACAATCAAACCGCAACAGCCAGGGAGAACGCTGGGTGAGCAGCAGCTCTGCACGGTGATAGCAAGAACGGAGGCGATAGTCATGTGCATCGAGAAGGCTCGTTGGTCTAGGGGTATGATTCCTGCTTCGGGTGCAGGAGGTCCCGGGCTCAAATCCCGGACGAGCCCTTGCGTTTTGTGCAAACGTGTGGCGACTACCGGCATGCCGGCGGCTGTTCCGCGCATTTCCTGCCCTCCAGGTAAGCACAAAAACCTAGTAGCCGGTTCTGAAAGAGTTTCATGTATCATTTGAGCCATCTGCAGCCTGGTGGTTGGACGTTTGAAATTGATTTAAATGTTCACAGTAGAGATTGTAGCAAGTGTCTTGTTGAGTGCGACGAAAAAGTGATTACGCCCGGAATCGAAACGGAGACCTTCTGCCTGTTAGGCAGACGTGATAACCGCTACACCACGGAAACTGCTAAACTCTGAGATCCACATGTGACACAACTTGCAGGACGATCACAACTTTGGCGTAAAAATCACTTTGCGGAAACGCACAATGCAGGTATTTCGCATTCGTACGCAACAATCGACAGCACCCTTGCCTGTCTGAATGCCACCACGAATAAGAGCCCAAGAAGTCGTCGGACAAGCTCGCGGCCGAGTCCTCGGTAGCATCAGCTACTCTTGCTTTCCGTACGAGCTACCGTCAATTCGCGCAGTCGCTATTGCATATGATGTCACCAAAAGCAATCACTTCGTTAGCGGCAAGGAGCCCGGGCCCAGCGGTAGCTCTACATGGAGGCACCAGCAGCCCCGACAGGCCGCCGCTGGCGCGCCGGCGTCCGGACCCGCGACCCCTAATGACGTTGCAGTCGATGTATTTCTTAATATCGCTTTTGGAAGAAGCAAGCCAGGTGTAAATCACACAGTATTTTACTGATGATCTGGAAACGCAAATTTAGAACAAGTAGAACATTATATAAAATTTGTTGTGTGGTCGAGCGGAACCCACCCTTCGCTCTTCCCAGATTATCGTTGCTGCACGGAATGATTGTTAAAGCAGCGACGGCTTCAGAGTTCGTCTTCTCCAACGTTTGCTTTTGCAGTACATTCCGCAATCTTTTCGTTATGAGTCGTCTGTTTCGGTTTCCCGATGTAGTTTTGCTCACAGCTCCCGACTTCTCTTAACCCCGAGCCACCACTAGCCGAAAATTCCGCACTGCAGTCCGGTCAATCTGCAGAGCTCGATAAGAGCATCGCGGTCGTTCCTGAGCTAATGAAACGGCCGTGTCTGTAGTTGTTCCCAGATGTCTCCCACAGCAACGGCCTCCCGGACGCCTGCATTACAGGAGTACGCCCCTACTCCCAGCCATACAATTGCATTTGAAAGCAGAATAACATGAGCTACAGAGCAACTCCGACTTTTGTGTCTGACCTACTTTTAATGATACTGTTGTCGGTTTAGTTACTACTATCGCTGTTGGACGAAGCAGACCAGTTGAAAGCCACACGGTATTCTTGTAACGAACAGGTAATGGAAATTTAGGTAAAACGATATCAAAAAAAGTTGCGTGGTGGAGCGACACATACAGTTGGCTCTTCGTAGATGATCATTGCTGCACGGAATAATTCTTAAGGCACCGACGCCTTCAGGAGTCGTGTTTGGAAGTTTTGCTTGCAGTATATTCCGCTATCTTTTCGTTATGAGTTGGTGTTTCGGCTTCCCGGTGTTTTTTTGTTTAGTGCATTTGCCTTCCCTTGACGCTAAGAAAGCACATGACGAAAGTGAAACACCACCGTCTGTTCATCTGCAGAGTGCGATGAAATTATTCACTCTACATTCATTGCCTTTAATATTCTTTCCATCAGTGGTGGGCGCTGCCTTCAGAAAGCGCTTTTCTTTCTGATTTACATGAAAGTTTGTGTTCCTCGGAGCTGGACTGCTTGGGATTACCTTCACTGCCACCGGTAGGTGGCTCGTTGGTCTAGGGGTATGATTCCTGCTTTGGGTGCAGGAGGTCCCGGGTTCAAATCCCGGACGAGCCCTATCGTTTTGACCGTGCTGAAGAGTAGGTGGAGCTCACCCACGTTTGTAGCTCTGCAATGAAGAACAGATGCGTGCCGCAGCACGCTGTGTGTGGCCCTACGGTCATGAAGGGACCGTTTGATATGGCAAGAATCTGATACCAGTAAATTACATAGGTCGATTTCTGTAGAAGAGCCGACAGTAATCTTGCATGGAACGGAAAACAAAGGTTGTCTTTGCAGAACGTGTGCACCGTGAGTGGAGACGAAGCTCAATCGTGGAGCAGTCTACCTTCATCTGATTAGCGACAACGTCAACCAAAGAGTGGGATACAAGACTGAGCGTAGTTACGAGTTTCTCACTATTAGTTATGTTCACACTTCAACAGAGTTGTGACAAGGCGAGTGCAAAGAGATCAGGAAAGCCAGTATGAAGCGAACTTGAAGTAGTCTTGAAGAAATGGATACTAAATTTTGCAGGCCAGAATGGAGCTACGAGCGTTCTGAGTTACTGAATACCGGTGCACTATGGGAGCAAGAGCATTTGACAGTAAAATGAGGTAGCACACGACATTTATTATCCCGCACACGCAGACGTGACGTTATCTCGGAAATGGAATCCTAAAACGGGTTTAAAAAAAGTCGTGCTTCCGCCCGGGATCGAACCGGGGACCTTCTGCGTGTAAAGCAGACGTGATAACCGCTACACCACGGAAACGACGGTTTTGCCGTTGTACTACCTGGAAAACCGTAGCTCCAACAGATTTTTCCTGCGTAAGCAAGGGCATCGGCTACGAGCTCCGTCCGATTCTAGAAGTTGCTATAGTAAAAGACAACGATAAAAACAATCAAACCGCAACAGCCAGGGAGAACGCTGGGTGAGCAGCAGCTCTGCACGGTGATAGCAAGAACGGAGGCGATAGTCATGTGCATCGAGAAGGCTCGTTGGTCTAGTGGTATGATTCCTGCTTCGGGTGCAGGATGTCCCGGGTTCATATCCCGGACGAGCCCTTGCGTTTTGTGCAAACGTGTGGCGACTACCGGCATGCCGGCGGCTGTTCCGCGCATTTCCTGCCCTCCAGGTATTTCGCATTCGTACGCAACAATCGACAGCACCCTTGCCTGTCTGAATGCCACCACGAATAAGAGCCCAAGAAGTCGTCGGACAAGCTCGCGGCCGAGTCCTCGGTAGCATCAGCTACTCTTGCTTTCCGTACGAGCTACCGTCAATTCGCGCAGTCGCTATTGCATATGATGTCACCAAAAGCAATCACTTCGTTAGCGGCAAGGAGCCCGGGCCCAGCGGATTGTAGCAAGTGTCTTGTTGAGTGCGACGAAAAAGTGATTACGCCCGGAATCGAAACGGAGACCTTCTGCCTGTTATGTAGACGTGATAACCGCTACACCACGGAAACTGCTAAGCTCTGAGATCCACATGTGACACAACTTGCAGGACGATCACATCTTTGGCGTAAAAATCACTTTGCGGAAACGCACAATGCAGGTATTTCGCATTCGTACGCAACAATCGACAGCACCCTTGCCTGTCTGAATGCCACCACGAATAAGAGCCCAAGAAGTCGTCGGACAAGCTCGCGGCCGAGTCCTCGGTAGCATCAGCTACTCTTGCTTTCCGTACGAGCTACCGTCAATTCGCGCAGTCGCTATTGCATATGATGTCACCAAAAGCAATCACTTCGTTAGCGGCAAGGAGCCCGGGCCCAGCGGTAGCTCTACATGAAGGCACCAGCAGCCCCGACATTCCGCCGCTGGCGCGCCGGCGTCCGGACCCGCGACCCCTAATGACGTTGCAGTCGATGTATTTCTTAATATCGCTTTTGGAAGAAGCAAGCCAGGTGTAAATCACACAGTATTTTACTGATGATCTGGAAACGCAAATTTAGAACAAGTAGAACATTATATAAAGTTTGTTGTGTGGTCGAGCGGAACCCACCCTTCGCTCTTCCCAGATTATCGTTGCTGCACGGAATGATTGTTAAAGCAGCGACGGCTTCAGAGTTCGTCTTCTCCAACGTTTGCTTTTGCAGTACATTCCGCAATCTTTTCGTTATGAGTCGTCTGTTTCGGTTTCCCGATGTAGTTTTGCTCACAGCTCCCGACTTCTCTTAACCCCGAGCCACCACTAGCCGAAAATTCCGCACTGCAGTCCGGTCAATCTGCAGAGCTCGATAAGAGCATCGCGGTCGTTCCTGAGCTAATGAAACGGCCGTGTCTGTAGTTGTTCCCAGATGTCTCCCACAGCAACGGCCTCCCGGACGCCTGCATTACAGGAGTACGCCCCTACTCCCAGCCATACAATTGCATTTGAAAGCAGAATAACATGAGCTACAGAGCAACTCCGACTTTTGTGTCTGACCTACTTTTAATGATACTGTTGTCGGTTTAGTTACTACTATCGCTGTTGGACGAAGCAGACCAGTTGAAAGCCACACGGTATTCTTGTAACGAACAGGTAATGGAAATTTAGGTAAAACGATATCAAAAAAAGTTGCGTGGTGGAGCGACACATACAGTTGGCTCTTCGAAGATGATCATTGCTGCACGGAATAATTCTTAAGGCACCGACGCCTTCAGGAGTCGTGTTTGGAAGTTTTGCTTGCAGTATATTCCGCTATCTTTTCGTTATGAGTTGGTGTTTCGGCTTCCCGGTGTTTTTTTGTTTAGTGCATTTGCCTTCCCTTGACGCTAAGAAAGCACATGACGGAAGTGAAACACCACCGTCTGTTCATCTGCAGAGTGCGATGAAATTATTCACTCTACATTCATTGCCTTTAATATTCTTTCCATCAGTGGTGGGCGCTGCCTTCAGAAAGCGCTTTTCTTTCTGATTTACATGAAAGTTTGTGTTCCTCGGAGCTGGACTGCTTGGGATTACCTTCACTGCCACCGGCAGGTGGTTCGTTGGTCTAGGGGTATGATTCCTGCTTTGGGTGCAGGAGGTCCTGGGTTCAAATCCCGGACGAGCCCTATCGTTTTGACCGTGCTGAAGAGTAGGTGGAGCTCACCCACGTTTGTAGCTCTGCAATGAAGAACAGATGCGTGCCGCAGCACGCTGTGTGTGGCCCTACGGTCATGAAGGGACCGTTTGATATGGCAAGAATCTGATACCAGTAAATTACATAGGTCGATTTCTGTAGAAGAGCCGACAGTAATCTTGCATGCAACGGAAAACAAAGGTTGTCTTTGCAGAACGTGTGCACCGTGAGTGGAGACGAAGCTCAATCGTGGAGCAGTCTACCTTCATCTGATTAGCGACAACGTCAACCAAAGAGTGGGATACAAGACTGAGCGTAGTTACGAGTTTCTCACTATTAGTTATGTTCACACTTCAACAGAGTTGTGACAAGGCGAGTGCAAAGAGATCAGGAAAGCCAGTATGAAGCGAACTTGAAGTAGTCTTGAAGAAATGGATACTAAATTTTGCAGGCCAGAATGGAGCTACGAGCGTTCTGAGTTACTGAATACCGGTGCACTATGGGAGCAAGAGCATTTGACAGTAAAATGAGGTAGCACACGACATTTATTATCCCGCACACGCAGACGTGACGTTATCTCGGAAATGGAATCCTAAAACGGGTTTAAAAAAAGTCGTGCTTCCGCCCGGGATCGAACCGGGGACCTTCTGCGTGTAAAGCAGACGTGATAACCGCTACACCACGGAAACGACGGTTTTGCCGTTGTACTACCTGGAAAACCGTAGCTCCAACAGATTTTTCCTGCGTAAGCAAGGGCATCGGCTACGAGCTCCGTCCGATTCTAGAAGTTGCTATAGTAAAAGACAACGATAAAAACAATCAAACCGCAACAGCCAGGGAGAACGCTGGGTGAGCAGCAGCTCTGCACGGTGATAGCAAGAACGGAGGCGATAGTCATGTGCATCGAGAAGGCTCGTTGGTCTAGGGGTATGATTCCTGCTTTGGGTGCAGGAGGTCCCGGGTCAAATCCCGGACGAGCCCTTGCGTTTTGTGCAAACGTGTGGCGACTACCGGCATGCCGGCGGCTGTTCCGCGCATTTCCTGCCCTCCAGGTAAGCACAAAAACCTAGTAGCCGGTTCTGAAAGAGTTTGATGTATCATTTGAGCCATCTGCAGCCTGGTGGTTGGACGTTTGAAATTGATTTAAATGTTCACAGTAGAGATTGTAGCAAGTGTCTTGTTGAGTGCGACGAAAAAGTGATTACGCCCGGAATCGAAACGGAGACCTTCTGCCTGTTAGGTAGACGTGATAACCGCTACACCACGGAAACTGCTAAGCTCTGAGATCCACATGTGACACAACTTGCAGGACGATCACATCTTTGGCGTAAAAATCACTTTGCGGAAACGCACAATGCAGGTATTTCGCATTCGTACGCAACAATCGACAGCACCCTTGCCTGTCTGAATGCCACCACGAATAAGAGCCCAAGAAGTCGTCGGACAAGCTCGCGGCCGAGTCCTCGGTAGCATCAGCTACTCTTGCTTTCCGTACGAGCTACCGTCAATTCGCGCAGTCGCTATTGCATATGATGTCACCAAAAGCAATCACTTCGTTAGCGGCAAGGAGCCCGGGCCCAGCGGATTGTAGCAAGTGTCTTGTTGAGTGCGACGAAAAAGTGATTACGCCCGGAATCGAAACGGAGACCTTCTGCCTGTTAGGTAGACGTGATAACCGCTACACCACGGAAACTGCTAAGCTCTGAGATCCACATGTGACACAACTTGCAGGACGATCACATCTTTGGCGTAAAAATCACTTTGCGGAAACGCACAATGCAGGTATTTCGCATTCGTACGCAACAATCGACAGCACCCTTGCCTGTCTGAATGCCACCACGAATAAGAGCCAAAGAAGTCGTCGGACAAGCTCGCGGCCGAGTCCTCGGTAGCATCAGTTACTCTTGCTTTCCGTACGAGCTACCGTCAATTCGCGCAGTCGCTATTGCATATGATGTCACCAAAAGCAATCACTTCGTTAGCGGCAAGGAGCCCGGGCCCAGCGGTAGCTCTACATGAAGGCACCAGCAGCCCCGACAGGCCGCCGCTGGCGCGCCGGCGTCCGGACCCGCGACCCCTAATGACGTTGCAGTCGATGTATTTCTTAATATCGCTTTTGGAAGAAGCAAGCCAGGTGTAAATCACACAGTATTTTACTGATGATCTGGAAACGCAAATTTAGAACAAGTAGAACATTATATAAAGTTTGTTGTGTGGTCGAGCGGAACCCACCCTTCGCTCTTCCCAGATTATCGTTGCTGCACGGAATGATTGTTAAAGCAGCGACGGCTTCAGAGTTCGTCTTCTCCAACGTTTGCTTTTGCAGTACATTCCGCAATCTTTTCGTTATGAGTCGTCTGTTTCGGTTTCCCGATGTAGTTTTGCTCACAGCTCCCGACTTCTCTTAACCCCGAGCCACCACTAGCCGAAAATTCCGCACTGCAGTCCGGTCAATCTGCAGAGCTCGATAAGAGCATCGCGGTCGTTCCTGAGCTAATGAAACGGCCGTGTCTGTAGTTGTTCCCAGATGTCTCCCACAGCAACGGCCTCCCGGACGCCTGCATTACAGGAGTACGCCCCTACTCCCAGCCATACAATTGCATTTGAAAGCAGAATAACATGAGCTACAGAGCAACTCCGACTTTTGTGTCTGACCTACTTTTAATGATACTGTTGTCGGTTTAGTTACTACTATCGCTGTTGGACGAAGCAGACCAGTTGAAAGCCACACGGTATTCTTGTAACGAACAGGTAATGGAAATTTAGGTAAAACGATATCAAAAAAAGTTGCGTGGTGGAGCGACACATACAGTTGGCTCTTCGTAGATGATCATTGCTGCACGGAATAATTCTTAAGGCACCGACGCCTTCAGGAGTCGTGTTTGGAAGTTTTGCTTGCAGTATATTCCGCTATCTTTTCGTTATGAGTTGGTGTTTCGGCTTCCCGGTGTTTTTTTGTTTAGTGCATTTGCCTTCCCTTGACGCTAAGAAAGCACATGACGGAAGTGAAACACCACCGTCTGTTCATCTGCAGAGTGCGATGAAATTATTCACTCTACATTCATTGCCTTTAATATTCTTTCCATCAGTGGTGGGCGCTGCCTTCAGAAAGCGCTTTTCTTTCTGATTTACATGAAAGTTTGTGTTCCTCGGAGCTGGACTGCTTGGGATTACCTTCACTGCCACCGGCAGGTGGTTCGTTGGTCTAGGGGTATGATTCCTGCTTTGGGTGCAGGAGGTCCTGGGTTCAAATCCCGGACGAGCCCTATCGTTTTGACCGTGCTGAAGAGTAGGTGGAGCACACCCACGTTTGTAGCTCTGCAATGAAGAACAGATGCGTGCCGCAGCACGCTGTGTGTGGCCCTACGGTCATGAAGGGACCGTTTGATATGGCAAGAATCTGATACCAGTAAATTACATAGGTCGATTTCTGTAGAAGAGCCGACAGTAATCTTGCATGCAACGGAAAACAAAGGTTGTCTTTGCAGAACGTGTGCACCGTGAGTGGAGACGAAGCTCAATCGTGGAGCAGTCTACCTTCATCTGATTAGCGACAACGTCAACCAAAGAGTGGGATACAAGACTGAGCGTAGTTACGAGTTTCTCACTATTAGTTATGTTCACACTTCAACAGAGTTGTGACAAGGCGAGTGCAAAGAGATCAGGAAAGCCAGTATGAAGCGAACTTGAAGTAGTCTTGAAGAAATGGATACTAAATTTTGCAGGCCAGAATGGAGCTACGAGCGTTCTGAGTTACTGAATACCGGTGCACTATGGGAGCAAGAGCATTTGACAGTAAAATGAGGTAGCACACGACATTTATTATCCCGCACACGCAGACGTGACGTTATCTCGGAAATGGAATCCTAAAACGGGTTTAAAAAAAGTCGTGCTTCCGCCCGGGATCGAACCGGGGACCTTCTGCGTGTAAAGCAGACGTGATAACCGCTACACCACGGAAACGACGGTTTTGCCGTTGTACTACCTGGAAAACCGTAGCTCCAACAGATTTTTCCTGCGTAAGCAAGGGCATCGGCTACGAGCTCCGTCCGATTCTAGAAGTTGCTATAGTAAAAGACAACGATAAAAACAATCAAACCGCAACAGCCAGGGAGAACGCTGGGTGAGCAGCAGCTCTGCACGGTGATAGCAAGAACGGAGGCGATAGTCATGTGCATCGAGAAGGCTCGTTGGTCTAGGGGTATGATTCCTGCTTCGGGTGCAGGAGGTCCCGGGTTCAAATCCCGGACGAGCCCTTGCGTTTTGTGCAAACGTGTGGCGACTACCGGCATGCCGGCGGCTGTTCCGCGCATTTCCTGCCCTCCAGGTAAGCACAAAAACCTAGTAGCCGGTTCTGAAAGAGTTTCATGTATCATTTGAGCCATCTGCAGCCTGGTGGTTGGACGTTTGAAATTGATTTAAATGTTCACAGTAGAGATTGTAGCAAGTGTCTTGTTGAGTGCGACGAAAAAGTGATTACGCCCGGAATCGAAACGGAGACCTTCTGCCTGTTAGGTAGACGTGATAACCGCTACACCACGGAAACTGCTAAGCTCTGAGATCCACATGTGACACAACTTGCAGGACGATCACATCTTTGGCGTAAAAATCACTTTGCGGAAACGCACAATGCAGGTATTTCGCATTCGTACGCAACAATCGACAGCACCCTTGCCTGTCTGAATGCCACCACGAATAAGAGCCCAAGAAGTCGTCGGACAAGCTCGCGGCCGAGTCCTCGGTAGCATCAGCTACTCTTGCTTTCCGTACGAGCTACCGTCAATTCGCGCAGTCGCTATTGCATATGATGTCACCAAAAGCAATCACTTCGTTAGCGGCAAGGAGCCCGGGCCCAGCGGTAGATCTACATGAAGGCACCAGCAGCCCCGACATTCCGCCGCTGGCGCGCCGGCGTCCGGACCCGCGACCCCTAATGACGTTGCAGTCGATGTATTTCTTAATATCGCTTTTGGAAGAAGCAAGCCAGGTGTAAATCACACAGTATTTTACTGATGATCTGGAAACGCAAATTTAGAACAAGTAGAACATTATATAAAGTTTGTTGTGTGGTCGAGCGGAACCCACCCTTCGCTCTTCCCAGATTATCGTTGCTGCACGGAATGATTGTTAAAGCAGCGACGGCTTCAGAGTTCGTCTTCTCCAACGTTTGCTTTTGCAGTACATTCCGCAATCTTTTCGTTATGAGTCGTCTGTTTCGGTTTCCCGATGTAGTTTTGCTCACAGCTCCCGACTTCTCTTAACCCCGAGCCACCACTAGCCGAAAATTCCGCACTGCAGTCCGGTCAATCTGCAGAGCTCGATAAGAGCATCGCGGTCGTTCCTGAGCTAATGAAACGGCCGTGTCTGTAGTTGTTCCCAGATGTCTCCCACAGCAACGGCCTCCCGGACGCCTGCATTACAGGAGTACGCCCCTACTCCCAGCCATACAATTGCATTTGAAAGCAGAATAACATGAGCTACAGAGCAACTCCGACTTTTGTGTCTGACCTACTTTTAATGATACTGTTGTCGGTTTAGTTACTACTATCGCTGTTGGACGAAGCAGACCAGTTGAAAGCCACACGGTATTCTTGTAACGAACAGGTAATGGAAATTTAGGTAAAACGATATCAAAAAAAGTTGCGTGGTGGAGCGACACATACAGTTGGCTCTTCGTAGATGATCATTGCTGCACGGAATAATTCTTAAGGCACCGACGCCTTCAGGAGTCGTGTTTGGAAGTTTTGCTTGCAGTATATTCCGCTATCTTTTCGTTATGAGTTGGTGTTTCGGCTTCCCGGTGTTTTTTTGTTTAGTGCATTTGCCTTCCCTTGACGCTAAGAAAGCACATGACGGAAGTGAAACACCACCGTCTGTTCATCTGCAGAGTGCGATGAAATTATTCACTCTACATTCATTGCCTTTAATATTCTTTCCATCAGTGGTGGGCGCTGCCTTCAGAAAGCGCTTTTCTTTCTGATTTACATGAAAGTTTGTGTTCCTCGGAGCTGGACTGCTTGGGATTACCTTCACTGCCACCGGCAGGTGGTTCGTTGGTCTAGGGGTATGATTCCTGCTTTGGGTGCAGGAGGTCCTGGGTTCAAATCCCGGACGAGCCCTATCGTTTTGACCGTGCTGAAGAGTAGGTGGAGCTCACCCACGTTTGTAGCTCTGCAATGAAGAACAGATGCGTGCCGCAGCACGCTGTGTGTGGCCCTACGGTCATGAAGGGACCGTTTGATATGGCAAGAATCTGATACCAGTAAATTACATAGGTCGATTTCTGTAGAAGAGCCGACAGTAATCTTGCATGCAACGGAAAACAAAGGTTGTCTTTGCAGAACGTGTGCACCGTGAGTGGAGACGAAGCTCAATCGTGGAGCAGTCTACCTTCATCTGATTAGCGACAACGTCAACCAAAGAGTGGGATACAAGACTGAGCGTAGTTACGAGTTTCTCACTATTAGTTATGTTCACACTTCAACAGAGTTGTGACAAGGCGAGTGCAAAGAGATCAGGAAAGCCAGTATGAAGCGAACTTGAAGTAGTCTTGAAGAAATGGATACTAAATTTTGCAGGCCAGAATGGAGCTACGAGCGTTCTGAGTTACTGAATACCGGTGCACTATGGGAGCAAGAGCATTTGACAGTAAAATGAGGTAGCACACGACATTTATTATCCCGCACACGCAGACGTGACGTTATCTCGGAAATGGAATCCTAAAACGGGTTTAAAAAAAGTCGTGCTTCCGCCCGGGATCGAACCGGGGACCTTCTGCGTGTAAAGCAGACGTGATAACCGCTACACCACGGAAACGACGGTTTTGCCGTTGTACTACCTGGAAAACCGTAGCTCCAACAGATTTTTCCTGCGTAAGCAAGGGCATCGGCTACGAGCTCCGTCCGATTCTAGAAGTTGCTATAGTAAAAGACAACGATAAAAACAATCAAACCGCAACAGCCAGGGAGAACGCTGGGTGAGCAGCAGCTCTGCACGGTGATAGCAAGAACGGAGGCGATAGTCATGTGCATCGAGAAGGCTCGTTGGTCTAGGGGTATGATTCCTGCTTTGGGTGCAGGAGGTCCCGGGTTCAAATCCCGGACGAGCCCTTGCGTTTTGTGCAAACGTGTGGCGACTACCGGCATGCCGGCGGCTGTTCCGCGCATTTCCTGCCCTCCAGGTAAGCACAAAAACCTAGTAGCCGGTTCTGAAAGAGTTTCATGTATCATTTGAGCCATCTGCAGCCTGGTGGTTGGACGTTTGAAATTGATTTAAATGTTCACAGTAGAGATTGTAGCAAGTGTCTTGTTGAGTGCGACGAAAAAGTGATTACGCCCGGAATCGAAACGGAGACCTTCTGCCTGTTAGGTAGACGTGATAACCGCTACACCACGGAAACTGCTAAGCTCTGAGATCCACATGTGACACAACTTGCAGGACGATCACATCTTTGGCGTAAAAATCACTTTGCGGAAACGCACAATGCAGGTATTTCGCATTCGTACGCAACAATCGACAGCACCCTTGCCTGTCTGAATGCCACCACGAATAAGAGCCCAAGAAGTCGTCGGACAAGCTCGCGGCCGAGTCCTCGGTAGCATCAGCTACTCTTGCTTTCCGTACGAGCTACCGTCAATTCGCGCAGTCGCTATTGCATATGATGTCACCAAAAGCAATCACTTCGTTAGCGGCAAGGAGCCCGGGCCCAGCGGTAGCTCTACATGGAGGCACCAGCAGCCCCGACAGGCCGCCGCTGGCGCGCCGGCGTCCGGACCCGCGACCCCTAATGACGTTGCAGTCGATGTATTTCTTAATATCGCTTTTGGAAGAAGCAAGCCAGGTGTAAATCACACAGTATTTTACTGATGATCTGGAAACGCAAATTTAGAACAAGTAGAACATTATATAAAGTTTGTTGTGTGGTCGAGCGGAACCCACCCTTCGCTCTTCCCAGATTATCGTTGCTGCACGGAATGATTGTTAAAGCACCGACGGCTTCAGAGTTCGTCTTCTCCAACGTTTGCTTTTGCAGTACATTCCGCAATCTTTTCGTTATGAGTCGTCTGTTTCGGTTTCCCGATGTAGTTTTGCTCACAGCTCCCGACTTCTCTTAACCCCGAGCCACCACTAGCCGAAAATTCCGCACTGCAGTCCGGTCAATCTGCAGAGCTCGATAAGAGCATCGCGGTCGTTCCTGAGCTAATGAAACGGCCGTGTCTGTAGTTGTTCCCAGATGTCTCCCACAGCAACGGCCTCCCGGACGCCTGCATTACAGGAGTACGCCCCTACTCCCAGCCATACAATTGCATTTGAAAGCAGAATAACATGAGCTACAGAGCAACTCCGACTTTTGTGTCTGACCTACTTTTAATGATACTGTTGTCGGTTTAGTTACTACTATCGCTGTTGGACGAAGCAGACCAGTTGAAAGCCACACGGTATTCTTGTAACGAACAGGTAATGGAAATTTAGGTAAAACGATATCAAAAAAAGTTGCGTGGTGGAGCGACACATACAGTTGGCTCTTCGTAGATGATCATTGCTGCACGGAATAATTCTTAAGGCACCGACGCCTTCAGGAGTCGTGTTTGGAAGTTTTGCTTGCAGTATATTCCGCTATCTTTTCGTTATGAGTTGGTGTTTCGGCTTCCCGGTGTTTTTTTGTTTAGTGCATTTGCCTTCCCTTGACGCTAAGAAAGCACATGACGGAAGTGAAACACCACCGTCTGTTCATCTGCAGAGTGCGATGAAATTATTCACTCTACATTCATTGCCTTTAATATTCTTTCCATCAGTGGTGGGCGCTGCCTTCAGAAAGCGCTTTTCTTTCTGATTTACATGAAAGTTTGTGTTCCTCGGAGCTGGACTGCTTGGGATTACCTTCACTGCCACCGGCAGGTGGTTCGTTGGTCTAGGGGTATGA
The DNA here is from genome assembly GCF_023897955.1 of Schistocerca gregaria. Lineage (NCBI taxonomy): Eukaryota > Metazoa > Arthropoda > Insecta > Orthoptera > Acrididae > Schistocerca > Schistocerca gregaria. Next base: position 716,111,687 of record NC_064921.1, on the reverse strand, counting down.
TTCCTGCTTTGGGTGCAGGAGGTCCTGGGTTCAAATCCCGGACGAGCCCTATCGTTTTGACCGTGCTGAAGAGTAGGTGGAGCTCACCCACGTTTGTAGCTCTGCAATGAAGAACAGATGCGTGCCGCAGCACGCTGTGTGTGGCCCTACGGTCATGAAGGGACCGTTTGATATGGCAAGAATCTGATACCAGTAAATTACATAGGTCGATTTCTGTAGAAGAGCCGACAGTAGTCTTGCATGTAACGGAAAACAAAGGTTGTCTTTGCAGAACGTGTGCACCGTGAGTGGAGACGAAGCTCAATCGTGGAGCAGTCTACCTTCATCTGATTAGCGACAACGTCAACCAAAGAGTGGGATACAAGACTGAGCGTAGTTACGAGTTTCTCACTATTAGTTATGTTCACACTTCAACAGAGTTGTGACAAGGCGAGTGCAAAGAGATCAGGAAAGCCAGTATGAAGCGAACTTGAAGTAGTCTTGAAGAAATGGATACTAAATTTTGCAGGCCAGAATGGAGCTACGAGCGTTCTGAGTTACTGAATACCGGTGCACTATGGGAGCAAGAGCATTTGACAGTAAAATGAGGTAGCACACGACATTTATTATCCCGCACACGCAGACGTGACGTTATCTCGGAAATGGAATCCTAAAACGGGTTTAAAAAAAGTCGTGCTTCCGCCTGGGATCGAACCGGGGACCTTCTGCGTGTAAAGCAGACGTGATAACCGCTACACCACGGAAACGACGGTTTTGCCGTTGTACTACCTGGAAAACCGTAGCTCCAACAGATTTTTCCTGCGTAAGCAAGGGCATCGGCTACGAGCTCCGTCCGATTCTAGAAGTTGCTATAGTAAAAGACAACGATAAAAACAATCAAACCGCAACAGCCAGGGAGAACGCTGGGTGAGCAGCAGCTCTGCACGGCGATAGCAAGAACGGAGGCGATAGTCATGTGCATCGAGAAGGCTCGTTGGTCTAGGGGTATGATTCCTGCTTCGGGTGCAGGAGGTCCCGGGTTCAAATCCCGGACGAGCCTTTGCGTTTTGTGCAAACGTGTGGCGACTACCGGAAGCCGGCGGCTGTTCCGCGCATTTCCTGCCCTCCAGGTAAGCACAAAAACCTAGTAGCCGGTTCTGAAAGAGTTTCATGTATCATTTGAGCCATCTGCAGCCTGGTGGTTGGACGTTTGAAATTGATTTAAATGTTCACAGTAGAGATTGTAGCAAGTGTCTTGTTGAGTGCGACGAAAAAGTGATTACGCCCGGAATCGAAACGGAGACCTTCTGCCTGTTAGGCAGACGTGATAACCGCTACACCACGGAAACTGCTAAGCTCTGAGATCCACATGTGACACAACTTGCAGGACGATCACATCTTTGGCGTAAAAATCACTTTGCGGAAACGCACAATGCAGGTATTTTTTTTTTTTTTAAATTCTTTATTTCCATAAACAATGTTAATTTTACATCTAGCCCACTGCCTTATTTGATTAGTGGGCCAAGTTAGTTATACAAGGATAATTAGCAGCTAATTCTAAGTTCTATGTAGTAACTAGTTAGTATATAAGTGAACAGTAAGCAATGGGCAACATTATTGTTAGTCTACTACAAACATATAATCTTTAGACTAGTTACTAATCCTACAGCGTTACAGTTGTGTCAGCTAATTTATATAAACCTACTATAAAGCCTTGCTCATTGAGCTAACCCCAATGAGCGTGCCCCTGACACTGGGCAGGCCAAGATGGTAATCGCTGCAGGTTACTAATAATAATATCTAAAAACTAAGTCCTACAACTAACTTATCCTAATGTCAAGTCCGGTGCGTTGTCTGGTTTGGTAAGGCTGCACCCCCCCCCCCCCCCCCCCCCAGAATCCTGTGGCGCGGCGGATTCAGACTGAGGAAGTCGGCCTTTCCGCGCCCAGGCGGTTTGGGAGTAGGGTATCAAACTCTATCTGTGTCCTGGTTTATCTCTTTCTTGTACTACTATAGGTCTTTCAGGTAGTCCTTTAGGACTTTCTGAGATACCGCGTTAGCCAGTTTGTTTATGATGTCGAAAGTGTCGCGATGTCTGATTAGTCTATATGTGTCGTTGTGTGGTAGTTGGTCCCGCAGTACTGAGGCCACATCATTGAAAAGGGGGCACTCGTAGACTACATGGTCAGGAGTACCCTCCGGAACACCACAGTCACACGCAGGTGTCGCCTTTTTACCAAATCGACATAAATATGTCGAGTACGGTCCATGTCCAGTGAGGAAGTGGATGAGTCCCCGGGATGGATCGAAATGTGACATTTCCATCCTTTCCCTAACATCTGGTAGGAGCTCAAAGGTTCGACGCCCTGTTTCTTCGGTTTCCCACGAAAGTTGCCATAGCAGCTCCCCTTTTTTCCTAATTTCTACTTTATTTTCAGTCCTGCTGCCCAGAATTTCCTCGGTTTTTTCCAAATTCCCCTTTTTAGTCCAGTACCAAGCGGCCTGCTCCCGAATTTTGATATCCAGGGGGCAAAGCCCCATAATAACTAACAGGGCTCCTCCCGGTGTAGTTCTGTATGCCCCCACTGATCTCAGGATCATATTTCTATGCACTCTCCTCACTGTCATGGCGGGCACCACCCTCGTGAGCCTGTGTGCCCAGACTCCGGATCCGTAACCCACTATGGATGTTAGTATACTGTTATGATAGAGTTTGATGAGATGTGGTGGAAGATGAAACCGCTTATGCCCAATGGAGATGAGGTTGTTGAGTACCTGTAAAGCTCTTTGAGTTACGGTTTCGATGTGTCTACTAAAAGTCCACCTTTCATCAATGATGATACCTAGATAGCGTGTCTCACGTCGCCGGAGAACTGGTGATCCATCTATCCTAACAGTTGGGTTACGAGCTAATTGTCCCTTTAGAAGAAGATAGGTAGACTTGGCCGGTGAAATTGTCATTTTTGTCTTGCGGCACCACAGTTGGAGTGTGTTTATTGCTCTCTCGATCTTAGGCTCTATGTCCTCTCGGCTACGGCCGCCGACCAGTAGGAGGAGATCATCTGCGTAGGCTATCACCTCCAGCACTTCGTCACTTTGTTGTAATGTATCTAGTAAGGGTTCCATGTGGATGTCCCAGAACAGCGGACCCAGTACGGAACCCTGGGGACATCCCTTGGTGATAGTTTTCCTTACTCTTGTGCTAGCAGATGATAGCCAGACCTCCCGATCTTCACAATAGCTCCTCAGACAGCCATATAGCGGCCCTGGACACTCCTTCTCCCTTAAGCAGGAGAAGAGCGAAGGCCACCACAGGTTGTCGAAGGCGCCACTTATATCCACCATGATGCCAACAACGTACTTGTACGGGGTAGAGCCGCAGACCTCGGCCGCCAGGGCGATTGCATCAGATGCCGATCGTCCAGACCTGAAGCCAAACTGCCTGTTGCTCATTCCGCACAGCACTCGGTGTGCCGCCAGTCTATCAGCCAGAAGTCTCTCCAGAATCTTCCCAAGCAGATCAAGCAGGCAGATAGGTCTATAAGATTTAGTTTCTGCTGGGTCTTTGTCAGCCCCTTTCTTTATAATTACCACATTTGCCCTCTTCCATATTCGAGGGAACTTTTTCTGCCTGAGGCATTCGTTATATAAATGAGTTAGAGGGGCGACTATCTGGGGGGCCAGGAATTGCACCACTTCCGCCACAATACCGTCTGGCCCAGGAGCTTTTCCTCTCTTCAGGGAATTTATGTGGGCAGCTACCTCTTCTTCTGAGAATGGGTAGACTGCCATATCGTTTTCATACGCATTGTTGTTATTCTCCCGCAGCTGCCGTTGTTCATCTGTCTCATCCGCTGTATCATCAGGCAACAGGGAGTGGAGAAGGACCTCAGCAGTTTCCTGCCAAGACCCCGTCATCCGGTCCCCATGCCTGACGGTTGAAAGCTCCATCGGAGAACGGATCTTTTCCCGGACAAGCCTGTAGGGAACTCCCCATGGGTCTAATGCTAGTTGGTTCAGAACAAAGTGTTCCCAACTTTTTGTTCTAACTTCCCGTAGCTGTTTTTGGAAGTTATCTTTGGCTTCCCGGTAAAGCTGCAGCCATCTTTGTCTTTCTTGCCAGACGACACTGCGCTGGTAGTGCCTCCTGAGCCTTCTGACCGACCGGCGCATCTCCTCTAGTTCAGCAGACCATGGTGATGGAGAGGCCGCCATGGCCCTCCTCCTAGTAGGTACGGCTGCTTTGACTGCTCGAGTTATTACTGAGACCAGTTCTTCGGCTCTGTTGTCAACGTCAAAGTCTCTGTGGTCGTCACCTTCTGATATCGGAGGAACGTCGCACTCCCCAGCAAGTCTCTCCCAGTCGGCTCTATTGTAATTGTATTGTATTTCCCACCCCATGGCCCAGCGGCTCTCGCCATCTCCTATGTTGAAAGTAATGAGATTGTGGTCACTTGTAGTGGCATTCTCGACTACTTTCCATTGCTGGATTAGGTATGCTGCGTTTGGCGTAGCCAGGGTCACGTCGATGTTTGTGCCTTGGCCCCCTCCCGCCGCATAGGTCGGAGGGTTGCCTGGCTTGTTAGCCACTACAAGCTGCAAGGCCATGATGGCTTCTTCTGCCTTCTCTCCATTGGGATCCCTGGTGCCGCTGTACCATAGGGGGGATTTGGCATTCATATCGGCAGTCACAAATGTTTTCCGCCCCCGCAACGCCGTGATAGCTGTGGTGAGATGAGCTAGGTGTCTTTCAATATCATCACCATATTGGAAGTATGTGTTGATCATAATAATAGCTCCTGCTGGAGATTGCAGCTCCACGACGTTGCAGTGGCTGGTTGTGAACTGCGTTAGAACTGTAGCCCTTATCAGTTTGTTAGTAATAATAATTGCCGCTTTTGGGTCTTCACCTCTGCAGACGACTTGCCAGGTCGCAGCTGTGAAAGCTATCTTCCCGTTTAGGGAGTACGGCTCCTGCAGGCAGACCACATCCAGTCTCCTCTCCTCCACTTCCCTTCGCAACTCCTGCATGACAAGTCTGCTGTTATGGGTGTTGAGTTGGCCAATGGTGATTTCCGTCATGTAGTTGTCTATGGATTGTATGTGTGAATTCTGTCATGAGGCCATGTTTTGTTCCAGTCAAATGTGATACGTCCATTTGCCAGAACTGCTTGTCGATAAATTTCATTCAGGTCGAATTTTTCTCCACGTCTGTCAAAGACTTTCTTTAGTAGGTCACGCAGGGCTCCGAAGTCAGTGGGGAGATTCACTGACTTGAGTTGAATTCTGTCCACAGCCTCCATTACCGAGAAGGTGACTCTCTGTCCATATTCATGTCCCACCCGAACCACATGTCTCAAGGCAGTGGTCAGGGTAGTCGGCTGCTCCAGCCTCGCCAGTTGCATGGTGAGTTCAAGGTTTGGATAGACTCTGACTGGATCGACAGGTGGCAGTCTCACTACAGGATCTTTTATTGCATCTGGTTCACTTGAACTAGTTATTTTATTTTCTTGAACTGGTTGTTTTGTTGTTATATTTAATTCTGCTGAGACTGCCACCGTCTCTGGTACAGGATGCCGTTGCCGTAGGTCTTTAGTCGGCCTTGTTTCCCTGCTTGGGGAGGAGGGGAGCGTGACTGCCAGAGGCCTCGTTTGTGTCCCTCTATCCGTAGTGGTAGAGTCGGTTTGAGTGCTTTTATCTACGGTTCTGGTTGTGGTGCCCATGTGCAACCTCAAGAAAAGCTTGAAAGCACTCGCCCTCAGGGCATCCCTCCTCCTTTTGCTAGGGGATTTCCTTTTGGGCATCCTGTTGGCTTTGGTTTGATCAGCCATAGTCTATTCTTGAAATAAGCCTTTGTTCCAGAAGTCTGTAGGTGGGGCAGCTACGTCCCGTGGTACCACAGGGCTTTTTACCCCGTCTCTTGCAGGGGATACAAACCGCCGCAGCCCTACAGTCCTTCCTGACGTGGCCATCCTCGCCACATTTCGAGCAGGCCGACCCCCTGGTACAGTGCCTCAAAACGTGGTCGAGATCTCCACAATTGTGGCAACGCGGTACGACCAGAAAGTCGCGTGTATTAATGGCGTGAAAGCCGACATATAGTCTGCCCATTGCTGTAATTCTTTTCCACATGTGAGCGGAGACCTCGGCAACGTGATGGACCACATCACGGTCCCGAGGCCCGGTTTTGAATCTCAAATTGAAGTTTGCTTTAAATTCTTCTTCTGTCATATCATCAAAATTCTGAGCCTTTATAGATTTTTGCAGTTCTTCATTCGTCATGACTGTTGGTACATCATACAAGATGACCAATGGGTTTCTTTTCCTCGGTGGCTCGCATTTGACCACCGAGTTTAGTTTTGCATTACTTAACAGTTTCTCTTAGTCTTCTTCTGAAGCTACTTCAACAATAACAGAGTTTCTGCTGGGTTTTACCTTATTTATTTTAATTTTGTCTTTTGCTGGATTGATAGTTGTCGTAAGCAATTCCTGGATTCTTTTTACACTAGTGTCTTGACCTGGCAGGGTTCTTAGGAATACCGTTGTGTCAGATCTTTTAGTAACTTTTGCAATGGTATCCTTTGTAGTCTGCGGTTTTGGTGGAGCTTGTGCGACCACCGCCGCCCAGGTCTTTCCGGGTTGTTTCCTTAGTCTCTCATTTTCTTTTGTAAGTTCTTCCACTCGGCCCTCAAGCTTGGCGTTTGCGATAGCCCACGCCGCCAGTTCATTTTTGATTATAGTCAGAGCCGCTTGACTAATTTTACCATTTTTAATATGTTGCTCGAGGAGCAATGATATTCTCGTGTGTCTTTGTAGAACATTTTCCTCAGACAATGCAGGTATTTCGCATTCGTACGCAACAATCGACAGCACCCTTGCCTGTCTGAATGCCACCACGAATAAGAGCCCAAGAAGTCGTCGGACAAGCTCGCGGCCGAGTCCTCGGTAGCATCAGCTACTCTTGCTTTCCGTACGAGCTACCGTCAATTCGCGCAGTCGCTATTGCATATGATGTCACCAAAAGCAATCGCTTCGTTAGCGGCAAGGAGCCCGGGCCCAGCGGTAGCTCTACATGAAGGCACCAGCAGCCCCGACAGGCCGCCGCTGGCGCGCCGGCGTCCGGACCCGCGACCCCTAATGACGTTGCTGTCGATGTATTTCTTAATGTCGCTTTTGGAAGAAGCAAGCCAGGTGTAAATCACACAGTATTTTACTGATGATCTGGAAACGCAAATTTAGAACAAGTAGAACATTATATAAAGTTTGTTGTGTGGTCGAGCGGAACCCACCCTTCGCTCTTCCCAGATTATCGTTGCTGCACGGAATGATTGTTAAAGCAGCGACGGCTTCAGAGTTCGTCTTCTCCAACGTTTGCTTTTGCAGTACATTCCGCAATCTTTTCGTTATGAGTCGTCTGTTTCGGTTTCCCGATGTAGTTTTGCTCACAGCTCCCGACTTCTCTTAACCCCGAGCCACCACTAGCCGAAAATTCCGCACTGCAGTCCGGTCAATCTGCACAGCTCGATAAGAGCATCGCGGTCGTTCCTGAGCTAATGAAACGGCCGTGTCTGTAGTTGTTCCCAGATGTCTCCCACAGCAACGGCCTCCCGGACGCCTGCATTACAGGAGTACGCCCCTACTCCCAGCCATACAATTGCATTTGAAAGCAGAATAACATGAGCTACAGAGCAACTCCGACTTTTGTGTCTGACCTACTTTTAATGATACTGTTGTCGGTTTAGTTACTACTATCGCTGTTGGACGAAGCAGACCAGTTGAAAGCCACACGGTATTCTTGTAACGAACAGGTAATGGAAATTTAGGTAAAACGATATCAAAAAAAGTTGCGTGGTGGAGCGACACATACAGTTGGCTCTTCGTAGATGATCATTGCTGCACGGAATAATTCTTAAGGCACCGACGCCTTCAGGAGTCGTGTTTGGAAGTTTTGCTTGCAGTATATTCCGCTATCTTTTCGTTATGAGTTGGTGTTTCGGCTTCCCGGTGTTTTTTTGTTTAGTGCATTTGCCTTCCCTTGACGCTAAGAAAGCACATGACGGAAGTGAAACACCACCGTCTGTTCATCTGCAGAGTGCGATGAAATTATTCACTCTACATTCATTGCCTTTAATATTCTTTCCATCAGTGGTGGGCGCTGCCTTCAGAAAGCGCTTTTCTTTCTGATTTACATGAAAGTTTGTGTTCCTCGGAGCTGGACTGCTTGGGATTACCTTCACTGCCACCGGCAGGTGGTTCGTTGGTCTAGGGGTATGATTCCTGCTTTGGGTGCAGGAGGTCCCGGGTTCAAATCCCGGACGAGCCCTATCGTTTTGACCGTGCTGAAGAGTAGGTGGAGCTCACCCACGTTTGTAGCTCTGCAATGAAGAACAGATGCGTGCCGCAGCACGCTGTGTGTGGCCCTACGGTCATGAAGGGACCGTTTGATATGGCAAGAATCTGATACCAGTAAATTACATAGGTCGATTTCTGTAGAAGAGCCGACAGTAATCTTGCATGGAACGGAAAACAAAGGTTGTCTTTGCAGAACGTGTGCACCGTGAGTGGAGACGAAGCTCAATCGTGGAGCAGTCTACCTTCATCTGATTAGCGACAACGTCAACCAAAGAGTGGGATACAAGACTGAGCGTAGTTACGAGTTTCTCACTATTAGTTATGTTCACACTTCAACAGAGTTGTGACAAGGCGAGTGCAAAGAGATCAGGAAAGCCAGTATGAAGCGAACTTGAAGTAGTCTTGAAGAAATGGATACTAAATTTTGCAGGCCAGAATGGAGCTACGAGCGTTCTGAGTTACTGAATACCGGTGCACTATGGGAGCAAGAGCATTTGACAGTAAAATGAGGTAGCACACGACATTTATTATCCCGCACACGCAGACGTGACGTTATCTCGGAAATGGAATCCTAAAACGGGTTTAAAAAAAGTCGTGCTTCCGCCTGGGATCGAACCGGGGACCTTCTGCGTGTAAAGCAGACGTGATAACCGCTACACCACGGAAACGACGGTTTTGCCGTTGTACTACCTGGAAAACCGTAGCTCCAACAGATTTTTCCTGCGTAAGCAAGGGCATCGGCTACGAGCTCCGTCCGATTCTAGAAGTTGCTATAGTAAAAGACAACGATAAAAACAATCAAACCGCAACAGCCAGGGAGAACGCTGGGTGAGCAGCAGCTCTGCACGGTGATAGCAAGAACGGAGGCGATAGTCATGTGCATCGAGAAGGCTCGTTGGTCTAGGGGTATGATTCCTGCTTCGGGTGCAGGAGGTCCCGGGTTCAAATCCCGGACGAGCCCTTGCGTTTTGTGCAAACGTGTGGCGACTACCGGCATGCCGGCGGCTGTTCCGCGCATTTCCTGCCCTCCAGGTAAGCACAAAAACCTAGTAGCCGGTTCTGAAAGAGTTTCATGTATCATTTGAGCCATCTGCAGCCTGGTGGTTGGACGTTTGAAATTGATTTAAATGTTCACAGTAGAGATTGTAGCAAGTGTCTTGTTGAGTGCGACGAAAAAGTGATTACGCCCGGAATCGAAACGGAGACCTTCTGCCTGTTAGGCAGACGTGATAACCGCTACACCACGGAAACTGCTAAGCTCTGAGATCCACATGTGACACAACTTGCAGGACGATCACATCTTTGGCGTAAAAATCACTTTGCGGAAACGCACAATGCAGGTATTTCGCATTCGTACGCAACAATCGACAGCACCCTGCCTGTCTGAATGCCACCACGAATAAGAGCCCAAGAAGTCGTCGGACAAGCTCGCGGCCGAGTCCTCGGTAGCATCAGCTACTCTTGCTTTCCGTACGAGCCACCGTCAATTCGCGCAGTCGCTATTGCATATGATGTCACCAAAAGCAATCACTTCGTTAGCGGCAAGGAGCCCGGGCCCAGCGGTAGCTCTACATGGAGGCACCAGCAGCCCCGACAGGCCGCCGCTGGCGCGCCGGCGTCCGGACCCGCGACCCCTAATGACGTTGCAGTCGATGTATTTCTTAATATCGCTTTTGGAAGAAGCAAGCCAGGTGTAAATCACACAGTATTTTACTGATGATCTGGAAACGCAAATTTAGAACAAGTAGAACATTATATAAAGTTTGTTGTGTGGTCGAGCGGAACCCACCCTTCGCTCTTCCCAGATTATCGTTGCTGCACGGAATGATTGTTAAAGCAGCGACGGCTTCAGAGTTCGTCTTCTCCAACGTTTGCTTTTGCAGTACATTCCGCAATCTTTTCGTTATGAGTCGTCTGTTTCGGTTTCCCGATGTAGTTTTGCTCACAGCTCCCGACTTCTCTTAACCCCGAGCCACCACTAGCCGAAAATTCCGCACTGCAGTCCGGTCAATCTGCACAGCTCGATAAGAGCATCGCGGTCGTTCCTGAGCTAATGAAACGGCCGTGTCTGTAGTTGTTCCCAGATGTCTCCCACAGCAACGGCCTCCCGGACGCCTGCATTACAGGAGTACGCCCCTACTCCCAGCCATACAATTGCATTTGAAAGCAGAATAACATGAGCTACAGAGCAACTCCGACTTTTGTGTCTGACCTACTTTTAATGATACTGTTGTCGGTTTAGTTACTACTATCGCTGTTGGACGAAGCAGACCAGTTGAAAGCCACACGGTATTCTTGTAACGAACAGGTAATGGAAATTTAGGTAAAACGATATCAAAAAAAGTTGCGTGGTGGAGCGACACATACAGTTGGCTCTTCGTAGATGATCATTGCTGCACGGAATAATTCTTAAGGCACCGACGCCTTCAGGAGTCGTGTTTGGAAGTTTTGCTTGCAGTATATTCCGCTATCTTTTCGTTATGAGTTGGTGTTTCGGCTTCCCGGTGTTTTTTTGTTTAGTGCATTTGCCTTCCCTTGACGCTAAGAAAGCACATGACGGAAGTGAAACACCACCGTCTGTTCATCTGCAGAGTGCGATGAAATTATTCACTCTACATTCATTGCCTTTAATATTCTTTCCATCAGTGGTGGGCGCTGCCTTCAGAAAGCGCTTTTCTTTCTGATTTACATGAAAGTTTGTGTTCCTCGGAGCTGGACTGCTTGGGATTACCTTCACTGCCACCGGCAGGTGGTTCGTTGGTCTAGGGGTATGATTCCTGCTTTGGGTGCAGGAGGTCCCGGGTTCAAATCCCGGACGAGCCCTATCGTTTTGACCGTGCTGAAGAGTAGGTGGAGCTCACCCACGTTTGTAGCTCTGCAATGAAGAACAGATGCGTGCCGCAGCACGCTGTGTGTGGCCCTACGGTCATGAAGGGACCGTTTGATATGGCAAGAATCTGATACCAGTAAATTACATAGGTCGATTTCTGTAGAAGAGCCGACAGTAATCTTGCATGGAACGGAAAACAAAGGTTGTCTTTGCAGAACGTGTGCACCGTGAGTGGAGACGAAGCTCAATCGTGGAGCAGTCTACCTTCATCTGATTAGCGACAACGTCAACCAAAGAGTGGGATACAAGACTGAGCGTAGTTACGAGTTTCTCACTATTAGTTATGTTCACACTTCAACAGAGTTGTGACAAGGCGAGTGCAAAGAGATCAGGAAAGCCAGTATGAAGCGAACTTGAAGTAGTCTTGAAGAAATGGATACTAAATTTTGCAGGCCAGAATGGAGCTACGAGCGTTCTGAGTTACTGAATACCGGTGCACTATGGGAGCAAGAGCATTTGACAGTAAAATGAGGTAGCACACGACATTTATTATCCCGCACACGCAGACGTGACGTTATCTCGGAAATGGAATCCTAAAACGGGTTTAAAAAAAGTCGTGCTTCCGCCTGGGATCGAACCGGGGACCTTCTGCGTGTAAAGCAGACGTGATAACCGCTACACCACGGAAACGACGGTTTTGCCGTTGTACTACCTGGAAAACCGTAGCTCCAACAGATTTTTCCTGCGTAAGCAAGGGCATCGGCTACGAGCTCCGTCCGATTCTAGAAGTTGCTATAGTAAAAGACAACGATAAAAACAATCAAACCGCAACAGCCAGGGAGAACGCTGGGTGAGCAGCAGCTCTGCACGGTGATAGCAAGAACGGAGGCGATAGTCATGTGCATCGAGAAGGCTCGTTGGTCTAGGGGTATGATTCCTGCTTCGGGTGCAGGAGGTCCCGGGTTCAAATCCCGGACGAGCCCTTGCGTTTTGTGCAAACGTGTGGCGACTACCGGCATGCCGGCGGCTGTTCCGCGCATTTCCTGCCCTCCAGGTAAGCACAAAAACCTAGTAGCCGGTTCTGAAAGAGTTTCATGTATCATTTGAGCCATCTGCAGCCTGGTGGTTGGACGTTTGAAATTGATTTAAATGTTCACAGTAGAGATTGTAGCAAGTGTCTTGTTGAGTGCGACGAAAAAGTGATTACGCCCGGAATCGAAACGGAGACCTTCTGCCTGTTAGGCAGACGTGATAACCGCTACACCACGGAAACTGCTAAGCTCTGAGATCCACATGTGACACAACTTGCAGGACGATCACATCTTTGGCGTAAAAATCACTTTGCGGAAACGCACAATGCAGGTATTTCGCATTCGTACGCAACAATCGACAGCACCCTTGCCTGTCTGAATGCCACCACGAATAAGAGCCCAAGAAGTCGTCGGACAAGCTCGCGGCCGAGTCCTCGGTAGCATCAGCTACTCTTGCTTTCCGTACGAGCCACCGTCAATTCGCGCAGTCGCTATTGCATATGATGTCACCAAAAGCAATCACTTCGTTAGCGGCAAGGAGCCCGGGCCCAGCGGTAGCTCTACATGGAGGCACCAGCAGCCCCGACAGGCCGCCGCTGGCGCGCCGGCGTCCGGACCCGCGACCCCTAATGACGTTGCAGTCGATGTATTTCTTAATATCGCTTTTGGAAGAAGCAAGCCAGGTGTAAATCACACAGTATTTTACTGATGATCTGGAAACGCAAATTTAGAACAAGTAGAACATTATATAAAGTTTGTTGTGTGGTCGAGCGGAACCCACCCTTCGCTCTTCCCAGATTATCGTTGCTGCACGGAATGATTGTTAAAGCAGCGACGGCTTCAGAGTTCGTCTTCTCCAACGTTTGCTTTTGCAGTACATTCCGCAATCTTTTCGTTATGAGTCGTCTGTTTCGGTTTCCCGATGTAGTTTTGCTCACAGCTCCCGACTTCTCTTAACCCCGAGCCACCACTAGCCGAAAATTCCGCACTGCAGTCCGGTCAATCTGCAGAGCTCGATAAGAGCATCGCGGTCGTTCCTGAGCTAATGAAACGGCCGTGTCTGTAGTTGTTCCCAGATGTCTCCCACAGCAACGGCCTCCCGGACGCCTGCATTACAGGAGTACGCCCCTACTCCCAGCCATACAATTGCATTTGAAAGCAGAATAACATGAGCTACAGAGCAACTCCGACTTTTGTGTCTGACCTACTTTTAATGATACTGTTGTCGGTTTAGTTACTACTATCGCTGTTGGACGAAGCAGACCAGTTGAAAGCCACACGGTATTCTTGTAACGAACAGGTAATGGAAATTTAGGTAAAACGATATCAAAAAAAGTTGCGTGGTGGAGCGACACATACAGTTGGCTCTTCGTAGATGATCATTGCTGCACGGAATAATTCTTAAGGCACCGACGCCTTCAGGAGTCGTGTTTGGAAGTTTTGCTTGCAGTATATTCGGCTATCTTTTCGTTATGAGTTGGTGTTTCGGATTCCCGGTGTTCTTTTGTTTAGTGCATTTGCCTTCCCTTGATGCTAAGAAAGCACATGACGAAAGTGAAACACCACCGTCTGTTCATCTGCAGAGCGCGATGAAATTATTCACTCTACATTCATTGCCTTTAATATTCTTTCCATCAGTGGTGGGCGCTGCCTTCAGAAAGCGCTTTTCTTTCTGATTTACATGAAAGTTTGTGTTCCTCGGAGCTGGACTGCTTGGGATTACCTTCACTGCCACCGGCAGGTGGTTCGTTGGTCTAGGGGTATGATTCCTGCTTTGGGTGCAGGAGGTCCCGGGTTCAAATCCCGGACGAGCCCTATCGTTTTGACCGTGCTGAAGAGTAGGTGGAGCTCACCCACGTTTGTAGCTCTGCAATGAAGAACAGATGCGTGCCGCAGCACGCTGTGTGTGGCCCTACGGTCATGAAGGGACCGTTTGATATGGCAAGAATCTGATACCAGTAAATTACATAGGTCGATTTCTGTAGAAGAGCCGACAGTAATCTTGCATGGAACGGAAAACAAAGGTTGTCTTTGCAGAACGTGTGCACCGTGAGTGGAGACGAAGCTCAATCGTGGAGCAGTCTACCTTCATCTGATTAGCGACAACGTCAACCAAAGAGTGGGATACAAGACTGAGCGTAGTTACGAGTTTCTCACTATTAGTTATGTTCACACTTCAACAGAGTTGTGACAAGGCGAGTGCAAAGAGATCAGGAAAGCCAGTATGAAGCGAACTTGAAGTAGTCTTGAAGAAATGGATACTAAATTTTGCAGGCCAGAATGGAGCTACGAGCGTTCTGAGTTACTGAATACCGGTGCACTATGGGAGCAAGAGCATTTGACAGTAAAATGAGGTAGCACACGACATTTATTATCCCGCACACGCAGACGTGACGTTATCTCGGAAATGGAATCCTAAAACGGGTTTAAAAAAAGTCGTGCTTCCGCCTGGGATCGAACCGGGGACCTTCTGCGTGTAAAGCAGACGTGATAACCGCTACACCACGGAAACGACGGTTTTGCCGTTGTACTACCTGGAAAACCGTAGCTCCAACAGATTTTTCCTGCGTAAGCAAGGGCATCGGCTACGAGCTCCGTCCGATTCTAGAAGTTGCTATAGTAAAAGACAACGATAAAAACAATCAAACCGCAACAGCCAGGGAGAACGCTGGGTGAGCAGCAGCTCTGCACGGTGATAGCAAGAACGGAGGCGATAGTCATGTGCATCGAGAAGGCTCGTTGGTCTAGGGGTATGATTCCTGCTTCGGGTGCAGGAGGTCCCGGGTTCAAATCCCGGACGAGCCCTTGCGTTTTGTGCAAACGTGTGGCGACTACCGGCATGCCGGCGGCTGTTCCGCGCATTTCCTGCCCTCCAGGTAAGCACAAAAACCTAGTAGCCGGTTCTGAAAGAGTTTCATGTATCATTTGAGCCATCTGCAGCCTGGTGGTTGGACGTTTGAAATTGATTTAAATGTTCACAGTAGAGATTGTAGCAAGTGTCTTGTTGAGTGCGACGAAAAAGTGATTACGCCCGGAATCGAAACGGAGACCTTCTGCCTGTTAGGCAGACGTGATAACCGCTACACCACGGAAACTGCTAAGCTCTGAGATCCACATGTGACACAACTTGCAGGACGATCACATCTTTGGCGTAAAAATCACTTTGCGGAAACGCACAATGCAGGTATTTCGCATTCGTACGCAACAATCGACAGCACCCTTGCCTGTCTGAATGCCACCACGAATAAGAGCCCAAGAAGTCGTCGGACAAGCTCGCGGCCGAGTCCTCGGTAGCATCAGCTACTCTTGCTTTCCGTACGAGCCACCGTCAATTCGCGCAGTCGCTATTGCATATGATGTCACCAAAAGCAATCACTTCGTTAGCGGCAAGGAGCCCGGGCCCAGCGGTAGCTCTACATGGAGGCACCAGCAGCCCCGACAGGCCGCCGCTGGCGCGCCGGCGTCCGGACCCGCGACCCCTAATGACGTTGCAGTCGATGTATTTCTTAATATCGCTTTTGGAAGAAGCAAGCCAGGTGTAAATCACACAGTATTTTACTGATGATCTGGAAACGCAAATTTAGAACAAGTAGAACATTATATAAAGTTTGTTGTGTGGTCGAGCGGAACCCACCCTTCGCTCTTCCCAGATTATCGTTGCTGCACGGAATGATTGTTAAAGCAGCGACGGCTTCAGAGTTCGTCTTCTCCAACGTTTGCTTTTGCAGTACATTCCGCAATCTTTTCGTTATGAGTCGTCTGTTTCGGTTTCCCGATGTAGTTTTGCTCACAGCTCCCGACTTCTCTTAACCCCGAGCCACCACTAGCCGAAAATTCCGCACTGCAGTCCGGTCAATCTGCAGAGCTCGATAAGAGCATCGCGGTCGTTCCTGAGCTAATGAAACGGCCGTGTCTGTAGTTGTTCCCAGATGTCTCCCACAGCAACGGCCTCCCGGACGCCTGCATTACAGGAGTACGCCCCTACTCCCAGCCATACAATTGCATTTGAAAGCAGAATAACATGAGCTACAGAGCAACTCCGACTTTTGTGTCTGACCTACTTTTAATGATACTGTTGTCGGTTTAGTTACTACTATCGCTGTTGGACGAAGCAGACCAGTTGAAAGCCACACGGTATTCTTGTAACGAACAGGTAATGGAAATTTAGGTAAAACGATATCAAAAAAAGTTGCGTGGTGGAGCGACACATACAGTTGGCTCTTCGTAGATGATCATTGCTGCACGGAATAATTCTTAAGGCACCGACGCCTTCAGGAGTCGTGTTTGGAAGTTTTGCTTGCAGTATATTCGGCTATCTTTTCGTTATGAGTTGGTGTTTCGGATTCCCGGTGTTCTTTTGTTTAGTGCATTTGCCTTCCCTTGATGCTAAGAAAGCACATGACGAAAGTGAAACACCACCGTCTGTTCATCTGCAGAGCGCGATGAAATTATTCACTCTACATTCATTGCCTTTAATATTCTTTCCATCAGTGGTGGGCGCTGCCTTCAGAAAGCGCTTTTCTTTCTGATTTACATGAAAGTTTGTGTTCCTCGGAGCTGGACTGCTTGGGATTACCTTCACTGCCACCGGCAAGTGGCTCGTTGGTCTAGGGGTATGATTCCTGCTTTGGGTGCAGGAGGTCCCGGGTTCAAATCCCGGACGAGCCCTACCGTTTTGACCGTGCTGAAGAGTAGGTGGAGCTCACCCACGTTTGTAGCTCTGCAATGAAGAACAGATGCGTGCCGCAGCACGCTGTGTGTGGCCCTACGGTCATGAAGGGACCGTTTGATATGGCAAGAATCTGATACCAGTAAATTACATAGGTCGATTTCTGTAGAAGAGCCGACAGTAATCTTGCATGCAACGGAAAACAAAGGTTGTCTTTGCAGAACGTGTGCACCGTGAGTGGAGACGAAGCTCAATCGTGGAGCAGTCTACCTTCATCTGATTAGCGACAACGTCAACCAAAGAGTGGGATACAAGACTGAGCGTAGTTAAGAGTTTCTCACTATTAGTTACGTTCACACTTCAACAGAGTTGTGACAAGGCGAGTGCAAAGAGATCAGGAAAGCCAGTATGAAGCGAACTTGAAGTAGTCTTGAAGAAATGGATATAAATTTTGCAGGCCAGAATGGAGCTACGAGCGTTCTGAGTTACTGAATACCGGTGCACTATGGGAGCAAGAGCATTTGACAGTAAAATGAGGCGATATCGGTGTAGCACACGACATTTATTATCCCGCACACGCAGACGTGACGTTATCTCGGAAATGGAATCCGAAAACGGGTTTAAAAAAAAGTCGTGCTTCCGCCCGGGATCGAACCGGGGACCTTCTGCGTGTAAAGCAGACGTGATAACCGCTACACCACGGAAACGACGGTTTTGCCGTTGTACTACCTGGAAAACCGTAGCTCCAACAGATTTTTCCTGCGTAAGCAAGGGCATCGGCTACGAGCTCCGTCCGATTCTAGAAGTTGCTATAGTAAAAGACAACGATAAAAACAATCAAACCGCAACAGCCAGGGAGAACGCTGGGTGAGCAGCAGCTCTGCACGGTGATACCAAGAACGGAGGCGATAGTCATGTGCATCGAGAAGGCTCGTTGGTCTAGGGGTGTGATTCCTGCTTCGGTTGCAGGAGGTCCCGGGTTCAAATCCCGGACGAGCCCTCGCGTTTTGTGCAAACGTGTGGCGACTACCGGCATGCCGGCGGCTGTTCCGCGCATTTCCTGCCCTCCAGGTAAGCACAAAAACCAAGTAGCCGGTTCTGAAAGAGTTTCACGTATCATTTGAGCCATCTGCAGCCTGGTGGTTGGACGTTTGAAATTGATTTAAATGTTCACAGTAGAGATTGTAGCAAGTGTCTTGTTGAGTGCGACGAAAAAGTGATTACGCCCGGAATCGAAACGGAGACCTTCTGCCTGTTAGGCAGACGTGATAACCGCTACACCACGGAAACTGCTAAGCTCTGAGATCCACATGTGACACAACTTGCAGGACGATCACAACTTTGGCGTAAAAATCACTTTGCGGAAACGCACAATGCAGGTATTTCGCATTCGTACGCAACAATCGACAGCACCCTTGCCTGTCTGAATGCCACCACGAATAAGAGCCCAAGAAGTCGTCGGACAAGCTCGCGGCCGAGTCCTCGGTAGCATCAGCTACTCTTGCTTTCCGTACGAGCCACCGTCAATTCGCGCAGTCGCTATTGCATATGATGTCACCAAAAGCAATCACTTCGTTAGCGGCAAGGAGCCCGGGCCCAGCGGTAGCTCTACATGGAGGCACCAGCAGCCCCGACAGGCCGCCGCTGGCGCGCCGGCGCCCGGACCCGCGACCCCTAATGACGTTGCAGTCGATGTATTTCTTAATATCGCTTTTGGAAGAAGCAAGCCAGGTGTAAATCACACAGTATTTTACTGATGATCTGGAAACGCAAATTTAGAACAAGTAGAACATTATATAAAATTTGTTGTGTGGTCGAGCGGAACCCACCCTTCGCTCTTCCCAGATTATCGTTGCTGCACGGAATGATTGTTAAAGCACCGACGGCTTCAGAGTTCGTCTTCTCCAACGTTTGCTTTTGCAGTACATTCCGCAATCTTTTCGTTATGAGTCGTCTGTTTCGGTTTCCCGATGTAGTTTTGCTCACACCTCCCGACTTCTCTTAACCCCGAGCCACCACTAGCAGAAAATTCCGCACTGCAGTCCGGTCAATCTGCAGAGCTCGATAAGAGCATCGCGGTCGTTCCTGAGCTAATGAAACGGCCGTGTCTGTAATTGTTCCCAGATGTCTCCCACAGAAACGGCCTCCCGGACGCCTGCATTACAGGAGTACGCCCCTACTCCCAGCCATACAATTGCATTTAAAAGCAGAATAACATGAGCTACAGAGCAACTCCGACTTTTGTGTCTGACCTACTTTTAATGATACTGTGGTCGGTTTAGTTACTACTATCGCTGCTGGACGAAGCAGACCAGTTGAAAGCCACACGGTATTCTTGTAACGAACAGGTAATGGAAATTTAGGTAAAACGATATCAAAAAAAGTTGCGTGGTGGATCGACACATACAGTTGGCTCTTCGTAGATGATCATTGCTGCACGGAATAATTCTTAAGGCACCGACGCCTTCAGGAGTCGTGTTTTGGAAGTTTTGCTTGCAGTATATTCGGCTATCTTTTCGTTATGAGTTGGTGTTTCGGATTCCCGGTGTTCTTTTGTTTAGTGCATTTGCCTTCCCTTGATGCTAAGAAAGCACATGACGAAAGTGAAACACCACCGTCTGTTCATCTGCAGAGCGCGATGAAATTATTCACTCTACATTCATTGCCTTTAATATTCTTTCCATCAGTGGTGGGCACTGCCTTCAGAAAGCGCTTTTCTTTCTGATTTACATGAAAGTTTGTGTTCCTCGGAGCTGGACTGCTTGGGATTACCTTCACTGCCACCGGCAAGTGGCTCGTTGGTCTAGGGGTATGATTCCTGCTTTGGGTGCAGGAGGTCCCGGGTTCAAATCCCGGACGAGCCCTACCGTTTTGACCGTGCTGAAGAGTAGGTGGAGCTCACCCACGTTTGTAGCTCTGCAATGAAGAACAGATGCGTGCGGCAGCACGCTGTGTGTGGCCCTACGGTCATGAAGGGACCGTTTGATATGGCAAGAATCTGATACCAGTAAATTACATAGGTCGATTTCTGTAGAAGAGCCGACAGTAATCTTGCATGCAACGGAAAACAAAGGTTGTCTTTGCAGAACGTGTGCACCGTGAGTGGAGACGAAGCTCAATCGTGGAGCAGTCTACCTTCATCTGATTAGCGACAACGTCAACCAAAGAGTGGGATACAAGACTGAGCGTAGTTAAGAGTTTCTCACTATTAGTTACGTTCACACTTCAACAGAGTTGTGACAAGGCGAGTGCAAAGAGATCAGGAAAGCCAGTATGAAGCGAACTTGAAGTAGTCTTGAAGAAATGGATAGTAAATTTTGCAGGCCAGAATGGAGCTACGAGCGTTCTGAGTTACTGAATACCGGTGCACTATGGGAGCAAGAGCATTTGACAGTAAAATGAGGCGATATCGGTGTAGCACACGACATTTATTATCCCGCACACGCAGACGTGACGTTATCTCGGAAATGGAATCCGAAAACGGGTTTAAAAGAAAGTCGTGCTTCCGCCCGGGATCGAACCGGGGACCTTCTGCGTGTAAAGCAGACGTGATAACCGCTACACCACGGAAACGACGGTTTTGCCGTTGTACTACCTGGAAAACCGTAGCTCCAACAGATTTTTCCTGCGTAAGCAAGGGCATCGGCTACGAGCTCCGTCCGATTCTAGAAGTTGCTATAGTAAAAGACAACGATAAAAACAATCAAACCGCAACAGCCAGGGAGAACGCTGGGTGAGCAGCAGCTCTGCACGGTGATACCAAGAACGGAGGCGTAGTCATGTGCATCGAGAAGGCTCGTTGGTCAGTTGCGAGTCAGCCGCCGAGCGGGACGGACGTGTGGCGGAGCTGGACGTCTGGCTGTAGTAAACACAGGCTGAGTCGCTGCGTTTGAGGTTAGTGGTGCTGCTAAGCCGCTATTCGTGTTGCACTTGTATTCATGAAGTTCTAGAATGAATAGGTCGAATTATTTGAGGAAAGACACAATCAAGTTTACTTTCGATCGAAATTTCGTTCGACCTAAAGCATTTGAAATTAAAGCATGGTTTATCGAAAAAGTATTGATTAACGGTGATGATGTTGTCGGAGTTTATCTCTCGTTTGTGACAAATGCTGTGTATCTGAAGATGAAAAGTCCAGAATTATGTAGTTCCATTGTGGATCGTTGCGGAGGTAGCGTGAAGTTTAATCATTCTGATGGGAATGTGAGTGACGTTGCTGTTAGTCATGCTGGGTACGGGATTCGTACGATCAGAGTGTTTGAGCTCCCTTTTGAAATTCCGCCCGAAGAACTTAATGTTGCCCTTCGGCCTTATGGCAGAATTATTTCCAATGTGGCAGAAAGGTGGTCTGAAGCTCATATGTTTCCTGTCTTGAACGGTGTAAGGCAAATTAAGATTGAATTACAGAAGCATGTCCCCTCTTATCTTAATATTTGTGGGTATCGTGCTTTGATTATCTATGATGGGCAACCGCGGACTTGCGCTTTATGCAATTCCACGGAACACATTCGTGCAGAATGTTCACGGAGGCGTGTCCCGCAGTTACCGCGTGACGAGATGCCGCGTTCCGGCCCTGTTGTTGGTATGAAGTTGTCATACGCTGCCGCTGCTGACTTCCGCAGCCGAGGCGAGTCGGTGCCGCCTGTGCGCGGGGAGCCTGCTGCCTCGCGGGCGGTTGTCGATGATACTCCGGCTTCAAGCTCTAGATTTGCGGATGGTCTGCCGATCAGCTCCGCGCCCCTCGAATCTATGCCGACCCCAACTTTTTCCAACTCTCCCACTGTGGTTGCTCGTTCTTCCGCGGACTCGGCCGAAGATCCCCAAATACCCGCAACGGAGGTTTCCTTGCGTCGTCAGGATTCCCACCAACGTGAGGATATTGCCACTAGCTTCCGAGGACTGGACGCTCCAGGCATCCACTCTGCGGGAACTATGAACGAAGATAGCAATCTGGACATTGGTTTCACGTTGGCGCCCACAGAAGACACTTGCGTCAAGGAAACCACAACGAGCGATAGTGTAGAATTGGAGACTGGGTTGCTACCAGTGGGAGCCATGGAAAAAGATGCGCCTCCTTCTGCCGTTGTGGAATGCGATACGCGGACTTTTGTCCGAAAAAAGGAACAGGCGACGTCAGACGTATCATCCGGTACTTCTCCTGACAGGTCGCAAACTTCATCTCCTGCTAGATCGCCGAAGAGATCTTCAAAGAAAGGCAAGAAGAGGAGATTGGCACACAAAGCAGCAGAGAGTTTAGCTCCTGCATTGCGGGAAAAGTTAAAACATTTAAGGGATAATGAACGACTACGAGAATCATGCCCAGTAGCACGAGTTAACGAGTGTACTGAAGCGGAGATGAGTCGTGCCGATGCAGATGATCTTCAACAACAACCTCGCGCACCGCTTGGCGTCGCAGGTTTGCAGACCGGCACTACTATGGATTTAGACCGAACTGTCTCAGGAAAAGGACTTGATTGGGCCGATGCCCCAGAAGATCGCACCGACCACGGAATGGAGATGGACCTGACACATGCTAGTGGCATTTAATTTTTTTTTTTTTAATGTCTATTTTTCTTTCTGACAGACAGAATGGAATGGTACAGACGTGACTCTGCATGGGGTATACTTCATTAGCCAATTTCTTTTACCTGCACCTATGCCAACGGAACTGACATATAATGTGACCACGATCAATATAAATCGGATTCGCAGTGAAACGAAAGTCGCTTCTTTAAAAGATTTCCTTTACCAGTCGGATACTGATATAGCCCTCCTACAGGAATTTAATGTCCACAACTTTTATGTCCCAGGTTTTCAAGAGATTTTAAATATTGCACCGGAAGCCACATGTGGGACTGCGATCCTTGTCAAAGATGGTATTGATGTGAAGGATATCTGTCTGTTAGAAAATGGGAGGGGCATCAGTTGTAAAATTTTTACTACTACTGTTTTAAATGTATATGTCCCCTCTGGTAACAACGCTAGAGATGATAGGGCTAATTTTTTTAAGAACGATATGGTCTATTTACTTAAGGGGAATCCGGCGGAAGCTTTAATCGGTGGTGACTTTAATTGTGTACTTCACAAAAAGGATCAGCGACCAAATTTTAACTTCTCCAGGGAACTGGCGGCTTTGGTGACAAACATGAAGTGGACAGACGTGTGGGAAAGCAAATACCCAACGTTAGTCAAATTTACGTACATCAGTAGTCGCTCGCAAAGCAGAATAGACAGAATATACGTCACAGCAAACCTGGAAAATAAAATCAGTAGTATCGAAGTAATTCCCACTACCTTTTCGGACCATCTCGCAGTGAAATGCAGCATTCGGTTTCAGAAGCAAGGAACGTATTGGGGTCGCCCCTTATGGAAGCTGAATACCCATATGTTGTTCGAGGGTGCCCTATCAAGAACAGTAGCGGAGGTATGGCAGGCTGCTCTACGTATGCGCCATAAATACAGCTCTCGCCTTGCGTGGTGGACCTCATGTGCTAAAAAGAAATTGAGATCATCCCTAATAGCTTACGGGAGGGAGCGAGCGATGTGGTCTCGCAATACCGTTGAATTTTACTATACATGCTTAAGGGAACTATCAGCTCAGCAGATGACTGATGAGGTTTTCATTGAAATAAAGAAGATCAAGGCTCACCTCATAAGTCTCAAGCGACAACAGCTGGAGGGTTTAAAAATTAAATCTCGTGTCCCGACAACGGTGGAGGACGAAAACGCATCGCTGTACCACTTACTCGAACATGAAAGAAATAGAAGACGAGCGTTTATTGCTTGTCTTAGAGTGGGCGATAACCGGGTGCTGACGGAACACTCTGACATTTTAAATGCAGTTTATGGATTTTATCGTACGTTATATACTGATACCCGGTATAATCTAGACTGTGCGAACGATTTGCTACGAACTACAGGTATCGACAACGTTATCAATGACGAGGACAATGTGTCCCTTACCACTGCGATCACATGTGAGGAGGTGTTTGATATACTTAAATATTCGCCTACCCGTAAGTCCCCAGGGCCTGATGGCTTGCCTGTAGAGTTTTATTGTAAATTTTGGCCTCTCATCGGTAATCAATTCACAGAAGTGATAAATGAAGTGTTGCAAGGTGTTACTGTTCCACGCGAGTTCAAAGAAAGCGTAACTGTGCTAATACCAAAGGGAAGGAACGCGACAGTTAAAGATCTCAATCAATTGAGACCAATATGTTTGATGAACTCGGATTATAAAATAATTGCACGTGTACTGAAGGAAAGACTGAGACCTCTAATGGAGAAGATCATAGGTGACCACCAAACCTGTCTCTCGGGGCGGAATATTTTTAAAACTGTTTGTGAATATAGGGATGTCTCTGCAATTTTTGCAACGTCATCCTCACCAGGAGGCCTTGCCTTTATCGACTTCTCAAAGGCTTTTGACAGGGTCAACCACTTATTTTTGTTCAGAACGTTGACCTATGTGGGTTTTAGTCAACATTTTGTGCAAGTTTTAATTAACATTGTTGAAGGCATCCAAACACAAGTGTCTGTAAATGGGCATTTCACTCCACCCATTGAAATTCGCAACGGCGTCCCGCAGGGAAGTCCTTTGTCAATGCTCCTGTATGTTGTTGCACTGGAGCCTTTACTAAGGAGACTCGATGTCGATCTTGAGGGCATCACGATATCTGGCGTTAACAACGTCACCAATGCATATGCTGATGACGTTGGAGTGGTTATTCGTAGTAACGAAGATTTAGAGAAATTAACTACGAATATTCAGATCTTTTGTGAAGCTACAGGTGCTAGGGTTAACGAGGTGAAGAGTTCGTTTTTAAATCTTAAAGGTCTTCAAGATGTCCGTTTGGAATGGGCACGCTCCGTCGATCGTCACACCGCTCTGGGTGTCACCTTTTACCGATGTCCGCTTCAGACCATGACCTACAATTGGAAGAAAGTACTGGATACAATCAGAGGAGCCACAATACTCAATCAGACCAGACATCTGAACATTAAACAACGAATCAGAATAATTAATTGGTCCATTTTATCAAAAGCTATATATATAGGTCAAATATTGCCAGTTTCGAAACCCATTGCCAAACGTATAATGAGTATCATTTGCCGATTTATATGGACAGGGAATATTTTTAGAGTAGCAGTCGGTACAGTTACGTTACCTTCCGCTGAAGGTGGCCTAGGTTTAACAGATATATGGCGGAAGACTACGGCGTTATATATAAAGAGGACCCTACAAATTATAGAAAAACATCCACATAGTATTACAGCCAGGCTGTATCGACTCCTACAGCCAGAAAATTTACGTCCACCCATAAATATAGGCGGAATTAATTATAAATTGAAATATATTCGCCAGTTCTTTTTAGAGATTAGCTACATGGACAGTATTGTCACGAATCCACAATCAAGGAATTGCAGGAAATTAATGGAACTCTTAACAACGAAAGAACATGTCAACAAAATGGAGTGCAGATATCCCGACAAAGACTGGAAAAGAATTTGGAAAAATATTAGTAATCGTGAACTGTCTTCCGACATTCAGGCAACCTGGTACCGAGTTGTTAATAACGTAGTTTCCACTAACGAAAAGTTGCACTCCATTGGTCTTAGTGACACGATTGTGTGCACCCGATGTGACGCAGTTGACACATTGATCCACCGCTTTCTCTGTGGCGGATACGCCGAAATATGGAGGGGACTCCAACGGCGGGTAGCCTTTATAACCAGAACTGTTAGTACTGAGATCAATGTTGAAAAATTACTCTTCCCCGATGGTGTTTTCTTCCCTGTCCAGAAAACCAATGCTGTGTTGTGGTTGTTTGGCAATTATGTACATTACGTTATATCTGAACACGGCAATGACCGTGTTTTAGAATACGAATTATACGAACGAGCAAAATATTATCAGATATGTACGCGCAGGGACCACAAAAAAACTTTTGGTAACATGTTACACATTCTGTTTCAGAGACAAGGGATTGGATAAACATCTTAATAGCCCTCGTCTACGAAAAATGTAGTCACAGGCCAAAGTAGGGGATCGCTGTTGAGGGTGAAGTACGGTGGGGACTTCGTGTGCCCCAGGGCCGCTACGGTAGCCGTGAAGGCCTCGGACAGAACCCCGAAACGGCACTGCGGCTTCACACTTACTGCTGGATGAACCCCATATCTCCAGCAACTACTTTCATCTATGATGATTTTCCAGGATCTCGGTAATATCGGAAGGTGGTTTCGTTGCACACAATGCAGTGGAAGCTTCTTGCACGTGTTCCTCAGTTACAATCTTTCTATTTTTGTTTAATTTTTTTCAGTATGAAGCAAGAGTGACAATTTATTAATTCCCAAGAAGCCTTAATTTTTCAATTTTCAGTTCTACGGAGGAGAAGCCTCACATGGCGAAGAAGCCAAACATCATTTCATTTCCCTAACTGTCGCAGTAAATTTGAAAAAAAAAATCAGTCGATATACCATTGAAGCTCGCCGAAAAAAAAAAAAAAAAAAAAAAGTTGGTCTAGGGGTATAATTCCTGCTTCTGTTGCAGGAGGTCCCGGGTTCAAATCCCGGACGAGCCCTCGCGTTTTGTGCAAACGTGTGGCGACTACCGGCATGCCGGCGGCTGTTCCGCGCATTTCCTGCCCTCCAGGTAAGCACAAAAACCAAGTAGCCGGTTCTGAAAGAGTTTCACGTATCATTTGAGCCATCTGCAGCCTGGTGGTTGGACGTTTGAAATTGATTTAAATGTTCACAGTAGAGATTGTAGCAAGTGTCTTGTTGAGTGCGACGAAAAAGTGATTACGCCCGGAATCGAAACGGAGACCTTCTGCCTGTTAGGCAGACGTGATAACCGCTACACCACGGAAACTGCTAAGCTCTGAGATCCACATGTGACACAACTTGCAGGACGATCACAACTTTGGCGTAAAAATCACTTTGCGGAAACGCACAATGCAGGTATTTCTCATTCGTACGCAACAATCGACAGCACCCTTGCCTGTCTGAATGCCACCACGAGTAAGAGCCCAAGAAGTCGTCGGACAAGCTCGCGGCCGAGTCCTCGGTAGCATCAGCTACTCTTGCTTTCCGTACGAGCCACCGTCAATTCGCGCAGTCGCTATTGCATATGATGTCACCAAAAGCAATCACTTCGTTAGCGGCAAGGAGCCCGGGCCCAGCGGTAGCTCTACATGGAGGCACCAGCAGCCCCGACAGGCCGCCGCTGGCGCGCCGGCGCCCGGACCCGCGACCCCTAATGACGTTGCAGTCGATGTATTTCTTAATATCGCTTTTGGAAGAAGCAAGCCAGGTGTAAATCACACAGTATTTTACT
The DNA here is from genome assembly GCF_023897955.1 of Schistocerca gregaria. Taxonomy (NCBI): domain Eukaryota; kingdom Metazoa; phylum Arthropoda; class Insecta; order Orthoptera; family Acrididae; genus Schistocerca; species Schistocerca gregaria. The sequence goes on along the minus strand of NC_064921.1, from coordinate 716,084,490 downwards.
GATGATCTGGAAACGCAAATTTAGAACAAGTAGAACATTATATAAAATTTGTTGTGTGGTCGAGCGGAACCCACCCTTCGCTCTTCCCAGATTATCGTTGCTGCACGGAATGATTGTTAAAGCACCGACGGCTTCAGAGTTCGTCTTCTCCAACGTTTGCTTTTGCAGTACATTCCGCAATCTTTTCGTTATGAGTCGTCTGTTTCGGTTTCCCGATGTAGTTTTGCTCACACCTCCCGACTTCTCTTAACCCCGAGCCACCACTAGCAGAAAATTCCGCACTGCAGTCCGGTCAATCTGCAGAGCTCGATAAGAGCATCGCGGTCGTTCCTGAGCTAATGAAACGGCCGTGTCTGTAGTTGTTCCCAGATGTCTCCCACAGAAACGGCCTCCCGGACGCCTGCATTACAGGAGTACGCCCCTACTCCCAGCCATACAATTGCATTTGAAAGCAGAATAACATGAGCTACAGAGCAACTCCGACTTTTGTGTCTGACCTACTTTTAATGATACTGTGGTCGGTTTAGTTACTACTATCGCTGCTGGACGAAGCAGACCAGTTGAAAGCCACACGGTATTCTTGTAACGAACAGGTAATGGAAATTTAGGTAAAACGATATCAAAAAAAGTTGCGTGGTGGAGCGACACATACAGTTGGCTCTTCGTAGATGATCATTGCTGCACGGAATAATTCTTAAGGCACCGACGCCTTCAGGAGTCGTGTTTGGAAGTTTTGCTTGCAGTATATTCGGCTATCTTTTCGTTATGAGTTGGTGTTTCGGATTCCCGGTGTTCTTTTGTTTAGTGCATTTGCCTTCCCTTGATGCTAAGAAAGCACATGACGAAAGTGAAACACCACCGTCTGTTCATCTGCAGAGCGCGATGAAATTATTCACTCTACATTCATTGCCTTTAATATTCTTTCCATCAGTGGTGGGCGCTGCCTTCAGAAAGCGCTTTTCTTTCTGATTTACATGAAAGTTTGTGTTCCTCGGAGCTGGACTGCTTGGGATTACCTTCACTGCCACCGGCAAGTGGCTCGTTGGTCTAGGGGTATGATTCCTGCTTTGGGTGCAGGAGGTCCCGGGTTCAAATCCCGGACGAGCCCTACCGTTTTGACCGTGCTGAAGAGTAGGTGGAGCTCACCCACGTTTGTAGCTCTGCAATGAAGAACAGATGCGTGCCGCAGCACGCTGTGTGTGGCCCTACGGTCATGAAGGGACCGTTTGATATGGCAAGAATCTGATACCAGTAAATTACATAGGTCGATTTCTGTAGAAGAGCCGACAGTAATCTTGCATGCAACGGAAAACAAAGGTTGTCTTTGCAGAACGTGTGCACCGTGAGTGGAGACGAAGCTCAATCGTGGAGCAGTCTACCTTCATCTGATTAGCGACAACGTCAACCAAAGAGTGGGATACAAGACTGAGCGTAGTTAAGAGTTTCTCACTATTAGTTACGTTCACACTTCAACAGAGTTGTGACAAGGCGAGTGCAAAGAGATCAGGAAAGCCAGTATGAAGCGAACTTGAAGTAGTCTTGAAGAAATGGATACTAAATTTTGCAGGCCAGAATGGAGCTACGAGCGTTCTGAGTTACTGAATACCGGTGCACTATGGGAGCAAGAGCATTTGACAGTAAAATGAGGCGATATCGGTGTAGCACACGACATTTATTATCCCGCACACGCAGACGTGACGTTATCTCGGAAATGGAATCCGAAAACGGGTTTAAAAAAAAGTCGTGCTTCCGCCCGGGATCGAACCGGGGACCTTCTGCGTGTAAAGCAGACGTGATAACCGCTACACCACGGAAACGACGGTTTTGCCGTTGTACTACCTGGAAAACCGTAGCTCCAACAGATTTTTCCTGCGTAAGCAAGGGCATCGGCTACGAGCTCCGTCCGATTCTAGAAGTTGCTATAGTAAAAGACAACGATAAAAACAATCAAACCGCAACAGCCAGGGAGAACGCTGGGTGAGCAGCAGCTCTGCACGGTGATACCAAGAACGGAGGCGATAGTCATGTGCATCGAGAAGGCTCGTTGGTCTAGGGGTATGATTCCTGCTTCGGTTGCAGGAGGTCCCGGGTTCAAATCCCGGACGAGCCCTCGCGTTTTGTGCAAACGTGTGGCGACTACCGGCATGCCGGCGGCTGTTCCGCGCATTTCCTGCCCTCCAGGTAAGCACAAAAACCAAGTAGCCGGTTCTGAAAGAGTTTCACGTATCATTTGAGCCATCTGCAGCCTGGTGGTTGGACGTTTGAAATTGATTTAAATGTTCACAGTAGAGATTGTAGCAAGTGTCTTGTTGAGTGCGACGAAAAAGTGATTACGCCCGGAATCGAAACGGAGACCTTCTGCCTGTTAGGCAGACGTGATAACCGCTACACCACGGAAACTGCTAAGCTCTGAGATCCACATGTGACACAACTTGCAGGACGATCACAACTTTGGCGTAAAAATCACTTTGCGGAAACGCACAATGCAGGTATTTCGCATTCGTACGCAACAATCGACAGCACCCTTGCCTGTCTGAATGCCACCACGAATAAGAGCCCAAGAAGTCGTCGGACAAGCTCGCGGCCGAGTCCTCGGTAGCATCAGCTACTCTTGCTTTCCGTACGAGCCACCGTCAATTCGCGCAGTCGCTATTGCATATGATGTCACCAAAAGCAATCACTTCGTTAGCGGCAAGGAGCCCGGGCCCAGCGGTAGCTCTACATGGAGGCACCAGCAGCCCCGACAGGCCGCCGCTGGCGCGCCGGCGCCCGGACCCGCGACCCCTAATGACGTTGCAGTCGATGTATTTCTTAATATCGCTTTTGGAAGAAGCAAGCCAGGTGTAAATCACACAGTATTTTACTGATGATCTGGAAACGCAAATTTAGAACAAGTAGAACATTATATAAAATTTGTTGTGTGGTCGAGCGGAACCCACCCTTCGCTCTTCCCAGATTATCGTTGCTGCACGGAATGATTGTTAAAGCACCGACGGCTTCAGAGTTCGTCTTCTCCAACGTTTGCTTTTGCATTACATTCCGCAATCTTTTCGTTATGAGTCGTCTGTTTCGGTTTCCCGATGTAGTTTTGCTCACACCTCCCGACTTCTCTTAACCCCGAGCCACCACTAGCAGAAAATTCCGCACTGCAGTCCGGTCAATCTGCAGAGCTCGATAAGAGCATCGCGGTCGTTCCTGAGCTAATGAAACGGCCGTGTCTGTAGTTGTTCCCAGATGTCTCCCACAGAAACGGCCTCCCGGACGCCTGCATTACAGGAGTACGCCCCTACTCCCAGCCATACAATTGCATTTGAAAGCAGAATAACATGAGCTACAGAGCAACTCCGACTTTTGTGTCTGACCTACTTTTAATGATACTGTGGTCGGTTTAGTTACTACTATCGCTGCTGGACGAAGCAGACCAGTTGAAAGCCACACGGTATTCTTGTAACGAACAGGTAATGGAAATTTAGGTAAAACGATATCAAAAAAAGTTGCGTGGTGGATCGACACATACAGTTGGCTCTTCGTAGATGATCATTGCTGCACGGAATAATTCTTAAGGCACCGACGCCTTCAGGAGTCGTGTTTGGAAGTTTTGCTTGCAGTATATTCGGCTATCTTTTCGTTATGAGTTGGTGTTTCGGATTCCCGGTGTTCTTTTGTTTAGTGCATTTGCCTTCCCTTGATGCTAAGAAAGCACATGACGAAAGTGAAACACCACCGTCTGTTCATCTGCAGAGCGCGATGAAATTATTCACTCTACATTCATTGCCTTTAATATTCTTTCCATCAGTGGTGGGCGCTGCCTTCAGAAAGCGCTTTTCTTTCTGATTTACATGAAAGTTTGTGTTCCTCGGAGCTGGACTGCTTGGGATTACCTTCACTGCCACCGGCAAGTGGCTCGTTGGTCTAGGGGTATGATTCCTGCTTTGGGTGCAGGAGGTCCCGGGTTCAAATCCCGGACGAGCCCTACCGTTTTGACCGTGCTGAAGAGTAGGTGGAGCTCACCCACGTTTGTAGCTCTGCAATGAAGAACAGATGCGTGCCGCAGCACGCTGTGTGTGGCCCTACGGTCATGAAGGGACCGTTTGATATGGCAAGAATCTGATACCAGTAAATTACATAGGTCGATTTCTGTAGAAGAGCCGACAGTAATCTTGCATGCAACGGAAAACAAAGGTTGTCTTTGCAGAACGTGTGCACCGTGAGTGGAGACGAAGCTCAATCGTGGAGCAGTCTACCTTCATCTGATTAGCGACAACGTCAACCAAAGAGTGGGATACAAGACTGAGCGTAGTTAAGAGTTTCTCACTATTAGTTACGTTCACACTTCAACAGAGTTGTGACAAGGCGAGTGCAAAGAGATCAGGAAAGCCAGTATGAAGCGAACTTGAAGTAGTCTTGAAGAAATGGATACTAAATTTTGCAGGCCAGAATGGAGCTACGAGCGTTCTGAGTTACTGAATAACGGTGCACTATGGGAGCAAGAGCATTTGACAGTAAAATGAGGCGATATCGGTGTAGCACACGACATTTATTATCCCGCACACGCAGACGTGACGTTATCTCGGAAATGGAATCCGAAAACGGGTTTAAAAAAAAGTCGTGCTTCCGCCCGGGATCGAACCGGGGACCTTCTGCGTGTAAAGCAGACGTGATAACCGCTACACCACGGAAACGACGGTTTTGCCGTTGTACTACCTGGAAAACCGTAGCTCCAACAGATTTTTCCTGCGTAAGCAAGGGCATCGGCTACGAGCTCCGTCCGATTCTAGAAGTTGCTATAGTAAAAGACAACGATAAAAACAATCAAACCGCAACAGCCAGGGAGATCGCTGGGTGAGCAGCAGCTCTGCACGGTGATACCAAGAACGGAGGCGATAGTCATGTGCATCGAGAAGGCTCGTTGGTCTAGGGGTATGATTCCTGCTTCGGTTGCAGGAGGTCCCGGGTTCAAATCCCGGACGAGCCCTCTCGTTTTGTGCAAACGTGTGGCGACTACCGGCATGCCGGCGGCTGTTCCGCGCATTTCCTGCCCTCCAGGTAAGCACAAAAACCAAGTAGCCGGTTCTGAAAGAGTTTCACGTATCATTTGAGCCATCTGCAGCCTGGTGGTTGGACGTTTGAAATTGATTTAAATGTTCACAGTAGAGATTGTAGCAAGTGTCTTGTTGAGTGCGACGAAAAAGTGATTACGCCCGGAATCGAAACGGAGACCTTCTGCCTGTTAGGCAGACGTGATAACCGCTACACCACGGAAACTGCTAAGCTCTGAGATCCACATGTGACACAACTTGCAGGACGATCACAACTTTGGCGTAAAAATCACTTTGCGGAAACGCACAATGCAGGTATTTCGCATTCGTACGCAACAATCGACAGCACCCTTGCCTGTCTGAATGCCACCACGAGTAAGAGCCCAAGAAGTCGTCGGACAAGCTCGCGGCCGAGTCCTCGGTAGCATCAGCTACTCTTGCTTTCCGTACGAGCCACCGTCAATTCGCGCAGTCGCTATTGCATATGATGTCACCAAAAGCAATCACTTCGTTAGCGGCAAGGAGCCCGGGCCCAGCGGTAGCTCTACATGGAGGCACCAGCAGCCCCGACAGGCCGCCGCTGGCGCGCCGGCGCCCGGACCCGCGACCCCTAATGACGTTGCAGTCGATGTATTTCTTAATATCGCTTTTGGAAGAAGCAAGCCAGGTGTAAATCACACAGTATTTTACTGATGATCTGGAAACGCAAATTTAGAACAAGTAGAACATTATATAAAATTTGTTGTGTGGTCGAGCGGAACCCACCCTTCGCTCTTCCCAGATTATCGTTGCTGCACGGAATGATTGTTAAAGCACCGACGGCTTCAGAGTTCGTCTTCTCCAACGTTTGCTTTTGCAGTACATTCCGCAATCTTTTCGTTATGAGTCGTCTGTTTCGGTTTCCCGATGTAGTTTTGCTCACACCTCCCGACTTCTCTTAACCCCGAGCCACCACTAGCAGAAAATTCCGCACTGCAGTCCGGTCAATCTGCAGAGCTCGATAAGAGCATCGCGGTCGTTCCTGAGCTAATGAAACGGCCGTGTCTGTAGTTGTTCCCAGATGTCTCCCACAGAAACGGCCTCCCGGACGCCTGCATTACAGGAGTACGCCCCTACTCCCAGCCATACAATTGAATTTGAAAGCAGAATAACATGAGCTACAGAGCAACTCCGACTTTTGTGTCTGACCTACTTTTAATGATACTGTGGTCGGTTTAGTTACTACTATCGCTGCTGGACGAAGCAGACCAGTTGAAAGCCACACGGTATTCTTGTAACGAACAGGTAATGGAAATTTAGGTAAAACGATATCAAAAAAAGTTGCGTGGTGGAGCGACACATACAGTTGGCTCTTCGTAGATGATCATTGCTGCACGGAATAATTCTTAAGGCACCGACGCCTTCAGGAGTCGTGTTTGGAAGTTTTGCTTGCAGTATATTCGGCTATCTTTTCGTTATGAGTTGGTGTTTCGGATTCCCGGTGTTCTTTTGTTTAGTGCATTTGCCTTCCCTTGATGCTAAGAAAGCACATGACGAAAGTGAAACACCACCGTCTGTTCATCTGCAGAGCGCGATGAAATTATTCACTCTACATTCATTGCCTTTAATATTCTTTCCATCAGTGGTGGGCGCTGCCTTCAGAAAGCGCTTTTCTTTCTGATTTACATGAAAGTTTGTGTTCCTCGGAGCTGGACTGCTTGGGATTACCTTCACTGCCACCGACAAGTGGCTCGTTGGTCTAGGGGTATGATTCCTGCTTTGGGTGCAGGAGGTCCCGGGTTCAAATCCCGGACGAGCCCTACCGTTTTGACCGTGCTGAAGAGTAGGTGGAGCTCACCCACGTTTGTAGCTCTGCAATGAAGAACAGATGCGTGCCGCAGCACGCTGTGTGTGGCCCTACGGTCATGAAGGGACCGTTTGATATGGCAAGAATCTGATACCAGTAAATTACATAGGTCGATTTCTGTAGAAGAGCCGACAGTAATCTTGCATGCAACGGAAAACAAAGGTTGTCTTTGCAGAACGTGTGCACCGTGAGTGGAGACGAAACTCAATCGTGGAGCAGTCTACCTTCATCTGATTAGCGACAACGTCAACCAAAGAGTGGGATACAAGACTGAGCGTAGTTAAGAGTTTCTCACTATTAGTTACGTTCACACTTCAACAGAGTTGTGACAAGGCGAGTGCAAAGAGATCAGGAAAGCCAGTATGAAGCGAACTTGAAGTAGTCTTGAAGAAATGGATAGTAAATTTTGCAGGCCAGAATGGAGCTACGAGCGTTCTGAGTTACTGAATACCGGTGCACTATGGGAGCAAGAGCATTTGACAGTAAAATGAGGCGATATCGGTGTAGCACACGACATTTATTATCCCGCACACGCAGACGTGACGTTATCTCGGAAATGGAATCCGAAAACGGGTTTAAAAAAAAGTCGTGCTTCCGCCCGGGATCGAACCAGGGACCTTCTGCGTGTAAAGCAGACGTGATAACCGCTACACCACGGAAACGACGGTTTTGCCGTTGTACTACCTGGAAAACCGTAGCTCCAACAGATTTTTCCTGCGTAAGCAAGGGCATCGGCTACGAGCTCCGTCCGATTCTAGAAGTTGCTATAGTAAAAGACAACGATAAAAACAATCAAACCGCAACAGCCAGGGAGATCGCTGGGTGAGCAGCAGCTCTGCACGGTGATACCAAGAACGGAGGCGATAGTCATGTGCATCGAGAAGGCTCGTTGGTCTAGGGGTATGATTCCTGCTTCGGTTGCAGGAGGTCCCGGGTTCAAATCCCGTACGAGCCCTCGCGTTTTGTGCAAACGTGTGGCGACTACCGGCATGCCGGCGGCTGTTCCGCGCATTTCCTGCCCTCCAGGTAAGCACAAAAACCAAGTAGCCGGTTCTGAAAGAGTTTCACGTATCATTTGAGCCATCTGCAGCCTGGTGGTTGGACGTTTGAAATTGATTTAAATGTTCACAGTAGAGATTGTAGCAAGTGTCTTGTTGAGTGCGACGAAAAAGTGATTACGCCCGGAATCGAAACGGAGACCTTCTGCCTGTTAGGCAGACGTGATAACCGCTACACCACGGAAACTGCTAAGCTCTGAGATCCACATGTGACACAACTTGCAGGACGATCACAACTTTGGCGTAAAAATCACTTTGCGGAAACGCACAATGCAGGTATTTCGCATTCGTACGCAACAATCGACAGCACCCTTGCCTGTCTGAATGCCACCACGAATAAGAGCCCAAGAAGTCGTCGGACAAGCTCGCGGCCGAGTCCTCGGTAGCATCAGCTACTCTTGCTTTCCGTACGAGCCACCGTCAATTCGCGCAGTCGCTATTGCATATGATGTCACCAAAAGCAATCACTTCGTTAGCGGCAAGGAGCCCGGGCCCAGCGGTAGCTCTACATGGAGGCACCAGCAGCCCCGACAGGCCGCCGCTGGCGCGCCGGCGCCCGGACCCGCGACCCCTAATGACGTTGCAGTCGATGTATTTCTTAATATCGCTTTTGGAAGAAGCAAGCCAGGTGTAAATCACACAGTATTTTACTGATGATCTGGAAACGCAAATTTAGAACAAGTAGAACATTATATAAAATTTGTTGTGTGGTCGAGCGGAACCCACCCTTCGCTCTTCCCAGATTATCGTTGCTGCACGGAATGATTGTTAAAGCACCGACGGCTTCAGAGTTCGTCTTCTCCAACGTTTGCTTTTGCAGTACATTCCGCAATCTTTTCGTTATGAGTCGTCTGTTTCGGTTTCCCGATGTAGTTTTGCTCACACCTCCCGACTTCTGTTAACCCCGAGCCACCACTAGCAGAAAATTCCGCACTGCAGTCCGGTCAATCTGCAGAGCTCGATAAGAGCATCGCGGTCGTTCCTGAGCTAATGAAACGGCCGTGTCTGTAGTTGTTCCCAGATGTCTCCCACAGAAACGGCCTCCCGGACGCCTGCATTACAGGAGTACGCCCCTACTCCCAGCCATACAATTGCATTTGAAAGCAGAATAACATGAGCTACAGAGCAACTCCGACTTTTGTGTCTGACCTACTTTTAATGATACTGTGGTCGGTTTAGTTACTACTATCGCTGCTGGACGAAGCAGACCAGTTGAAAGCCACACGGTATTCTTGTAACGAACAGGTAATGGAAATTTAGGTAAAACGATATCAAAAAAAGTTGCGTGGTGGAGCGACACATACAGTTGGCTCTTCGTAGATGATCATTGCTGCACGGAATAATTCTTAAGGCACCGACGCCTTCAGGAGTCGTGTTTGGAAGTTTTGCTTGCAGTATATTCGGCTATCTTTTCGTTATGAGTTGGTGTTTCGGATTCCCGGTGTTCTTTTGTTTAGTGCATTTGCCTTCCCTTGATGCTAAGAAAGCACATGACGAAAGTGAAACACCACCGTCTGTTCATCTGCAGAGCGCGATGAAATTATTCACTCTACATTCATTGCCTTTAATATTCTTTCCATCAGTGGTGGGCGCTGCCTTCAGAAAGCGCTTTTCTTTCTGATTTACATGAAAGTTTGTGTTCCTCGGAGCTGGACTGCTTGGGATTACCTTCACTGCCACCGGCAAGTGGCTCGTTGGTCTAGGGGTATGATTCCTGCTTTGGGTGCAGGAGGTCCCGGGTTCAAATCCCGGACGAGCCCTACCGTTTTGACCGTGCTGAAGAGTAGGTGGAGCTCACCCACGTTTGTAGCTCTGCAATGAAGAACAGATGCGTGCCGCAGCACGCTGTGTGTGGCCCTACGGTCATGAAGGGACCGTTTGATATGGCAAGAATCTGATACCAGTAAATTACATAGGTCGATTTCTGTAGAAGAGCCGACAGTAATCTTGCATGCAACGGAAAACAAAGGTTGTCTTTGCAGAACGTGTGCACCGTGAGTGGAGACGAAGCTCAATTGTGGAGCAGTCTACCTTCATCTGATTAGCGACAACGTCAACCAAAGAGTGGGATACAAGACTGAGCGTAGTTAAGAGTTTCTCACTATTAGTTACGTTCACACTTCAACAGAGTTGTGACAAGGCGAGTGCAAAGAGATCAGGAAAGCCAGTATGAAGCGAACTTGAAGTAGTCTTGAAGAAATGGATAGTAAATTTTGCAGGCCAGAATGGAGCTACGAGCGTTCTGAGTTACTGAATACCGGTGCACTATGGGAGCAAGAGCATTTGACAGTAAAATGAGGCGATATCGGTGTAGCACACGACATTTATTATCCCGCACACGCAGACGTGACGTTATCTCGGAAATGGAATCCGAAAACGGGTTTAAAGAAAAGTCGTGCTTCCGCCCGGGATCGAACCGGGGACCTTCTGCGTGTAAAGCAGACGTGATAACCGCTACACCACGGAAACGACGGTTTTGCCGTTGTACTACCTGGAAAACCGTAGCTCCAACAGATTTTTCCTGCGTAAGCAAGGGCATCGGCTACGAGCTCCGTCCGATTCTAGAAGTTGCTATAGTAAAAGACAACGATAAAAACAATCAAACCGCAACAGCCAGGGAGATCGCTGGGTGAGCAGCAGCTCTGCACGGTGATACCAAGAACGGAGGCGATAGTCATGTGCATCGAGAAGGCTCGTTGGTCTTGGGGTATGATTCCTGCTTCGGTTGCAGGAGGTCCCGGGTTCAAATCCCGGACGAGCCCTCGCGTTTTGTGCAAACGTGTGGCGACTACCGGCATGCCGGCGGCTGTTCCGCGCATTTCCTGCCCTCCAGGTAAGCACAAAAACCAAGTAGCCGGTTCTGAAAGAGTTTCACGTATCATTTGAGCCATCTGCAGCCTGGTGGTTGGACGTTTGAAATTGATTTAAATGTTCACAGTAGAGATTGTAGCAAGTGTCTTGTTGAGTGCGACGAAAAAGTGATTACGCCCGGAATCGAAACGGAGACCTTCTGCCTGTTAGGCAGACGTGATAACCGCTACACCACGGAAACTGCTAAGCTCTGAGATCCACATGTGACACAACTTGCAGGACGATCACAACTTTGGCGTAAAAATCACTTTGCGGAAACGCACAATGCAGGTATTTCGCATTCGTACGCAACAATCGACAGCACCCTTGCCTGTCTGAATGCCACCACGAATAAGAGCCCAAGAAGTCGTCGGACAAGCTCGCGGCCGAGTCCTCGGTAGCATCAGCTACTCTTGCTTTCCGTACGAGCCACCGTCAATTCGCGCAGTCGCTATTGCATATGATGTCACCAAAAGCAATCACTTCGTTAGCGGCAAGGAGCCCGGGCCCAGCGGTAGCTCTACATGGAGGCACCAGCAGCCCCGACAGGCCGCCGCTGGCGCGCCGGCGCCCGGACCCGCGACCCCTAATGACGTTGCAGTCGATGTATTTCTTAATATCGCTTTTGGAAGAAGCAAGCCAGGTGTAAATCACACAGTATTTTACTGATGATCTGGAAACGCAAATTTAGAACAAGTAGAACATTATATAAAATTTGTTGTGTGGTCGAGCGGAACCCACCCTTCGCTCTTCCCAGATTATCGTTGCTGCACGGAATGATTGTTAAAGCACCGACGGCTTCAGAGTTCGTCTTCTCCAACGTTTGCTTTTGCAGTACATTCCGCAATCTTTTCGTTATGAGTCGTCTGTTTCGGTTTCCCGATGTAGTTTTGCTCACACCTCCCGACTTCTCTTAACCCCGAGCCACCACTAGCAGAAAATTCCGCACTGCAGTCCGGTCAATCTGCAGAGCTCGATAAGAGCATCGCGGTCGTTCCTGAGCTAATGAAACGGCCGTGTCTGTAGTTGTTCCCAGATGTCTCCCACAGAAACGGCCTCCCGGACGCCTGCATTACAGGAGTACGCCCCTACTCCCAGCCATACAATTGCATTTGAAAGCAGAATAACATGAGCTACAGAGCAACTCCGACTTTTGTGTCTGACCTACTTTTAATGATACTGTGGTCGGTTTAGTTACTACTATCGCTGCTGGACGAAGCAGACCAGTTGAAAGCCACACGGTATTCTTGTAACGAACAGGTAATGGAAATTTAGGTAAAACGATATCAAAAAAAGTTGCGTGGTGGAGCGACACATACAGTTGGCTCTTCGTAGATGATCATTGCTGCACGGAATAATTCTTAAGGCACCGACGCCTTCAGGAGTCGTGTTTGGAAGTTTTGCTTGCAGTATATTCGGCTATCTTTTCGTTATGAGTTGGTGTTTCGGATTCCCGGTGTTCTTTTGTTTAGTGCATTTGCCTTCCCTTGATGCTAAGAAAGCACATGACGAAAGTGAAACACCACCGTCTGTTCATCTGCAGAGCGCGATGAAATTATTCACTCTACATTCATTGCCTTTAATATTCTTTCCATCAGTGGTGGGCGCTGCCTTCAGAAAGCGCTTTTCTTTCTGATTTACATGAAAGTTTGTGTTCCTCGGAGCTGGACTGCTTGGGATTACCTTCACTGCCACCGGCAAGTGGCTCGTTGGTCTAGGGGTATGATTCCTGCTTTGGGTGCAGGAGGTCCCGGGTTCAAATCCCGGACGAGCCCTACCGTTTTGACCGTGCTGAAGAGTAGGTGGAGCTCACCCACGTTTGTAGCTCTGCAATGAAGAACAGATGCGTGCCGCAGCACGCTGTGTGTGGCCCTACGGTCATGAAGGGACCGTTTGATATGGCAAGAATCTGATACCAGTAAATTACATAGGTCGATTTCTGTAGAAGAGCCGACAGTAATCTTGCATGCAACGGAAAACAAAGGTTGTCTTTGCAGAACGTGTGCACCGTGAGTGGAGACGAAGCTCAATTGTGGAGCAGTCTACCTTCATCTGATTAGCGACAACGTCAACCAAAGAGTGGGATACAAGACTGAGCGTAGTTAAGAGTTTCTCACTATTAGTTACGTTCACACTTCAACAGAGTTGTGACAAGGCGAGTGCAAAGAGATCAGGAAAGCCAGTATGAAGCGAACTTGAAGTAGTCTTGAAGAAATGGATAGTAAATTTTGCAGGCCAGAATGGAGCTACGAGCGTTCTGAGTTACTGAATACCGGTGCACTATGGGAGCAAGAGCATTTGACAGTAAAATGAGGCGATATCGGTGTAGCACACGACATTTATTATCCCGCACACGCAGACGTGACGTTATCTCGGAAATGGAATCCGAAAACGGGTTTAAAGAAAAGTCGTGCTTCCGCCCGGGATCGAACCGGGGACCTTCTGCGTGTAAAGCAGACGTGATAACCGCTACACCACGGAAACGACGGTTTTGCCGTTGTACTACCTGGAAAACCGTAGCTCCAACAGATTTTTCCTGCGTAAGCAAGGGCATCGGCTACGAGCTCCGTCCGATTCTAGAAGTTGCTATAGTAAAAGACAACGATAAAAACAATCAAACCGCAACAGCCAGGGAGATCGCTGGGTGAGCAGCAGCTCTGCACGGTGATACCAAGAACGGAGGCGATAGTCATGTGCATCGAGAAGGCTCGTTGGTCTTGGGGTATGATTCCTGCTTCGGTTGCAGGAGGTCCCGGGTTCAAATCCCGGACGAGCCCTCGCGTTTTGTGCAAACGTGTGGCGACTACCGGCATGCCGGCGGCTGTTCCGCGCATTTCCTGCCCTCCAGGTAAGCACAAAAACCAAGTAGCCGGTTCTGAAAGAGTTTCACGTATCATTTGAGCCATCTGCAGCCTGGTGGTTGGACGTTTGAAATTGATTTAAATGTTCACAGTAGAGATTGTAGCAAGTGTCTTGTTGAGTGCGACGAAAAAGTGATTACGCCCGGAATCGAAACGGAGACCTTCTGCCTGTTAGGCAGACGTGATAACCGCTACACCACGGAAACTGCTAAGCTCTGAGATCCACATGTGACACAACTTGCAGGACGATCACAACTTTGGCGTAAAAATCACTTTGCGGAAACGCACAATGCAGGTATTTCGCATTCGTACGCAACAATCGACAGCACCCTTGCCTGTCTGAATGCCACCACGAATAAGAGCCCAAGAAGTCGTCGGACAAGCTCGCGGCCGAGTCCTCGGTAGCATCAGCTACTCTTGCTTTCCGTACGAGCCACCGTCAATTCGCGCAGTCGCTATTGCATATGATGTCACCAAAAGCAATCACTTCGTTAGCGGCAAGGAGCCCGGGCCCAGCGGTAGCTCTACATGGAGGCACCAGCAGCCCCGACAGGCCGCCGCTGGCGCGCCGGCGCCCGGACCCGCGACCCCTAATGACGTTGCAGTCGATGTATTTCTTAATATCGCTTTTGGAAGAAGCAAGCCAGGTGTAAATCACACAGTATTTTACTGATGATCTGGAAACGCAAATTTAGAACAAGTAGAACATTATATAAAATTTGTTGTGTGGTCGAGCGGAACCCACCCTTCGCTCTTCCCAGATTATCGTTGCTGCACGGAATGATTGTTAAAGCACCGACGGCTTCAGAGTTCGTCTTCTCCAACGTTTGCTTTTGCAGTACATTCCGCAATCTTTTCGTTATGAGTCGTCTGTTTCGGTTTCCCGATGTAGTTTTGCTCACACCTCCCGACTTCTCTTAACCCCGAGCCACCACTAGCAGAAAATTCCGCACTGCAGTCCGGTCAATCTGCAGAGCTCGATAAGAGCATCGCGGTCGTTCCTGAGCTAATGAAACGGCCGTGTCTGTAGTTGTTCCCAGATGTCTCCCACAGAAACGGCCTCCCGGACGCCTGCATTACAGGAGTACGCCCCTACTCCCAGCCATACAATTGCATTTGAAAGCAGAATAACATGAGCTACAGAGCAACTCCGACTTTTGTGTCTGACCTACTTTTAATGATACTGTGGTCGGTTTAGTTACTACTATCGCTGCTGGACGAAGCAGACCAGTTGAAAGCCACACGGTATTCTTGTAACGAACAGGTAATGGAAATTTAGGTAAAACGATATCAAAAAAAGTTGCGTGGTGGAGCGACACATACAGTTGGCTCTTCGTAGATGATCATTGCTGCACGGAATAATTCTTAAGGCACCGACGCCTTCAGGAGTCGTGTTTGGAAGTTTTGCTTGCAGTATATTCGGCTATCTTTTCGTTATGAGTTGGTGTTTCGGATTCCCGGTGTTCTTTTGTTTAGTGCATTTGCCTTCCCTTGATGCTAAGAAAGCACATGACGAAAGTGAAACACCACCGTCTGTTCATCTGCAGAGCGCGATGAAATTATTCACTCTACATTCATTGCCTTTAATATTCTTTCCATCAGTGGTGGGCGCTGCCTTCAGAAAGCGCTTTTCTTTCTGATTTACATGAAAGTTTGTGTTCCTCGGAGCTGGACTGCTTGGGATTACCTTCACTGCCACCGGCAAGTGGCTCGTTGGTCTAGGGGTATGATTCCTGCTTTGGGTGCAGGAGGTCCCGGGTTCAAATCCCGGACGAGCCCTACCGTTTTGACCGTGCTGAAGAGTAGGTGGAGCTCACCCACGTTTGTAGCTCTGCAATGAAGAACAGATGCGTGCCGCAGCACGCTGTGTGTGGCCCTACGGTCATGAAGGGACCGTTTGATATGGCAAGAATCTGATACCAGTAAATTACATAGGTCGATTTCTGTAGAAGAGCCGACAGTAATCTTGCATGCAACGGAAAACAAAGGTTGTCTTTGCAGAACGTGTGCACCGTGAGTGGAGACGAAGCTCAATTGTGGAGCAGTCTACCTTCATCTGATTAGCGACAACGTCAACCAAAGAGTGGGATACAAGACTGAGCGTAGTTAAGAGTTTCTCACTATTAGTTACGTTCACACTTCAACAGAGTTGTGACAAGGCGAGTGCAAAGAGATCAGGAAAGCCAGTATGAAGCGAACTTGAAGTAGTCTTGAAGAAATGGATAGTAAATTTTGCAGGCCAGAATGGAGCTACGAGCGTTCTGAGTTACTGAATACCGGTGCACTATGGGAGCAAGAGCATTTGACAGTAAAATGAGGCGATATCGGTGTAGCACACGACATTTATTATCCCGCACACGCAGACGTGACGTTATCTCGGAAATGGAATCCGAAAACGGGTTTAAAGAAAAGTCGTGCTTCCGCCCGGGATCGAACCGGGGACCTTCTGCGTGTAAAGCAGACGTGATAACCGCTACACCACGGAAACGACGGTTTTGCCGTTGTACTACCTGGAAAACCGTAGCTCCAACAGATTTTTCCTGCGTAAGCAAGGGCATCGGCTACGAGCTCCGTCCGATTCTAGAAGTTGCTATAGTAAAAGACAACGATAAAAACAATCAAACCGCAACAGCCAGGGAGATCGCTGGGTGAGCAGCAGCTCTGCACGGTGATACCAAGAACGGAGGCGATAGTCATGTGCATCGAGAAGGCTCGTTGGTCTTGGGGTATGATTCCTGCTTCGGTTGCAGGAGGTCCCGGGTTCAAATCCCGGACGAGCCCTCGCGTTTTGTGCAAACGTGTGGCGACTACCGGCATGCCGGCGGCTGTTCCGCGCATTTCCTGCCCTCCAGGTAAGCACAAAAAACCAAGTAGCCGGTTCTGAAAGAGTTTCACGTATCATTTGAGCCATCTGCAGCCTGGTGGTTGGACGTTTGAAATTGATTTAAATGTTCACAGTAGAGATTGTAGCAAGTGTCTTGTTGAGTGCGACGAAAAAGTGATTACGCCCGGAATCGAAACGGAGACCTTCTGCCTGTTAGGCAGACGTGATAACCGCTACACCACGGAAACTGCTAAGCTCTGAGATCCACATGTGACACAACTTGCAGGACGATCACAACTTTGGCGTAAAAATCACTTTGCGGAAACGCACAATGCAGGTATTTCGCATTCGTACGCAACAATCGACAGCACCCTTGCCTGTCTGAATGCCACCACGAATAAGAGCCCAAGACGTCGTCGGACAAGCTCGCGGCCGAGTCCTCGGTAGCATCAGCTACTCTTGCTTTCCGTACGAGCCACCGTCAATTCGCGCAGTCGCTATTGCATATGATGTCACCAAAAGCAATCACTTCGTTAGCGGCAAGGAGCCCGGGCCCAGCGGTAGCTCTACATGGAGGCACCAGCAGCCCCGACAGGCCGCCGCTGGCGCGCCGGCGCCCGGACCCGCGACCCCTAATGACGTTGCAGTCGATGTATTTCTTAATATCGCTTTTGGAAGAAGCAAGCCAGGTGTAAATCACACAGTATTTTACTGATGATCTGGAAACGCAAATTTAGAACAAGTAGAACATTATATAAAATTTGTTGTGTGGTCGAGCGGAACCCACCCTTCGCTCTTCCCAGATTATCGTTGCTGCACGGAATGATTGTTAAAGCACCGACGGCTTCAGAGTTCGTCTTCTCCAACGTTTGCTTTTGCAGTACATTCCGCAATCTTTTCGTTATGAGTCGTCTGTTTCGGTTTCCCGATGTAGTTTTGCTCACACCTCCCGACTTCTCTTAACCCCGAGCCACCACTAGCAGAAAATTCCGCACTGCAGTCCGGTCAATCTGCAGAGCTCGATAAGAGCATCGCGGTCGTTCCTGAGCTAATGAAACGGCCGTGTCTGTAGTTGTTCCCAAATGTCTCCCACAGAAACGGCCTCCCGGACGCCTGCATTACAGGAGTACGCCCCTACTCCCAGCCATACAATTGCATTTGAAAGCAGAATAACATGAGCTACAGAGCAACTCCGACTTTTGTGTCTGACCTACTTTTAATGATACTGTGGTCGGTTTAGTTACTACTATCGCTGCTGGACGAAGCAGACCAGTTGAAAGCCACACGGTATTCTTGTAACGAACAGGTAATGGAAATTTAGGTAAAACGATATCAAAAAAAGTTGCGTGGTGGAGCGACACATACAGTTGGCTCTTCGTAGATGATCATTGCTGCACGGAATAATTCTTAAGGCACCGACGCCTTCAGGAGTCGTGTTTGGAAGTTTTGCTTGCAGTATATTCGGCTATCTTTTCGTTATGAGTTGGTGTTTCGGATTCCCGGTGTTCTTTTGTTTAGTGCATTTGCCTTCCCTTGATGCTAAGAAAGCACATGACGAAAGTGAAACACCACCGTCTGTTCATCTGCAGAGCGCGATGAAATTATTCACTCTACATTCATTGCCTTTAATATTCTTTCCATCAGTGGTGGGCGCTGCCTTCAGAAAGCGCTTTTCTTTCTGATTTACATGAAAGTTTGTGTTCCTCGGAGCTGGACTGCTTGGGATTACCTTCACTGCCACCGGCAAGTGGCTCGTTGGTCTAGGGGTATGATTCCTGCTTTGGGTGCAGGAGGTCCCGGGTTCAAATCCCGGACGAGCCCTACCGTTTTGACCGTGCTGAAGAGTAGGTGGAGCTCACCCACGTTTGTAGCTCTGCAATGAAGAACAGATGCGTGCCGCAGCACGCTGTGTGTGGCCCTACGGTCATGAAGGGACCGTTTGATATGGCAAGAATCTGATACCAGTAAATTACATAGGTCGATTTCTGTAGAAGAGCCGACAGTAATCTTGCATGCAACGGAAAACAAAGGTTGTCTTTGCAGAACGTGTGCACCGTGAGTGGAGACGAAGCTCAATTGTGGAGCAGTCTACCTTCATCTGATTAGCGACAACGTCAACCAAAGAGTGGGATACAAGACTGAGCGTAGTTAAGAGTTTCTCACTATTAGTTACGTTCACACTTCAACAGAGTTGTGACAAGGCGAGTGCAAAGAGATCAGGAAAGCCAGTATGAAGCGAACTTGAAGTAGTCTTGAAGAAATGGATAGTAAATTTTGCAGGCCAGAATGGAGCTACGAGCGTTCTGAGTTACTGAATACCGGTGCACTATGGGAGCAAGAGCATTTGACAGTAAAATGAGGCGATATCGGTGTAGCACACGACATTTATTATCCCGCACACGCAGACGTGACGTTATCTCGGAAATGGAATCCGAAAACGGGTTTAAAGAAAAGTCGTGCTTCCGCCCGGGATCGAACCGGGGACCTTCTGCGTGTAAAGCAGACGTGATAACCGCTACACCACGGAAACGACGGTTTTGCCGTTGTACTACCTGGAAAACCGTAGCTCCAACAGATTTTTCCTGCGTAAGCAAGGGCATCGGCTACGAGCTCCGTCCGATTCTAGAAGTTGCTATAGTAAAAGACAACGATAAAAACAATCAAACCGCAACAGCCAGGGAGATCGCTGGGTGAGCAGCAGCTCTGCACGGTGATACCAAGAACGGAGGCGATAGTCATGTGCATCGAGAAGGCTCGTTGGTCTTGGGGTATGATTCCTGCTTCGGTTGCAGGAGGTCCCGGGTTCAAATCCCGGACGAGCCCTCGCGTTTTGTGCAAACGTGTGGCGACTACCGGCATGCCGGCGGCTGTTCCGCGCATTTCCTGCCCTCCAGGTAAGCACAAAAACCAAGTAGCCGGTTCTGAAAGAGTTTCACGTATCATTTGAGCCATCTGCAGCCTGGTGGTTGGACGTTTGAAATTGATTTAAATGTTCACAGTAGAGATTGTAGCAAGTGTCTTGTTGAGTGCGACGAAAAAGTGATTACGCCCGGAATCGAAACGGAGACCTTCTGCCTGTTAGGCAGACGTGATAACCGCTACACCACGGAAACTGCTAAGCTCTGAGATCCACATGTGACACAACTTGCAGGACGATCACAACTTTGGCGTAAAAATCACTTTGCGGAAACGCACAATGCAGGTATTTCGCATTCGTACGCAACAATCGACAGCACCCTTGCCTGTCTGAATGCCACCACGAATAAGAGCCCAAGACGTCGTCGGACAAGCTCGCGGCCGAGTCCTCGGTAGCATCAGCTACTCTTGCTTTCCGTACGAGCCACCGTCAATTCGCGCAGTCGCTATTGCATATGATGTCACCAAAAGCAATCACTTCGTTAGCGGCAAGGAGCCCGGGCCCAGCGGTAGCTCTACATGGAGGCACCAGCAGCCCCGACAGGCCGCCGCTGGCGCGCCGGCGCCCGGACCCGCGACCCCTAATGACGTTGCAGTCGATGTATTTCTTAATATCGCTTTTGGAAGAAGCAAGCCAGGTGTAAATCACACAGTATTTTACTGATGATCTGGAAACGCAAATTTAGAACAAGTAGAACATTATATAAAATTTGTTGTGTGGTCGAGCGGAACCCACCCTTCGCTCTTCCCAGATTATCGTTGCTGCACGGAATGATTGTTAAAGCACCGACGGCTTCAGAGTTCGTCTTCTCCAACGTTTGCTTTTGCAGTACATTCCGCAATCTTTTCGTTATGAGTCGTCTGTTTCGGTTTCCCGATGTAGTTTTGCTCACACCTCCCGACTTCTGTTAACCCCGAGCCACCACTAGCAGAAAATTCCGCACTGCAGTCCGGTCAATCTGCAGAGCTCGATAAGAGCATCGCGGTCGTTCCTGAGCTAATGAAACGGCCGTGTCTGTAGTTGTTCCCAGATGTCTCCCACAGAAACGGCCTCCCGGACGCCTGCATTACAGGAGTACGCCCCTACTCCCAGCCATACAATTGCATTTGAAAGCAGAATAACATGAGCTACAGAGCAACTCCGACTTTTGTGTCTGACCTACTTTTAATGATACTGTGGTCGGTTTAGTTACTACTATCGCTGCTGGACGAAGCAGACCAGTTGAAAGCCACACGGTATTCTTGTAACGAACAGGTAATGGAAATTTAGGTAAAACGATATCAAAAAAAGTTGCGTGGTGGAGCGACACATACAGTTGGCTCTTCGTAGATGATCATTGCTGCACGGAATAATTCTTAAGGCACCGACGCCTTCAGGAGTCGTGTTTGGAAGTTTTGCTTGCAGTATATTCGGCTATCTTTTCGTTATGAGTTGGTGTTTCGGATTCCCGGTGTTCTTTTGTTTAGTGCATTTGCCTTCCCTTGATGCTAAGAAAGCACATGACGAAAGTGAAACACCACCGTCTGTTCATCTGCAGAGCGCGATGAAATTATTCACTCTACATTCATTGCCTTTAATATTCTTTCCATCAGTGGTGGGCGCTGCCTTCAGAAAGCGCTTTTCTTTCTGATTTACATGAAAGTTTGTGTTCCTCGGAGCTGGACTGCTTGGGATTACCTTCACTGCCACCGGCAAGTGGCTCGTTGGTCTAGGGGTATGATTCCTGCTTTGGGTGCAGGAGGTCCCGGGTTCAAATCCCGGACGAGCCCTACCGTTTTGACCGTGCTGAAGAGTAGGTGGAGCTCACCCACGTTTGTAGCTCTGCAATGAAGAACAGATGCGTGCCGCAGCACGCTGTGTGTGGCCCTACGGTCATGAAGGGACCGTTTGATATGGCAAGAATCTGATACCAGTAAATTACATAGGTCGATTTCTGTAGAAGAGCCGACAGTAATCTTGCATGCAACGGAAAACAAAGGTTGTCTTTGCAGAACGTGTGCACCGTGAGTGGAGACGAAGCTCAATTGTGGAGCAGTCTACCTTCATCTGATTAGCGACAACGTCAACCAAAGAGTGGGATACAAGACTGAGCGTAGTTAAGAGTTTCTCACTATTAGTTACGTTCACACTTCAACAGAGTTGTGACAAGGCGAGTGCAAAGAGATCAGGAAAGCCAGTATGAAGCGAACTTGAAGTAGTCTTGAAGAAATGGATAGTAAATTTTGCAGGCCAGAATGGAGCTACGAGCGTTCTGAGTTACTGAATACCGGTGCACTATGGGAGCAAGAGCATTTGACAGTAAAATGAGGCGATATCGGTGTAGCACACGACATTTATTATCCCGCACACGCAGACGTGACGTTATCTCGGAAATGGAATCCGAAAACGGGTTTAAAGAAAAGTCGTGCTTCCGCCCGGGATCGAACCGGGGACCTTCTGCGTGTAAAGCAGACGTGATAACCGCTACACCACGGAAACGACGGTTTTGCCGTTGTACTACCTGGAAAACCGTAGCTCCAACAGATTTTTCCTGCGTAAGCAAGGGCATCGGCTACGAGCTCCGTCCGATTCTAGAAGTTGCTATAGTAAAAGACAACGATAAAAACAATCAAACCGCAACAGCCAGGGAGATCGCTGGGTGAGCAGCAGCTCTGCACGGTGATACCAAGAACGGAGGCGATAGTCATGTGCATCGAGAAGGCTCGTTGGTCTTGGGGTATGATTCCTGCTTCGGTTGCAGGAGGTCCCGGGTTCAAATCCCGGACGAGCCCTCGCGTTTTGTGCAAACGTGTGGCGACTACCGGCATGCCGGCGGCTGTTCCGCGCATTTCCTGCCCTCCAGGTAAGCACAAAAACCAAGTAGCCGGTTCTGAAAGAGTTTCACGTATCATTTGAGCCATCTGCAGCCTGGTGGTTGGACGTTTGAAATTGATTTAAATGTTCACAGTAGAGATTGTAGCAAGTGTCTTGTTGAGTGCGACGAAAAAGTGATTACGCCCGGAATCGAAACGGAGACCTTCTGCCTGTTAGGCAGACGTGATAACCGCTACACCACGGAAACTGCTAAGCTCTGAGATCCACATGTGACACAACTTGCAGGACGATCACAACTTTGGCGTAAAAATCACTTTGCGGAAACGCACAATGCAGGTATTTCGCATTCGTACGCAACAATCGACAGCACCCTTGCCTGTCTGAATGCCACCACGAATAAGAGCCCAAGAAGTCGTCGGACAAGCTCGCGGCCGAGTCCTCGGTAGCATCAGCTACTCTTGCTTTCCGTACGAGCCACCGTCAATTCGCGCAGTCGCTATTGCATATGATGTCACCAAAAGCAATCACTTCGTTAGCGGCAAGGAGCCCGGGCCCAGCGGTAGCTCTACATGGAGGCACCAGCAGCCCCGACAGGCCGCCGCTGGCGCGCCGGCGCCCGGACCCGCGACCCCTAATGACGTTGCAGTCGATGTATTTCTTAATATCGCTTTTGGAAGAAGCAAGCCAGGTGTAAATCACACAGTATTTTACTGATGATCTGGAAACGCAAATTTAGAACAAGTAGAACATTATATAAAATTTGTTGTGTGGTCGAGCGGAACCCACCCTTCGCTCTTCCCAGATTATCGTTGCTGCACGGAATGATTGTTAAAGCACCGACGGCTTCAGAGTTCGTCTTCTCCAACGTTTGCTTTTGCAGTACATTCCGCAATCTTTTCGTTATGAGTCGTCTGTTTCGGTTTCCCGATGTAGTTTTGCTCACACCTCCCGACTTCTCTTAACCCCGAGCCACCACTAGCAGAAAATTCCGCACTGCAGTCCGGTCAATCTGCAGAGCTCGATAAGAGCATCGCGGTCGTTCCTGAGCTAATGAAACGGCCGTGTCTGTAGTTGTTCCCAGATGTCTCCCACAGAAACGGCCTCCCGGACGCCTGCATTACAGGAGTACGCCCCTACTCCCAGCCATACAATTGCATTTGAAAGCAGAATAACATGAGCTACAGAGCAACTCCGACTTTTGTGTCTGACCTACTTTTAATGATACTGTGGTCGGTTTAGTTACTACTATCGCTGCTGGACGAAGCAGACCAGTTGAAAGCCACACGGTATTCTTGTAACGAACAGGTAATGGAAATTTAGGTAAAACGATATCAAAAAAAGTTGCGTGGTGGAGCGACACATACAGTTGGCTCTTCGTAGATGATCATTGCTGCACGGAATAATTCTTAAGGCACCGACGCCTTCAGGAGTCGTGTTTGGAAGTTTTGCTTGCAGTATATTCGGCTATCTTTTCGTTATGAGTTGGTGTTTCGGATTCCCGGTGTTCTTTTGTTTAGTGCATTTGCCTTCCCTTGATGCTAAGAAAGCACATGACGAAAGTGAAACACCACCGTCTGTTCATCTGCAGAGCGCGATGAAATTATTCACTCTACATTCATTGCCTTTAATATTCTTTCCATCAGTGGTGGGCGCTGCCTTCAGAAAGCGCTTTTCTTTCTGATTTACATGAAAGTTTGTGTTCCTCGGAGCTGGACTGCTTGGGATTACCTTCACTGCCACCGGCAAGTGGCTCGTTGGTCTAGGGGTATGATTCCTGCTTTGGGTGCAGGAGGTCCCGGGTTCAAATCCCGGACGAGCCCTACCGTTTTGACCGTGCTGAAGAGTAGGTGGAGCTCACCCACGTTTGTAGCTCTGCAATGAAGAACAGATGCGTGCCGCAGCACGCTGTGTGTGGCCCTACGGTCATGAAGGGACCGTTTGATATGGCAAGAATCTGATACCAGTAAATTACATAGGTCGATTTCTGTAGAAGAGCCGACAGTAATCTTGCATGCAACGGAAAACAAAGGTTGTCTTTGCAGAACGTGTGCACCGTGAGTGGAGACGAAGCTCAATTGTGGAGCAGTCTACCTTCATCTGATTAGCGACAACGTCAACCAAAGAGTGGGATACAAGACTGAGCGTAGTTAAGAGTTTCTCACTATTAGTTACGTTCACACTTCAACAGAGTTGTGACAAGGCGAGTGCAAAGAGATCAGGAAAGCCAGTATGAAGCGAACTTGAAGTAGTCTTGAAGAAATGGATAGTAAATTTTGCAGGCCAGAATGGAGCTACGAGCGTTCTGAGTTACTGAATACCGGTGCACTATGGGAGCAAGAGCATTTGACAGTAAAATGAGGCGATATCGGTGTAGCACACGACATTTATTATCCCGCACACGCAGACGTGACGTTATCTCGGAAATGGAATCCGAAAACGGGTTTAAAGAAAAGTCGTGCTTCCGCCCGGGATCGAACCGGGGACCTTCTGCGTGTAAAGCAGACGTGATAACCGCTACACCACGGAAACGACGGTTTTGCCGTTGTACTACCTGGAAAACCGTAGCTCCAACAGATTTTTCCTGCGTAAGCAAGGGCATCGGCTACGAGCTCCGTCCGATTCTAGAAGTTGCTATAGTAAAAGACAACGATAAAAACAATCAAACCGCAACAGCCAGGGAGATCGCTGGGTGAGCAGCAGCTCTGCACGGTGATACCAAGAACGGAGGCGATAGTCATGTGCATCGAGAAGGCTCGTTGGTCTTGGTGTATGATTCCTGCTTCGGTTGCAGGAGGTCCCGGGTTCAAATCCCGGACGAGCCCTCGCGTTTTGTGCAAACGTGTGGCGACTACCGGCATGCCGGCGGCTGTTCCGCGCATTTCCTGCCCTCCAGGTAAGCACAAAAACCAAGTAGCCGGTTCTGAAAGAGTTTCACGTATCATTTGAGCCATCTGCAGCCTGGTGGTTGGACGTTTGAAATTGATTTAAATGTTCACAGTAGAGATTGTAGCAAGTGTCTTGTTGAGTGCGACGAAAAAGTGATTACGCCCGGAATCGAAACGGAGACCTTCTGCCTGTTAGGCAGACGTGATAACCGCTACACCACGGAAACTGCTAAGCTCTGAGATCCACATGTGACACAACTTGCAGGACGATCACAACTTTGGCGTAAAAATCACTTTGCGGAAACGCACAATGCAGGTATTTCGCATTCGTACGCAACAATCGACAGCACCCTTGCCTGTCTGAATGCCACCACGAATAAGAGCCCAAGACGTCGTCGGACAAGCTCGCGGCCGAGTCCTCGGTAGCATCAGCTACTCTTGCTTTCCGTACGAGCCACCGTCAATTCGCGCAGTCGCTATTGCATATGATGTCACCAAAAGCAATCACTTCGTTAGCGGCAAGGAGCCCGGGCCCAGCGGTAGCTCTACATGGAGGCACCAGCAGCCCCGACAGGCCGCCGCTGGCGCGCCGTCGCCCGGACCCGCGACCCCTAATGACGTTGCAGTCGATGTATTTCTTAATATCGCTTTTGGAAGAAGCAAGCCAGGTGTAAATCACACAGTATTTTACTGATGATCTGGAAACGCAAATTTAGAACAAGTAGAACATTATATAAAATTTGTTGTGTGGTCGAGCGGAACCCACCCTTCGCTCTTCCCAGATTATCGTTGCTGCACGGAATGATTGTTAAAGCACCGACGGCTTCAGAGTTCGTCTTCTCCAACGTTTGCTTTTGCAGTACATTCCGCAATCTTTTCGTTATGAGTCGTCTGTTTCGGTTTCCCGATGTAGTTTTGCTCACACCTCCCGACTTCTCTTAACCCCGAGCCACCACTAGCAGAAAATTCCGCACTGCAGTCCGGTCAATCTGCAGAGCTCGATAAGAGCATCGCGGTCGTTCCTGAGCTAATGAAACGGCCGTGTCTGTAGTTGTTCCCAGATGTCTCCCACAGAAACGGCCTCCCGGACGCCTGCATTACAGGAGTACGCCCCTACTCCCAGCCATACAATTGCATTTGAAAGCAGAATAACATGAGCTACAGAGCAACTCCGACTTTTGTGTCTGACCTACTTTTAATGATACTGTGGTCGGTTTAGTTACTACTATCGCTGCTGGACGAAGCAGACCAGTTGAAAGCCACACGGTATTCTTGTAACGAACAGGTAATGGAAATTTAGGTAAAACGATATCAAAAAAAGTTGCGTGGTGGAGCGACACATACAGTTGGCTCTTCGTAGATGATCATTGCTGCACGGAATAATTCTTAAGGCACCGACGCCTTCAGGAGTCGTGTTTGGAAGTTTTGCTTGCAGTATATTCGGCTATCTTTTCGTTATGAGTTGGTGTTTCGGATTCCCGGTGTTCTTTTGTTTAGTGCATTTGCCTTCCCTTGATGCTAAGAAAGCACATGACGAAAGTGAAACACCACCGTCTGTTCATCTGCAGAGCGCGATGAAATTATTCACTCTACATTCATTGCCTTTAATATTCTTTCCATCAGTGGTGGGCGCTGCCTTCAGAAAGCGCTTTTCTTTCTGATTTACATGAAAGTTTGTGTTCCTCGGAGCTGGACTGCTTGGGATTACCTTCACTGCCACCGGCAAGTGGCTCGTTGGTCTAGGGGTATGATTCCTGCTTTGGGTGCAGGAGGTCCCGGGTTCAAATCCCGGACGAGCCCTACCGTTTTGACCGTGCTGAAGAGTAGGTGGAGCTCACCCACGTTTGTAGCTCTGCAATGAAGAACAGATGCGTGCCGCAGCACGCTGTGTGTGGCCCTACGGTCATGAAGGGACCGTTTGATATGGCAAGAATCTGATACCAGTAAATTACATAGGTCGATTTCTGTAGAAGAGCCGACAGTAATCTTGCATGCAACGGAAAACAAAGGTTGTCTTTGCAGAACGTGTGCACCGTGAGTGGAGACGAAGCTCAATTGTGGAGCAGTCTACCTTCATCTGATTAGCGACAACGTCAACCAAAGAGTGGGATACAAGACTGAGCGTAGTTAAGAGTTTCTCACTATTAGTTACGTTCACACTTCAACAGAGTTGTGACAAGGCGAGTGCAAAGAGATCAGGAAAGCCAGTATGAAGCGAACTTGAAGTAGTCTTGAAGAAATGGATAGTAAATTTTGCAGGCCAGAATGGAGCTACGAGCGTTCTGAGTTACTGAATACCGGTGCACTATGGGAGCAAGAGCATTTGACAGTAAAATGAGGCGATATCGGTGTAGCACACGACATTTATTATCCCGCACACGCAGACGTGACGTTATCTCGGAAATGGAATCCGAAAACGGGTTTAAAGAAAAGTCGTGCTTCCGCCCGGGATCGAACCGGGGACCTTCTGCGTGTAAAGCAGACGTGATAACCGCTACACCACGGAAACGACGGTTTTGCCGTTGTACTACCTGGAAAACCGTAGCTCCAACAGATTTTTCCTGCGTAAGCAAGGGCATCGGCTACGAGCTCCGTCCGATTCTAGAAGTTGCTATAGTAAAAGACAACGATAAAAACAATCAAACCGCAACAGCCAGGGAGATCGCTGGGTGAGCAGCAGCTCTGCACGGTGATACCAAGAACGGAGGCGATAGTCATGTGCATCGAGAAGGCTCGTTGGTCTTGGGGTATGATTCCTGCTTCGGTTGCAGGAGGTCCCGGGTTCAAATCCCGGACGAGCCCTCGCGTTTTGTGCAAACGTGTGGCGACTACCGGCATGCCGGCGGCTGTTCCGCGCATTTCCTGCCCTCCAGGTAAGCACAAAAACCAAGTAGCCGGTTCTGAAAGAGTTTCACGTATCATTTGAGCCATCTGCAGCCTGGTGGTTGGACGTTTGAAATTGATTTAAATGTTCACAGTAGAGATTGTAGCAAGTGTCTTGTTGAGTGCGACGAAAAAGTGATTACGCCCGGAATCGAAACGGAGACCTTCTGCCTGTTAGGCAGACGTGATAACCGCTACACCACGGAAACTGCTAAGCTCTGAGATCCACATGTGACACAACTTGCAGGACGATCACAACTTTGGCGTAAAAATCACTTTGCGGAAACGCACAATGCAGGTATTTCGCATTCGTACGCAACAATCGACAGCACCCTTGCCTGTCTGAATGCCACCACGAATAAGAGCCCAAGAAGTCGTCGGACAAGCTCGCGGCCGAGTCCTCGGTAGCATCAGCTACTCTTGCTTTCCGTACGAGCCACCGTCAATTCGCGCAGTCGCTATTGCATATGATGTCACCAAAAGCAATCACTTCGTTAGCGGCAAGGAGCCCGGGCCCAGCGGTAGCTCTACATGGAGGCACCAGCAGCCCCGACAGGCCGCCGCTGGCGCGCCGGCGCCCGGACCCGCGACCCCTAATGACGTTGCAGTCGATGTATTTCTTAATATCGCTTTTGGAAGAAGCAAGCCAGGTGTAAATCACACAGTATTTTACTGATGATCTGGAAACGCAAATTTAGAACAAGTAGAACATTATATAAAATTTGTTGTGTGGTCGAGCGGAACCCACCCTTCGCTCTTCCCAGATTATCGTTGCTGCACGGAATGATTGTTAAAGCACCGACGGCTTCAGAGTTCGTCTTCTCCAACGTTTGCTTTTGCAGTACATTCCGCAATCTTTTCGTTATGAGTCGTCTGTTTCGGTTTCCCGATGTAGTTTTGCTCACACCTCCCGACTTCTGTTAACCCCGAGCCACCACTAGCAGAAAATTCCGCACTGCAGTCCGGTCAATCTGCAGAGCTCGATAAGAGCATCGCGGTCGTTCCTGAGCTAATGAAACGGCCGTGTCTGTAGTTGTTCCCAGATGTCTCCCACAGAAACGGCCTCCCGGACGCCTGCATTACAGGAGTACGCCCCTACTCCCAGCCATACAATTGCATTTGAAAGCAGAATAACATGAGCTACAGAGCAACTCCGACTTTTGTGTCTGACCTACTTTTAATGATACTGTGGTCGGTTTAGTTACTACTATCGCTGCTGGACGAAGCAGACCAGTTGAAAGCCACACGGTATTCTTGTAACGAACAGGTAATGGAAATTTAGGTAAAACGATATCAAAAAAAGTTGCGTGGTGGAGCGACACATACAGTTGGCTCTTCGTAGATGATCATTGCTGCACGGAATAATTCTTAAGGCACCGACGCCTTCAGGAGTCGTGTTTGGAAGTTTTGCTTGCAGTATATTCGGCTATCTTTTCGTTATGAGTTGGTGTTTCGGATTCCCGGTGTTCTTTTGTTTAGTGCATTTGCCTTCCCTTGATGCTAAGAAAGCACATGACGAAAGTGAAACACCACCGTCTGTTCATCTGCAGAGCGCGATGAAATTATTCACTCTACATTCATTGCCTTTAATATTCTTTCCATCAGTGGTGGGCGCTGCCTTCAGAAAGCGCTTTTCTTTCTGATTTACATGAAAGTTTGTGTTCCTCGGAGCTGGACTGCTTGGGATTACCTTCACTGCCACCGGCAAGTGGCTCGTTGGTCTAGGGGTATGATTCCTGCTTTGGGTGCAGGAGGTCCCGGGTTCAAATCCCGGACGAGCCCTACCGTTTTGACCGTGCTGAAGAGTAGGTGGAGCTCACCCACGTTTGTAGCTCTGCAATGAAGAACAGATGCGTGCCGCAGCACGCTGTGTGTGGCCCTACGGTCATGAAGGGACCGTTTGATATGGCAAGAATCTGATACCAGTAAATTACATAGGTCGATTTCTGTAGAAGAGCCGACAGTAATCTTGCATGCAACGGAAAACAAAGGTTGTCTTTGCAGAACGTGTGCACCGTGAGTGGAGACGAAGCTCAATTGTGGAGCAGTCTACCTTCATCTGATTAGCGACAACGTCAACCAAAGAGTGGGATACAAGACTGAGCGTAGTTAAGAGTTTCTCACTATTAGTTACGTTCACACTTCAACAGAGTTGTGACAAGGCGAGTGCAAAGAGATCAGGAAAGCCAGTATGAAGCGAACTTGAAGTAGTCTTGAAGAAATGGATAGTAAATTTTGCAGGCCAGAATGGAGCTACGAGCGTTCTGAGTTACTGAATACCGGTGCACTATGGGAGCAAGAGCATTTGACAGTAAAATGAGGCGATATCGGTGTAGCACACGACATTTATTATCCCGCACACGCAGACGTGACGTTATCTCGGAAATGGAATCCGAAAACGGGTTTAAAGAAAAGTCGTGCTTCCGCCCGGGATCGAACCGGGGACCTTCTGCGTGTAAAGCAGACGTGATAACCGCTACACCACGGAAACGACGGTTTTGCCGTTGTACTACCTGGAAAACCGTAGCTCCAACAGATTTTTCCTGCGTAAGCAAGGGCATCGGCTACGAGCTCCGTCCGATTCTAGAAGTTGCTATAGTAAAAGACAACGATAAAAACAATCAAACCGCAACAGCCAGGGAGATCGCTGGGTGAGCAGCAGCTCTGCACGGTGATACCAAGAACGGAGGCGATAGTCATGTGCATCGAGAAGGCTCGTTGGTCTTGGGGTATGATTCCTGCTTCGGTTGCAGGAGGTCCCGGGTTCAAATCCCGGACGAGCCCTCGCGTTTTGTGCAAACGTGTGGCGACTACCGGCATGCCGGCGGCTGTTCCGCGCATTTCCTGCCCTCCAGGTAAGCACAAAAACCAAGTAGCCGGTTCTGAAAGAGTTTCACGTATCATTTGAGCCATCTGCAGCCTGGTGGTTGGACGTTTGAAATTGATTTAAATGTTCACAGTAGAGATTGTAGCAAGTGTCTTGTTGAGTGCGACGAAAAAGTGATTACGCCCGGAATCGAAACGGAGACCTTCTGCCTGTTAGGCAGACGTGATAACCGCTACACCACGGAAACTGCTAAGCTCTGAGATCCACATGTGACACAACTTGCAGGACGATCACAACTTTGGCGTAAAAATCACTTTGCGGAAACGCACAATGCAGGTATTTCGCATTCGTACGCAACAATCGACAGCACCCTTGCCTGTCTGAATGCCACCACGAATAAGAGCCCAAGACGTCGTCGGACAAGCTCGCGGCCGAGTCCTCGGTAGCATCAGCTACTCTTGCTTTCCGTACGAGCCACCGTCAATTCGCGCAGTCGCTATTGCATATGATGTCACCAAAAGCAATCACTTCGTTAGCGGCAAGGAGCCCGGGCCCAGCGGTAGCTCTACATGGAGGCACCAGCAGCCCCGACAGGCCGCCGCTGGCGCGCCGGCGCCCGGACCCGCGACCCCTAATGACGTTGCAGTCGATGTATTTCTTAATATCGCTTTTGGAAGAAGCAAGCCAGGTGTAAATCACACAGTATTTTACTGATGATCTGGAAACGCAAATTTAGAACAAGTAGAACATTATATAAAATTTGTTGTGTGGTCGAGCGGAACCCACCCTTCGCTCTTCCCAGATTATCGTTGCTGCACGGAATGATTGTTAAAGCACCGACGGCTTCAGAGTTCGTCTTCTCCAACGTTTGCTTTTGCAGTACATTCCGCAATCTTTTCGTTATGAGTCGTCTGTTTCGGTTTCCCGATGTAGTTTTGCTCACACCTCCCGACTTCTCTTAACCCCGAGCCACCACTAGCAGAAAATTCCGCACTGCAGTCCGGTCAATCTGCAGAGCTCGATAAGAGCATCGCGGTCGTTCCTGAGCTAATGAAACGGCCGTGTCTGTAGTTGTTCCCAGATGTCTCCCACAGAAACGGCCTCCCGGACGCCTGCATTACAGGAGTACGCCCCTACTCCCAGCCATACAATTGCATTTGAAAGCAGAATAACATGAGCTACAGAGCAACTCCGACTTTTGTGTCTGACCTACTTTTAATGATACTGTGGTCGGTTTAGTTACTACTATCGCTGCTGGACGAAGCAGACCAGTTGAAAGCCACACGGTATTCTTGTAACGAACAGGTAATGGAAATTTAGGTAAAACGATATCAAAAAAAGTTGCGTGGTGGAGCGACACATACAGTTGGCTCTTCGTAGATGATCATTGCTGCACGGAATAATTCTTAAGGCACCGACGCCTTCAGGAGTCGTGTTTGGAAGTTTTGCTTGCAGTATATTCGGCTATCTTTTCGTTATGAGTTGGTGTTTCGGATTCCCGGTGTTCTTTTGTTTAGTGCATTTGCCTTCCCTTGATGCTAAGAAAGCACATGACGAAAGTGAAACACCACCGTCTGTTCATCTGCAGAGCGCGATGAAATTATTCACTCTACATTCATTGCCTTTAATATTCTTTCCATCAGTGGTGGGCGCTGCCTTCAGAAAGCGCTTTTCTTTCTGATTTACATGAAAGTTTGTGTTCCTCGGAGCTGGACTGCTTGGGATTACCTTCACTGCCACCGGCAAGTGGCTCGTTGGTCTAGGGGTATGATTCCTGCTTTGGGTGCAGGAGGTCCCGGGTTCAAATCCCGGACGAGCCCTACCGTTTTGACCGTGCTGAAGAGTAGGTGGAGCTCACCCACGTTTGTAGCTCTGCAATGAAGAACAGATGCGTGCCGCAGCACGCTGTGTGTGGCCCTACGGTCATGAAGGGACCGTTTGATATGGCAAGAATCTGATACCAGTAAATTACATAGGTCGATTTCTGTAGAAGAGCCGACAGTAATCTTGCATGCAACGGAAAACAAAGGTTGTCTTTGCAGAACGTGTGCACCGTGAGTGGAGACGAAGCTCAATCGTGGAGCAGTCTACCTTCATCTGATTAGCGACAACGTCAACCAAAGAGTGGGATACAAGACTGAGCGTAGTTAAGAGTTTCTCACTATTAGTTACGTTCACACTTCAACAGAGTTGTGACAAGGCGAGTGCAAAGAGATCAGGAAAGCCAGTATGAAGCGAACTTGAAGTAGTCTTGAAGAAATGGATAGTAAATTTTGCAGGCCAGAATGGAGCTACGAGCGTTCTGAGTTACTGAATACCGGTGCACTATGGGAGCAAGAGCATTTGACAGTAAAATGAGGCGATATCGGTGTAGCACACGACATTTATTATCCCGCACACGCAGACGTGACGTTATCTCGGAAATGGAATCCGAAAACGGGTTTAAAAGAAAGTCGTGCTTCCGCCCGGGATCGAACCGGGGACCTTCTGCGTGTAAAGCAGACGTGATAACCGCTACACCACGGAAACGACGGTTTTGCCGTTGTACTACCTGGAAAACCGTAGCTCCAACAGATTTTTCCTGCGTAAGCAAGGGCATCGGCTACGAGCTCCGTCCGATTCTAGAAGTTGCTATAGTAAAAGACAACGATAAAAACAATCAAACCGCAACAGCCAGGGAGAACGCTGGGTGAGCAGCAGCTCTGCACGGTGATACCAAGAACGGAGGCGTAGTCATGTGCATCGAGAAGGCTCGTTGGTCTAGGGGTATAATTCCTGCTTCTGTTGCAGGAGGTCCCGGGTTCAAATCCCGGACGAGCCCTCGCGTTTTGTGCAAACGTGTGGCGACTACCGGCATGCCGGCGGCTGTTCCGCGCATTTCCTGCCCTCCAGGTAAGCACAAAAACCAAGTAGCCGGTTCTGAAAGAGTTTCACGTATCATTTGAGCCATCTGCAGCCTGGTGGTTGGACGTTTGAAATTGATTTAAATGTTCACAGTAGAGATTGTAGCAAGTGTCTTGTTGAGTGCGACGAAAAAGTGATTACGCCCGGAATCGAAACGGAGACCTTCTGCCTGTTAGGCAGACGTGATAACCGCTACACCACGGAAACTGCTAAGCTCTGAGATCCACATGTGACACAACTTGCAGGACGATCACAACTTTGGCGTAAAAATCACTTTGCGGAAACGCACAATGCAGGTATTTCTCATTCGTACGCAACAATCGACAGCACCCTTGCCTGTCTGAATGCCACCACGAGTAAGAGCCCAAGAAGTCGTCGGACAAGCTCGCGGCCGAGTCCTCGGTAGCATCAGCTACTCTTGCTTTCCGTACGAGCCACCGTCAATTCGCGCAGTCGCTATTGCATATGATGTCACCAAAAGCAATCACTTCGTTAGCGGCAAGGAGCCCGGGCCCAGCGGTAGCTCTACATGGAGGCACCAGCAGCCCCGACAGGCCGCCGCTGGCGCGCCGGCGCCCGGACCC
Organism: Schistocerca gregaria; assembly: GCF_023897955.1. Taxonomy (NCBI): domain Eukaryota; kingdom Metazoa; phylum Arthropoda; class Insecta; order Orthoptera; family Acrididae; genus Schistocerca; species Schistocerca gregaria. The sequence continues at coordinate 716,050,198 of NC_064921.1, read as the reverse complement.
GCGACCCCTAATGACGTTGCAGTCGATGTATTTCTTAATATCGCTTTTGGAAGAAGCAAGCCAGGTGTAAATCACACAGTATTTTACTGATGATCTGGAAACGCAAATTTAGAACAAGTAGAACATTATATAAAATTTGTTGTGTGGTCGAGCGGAACCCACCCTTCGCTCTTCCCAGATTATCGTTGCTGCACGGAATGATTGTTAAAGCACCGACGGCTTCAGAGTTCGTCTTCTCCAACGTTTGCTTTTGCAGTACATTCCGCAATCTTTTCGTTATGAGTCGTCTGTTTCGGTTTCCCGATGTAGTTTTGCTCACACCTCCCGACTTCTCTTAACCCCGAGCCACCACTAGCAGAAAATTCCGCACTGCAGTCCGGTCAATCTGCAGAGCTCGATAAGAGCATCGCGGTCGTTCCTGAGCTAATGAAACGGCCGTGTCTGTAGTTGTTCCCAGATGTCTCCCACAGAAACGGCCTCCCGGACGCCTGCATTACAGGAGTACGCCCCTACTCCCAGCCATACAATTGCATTTGAAAGCAGAATAACATGAGCTACAGAGCAACTCCGACTTTTGTGTCTGACCTACTTTTAATGATACTGTGGTCGGTTTAGTTACTACTATCGCTGCTGGACGAAGCAGACCAGTTGAAAGCCACACGGTATTCTTGTAACGAACAGGTAATGGAAATTTAGGTAAAACGATATCAAAAAAAGTTGCGTGGTGGAGCGACACATACAGTTGGCTCTTCGTAGATGATCATTGCTGCACGGAATAATTCTTAAGGCACCGACGCCTTCAGGAGTCGTGTTTGGAAGTTTTGCTTGCAGTATATTCGGCTATCTTTTCGTTATGAGTTGGTGTTTCGGATTCCCGGTGTTCTTTTGTTTAGTGCATTTGCCTTCCCTTGATGCTAAGAAAGCACATGACGAAAGTGAAACACCACCGTCTGTTCATCTGCAGAGCGCGATGAAATTATTCACTCTACATTCATTGCCTTTAATATTCTTTCCATCAGTGGTGGGCGCTGCCTTCAGAAAGCGCTTTTCTTTCTGATTTACATGAAAGTTTGTGTTCCTCGGAGCTGGACTGCTTGGGATTACCTTCACTGCCACCGGCAAGTGGCTCGTTGGTCTAGGGGTATGATTCCTGCTTTGGGTGCAGGAGGTCCCGGGTTCAAATCCCGGACGAGCCCTACCGTTTTGACCGTGCTGAAGAGTAGGTGGAGCTCACCCACGTTTGTAGCTCTGCAATGAAGAACAGATGCGTGCCGCAGCACGCTGTGTGTGGCCCTACGGTCATGAAGGGACCGTTTGATATGGCAAGAATCTGATACCAGTAAATTACATAGGTCGATTTCTGTAGAAGAGCCGACAGTAATCTTGCATGCAACGGAAAACAAAGGTTGTCTTTGCAGAACGTGTGCACCGTGAGTGGAGACGAAGCTCAATCGTGGAGCAGTCTACCTTCATCTGATTAGCGACAACGTCAACCAAAGAGTGGGATACAAGACTGAGCGTAGTTAAGAGTTTCTCACTATTAGTTACGTTCACACTTCAACAGAGTTGTGACAAGGCGAGTGCAAAGAGATCAGGAAAGCCAGTATGAAGCGAACTTGAAGTAGTCTTGAAGAAATGGATAGTAAATTTTGCAGGCCAGAATGGAGCTACGAGCGTTCTGAGTTACTGAATACCGGTGCACTATGGGAGCAAGAGCATTTGACAGTAAAATGAGGCGATATCGGTGTAGCACACGACATTTATTATCCCGCACACGCAGACGTGACGTTATCTCGGAAATGGAATCCGAAAACGGGTTTAAAAAAAAGTCGTGCTTCCGCCCGGGATCGAACCGGGGACCTTCTGCGTGTAAAGCAGACGTGATAACCGCTACACCACGGAAACGACGGTTTTGCCGTTGTACTACCTGGAAAACCGTAGCTCCAACAGATTTTTCCTGCGTAAGCAAGGGCATCGGCTACGAGCTCCGTCCGATTCTAGAAGTTGCTATAGTAAAAGACAACGATAAAAACAATCAAACCGCAACAGCCAGGGAGATCGCTGGGTGAGCAGCAGCTCTGCACGGTGATACCAAGAACGGAGGCGATAGTCATGTGCATCGAGAAGGCTCGTTGGTCTAGGGGTATGATTCATGCTTCGGTTGCAGGAGGTCCCGGGTTCAAATCCCGTACGAGCCCTCGCGTTTTGTGCAAACGTGTGGCGACTACCGGCATGCCGGCGGCTGTTCCGCGCATTTCCTGCCCTCCAGGTAAGCACAAAAACCAAGTAGCCGGTTCTGAAAGAGTTTCACGTATCATTTGAGCCATCTGCAGCCTGGTGGTTGGACGTTTGAAATTGATTTAAATGTTCACAGTAGAGATTGTAGCAAGTGTCTTGTTGAGTGCGACGAAAAAGTGATTACGCCCGGAATCGAAACGGAGACCTTCTGCCTGTTAGGCAGACGTGATAACCGCTACACCACGGAAACTGCTAAGCTCTGAGATCCACATGTGACACAACTTGCAGGACGATCACAACTTTGGCGTAAAAATCACTTTGCGGAAACGCACAATGCAGGTATTTCGCATTCGTACGCAACAATCGACAGCACCCTTGCCTGTCTGAATGCCACCACGAATAAGAGCCCAAGAAGTCGTCGGACAAGCTCGCGGCCGAGTCCTCGGTAGCATCAGCTACTCTTGCTTTCCGTACGAGCCACCGTCAATTCGCGCAGTCGCTATTGCATATGATGTCACCAAAAGCAATCACTTCGTTAGCGGCAAGGAGCCCGGGCCCAGCGGTAGCTCTACATGGAGGCACCAGCAGCCCCGACAGGCCGCCGCTGGCGCGCCGTCGCCCGGACCCGCGACCCCTAATGACGTTGCAGTCGATGTATTTCTTAATATCGCTTTTGGAAGAAGCAAGCCAGGTGTAAATCACACAGTATTTTACTGATGATCTGGAAACGCAAATTTAGAACAAGTAGAACATTATATAAAATTTGTTGTGTGGTCGAGCGGAACCCACCCTTCGCTCTTCCCAGATTATCGTTGCTGCACGGAATGATTGTTAAAGCACCGACGGCTTCAGAGTTCGTCTTCTCCAACGTTTGCTTTTGCAGTACATTCCGCAATCTTTTCGTTATGAGTCGTCTGTTTCGGTTTCCCGATGTAGTTTTGCTCACACCTCCCGACTTCTCTTAACCCCGAGCCACCACTAGCAGAAAATTCCGCACTGCAGTCCGGTCAATCTGCAGAGCTCGATAAGAGCATCGCGGTCGTTCCTGAGCTAATGAAACGGCCGTGTCTGTAGTTGTTCCCAGATGTCTCCCACAGAAACGGCCTCCCGGACGCCTGCATTACAGGAGTACGCCCCTACTCCCAGCCATACAATTGCATTTGAAAGCAGAATAACATGAGCTACAGAGCAACTCCGACTTTTGTGTCTGACCTACTTTTAATGATACTGTGGTCGGTTTAGTTACTACTATCGCTGCTGGACGAAGCAGACCAGTTGAAAGCCACACGGTATTCTTGTAACGAACAGGTAATGGAAATTTAGGTAAAACGATATCAAAAAAAGTTGCGTGGTGGAGCGACACATACAGTTGGCTCTTCGTAGATGATCATTGCTGCACGGAATAATTCTTAAGGCACCGACGCCTTCAGGAGTCGTGTTTGGAAGTTTTGCTTGCAGTATATTCGGCTATCTTTTCGTTATGAGTTGGTGTTTCGGATTCCCGGTGTTCTTTTGTTTAGTGCATTTGCCTTCCCTTGATGCTAAGAAAGCACATGACGAAAGTGAAACACCACCGTCTGTTCATCTGCAGAGCGCGATGAAATTATTCACTCTACATTCATTGCCTTTAATATTCTTTCCATCAGTGGTGGGCGCTGCCTTCAGAAAGCGCTTTTCTTTCTGATTTACATGAAAGTTTGTGTTCCTCGGAGCTGGACTGCTTGGGATTACCTTCACTGCCACCGGCAAGTGGCTCGTTGGTCTAGGGGTATGATTCCTGCTTTGGGTGCAGGAGGTCCCGGGTTCAAATCCCGGACGAGCCCTACCGTTTTGACCGTGCTGAAGAGTAGGTGGAGCTCACCCACGTTTGTAGCTCTGCAATGAAGAACAGATGCGTGCCGCAGCACGCTGTGTGTGGCCCTACGGTCATGAAGGGACCGTTTGATATGGCAAGAATCTGATACCAGTAAATTACATAGGTCGATTTCTGTAGAAGAGCCGACAGTAATCTTGCATGCAACGGAAAACAAAGGTTGTCTTTGCAGAACGTGTGCACCGTGAGTGGAGACGAAGCTCAATTGTGGAGCAGTCTACCTTCATCTGATTAGCGACAACGTCAACCAAAGAGTGGGATACAAGACTGAGCGTAGTTAAGAGTTTCTCACTATTAGTTACGTTCACACTTCAACAGAGTTGTGACAAGGCGAGTGCAAAGAGATCAGGAAAGCCAGTATGAAGCGAACTTGAAGTAGTCTTGAAGAAATGGATAGTAAATTTTGCAGGCCAGAATGGAGCTACGAGCGTTCTGAGTTACTGAATACCGGTGCACTATGGGAGCAAGAGCATTTGACAGTAAAATGAGGCGATATCGGTGTAGCACACGACATTTATTATCCCGCACACGCAGACGTGACGTTATCTCGGAAATGGAATCCGAAAACGGGTTTAAAGAAAAGTCGTGCTTCCGCCCGGGATCGAACCGGGGACCTTCTGCGTGTAAAGCAGACGTGATAACCGCTACACCACGGAAACGACGGTTTTGCCGTTGTACTACCTGGAAAACCGTAGCTCCAACAGATTTTTCCTGCGTAAGCAAGGGCATCGGCTACGAGCTCCGTCCGATTCTAGAAGTTGCTATAGTAAAAGACAACGATAAAAACAATCAAACCGCAACAGCCAGGGAGATCGCTGGGTGAGCAGCAGCTCTGCACGGTGATACCAAGAACGGAGGCGATAGTCATGTGCATCGAGAAGGCTCGTTGGTCTTGGGGTATGATTCCTGCTTCGGTTGCAGGAGGTCCCGGGTTCAAATCCCGGACGAGCCCTCGCGTTTTGTGCAAACGTGTGGCGACTACCGGCATGCCGGCGGCTGTTCCGCGCATTTCCTGCCCTCCAGGTAAGCACAAAAACCAAGTAGCCGGTTCTGAAAGAGTTTCACGTATCATTTGAGCCATCTGCAGCCTGGTGGTTGGACGTTTGAAATTGATTTAAATGTTCACAGTAGAGATTGTAGCAAGTGTCTTGTTGAGTGCGACGAAAAAGTGATTACGCCCGGAATCGAAACGGAGACCTTCTGCCTGTTAGGCAGACGTGATAACCGCTACACCACGGAAACTGCTAAGCTCTGAGATCCACATGTGACACAACTTGCAGGACGATCACAACTTTGGCGTAAAAATCACTTTGCGGAAACGCACAATGCAGGTATTTCGCATTCGTACGCAACAATCGACAGCACCCTTGCCTGTCTGAATGCCACCACGAATAAGAGCCCAAGAAGTCGTCGGACAAGCTCGCGCCCGAGTCCTCGGTAGCATCAGCTACTCTTGCTTTCCGTACGAGCTACCGTCAATTCGCGCAGTCGCTATTGCATATGATGTCACCAAAAGCAATCACTTCGTTAGCGGCAAGGAGCCCGGGCCCAGCGGTAGCTCTACATGGAGGCACCAGCAGCCCCGACAGGCCGCCGCTGGCGCGCCGGCGCCCCGACCCGCGACCCCTAATGACGTTGCAGTCGATGTATTTCTTAATATCGCTTTTGGAAGAAGCAAGCCAGGTGTAAATCACACAGTATTTTACTGATGATCTGGAAACGCAAATTTAGAACAAGTAGAACATTATATAAAATTTGTTGTGTGGTCGAGCGGAACCCACCCTTCGCTCTTCCCAGATTATCGTTGCTGCACGGAATGATTGTTAAAGCACCGACGGCTTCAGAGTTCGTCTTCTCCAACGTTTGCTTTTGCAGTACATTCCGCAATCTTTTCGTTATGAGTCGTCTGTTTCGGTTTCCCGATGTAGTTTTGCTCACACCTCCCGACTTCTCTTAACCCCGAGCCACCACTAGCAGAAAATTCCGCACTGCAGTCCGGTCAATCTGCAGAGCTCGATAAGAGCATCGCGGTCGTTCCTGAGCTAATGAAACGGCCGTGTCTGTAGTTGTTCCCAGATGTCTCCCACAGAAACGGCCTCCCGGACGCCTGCATTACAGGAGTACGCCCCTACTCCCAGCCATACAATTGCATTTGAAAGCAGAATAACATGAGCTACAGAGCAACTCCGACTTTTGTGTCTGACCTACTTTTAATGATACTGTGGTCGGTTTAGTTACTACTATCGCTGCTGGACGAAGCAGACCAGTTGAAAGCCACACGGTATTCTTGTAACGAACAGGTAATGGAAATTTAGGTAAAACGATATCAAAAAAAGTTGCGTGGTGGAGCGACACATACAGTTGGCTCTTCGTAGATGATCATTGCTGCACGGAATAATTCTTAAGGCACCGACGCCTTCAGGAGTCGTGTTTGGAAGTTTTGCTTGCAGTATATTCGGCTATCTTTTCGTTATGAGTTGGTGTTTCGGATTCCCGGTGTTCTTTTGTTTAGTGCATTTGCCTTCCCTTGATGCTAAGAAAGCACATGACGAAAGTGAAACACCACCGTCTGTTCATCTGCAGAGCGCGATGAAATTATTCACTCTACATTCATTGCCTTTAATATTCTTTCCATCAGTGGTGGGCGCTGCCTTCAGAAAGCGCTTTTCTTTCTGATTTACATGAAAGTTTGTGTTCCTCGGAGCTGGACTGCTTGGGATTACCTTCACTGCCACCGGCAAGTGGCTCGTTGGTCTAGGGGTATGATTCCTGCTTTGGGTGCAGGAGGTCCCGGGTTCAAATCCCGGACGAGCCCTACCGTTTTGACCGTGCTGAAGAGTAGGTGGAGCTCACCCACGTTTGTAGCTCTGCAATGAAGAACAGATGCGTGCCGCAGCACGCTGTGTGTGGCCCTACGGTCATGAAGGGACCGTTTGATATGGCAAGAATCTGATACCAGTAAATTACATAGGTCGATTTCTGTAGAAGAGCCGACAGTAATCTTGCATGCAACGGAAAACAAAGGTTGTCTTTGCAGAACGTGTGCACCGTGAGTGGAGACGAAGCTCAATTGTGGAGCAGTCTACCTTCATCTGATTAGCGACAACGTCAACCAAAGAGTGGGATACAAGACTGAGCGTAGTTAAGAGTTTCTCACTATTAGTTACGTTCACACTTCAACAGAGTTGTGACAAGGCGAGTGCAAAGAGATCAGGAAAGCCAGTATGAAGCGAACTTGAAGTAGTCTTGAAGAAATGGATAGTAAATTTTGCAGGCCAGAATGGAGCTACGAGCGTTCTGAGTTACTGAATACCGGTGCACTATGGGAGCAAGAGCATTTGACAGTAAAATGAGGCGATATCGGTGTAGCACACGACATTTATTATCCCGCACACGCAGACGTGACGTTATCTCGGAAATGGAATCCGAAAACGGGTTTAAAGAAAAGTCGTGCTTCCGCCCGGGATCGAACCGGGGACCTTCTGCGTGTAAAGCAGACGTGATAACCGCTACACCACGGAAACGACGGTTTTGCCGTTGTACTACCTGGAAAACCGTAGCTCCAACAGATTTTTCCTGCGTAAGCAAGGGCATCGGCTACGAGCTCCGTCCGATTCTAGAAGTTGCTATAGTAAAAGACAACGATAAAAACAATCAAACCGCAACAGCCAGGGAGATCGCTGGGTGAGCAGCAGCTCTGCACGGTGATACCAAGAACGGAGGCGATAGTCATGTGCATCGAGAAGGCTCGTTGGTCTTGGGGTATGATTCCTGCTTCGGTTGCAGGAGGTCCCGGGTTCAAATCCCGGACGAGCCCTCGCGTTTTGTGCAAACGTGTGGCGACTACCGGCATGCCGGCGGCTGTTCCGCGCATTTCCTGCCCTCCAGGTAAGCACAAAAACCAAGTAGCCGGTTCTGAAAGAGTTTCACGTATCATTTGAGCCATCTGCAGCCTGGTGGTTGGACGTTTGAAATTGATTTAAATGTTCACAGTAGAGATTGTAGCAAGTGTCTTGTTGAGTGCGACGAAAAAGTGATTACGCCCGGAATCGAAACGGAGACCTTCTGCCTGTTAGGCAGACGTGATAACCGCTACACCACGGAAACTGCTAAGCTCTGAGATCCACATGTGACACAACTTGCAGGACGATCACAACTTTGGCGTAAAAATCACTTTGCGGAAACGCACAATGCAGGTATTTCGCATTCGTACGCAACAATCGACAGCACCCTTGCCTGTCTGAATGCCACCACGAATAAGAGCCCAAGACGTCGTCGGACAAGCTCGCGGCCGAGTCCTCGGTAGCATCAGCTACTCTTGCTTTCCGTACGAGCCACCGTCAATTCGCGCAGTCGCTATTGCATATGATGTCACCAAAAGCAATCACTTCGTTAGCGGCAAGGAGCCCGGGCCCAGCGGTAGCTCTACATGGAGGCACCAGCAGCCCCGACAGGCCGCCGCTGGCGCGCCGGCGCCCGGACCCGCGACCCCTAATGACGTTGCAGTCGATGTATTTCTTAATATCGCTTTTGGAAGAAGCAAGCCAGGTGTAAATCACACAGTATTTTACTGATGATCTGGAAACGCAAATTTAGAACAAGTAGAACATTATATAAAATTTGTTGTGTGGTCGAGCGGAACCCACCCTTCGCTCTTCCCAGATTATCGTTGCTGCACGGAATGATTGTTAAAGCACCGACGGCTTCAGAGTTCGTCTTCTCCAACGTTTGCTTTTGCAGTACATTCCGCAATCTTTTCGTTATGAGTCGTCTGTTTCGGTTTCCCGATGTAGTTTTGCTCACACCTCCCGACTTCTCTTAACCCCGAGCCACAACTAGCAGAAAATTCCGCACTGCAGTCCGGTCAATCTGCAGAGCTCGATAAGAGCATCGCGGTCGTTCCTGAGCTAATGAAACGGCCGTGTCTGTAGTTGTTCCCAGATGTCTCCCACAGAAACGGCCTCCCGGACGCCTGCATTACAGGAGTACGCCCCTACTCCCAGCCATACAATTGCATTTGAAAGCAGAATAACATGAGCTACAGAGCAACTCCGACTTTTGTGTCTGACCTACTTTTAATGATACTGTGGTCGGTTTAGTTACTACTATCGCTGCTGGACGAAGCAGACCAGTTGAAAGCCACACGGTATTCTTGTAACGAACAGGTAATGGAAATTTAGGTAAAACGATATCAAAAAAAGTTGCGTGGTGGAGCGACACATACAGTTGGCTCTTCGTAGATGATCATTGCTGCACGGAATAATTCTTAAGGCACCGACGCCTTCAGGAGTCGTGTTTGGAAATTTTGCTTGCAGTATATTCGGCTATCTTTTCGTTATGAGTTGGTGTTTCGGATTCCCGGTGTTCTTTTGTTTAGTGCATTTGCCTTCCCTTGATGCTAAGAAAGCACATGACGAAAGTGAAACACCACCGTCTGTTCATCTGCAGAGCGCGATGAAATTATTCACTCTACATTCATTGCCTTTAATATTCTTTCCATCAGTGGTGGGCGCTGCCTTCAGAAAGCGCTTTTCTTTCTGATTTTCATGATAGTTTGTGTTCCTCGGAGCTGGACTGCTTGGGATTACCTTCACTGCCACCGGCAAGTGGCTCGTTGGTCTAGGGGTATGATTCCTGCTTTGGGTGCAGGAGGTCCCGGGTTCAAATCCCGGACGAGCCCTACCGTTTTGACCGTGCTGAAGAGTAGGTGGAGCTCACCCACGTTTGTAGCTCTGCAATGAAGAACAGATGCGTGCCGCAGCACGCTGTGTGTGGCCCTACGGTCATGAAGGGACCGTTTGATATGGCAAGAATCTGATACCAGTAAATTACATAGGTCGATTTCTGTAGAAGAGCCGACAGTAATCTTGCATGCAACGGAAAACAAAGGTTGTCTTTGCAGAACGTGTGCACCGTGAGTGGAGACGAAGCTCAATTGTGGAGCAGTCTACCTTCATCTGATTAGCGACAACGTCAACCAAAGAGTGGGATACAAGACTGAGCGTAGTTAAGAGTTTCTCACTATTAGTTACGTTCACACTTCAACAGAGTTGTGACAAGGCGAGTGCAAAGAGATCAGGAAAGCCAGTATGAAGCGAACTTGAAGTAGTCTTGAAGAAATGGATAGTAAATTTTGCAGGCCAGAATGGAGCTACGAGCGTTCTGAGTTACTGAATACCGGTGCACTATGGGAGCAAGAGCATTTGACAGTAAAATGAGGCGATATCGGTGTAGCACACGACATTTATTATCCCGCACACGCAGACGTGACGTTATCTCGGAAATGGAATCCGAAAACGGGTTTAAAGAAAAGTCGTGCTTCCGCCCGGGATCGAACCGGGGACCTTCTGCGTGTAAAGCAGACGTGATAACCGCTACACCACGGAAACGACGGTTTTGCCGTTGTACTACCTGGAAAACCGTAGCTCCAACAGATTTTTCCTGCGTAAGCAAGGGCATCGGCTACGAGCTCCGTCCGATTCTAGAAGTTGCTATAGTAAAAGACAACGATAAAAACAATCAAACCGCAACAGCCAGGGAGATCGCTGGGTGAGCAGCAGCTCTGCACGGTGATACCAAGAACGGAGGCGATAGTCATGTGCATCGAGAAGGCTCGTTGGTCTTGGGGTATGATTCCTGCTTCGGTTGCAGGAGGTCCCGGGTTCAAATCCCGGACGAGCCCTCGCGTTTTGTGCAAACGTGTGGCGACTACCGGCATGCCGGCGGCTGTTCCGCGCATTTCCTGCCCTCCAGGTAAGCACAAAAACCAAGTAGCCGGTTCTGAAAGAGTTTCACGTATCATTTGAGCCATCTGCAGCCTGGTGGTTGGACGTTTGAAATTGATTTAAATGTTCACAGTAGAGATTGTAGCAAGTGTCTTGTTGAGTGCGACGAAAAAGTGATTACGCCCGGAATCGAAACGGAGACCTTCTGCCTGTTAGGCAGACGTGATAACCGCTACACCACGGAAACTGCTAAGCTCTGAGATCCACATGTGACACAACTTGCAGGACGATCACAACTTTGGCGTAAAAATCACTTTGCGGAAACGCACAATGCAGGTATTTCGCATTCGTACGCAACAATCGACAGCACCCTTGCCTGTCTGAATGCCACCACGAATAAGAGCCCAAGACGTCGTCGGACAAGCTCGCGGCCGAGTCCTCGGTAGCATCAGCTACTCTTGCTTTCCGTACGAGCCACCGTCAATTCGCGCAGTCGCTATTGCATATGATGTCACCAAAAGCAATCACTTCGTTAGCGGCAAGGAGCCCGGGCCCAGCGGTAGCTCTACATGGAGGCACCAGCAGCCCCGACAGGCCGCCGCTGGCGCGCCGGCGCCCGGACCCGCGACCCCTAATGACGTTGCAGTCGATGTATTTCTTAATATCGCTTTTGGAAGAAGCAAGCCAGGTGTAAATCACACAGTATTTTACTGATGATCTGGAAACGCAAATTTAGAACAAGTAGAACATTATATAAAATTTGTTGTGTGGTCGAGCGGAACCCACCCTTCGCTCTTCCCAGATTATCGTTGCTGCACGGAATGATTGTTAAAGCACCGACGGCTTCAGAGTTCGTCTTCTCCAACGTTTGCTTTTGCAGTACATTCCGCAATCTTTTCGTTATGAGTCGTCTGTTTCGGTTTCCCGATGTAGTTTTGCTCACACCTCCCGACTTCTCTTAACCCCGAGCCACAACTAGCAGAAAATTCCGCACTGCAGTCCGGTCAATCTGCAGAGCTCGATAAGAGCATCGCGGTCGTTCCTGAGCTAATGAAACGGCCGTGTCTGTAGTTGTTCCCAGATGTCTCCCACAGAAACGGCCTCCCGGACGCCTGCATTACAGGAGTACGCCCCTACTCCCAGCCATACAATTGCATTTGAAAGCAGAATAACATGAGCTACAGAGCAACTCCGACTTTTGTGTCTGACCTACTTTTAATGATACTGTGGTCGGTTTAGTTACTACTATCGCTGCTGGACGAAGCAGACCAGTTGAAAGCCACACGGTATTCTTGTAACGAACAGGTAATGGAAATTTAGGTAAAACGATATCAAAAAAAGTTGCGTGGTGGAGCGACACATACAGTTGGCTCTTCGTAGATGATCATTGCTGCACGGAATAATTCTTAAGGCACCGACGCCTTCAGGAGTCGTGTTTGGAAATTTTGCTTGCAGTATATTCGGCTATCTTTTCGTTATGAGTTGGTGTTTCGGATTCCCGGTGTTCTTTTGTTTAGTGCATTTGCCTTCCCTTGATGCTAAGAAAGCACATGACGAAAGTGAAACACCACCGTCTGTTCATCTGCAGAGCGCGATGAAATTATTCACTCTACATTCATTGCCTTTAATATTCTTTCCATCAGTGGTGGGCGCTGCCTTCAGAAAGCGCTTTTCTTCCTGATTTTCATGATAGTTTGTGTTCCTCGGAGCTGGACTGCTTGGGATTACCTTCACTGCCACCGGCAAATGGCTCGTTGGTCTAGGGGTATGATTCCTGCTTTGGGTGCAGGAGGTCCCGGGTTCAAATCCCGGACGAGCCCTACCGTTTTGACCGTGCTGAAGAGTAGGTGGAGCTCACCCACGTTTGTAGCTCTGCAATGAAGAACAGATGCGTGCCGCAGCACGCTGTGTGTGGCCCTACGGTCATGAAGGGACCGTTTGATATGGCAAGAATCTGATACCAGTAAATTACATAGGTCGATTTCTGTAGAAGAGCCGACAGTAATCTTGCATGCAACGGAAAACAAAGGTTGTCTTTGCAGAACGTGTGCACCGTGAGTGGAGACGAAGCTCAATCGTGGAGCAGTCTACCTTCATCTGATTAGCGACAACGTCAACCAAAGAGTGGGATACAAGACTGAGCGTAGTTAAGAGTTTCTCACTATTAGTTACGTTCACACTTCAACAGAGTTGTGACAAGGCGAGTGCAAAGAGATCAGGAAAGCCAGTATGAAGCGAACTTGAAGTAGTCTTGAAGAAATGGATAGTAAATTTTGCAGGCCAGAATGGAGCTACGAGCGTTCTGAGTTACTGAATACCGGTGCACTATGGGAGCAAGAGCATTTGACAGTAAAATGAGGCGATATCGGTGTAGCACACGACATTTATTATCCCGCACACGCAGACGTGACGTTATCTCGGAAATGGAATCCGAAAACGGGTTTAAAGAAAAGTCGTGCTTCCGCCCGGGATCGAACCGGGGACCTTCTGCGTGTAAAGCAGACGTGATAACCGCTACACCACGGAAACGACGGTTTTGCCGTTGTACTACCTGGAAAACCGTAGCTCCAACAGATTTTTCCTGCGTAAGCAAGGGCATCGGCTACGAGCTCCGTCCGATTCTAGAAGTTGCTATAGTAAAAGACAACGATAAAAACAATCAAACCGCAACAGCCAGGGAGAACGCTGGGTGAGCAGCAGCTCTGCACGGTGATACCAAGAACGGAGGCGATAGTCATGTGCATCGAGAAGGCTCGTTGGTCTAGGGGTATGATTCCTGCTTCGGTTGCAGGAGGACCCGGGTTCAAATCCCGGACGAGCCCTCGCGTTTTGTGCAAACGTGTGGCGACTACCGGCATGCCGGCGGCTGTTCCGCGCATTTCCTGCCCTCCAGGTAAGCACAAAAACCAAGTAGCCGGTTCTGAAAGAGTTTCACGTATCATTTGAGCCATCTGCAGCCTGGTGGTTGGACGTTTGAAATTGATTTAAATGTTCACAGTAGAGATTGTAGCAAGTGTCTTGTTGAGTGCGACGAAAAAGTGATTACGCCCGGAATCGAAAAGGAGACCTTCTGCCTGTTAGGCAGACGTGATAACCGCTACACCACGGAAACTGCTAAGCTGTGAGATCCACATGTGACACAACTTGCAGGACGATCACAACTTTGGCGTAAAAATCACTTTGCGGAAACGCACAATGCAGGTATTTCGCATTCGTACGCAACAATCGACAGCACCCTTGCCTGTCTGAATGCCACCACGAATAAGAGCCCAAGACGTCGTCGGACAAGCTCGCGGCCGAGTCCTCGGTAGCATCAGCTACTCTTGCTTTCCGTACGAGCCACCGTCAATTCGCGCAGTCGCTATTGCATATGATGTCACCAAAAGCAATCACTTCGTTAGCGGCAAGGAGCCCGGGCCCAGCGGTAGCTCTACATGGAGGCACCAGCAGCCCCGACAGGCCGCCGCTGGCGCGCCGGCGCCCGGACCCGCGACCCCTAATGACGTTGCAGTCGATGTATTTCTTAATATCGCTTTTGGAAGAAGCAAGCCAGGTGTAAATCACACAGTATTTTACTGATGATCTGGAAACGCAAATTTAGAACAAGTAGAACATTATATAAAATTTGTTGTGTGGTCGAGCGGAACCCACCCTTCGCTCTTCCCAGATTATCGTTGCTGCACGGAATGATTGTTAAAGCACCGACGGCTTCAGAGTTCGTCTTCTCCAACGTTTGCTTTTGCAGTACATTCCGCAATCTTTTCGTTATGAGTCGTCTGTTTCGGTTTCCCGATGTAGTTTTGCTCACACCTCCCGACTTCTCTTAACCCCGAGCCACAACTAGCAGAAAATTCCGCACTGCAGTCCGGTCAATCTGCAGAGCTCGATAAGAGCATCGCGGTCGTTCCTGAGCTAATGAAACGGCCGTGTCTGTAGTTGTTCCCAGATGTCTCCCACAGAAACGGCCTCCCGGACGCCTGCATTACAGGAGTACGCCCCTACTCCCAGCCATACAATTGCATTTGAAAGCAGAATAACATGAGCTACAGAGCAACTCCGACTTTTGTGTCTGACCTACTTTTAATGATACTGTGGTCGGTTTAGTTACTACTATCGCTGCTGGACGAAGCAGACCAGTTGAAAGCCACACGGTATTCTTGTAACGAACAGGTAATGGAAATTTAGGTAAAACGATATCAAAAAAAGTTGCGTGGTGGAGCGACACATACAGTTGGCTCTTCGTAGATGATCATTGCTGCACGGAATAATTCTTAAGGCACCGACGCCTTCAGGAGTCGTGTTTGGAAATTTTGCTTGCAGTATATTCGGCTATCTTTTCGTTATGAGTTGGTGTTTCGGATTCCCGGTGTTCTTTTGTTTAGTGCATTTGCCTTCCCTTGATGCTAAGAAAGCACATGACGAAAGTGAAACACCACCGTCTGTTCATCTGCAGAGCGCGATGAAATTATTCACTCTACATTCATTGCCTTTAATATTCTTTCCATCAGTGGTGGGCGCTGCCTTCAGAAAGCGCTTTTCTTCCTGATTTTCATGATAGTTTGTGTTCCTCGGAGCTGGACTGCTTGGGATTACCTTCACTGCCACCGACAAGTGGCTCGTTGGTCTAGGGGTATGATTCCTGCTTTGGGTGCAGGAGGTCCCGGGTTCAAATCCCGGACGAGCCCTACCGTTTTGACCGTGCTGAAGAGTAGGTGGAGCTCACCCACGTTTGTAGCTCTGCAATGAAGAACAGATGCGTGCCGCAGCACGCTGTGTGTGGCCCTACGGTCATGAAGGGACCGTTTGATATCGCAAGAATCTGATACCAGTAAATTACATAGGTCGATTTCTGTAGAAGAGCCGACAGTAATCTTGCATGCAACGGAAAACAAAGGTTGTCTTTGCAGAACGTGTGCACCGTGAGTGGAGACGAAGCTCAATCGTGGAGCAGTCTACCTTCATCTGATTAGCGACAACGTCAACCAAAGAGTGGGATACAAGACTGAGCGTAGTTAAGAGTTTCTCACTATTAGTTACGTTCACACTTCAACAGAGTTGTGACAAGGCGAGTGCAAAGAGATCAGGAAAGCCAGTATGAAGCGAACTTGAAGTAGTCTTGAAGAAATGGATAGTAAATTTTGCAGGCCAGAATGGAGCTACGAGCGTTCTGAGTTACTGAATACCGGTGCACTATGGGAGCAAGAGCATTTGACAGTAAAATGAGGCGATATCGGTGTAGCACACGACATTTATTATCCCGCACACGCAGACGTGACGTTATCTCGGAAATGGAATCCGAAAACGGGTTTAAAGAAAAGTCGTGCTTCCGCCCGGGATCGAACCGGGGACCTTCTGCGTGTAAAGCAGACGTGATAACCGCTACACCACGGAAACGACGGTTTTGCCGTTGTACTACCTGGAAAACCGTAGCTCCAACAGATTTTTCCTGCGTAAGCAAGGGCATCGGCTACGAGCTCCGTCCGATTCTAGAAGTTGCTATAGTAAAAGACAACGATAAAAACAATCAAACCGCAACAGCCAGGGAGAACGCTGGGTGAGCAGCAGCTCTGCACGGTGATACCAAGAACGGAGGCGATAGTCATGTGCATCGAGAAGGCTCGTTGGTCTAGGGGTATGATTCCTGCTTCGGTTGCAGGAGGTCCCGGGTTCAAATCCCGGACGAGCCCTCGCGTTTTGTGCAAACGTGTGGCGACTACCGGCATGCCGGCGGCTGTTCCGCGCATTTCCTGCCCTCCAGGTAAGCACAAAAACCAAGTAGCCGGTTCTGAAAGAGTTTCACGTATCATTTGAGCCATCTGCAGCCTGGTGGTTGGACGTTTGAAATTGATTTAAATGTTCACAGTAGAGATTGTAGCAAGTGTCTTGTTGAGTGCGACGAAAAAGTGATTACGCCCGGAATCGAAACGGAGACCTTCTGCCTGTTAGGCAGACGTGATAACCGCTACACCACGGAAACTGCTAAGCTCTGAGATCCACATGTGACACAACTTGCAGGACGATCACAACTTTGGCGTAAAAATCACTTTGCGGAAACGCACAATGCAGGTATTTCGCATTCGTACGCAACAATCGACAGCACCCTTGCCCGTCTGAATGCCACCACGAATAAGAGCCCAAGACGTCGTCGGACAAGCTCGCGGCCGAGTCCTCGGTAGCATCAGCTACTCTTGCTTTCCGTACGAGCCACCGTCAATTCGCGCAGTCGCTATTGCATATGATGTCACCAAAAGCAATCACTTCGTTAGCGGCAAGGAGCCCGGGCCCAGCGGTAGCTCTACATGGAGGCACCAGCAGCCCCGACAGGCCGCCGCTGGCGCGCCGGCGCCCGGACCCGCGACCCCTAATGACGTTGCAGTCGATGTATTTCTTAATATCGCTTTTGGAAGAAGCAAGCCAGGTGTAAATCACACAGTATTTTACTGATGATCTGGAAACGCAAATTTAGAACAAGTAGAACATTATATAAAATTTGTTGTGTGGTCGAGCGGAACCCACCCTTCGCTCTTCCCAGATTATCGTTGCTGCACGGAATGATTGTTAAAGCACCGACGGCTTCAGAGTTCGTCTTCTCCAACGTTTGCTTTTGCAGTACATTCCGCAATCTTTTCGTTATGAGTCGTCTGTTTCGGTTTCCCGATGTAGTTTTGCTCACACCTCCCGACTTCTCTTAACCCCGAGCCACAACTAGCAGAAAATTCCGCACTGCAGTCCGGTCAATCTGCAGAGCTCGATAAGAGCATCGCGGTCGTTCCTGAGCTAATGAAACGGCCGTGTCTGTAGTTGTTCCCAGATGTCTCCCACAGAAACGGCCTCCCGGACGCCTGCATTACAGGAGTACGCCCCTACTCCCAGCCATACAATTGCATTTGAAAGCAGAATAACATGAGCTACAGAGCAACTCCGACTTTTGTGTCTGACCTACTTTTAATGATACTGTGGTCGGTTTAGTTACTACTATCGCTGCTGGACGAAGCAGACCAGTTGAAAGCCACACGGTATTCTTGTAACGAACAGGTAATGGAAATTTAGGTAAAACGATATCAAAAAAAGTTGCGTGGTGGAGCGACACATACAGTTGGCTCTTCGTAGATGATCATTGCTGCACGGAATAATTCTTAAGGCACCGACGCCTTCAGGAGTCGTGTTTGGAAATTTTGCTTGCAGTATATTCGGCTATCTTTTCGTTATGAGTTGGTGTTTCGGATTCCCGGTGTTCTTTTGTTTAGTGCATTTGCCTTCCCTTGATGCTAAGAAAGCACATGACGAAAGTGAAACACCACCGTCTGTTCATCTGCAGAGCGCGATGAAATTATTCACTCTACATTCATTGCCTTTAATATTCTTTCCATCAGTGGTGGGCGCTGCCTTCAGAAAGCGCTTTTCTTCCTGATTTTCATGATAGTTTGTGTTCCTCGGAGCTGGACTGCTTGGGATTACCTTCACTGCCACCGGCAAATGGCTCGTTGGTCTAGGGGTATGATTCCTGCTTTGGGTGCAGGAGGTCCCGGGTTCAAATCCCGGACGAGCCCTACCGTTTTGACCGTGCTGAAGAGTAGGTGGAGCTCACCCACGTTTGTAGCTCTGCAATGAAGAACAGATGCGTGCCGCAGCACGCTGTGTGTGGCCCTACGGTCATGAAGGGACCGTTTGATATGGCAAGAATCTGATACCAGTAAATTACATAGGTCGATTTCTGTAGAAGAGCCGACAGTAATCTTGCATGCAACGGAAAACAAAGGTTGTCTTTGCAGAACGTGTGCACCGTGAGTGGAGACGAAGCTCAATCGTGGAGCAGTCTACCTTCATCTGATTAGCGACAACGTCAACCAAAGAGTGGGATACAAGACTGAGCGTAGTTAAGAGTTTCTCACTATTAGTTACGTTCACACTTCAACAGAGTTGTGACAAGGCGAGTGCAAAGAGATCAGGAAAGCCAGTATGAAGCGAACTTGAAGTAGTCTTGAAGAAATGGATAGTAAATTTTGCAGGCCAGAATGGAGCTACGAGCGTTCTGAGTTACTGAATACCGGTGCACTATGGGAGCAAGAGCATTTGACAGTAAAATGAGGCGATATCGGTGTAGCACACGACATTTATTATCCCGCACACGCAGACGTGACGTTATCTCGGAAATGGAATCCGAAAACGGGTTTAAAGAAAAGTCGTGCTTCCGCCCGGGATCGAACCGGGGACCTTCTGCGTGTAAAGCAGACGTGATAACCGCTACACCACGGAAACGACGGTTTTGCCGTTGTACTACCTGGAAAACCGTAGCTCCAACAGATTTTTCCTGCGTAAGCAAGGGCATCGGCTACGAGCTCCGTCCGATTCTAGAAGTTGCTATAGTAAAAGACAACGATAAAAACAATCAAACCGCAACAGCCAGGGAGAACGCTGGGTGAGCAGCAGCTCTGCACGGTGATACCAAGAACGGAGGCGATAGTCATGTGCATCGAGAAGGCTCGTTGGTCTAGGGGTATGATTCCTGCTTCGGTTGCAGGAGGTCCCGGGTTCAAATCCCGGACGAGCCCTCGCGTTTTGTGCAAACGTGTGGCGACTACCGGCATGCCGGCGGCTGTTCCGCGCATTTCCTGCCCTCCAGGTAAGCACAAAAACCAAGTAGCCGGTTCTGAAAGAGTTTCACGTATCATTTGAGCCTTCTGCAGCCTGGTGGTTGGACGTTTGAAATTGATTTAAATGTTCACAGTAGAGATTGTAGCAAGTGTCTTGTTGAGTGCGACGAAAAAGTGATTACGCCCGGAATCGAAACGGAGACCTTCTGCCTGTTAGGCAGACGTGATAACCGCTACACCACGGAAACTGCTAAGCTCTGAGATCCACATGTGACACAACTTGCAGGACGATCACAACTTTGGCGTAAAAATCACTTTGCGGAAACGCACAATGCAGGTATTTCGCATTCGTACGCAACAATCGACAGCACCCTTGCCTGTCTGAATGCCACCACGAATAAGAGCCCAAGAAGTCGTCGGACAAGCTCGCGGCCGAGTCCTCGGTAGCATCAGCTACACTTGCTTTCCGTACGAGCCACCGTCAATTCGCGCAGTCGCTATTGCATATGATGTCACCAAAAGCAATCACTTCGTTAGCGGCAAGGAGCCCGGGCCCAGCGGTAGCTCTACATGGAGGCACCAGCAGCCCCGACAGGCCGCCGCTGGCGCGCCGGCGCCCGGACCCGCGACCCCTAATGACGTTGCAGTCGATGTATTTCTTAATATCGCTTTTGGAAGAAGCAAGCCAGGTGTAAATCACACAGTATTTTACTGATGATCTGGAAACGCAAATTTAGAACAAGTAGAACATTATATAAAATTTGTTGTGTGGTCGAGCGGAACCCACCCTTCGCTCTTCCCAGATTATCGTTGCTGCACGGAATGATTGTTAAAGCACCGACGGCTTCAGAGTTCGTCTTCTCCAACGTTTGCTTTTGCAGTACATTCCGCAATCTTTTCGTTATGAGTCGTCTGTTTCGGTTTCCCGATGTAGTTTTGCTCACACCTCCCGACTTCTCTTAACCCCGAGCCACCACTAGCAGAAAATTCCGCACTGCAGTCCGGTCAATCTGCAGAGCTCGATAAGAGCATCGCGGTCGTTCCTGAGCTAATGAAACGGCCGTGTCTGTAGTTGTTCCCAGATGTCTCCCACAGAAACGGCCTCCCGGACGCCTGCATTACAGGAGTACGCCCTTACTCCCAGCCATACAATTGCATTTGAAAGCAGAATAACATGAGCTACAGAGCAACTCCGACTTTTGTGTCTGACCTACTTTTAATGATACTGTGGTCGGTTTAGTTACTACTATCGCTGCTGGACGAAGCAGACCAGTTGAAAGCCACACGGTATTCTTGTAACGAACAGGTAATGGAAATTTAGGTAAAACGATATCAAAAAAAGTTGCGTGGTGGAGCGACACATACAGTTGGCTCTTCGTAGATGATCATTGCTGCACGGAATAATTCTTAAGGCACCGACGCCTTCAGGAGTCGTGTTTGGAAGTTTTGCTTGCAGTATATTCGGCTATCTTTTCGTTATGAGTTGGTGTTTCGGATTCCCGGTGTTCTTTTGTTTAGTGCATTTGCCTTCCCTTGATGCTAAGAAAGCACATGACGAAAGTGAAACACCACCGTCTGTTCATCTGCAGAGCGCGATGAAATTATTCACTCTACATTCATTGCCTTTAATATTCTTTCCATCAGTGGTGGGCGCTGCCTTCAGAAAGCGCTTTTCTTCCTGATTTACATGAAAGTTTGTGTTCCTCGGAGCTGGACTGCTTGGGATTACCTTCACTGCCACCGGCAAATGGCTCGTTGGTCTAGGGGTATGATTCCTGCTTTGGGTGCAGGAGGTCCCGGGTTCAAATCCCGGACGAGCCCTACCGTTTTGACCGTGCTGAAGAGTAGGTGGAGCTCACCCACGTTTGTAGCTCTGCAATGAAGAACAGATGCGTGCCGCAGCACGCTGTGTGTGGCCCTACGGTCATGAAGGGACCGTTTGATATGGCAAGAATCTGATACCAGTAAATTACATAGGTCGATTTCTGTAGAAGAGCCGACAGTAATCTTGCATGCAACGGAAAACAAAGGTTGTCTTTGCAGAACGTGTGCACCGTGAGTGGAGACGAAGCTCAATCGTGGAGCAGTCTACCTTCATCTGATTAGCGACAACGTCAACCAAAGAGTGGGATACAAGACTGAGCGTAGTTAAGAGTTTCTCACTATTAGTTACGTTCACACTTCAACAGAGTTGTGACAAGGCGAGTGCAAAGAGATCAGGAAAGCCAGTATGAAGCGAACTTGAAGTAGTCTTGAAGAAATGGATAGTAAATTTTGCAGGCCAGAATGGAGCTACGAGCGTTCTGAGTTACTGAATACCGGTGCACTATGGGAGCAAGAGCATTTGACAGTAAAATGAGGCGATATCGGTGTAGCACACGACATTTATTATCCCGCACACGCAGACGTGACGTTATCTCGGAAATGGAATCCGAAAACGGGTTTAAAAAAAAGTCGTGCTTCCGCCCGGGATCGAACCGGGGACCTTCTGCGTGTAAAGCAGACGTGATAACCGCTACACCACGGAAACGACGGTTTTGCCGTTGTACTACCTGGAAAACCGTAGCTCCAACAGATTTTTCCTGCGTAAGCAAGGGCATCGGCTACGAGCTCCGTCCGATTCTAGAAGTTGCTATAGTAAAAGACAACGATAAAAACAATCAAACCGCAACAGCCAGGGAGAACGCTGGGTGAGCAGCAGCTCTGCACGGTGATACCAAGAACGGAGGCGATAGTCATGTGCATCGAGAAGGCTCGTTGGTCTAGGGGTATGATTCCTGCTTCGGTTGCAGGAGGTCCCGGGTTCAAATCCCGGACGAGCCCTCGCGTTTTGTGCAAACGTGTGGCGACTACCGGCATGCCGGCGGCTGTTCCGCGCATTTCCTGCCCTCCAGGTAAGCACAAAAACCAAGTAGCCGGTTCTGAAAGAGTTTCACGTATCATTTGAGCCATCTGCAGCCTGGTGGTTGGACGTTTGAAATTGATTTAAATGTTCACAGTAGAGATTGTAGCAAGTGTCTTGTTGAGTGCGACGAAAAAGTGATTACGCCCGGAATCGAAACGGAGACCTTCTGCCTGTTAGGCAGACGTGATAACCGCTACACCACGGAAACTGCTAAGCTCTGAGATCCACATGTGACACAACTTGCAGGACGATCACAACTTTGGCGTAAAAATCACTTTGCGGAAACGCACAATGCAGGTATTTCGCATTCGTACGCAACAATCGACAGCACCCTTGCCTGTCTGAATGCCACCACGAGTAAGAGCCCAAGAAGTCGTCGGACAAGCTCGCGGCCGAGTCCTCGGTAGCATCAGCTACTCTTGCTTTCCGTACGAGCCACCGTCAATTCGCGCAGTCGCTATTGCATATGATGTCACCAAAAGCAATCACTTCGTTAGCGGCAAGGAGCCCGGGCCCAGCGGTAGCTCTACATGGAGGCACCAGCAGCCCCGACAGGCCGCCGCTGGCGCGCCGGCGCCCGGACCCGCGACCCCTAATGACGTTGCAGTCGATGTATTTCTTAATATCGCTTTTGGAAGAAGCAAGCCAGGTGTAAATCACACAGTATTTTACTGATGATCTGGAAACGCAAATTTAGAACAAGTGGAACATTATATAAAATTTGTTGTGTGGTCGAGCGGAACCCACCCTTCGCTCTTCCCAGATTATCGTTGCTGCACGGAATGATTGTTAAAGCACCGACGGCTTCAGAGTTCGTCTTCTCCAACGTTTGCTTTTGCAGTACATTCCGCAATCTTTTCGTTATGAGTCGTCTGTTTCGGTTTCCCGATGTAGTTTTGCTCACACCTCCCGACTTCTCTTAGCCCCGAGCCACCACTAGCAGAAAATTCCGCACTGCAGTCCGGTCAATCTGCAGAGCTCGATAAGAGCATCGCGGTCGTTCCTGAGCTAATGAAACGGCCGTGTCTGTAGTTGTTCCCAGATGTCTCCCACAGAAACGGCCTCCCGGACGCCTGCATTACAGGAGTACGCCCCTACTCCCAGCCATACAATTGCATTTGAAAGCAGAATAACATGAGCTACAGAGCAACTCCGACTTTTGTGTCTGACCTACTTTTAATGATACTGTGGTCGGTTTAGTTACTACTATCGCTGCTGGACGAAGCAGACCAGTTGAAAGCCACACGGTATTCTTGTAACGAACAGGTAATGGAAATTTAGGTAAAACGATATCAAAAAAAGTTGCGTGGTGGAGCGACACATACAGTTGGCTCTTCGTAGATGATCATTGCTGCACGGAATAATTCTTAAGGCACCGACGCCTTCAGGAGTCGTGTTTGGAAGTTTTGCTTGCAGTATATTCGGCTATCTTTTCGTTATGAGTTGGTGTTTCGGATTCCCGGTGTTCTTTTGTTTAGTGCATTTGCCTTCCCTTGATGCTAAGAAAGCACATGACGAAAGTGAAACACCACCGTCTGTTCATCTGCAGAGCGCGATGAAATTATTCACTCTACATTCATTGCCTTTAATATTCTTTCCATCAGTGGTGGGCGCTGCCTTCAGAAAGCGCTTTTCTTCCTGATTTACATGAAAGTTTGTGTTCCTCGGAGCTGGACTGCTTGGGATTACCTTCACTGCCACCGGCAAATGGCTCGTTGGTCTAGGGGTATGATTCCTGCTTTGGGTGCAGGAGGTCCCGGGTTCAAATCCCGGACGAGCCCTACCGTTTTGACCGTGCTGAAGAGTAGGTGGAGCTCACCCACGTTTGTAGCTCTGCAATGAAGAACAGATGCGTGCCGCAGCACGCTGTGTGTGGCCCTACGGTCATGAAGGGACCGTTTGATATGGCAAGAATCTGATACCAGTAAATTACATAGGTCGATTTCTGTAGAAGAGCCGACAGTAATCTTGCATGCAACGGAAAACAAAGGTTGTCTTTGCAGAACGTGTGCACCGTGAGTGGAGACGAAGCTCAATCGTGGAGCAGTCTACCTTCATCTGATTAGCGACAACGTCAACCAAAGAGTGGGATACAAGACTGAGCGTAGTTAAGAGTTTCTCACTATTAGTTACGTTCACACTTCAACAGAGTTGTGACAAGGCGAGTGCAAAGAGATCAGGAAAGCCAGTATGAAGCGAACTTGAAGTAGTCTTGAAGAAATGGATACTAAATTTTGCAGGCCAGAATGGAGCTACGAGCGTTCTGAGTTACTGAATACCGGTGCACTATGGGAGCAAGAGCATTTGACAGTAAAATGAGGCGATATCGGTGTAGCACACGACATTTATTATCCCGCACACGCAGACGTGACGTTATCTCGGAAATGGAATCCGAAAACGGGTTTAAAAAAAAGTCGTGCTTCCGCCCGGGATCGAACCGGGGACCTTCTGCGTGTAAAGCAGACGTGATAACCGCTACACCACGGAAACGACGGTTTTGCCGTTGTACTACCTGGAAAACCGTAGCTCCAACAGATTTTTCCTGCGTAAGCAAGGGCATCGGCTACGAGCTCCGTCCGATTCTAGAAGTTGCTATAGTAAAAGACAACGATAAAAACAATCAAACCGCAACAGCCAGGGAGAACGCTGGGTGAGCAGCAGCTCTGCACGGTGATACCAAGAACGGAGGCGATAGTCATGTGCATCGAGAAGGCTCGTTGGTCTAGGGGTATGATTCCTGCTTCGGTTGCAGGAGGTCCCGGGTTCAAATCCCGGACGAGCCCTCGCGTTTTGTGCAAACGTGTGGCGACTACCGGCATGCCGGCGGCTGTTCCGCGCATTTCCTGCCCTCCAGGTAAGCACAAAAACCAAGTAGCCGGTTCTGAAAGAGTTTCACGTATCATTTGAGCCATCTGCAGCCTGGTGGTTGGACGTTTGAAATTGATTTAAATGTTCACAGTAGAGATTGTAGCAAGTGTCTTGTTGAGTGCGACGAAAAAGTGATTACGCCCGGAATCGAAACGGAGACCTTCTGCCTGTTAGGCAGACGTGATAACCGCTACACCACGGAAACTGCTAAGCTCTGAGATCCACATGTGACACAACTTGCAGGACGATCACAACTTTGGCGTAAAAATCACTTTGCGGAAACGCACAATGCAGGTATTTCGCATTCGTACGCAACAATCGACAGCACCCTTGCCTGTCTGAATGCCACCACGAATAAGAGCCCAAGACGTCGTCGGACAAGCTCGCGGCCGAGTCCTCGGTAGCATCAGCTACTCTTGCTTTCCGTACGAGCCACCGTCAATTCGCGCAGTCGCTATTGCATATGATGTCACCAAAAGCAATCACTTCGTTAGCGGCAAGGAGCCCGGGCCCAGCGGTAGCTCTACATGGAGGCACCAGCAGCCCCGACAGGCCGCCGCTGGCGCGCCGGCGCCCGGACCCGCGACCCCTAATGACGTTGCAGTCGATGTATTTCTTAATATCGCTTTTGGAAGAAGCAAGCCAGGTGTAAATCACACAGTATTTTACTGATGATCTGGAAACGCAAATTTAGAACAAGTAGAACATTATATAAAATTTGTTGTGTGGTCGAGCGGAACCCACCCTTCGCTCTTCCCAGATTATCGTTGCTGCACGGAATGATTGTTAAAGCACCGACGGCTTCAGAGTTCGTCTTCTCCAACGTTTGCTTTTGCAGTACATTCCGCAATCTTTTCGTTATGAGTCGTCTGTTTCGGTTTCCCGATGTAGTTTTGCTCACACCTCCCGACTTCTCTTAACCCCGAGCCACCACTAGCAGAAAATTCCGCACTGCAGTCCGGTCAATCTGCAGAGCTCGATAAGAGCATCGCGGTCGTTCCTGAGCTAATGAAACGGCCGTGTCTGTAGTTGTTCCCAGATATCTCCCACAGAAACGGCCTCCCGGACGCCTGCATTACAGGAGTACGCCCCTACTCCCAGCCATACAATTGCATTTGAAAGCAGAATAACATGAGCTACAGAGCAACTCCGACTTTTGTGTCTGACCTACTTTTAATGATACTGTGGTCGGTTTAGTTACTACTATCGCTGCTGGACGAAGCAGACCAGTTGAAAGCCACACGGTATTCTTGTAACGAACAGGTAATGGAAATTTAGGTAAAACGATATCAAAAAAAGTTGCGTGGTGGATCGACACATACAGTTGGCTCTTCGTAGATGATCATTGCTGCACGGAATAATTCTTAAGGCACCGACGCCTTCAGGAGTCGTGTTTGGAAGTTTTGCTTGCAGTATATTCGGCTATCTTTTCGTTATGAGTTGGTGTTTCGGATTCCCGGTGTTCTTTTGTTTAGTGCATTTGCCTTCCCTTGATGCTAAGAAAGCACATGACGAAAGTGAAACACCACCGTCTGTTCATCTGCAGAGCGCGATGAAATTATTCACTCTACATTCATTACCTTTAATATTCTTTCCATCAGTGGTGGGCGCTGCCTTCAGAAAGCGCTTTTCTTTCTGATTTACATGAAAGTTTGTGTTCCTCGGAGCTGGACTGCTTGGGATTACCTTCACTGCCACCGGCAAGTGGCTCGTTGGTCTAGGCATTCTGGCTTTAGCCGTCGCCGCGGTCGGACGTGCTTGTTGTTTACTCCGCGTACGTTAACGCTATCGCCGGTGTTTGGTGTTTACGTGAAGTTAGCTGTACATTTTCGCTGTTATTTTTTGAGTGGTGTCTCTGATAAGTGTTTTTATAGTGCTTTCGTCCGTTCCACGTTTCGTGCTTCGCCGCAATTTCGGTTGTTGCCGGAATTTCGTCGGAACCGACGACCATGTCTGACACCGTCAGGAAGAATACTTTAGTCTTCTCGTTCGAGAAAGAAACACGGCCGGTCCAACCCACTGCGCTGGAAATCCACGATTGGCTGACTGAGGTAATCGGTATAAATTCTGACTCTGTTCATACCACGCAATTAGATGCTGAAAAATACTGTGTTTTTGTTAAATTTCTGAACTCAGTGACAGTCGATAAGTTGCTTGCAAAATGGGGTAATTCCGTCGAATTTGTTCACCGAGACGGTTCAAAAAGTAATGTCTCTGTACGAAAAGCTGATATCATGTACACCAATGTCAGGATTTTGAATGTTCCAATTGAAATTGATAATCAGTTGATCAAGGACGCTCTATCTAAATATGGCGAAGTTAAATCTATCTATAACGAAAGATGGTCGAAGCTATACAAGATACAGTGTTTTAATGGCATTAGATCCGTTGAAATGGAGGTGAAAGCCAACATTCCGTCCCATATATCCGTTGCAGGCCATAAAGCACATGTTGTGTATTCTGGTCAGGAGCGCACGTGCAATATTTGCAATGAGACAGGTCATTTCCGACAAGATTGTCCGCGCCGTGTTTTTGTTCTTCGGAACAATCTAACACAGCGTCAAAAACTGACCCTCAGCGATGTCTTACCAAATAGCACTTCCCTTCTTTCGGTTAACGACAGTGGTGCATGTACTTCTGCAGTGCCCGCCATAACTACTACGGAGTTCCCTCCCCTGAGCGTCATTACATCACACCCTTCTGTTCCCGATTGCGATCTCCCGAATAAGAAGCGACCGTTGGAAACGACCGATGACGGCTCGGACGGCGAGTCCGCCCGTAATTCGCCTTCCACCCGCAAGCAGAAGCAGTGTAATGCGGATGTGCTCGAGGAAACAAACAGTACATGTATTGACGTGACGACAGCCGCTGAGGCAACCCGGCCGCTGTCGGCGGCTGAACAGGTACAAACGGTCCACGGAGGGGACGCAGTAACGATTGTCGCGGAGACGGATGAGGCGCACTCCGAAGCACAGGAGGTGACGGAGCGGAACCCAACTCAAGAACTTACAGACCCACAAACCGCCGACTCAGTCAGTGCTCTGGAGCTAGTGACGGAAGAACAAGGAAATGGCACTCGTAAAAAGGACGCTGTTGAGGCAGCTTCGGTCACAACGGTGGTAAAGATAGACAATCCGAATGACGGCGCGTTGAACCAAGATGTCCGAAGACGCCGACTCAAACCGCAACCTACTCTCAAAGCTTCCCGTAACCAAAGCAAACAACAACCAGCACAAGAGGAAGCGACGGCCAAGAACGTCTTGTATGAAATCATCACGGAAAGACCTAAGGAGGTACCTTCAAGTGACATTAGTGATGCAAAGCCCCTCGGTAAAACTAAAACCCGAGATGTTCGGAATCCTGCACCAAAATGAGGCTGTAAGATGAAAAAAAAAAGGATTTTGTTGAACCAGTTTCGTTTCTAATTGTACTACTGTCTTAGTCATATTTCAGAGGAACCAGATGAAGTGTTTACCGAGCTTCAAATACTGCCTATTCTTTTAGATGTTTGTTTAAGCGGAGTCGTTTCTCCCTTCTAGAAGCTGCACATCTCTTTTCTTTTTTTTTATTAATATTTTGTTATCTTTTTAATCACTTATTTACTTTTTATGCAAACTAAATGTCCCAGGCATATACAATTACGACTATCAATATTAACAGGATTACATCCGTGACTAAAGTTACAGCGCTCAAGGATTATTTATATGAGTCAGGGACGGACATTGCTTTCCTACAGGAAGTAGTGCTGACTAATCTTACAGTGCCTGGATATTTGGCGATTTTAAATGTCTCACTTGACACCTACGTCGGTACAGCAATTTTAGTCAGGGAGGGGATTCCTGTCTCGGATATCGAGAGGTTGGACTCCGGCAGAGCGATAGGTATAAAAGTCTTTGGTTCTACCCTTATCAATCTGTATGCCCCTTCTGGCACATCCAATAGAATGGAAAGAGCACAGTTCTATAAAGAAGAAATCATTTATTTATTACGGAAAAACCCAAAAGATCTTATAATAGGCGGTGATTTTAATTGTGTGATAAATAAGAAAGACCAGGTTCCGAATTTTAATAACTGCAATGAACTGAAGCGTTTCGTCACTGTTTTACAGCTTAAAGATGCTTGGGAAATAATGTATCCCACATTTGTGGCATTTACATTCCTAGGTCCCCACTCACGTAGCAGGATCGACAGACTCTACATATCGCAAAGTCTAGTTAGCTCCTTCATTAAAGCAGAGACGATTCCAGTTTACTTTTCTGATCATAGCTCCGTGCTAGCTTCCATCAACCTTACTGCGCAACCCACTCGCCGTTTTAGAAGTTCATGGCACCTTAATACGTCACTGATGCAGGACGACGGATTAGAAGAAAGTTTGACAGAAGCGTGGGCATTGTGCCTCCGCTCTGCAGATAGACACGTCTCAGTACTAGACTGGTGGTGCAACAGGGCAAAGCCTAAACTGAGAAAAGTTCTCATCCAGTATAGTGTACAACGATCGAAAGACTTAAAAAATTCCATAGAATTTTATTATACCATGCTGCGAAATTTATATGAGCAGGCAAACACTTCCAACGTCCGTCTGGCAGATATCAAGCAAACTAAGGCCAAATTGCTCAGTCTTAAAAGACAGCAGATGGAGGGTCTGAAATTAAAATCCAAGGCTAAGACAGTTGTGGAGGATGAACATGCTTCCTTGTACCATCTACTGAAGCACGAAAGAAACAGGAGACGCACCTTCATTGATGGACTTCAGTCTGAAACTGGCGAGACACTCACGACTCAGAGAGACATCGTCAATGCAGTGCACAAATATTACGAAGACCTATACACTGCCAACCCGGTATGTGAAGAGTCCTTCGATGAGTTCCTTAGTTCCATAGCTCCACAGGTCTCGGACGAGGAAAACGAAGACCTTCTCGTTGAGTGTACTAACGAAGATATCCACAGAATCATCTGCAAATCTCCTCTGAGGAAATCGCCGGGACCGGATGGTTTGCCTGTTGAATTTTATAAACGATACTGGCCACTGATTGGTGACATGTTTACCCGAATGACGAACGAGGTGCTTCAGGGAAAGCATTTACCTGCTGTTTTTAAAGAGAGCACAATAGTACTAATCCCAAAAAATGCTGCAAAAAGAAACCTCAACAACTTTCGTCCTATCTCCCTGTTAAACTCCGATTATAAAATCATCGGCAGAATTTTAAACAACAGACTCTCACAGTTGGCCAAAAAGATAGTAAGTCCATACCAGTCCTGTGTGCCTACCAAGAGCATTTTCAAAAGCATAGCTGAATATAGAGATATAATTGCAATCACTGCTGTGACCACCATAAAATGTGCTATCATGTTTATTGACTTCCAGAAAGCATTTGATCGTGTGGATCATAGATTCCTTAGTGCCACACTGAACAAAATAGGTTTTAATGAGCGAGTCGTAAGTGTGATCAGAAATGTTGCAACAGGCATCAGCGCTTGTATATCAGTTAACTGCCAGAGGACAAAGCAGATTCAGATCAGGCGCGGCGTTCCTCAAGGAAGCCCCCTCTCCATGTTCCTATTCGTGCTTTCATTAGAACCTTTCCTCCGCAGTGTTCATGCCACTCTAACTGGCATCACATTATCTGGTCACCGAACAGTCATAAACGCCTATGCCGATGATGTCGGAGTCGTCCTGCGAAATCCCGACGACATTTTGAAATTGGAAACGCTAATTAAAAAGTACTGTAGAGTCTCCGGAGCAGGTGTCAACGCAAACAAAAGCAAACTCCTAAACCTGCGGGGTTTTCAACATACCACCTTAGCCTGGGCCACAATGGTCACCCAATGCAAAGCACTAGGAATAACACTGACACCTTGTCCGTTAAAAATGGCAGCTATCAATTGGAGAAATACGTCGGGACAACTTCTTGGAACAACAAGAGAAAACCTCCACCGTAACATGAACCAAGTTCAGAGGGTGATTTTCATTAACCACTGCATTCTCTCCAGGAGTTACTTTATAGCACAGATCTTCCCACTACCGAAAATGATTGGAAAAAAGATAATGTCTACCATTGCCAGCTATCTTTGGAGAGGGGATATATTCAGAGTCGACGCAAAAACTGCGACCTTAGATCCCAGGAATGGAGGTTTGGGGTTAGTTGACATCAGAAATAAGGCGTCTGCGCTTTTTATAAAAAGGACCGCCACTATCCTTAGCGACCACGCTGATAGCATTACAACTAAATTATTTGAAGTTGTCAGGCCTGCCAGTTTACAGGCGCCGGTGAATGTGCAAAAAATAAATAACCGGCTCCAGTACGTTCGTGTATATTTTGTGGAATTCAGCTATCTCGGCGGTGTCATCATCAACTCACGACGGATCACGGCCCGCGATATTCTGTCCCATCGAAAGAAAATGGAGGGGAGAAACAAATTGGAAAGTAAATACCCACACACTGATTGGGACGCCATATGGAAAAATATTAATATGCGTGGTCTACCATCGGACGTCAAGTCAGCGTGGTATAAAACAGTGAATGAGACCGTCAGCACCAATGAAAGGTTACATGCAATCGGCGTTAGCGACACGAACCTATGTCTCAAATGTAAATTGATCGACACGTTAGTGCACAGATTCACGTGCGGTGGCAATCTACAACTCTGTAATTGGATTAGGGAACAACTGGCTTTTCTTACGAGATCTTCGGTGGAAAATTTTCCCCCTGTTACATTCCTCAGGCCTCAGACTTGCTATTTTCCAGCAGCAAAAAACAACTCGGTCCATTGGTTAATGGGACACTATGTGAATTACGTAATTAATCACCTGGGAAATGACAATTCCACTGATTTTTACATGTACTTGAAGTGTGCTTTTTATAACGCCCTGAAATATAAAGACCACAAGAAAAACTACGGCAATATGCTTAAAATTGTATTCGAGCGACTGGGCATTGGTTGACAAGCCAACGAGATAAACAAAAATCGTTTATTTAAGCGAAACGACGCTTAAACAAAAACAATTGGGGAGAAGTACAATTTTACAGTTTCATATTACAATCACTTATCCTCTGCTGGCAAAGAAGGCTATTTTGTTTATTGCACAGAAGAAGCCGAAGCGGAAAGCCAGTATCGCAGGGTTAAAGATAAATTGTTTTCTTATACATTCATTTTATGACTGAGAAGGAAGTCTCATTTGTTTCCATGGAAGGGAACATATTTTTTTATTATTATTATTAATCTCAAGAAGGAAAGGAGGCTATGGAATTAGTGCAAAAAGAAAAAAAGAAAAAAAAAAAAAGGGGTGTGATTCCTGCTTTGGGTGCAGGAGGTCCCGGATTCAAATCCCGGACGAGCCCTAGCGTTTTGTGCAAACTGGTCGCACGTGAGTGGCTGAGTCGACGCAAAATGCTCGGCGTCAGTATCAAATGAATTTCATATTTGATGTGAGCAATTGACACTGATCTGACGTGTGAAGGCGATTACGAAGGTTTTTGGGTACAGATAAAAAAAAAAACCAAAAAAAAAAAAGAAAAAGAAAAAAAAGGGGTATGATTCCTGCTTTCGGTGCAGGAGGTCCCGGGTTCAAATCCCGGACGAGCCCTACCGTTTTGACCGTGCTGAAGAGTAGGTGGAGCTCACCCACGTTTGTAGCTCTGCAATGAAGAACAGATGCGTGCCGCAGCACGCTGTGTGTGGCCCTACGGTCATGAAGGGACCGTTTGATATGGCAAGAATCTGATACCAGTAAATTACATAGGTCGATTTCTGTAGAAGAGCCGACAGTAATCTTGCATGCAACGGAAAACAAAGGTTGTCTTTGCAGAACGTGTGCACCGTGAGTGGAGACGAAGCTCAATCGTGGAGCAGTCTACCTTCATCTGATTAGCGACAACGTCAACCAAAGAGTTGGATACAAGACTGAGCGTAGTTAAGAGTTTCTCACTATTAGTTACGTTCACACTTCAACAGAGTTGTGACAAGGCGAGTGCAAAGAGATCAGGAAAGCCAGTATGAAGCGAACTTGAAGTAGTCTTGAAGAAATGGATACTAAATTTGGCAGGCCAGAATGGAGCTACGAGCGTTCTGAGTTACTGAATACCGGTGCACTATGGGAGCAAGAGCATTTGACAGTAAAATGAGGCGATATCGGTGTAGCACACGACATTTATTATCCCGCACACGCAGACGTGACGTTACCTCGGAAATGGAATCCGAAAACGGGTTTAAAAAAAAGTCGTGCTTCCGCCCGGGATCGAACCGGGGACCTTCTGCGTGTAAAGCAGACGTGATAACCGCTACACCACGGAAACGACGGTTTTGCCGTTGTACTACCTGGAAAACCGTAGCTCCAACAGATTTTTCCTGCGTAAGCAAGGGCATCGGCTACGAGCTCCGTACGATTCTAGAAGTTGCTATAGTAAAAGACAACGATAAAAACAATCAAACCGCAACAGCCAGGGAGAACGCTGGGTGAGCAGCAGCTCTGCACGGTGATACCAAGAACGGAGGCGATAGTCATGTGCATCGAGAAGGCTCGTTGGTCTAGGGGTATGATGCCTGCTTCGGTTGCAGGAGGTCCCGGGTTCAAATCCCGGACGAGCCCTCGCGTTTTGTGCAAACGTGTGGCGACTACCGGCATGCCGGCGGCTGTTCCGCGCATTTCCTGCCCTCCAGGTAAGCACAAAAACCAAGTAGCCGGTTCTGAAAGAGTTTCACGTATCATTTGAGCCATCTGCAGCCTGGTGGTTGGACGTTTGAAATTGATTTAAATGTTCACAGTAGAGATTGTAGCAAGTGTCTTGTTGAGTGCGACGAAAAAGTGATTACGCCCGGAATCGAAACGGAGACCTTCTGCCTGTTAGGCAGACGTGATAACCGCTACACCACGGAAACTGCTAAGCTCTGAGATCCACATGTGACACAACTTGCAGGACGATCACAACTTTGGCGTAAAAATCACTTTGCGGAAACGCACAATGCAGGTATTTCGCATTCGTACGCAACAATCGACAGCACCCTTGCCTGTCTGAATGCCACCACGAATAAGAGCCCAAGAAGTCGTCGGACAAGCTCGCGGCCGAGTCCTCGGTAGCATCAGCTACTCTTGCTTTCCGTACGAGCCACCGTCAATTCGCGCAGTCGCTATTGCATATGATGTCACCAAAAGCAATCACTTCGTTAGCGGCAAGGAGCCCGGGCCCAGCGGTAGCTCTACATGGAGGCACCAGCAGCCCCGACAGGCCGCCGCTGGCGCGCCGGCGCCCGGACCCGCGACCCCTAATGACGTTGCAGTCGATGTATTTCTTAATATCGCTTTTGGAAGAAGCAAGCCAGGTGTAAATCACACAGTATTTTACTGATGATCTGGAAACGCAAATTTAGAACAAGTAGAACATTATATAAAATTTGTTGTGTGGTCGAGCGGAACCCACCCTTCGCTCTTCCCAGATTATCGTTGCTGCACGGAATGATTGTTAAAGCACCGACGGCTTCAGAGTTCGTCTTCTCCAACGTTTGCTTTTGCAGTACATTCCGCAATCTTTTCGTTATGAGTCGTCTGTTTCGGTTTCCCGATGTAGTTTTGCTCACACCTCCCGACTTCTCTTAACCCCGAGCCACCACTAGCAGAAAATTCCGCACTGCAGTCCGGTCAATCTGCAGAGCTCGATAAGAGCATCGCGGTCGTTCCTGAGCTAATGAAACGGCCGTGTCTGTAGTTGTTCCCAGATGTCTCCCACAGAAACGGCCTCCCGGACGCCTGCATTACAGGAGTACGCCCTACTCCCAGCCATACAATTGCATTTGAAAGCAGAATAACATGAGCTACAGAGCAACTCCGACTTTTGTGTCTGACCTACTTTTAATGATACTGTGGTCGGTTTAGTTACTACTATCGCTGCTGGACGAAGCAGACCAGTTGAAAGCCACACGGTATTCTTGTAACGAACAGGTAATGGAAATTTAGGTAAAACGATATAAAAAAAAGTTGCGTGGTGGAGCGACACATACAGTTGGCTCTTCGTAGATGATCATTGCTGCACGGAATAATTCTTAAGGCACCGACGCCTTCAGGAGTCGTGTTTGGAAGTTTTGCTTGCAGTATATTCGGCTATCTTTTCGTTATGAGTTGGTGTTTCGGATTCCCGGTGTTCTTTTGTTTAGTGCATTTGCCTTCCCTTGATGCTAAGAAAGCACATGACGAAAGTGAAACACCACCGTCTGTTCATCTGCAGAGCGCGATGAAATTATTCACTCTACATTCATTGCCTTTAATATTCTTTCCATCAGTGGTGGGCGCTGCCTTCAGAAAGCGCTTTTCTTTCTGATTTACATGAAAGTTTGTGTTCCTCGGAGCTGGACTGCTTGGGATTACCTTCACTGCCACCGGCAAGTGGCTCGTTGGTCTAGGGGTATGATTCCTGCTTTGGGTGCAGGAGGTCCCGGGTTCAAATCCCGGACGAGCCCTACCGTTTTGACCGTGCTGAAGAGTAGGTGGAGCTCACCCACGTTTGTAGCTCTGCAATGAAGAACAGATGCGTGCCGCAGCACGCTGTGTGTGGCCCTACGGTCATGAAGGGACCGTTTGATATGGCAAGAATCTGATACCAGTAAATTACATAGGTCGATTTCTGTAGAAGAGCCGACAGTAATCTTGCATGCAACGGAAAACAAAGGTTGTCTTTGCAGAACGTGTGCACCGTGAGTGGAGACGAAGCTCAATCGTGGAGCAGTCTACCTTCATCTGATTAGCGACAACGTCAACCAAAGAGTGGGATACAAGACTGAGCGTAGTTAAGAGTTTCTCACTATTAGTTACGTTCACACTTCAACAGAGTTGTGACAAGGCGAGTGCAAAGAGATCAGGAAAGCCAGTATGAAGCGAACTTGAAGTAGTCTTGAAGAAATGGATAGTAAATTTTGCAGGCCAGAATGGAGCTACGAGCGTTCTGAGTTACTGAATACCGGTGCACTATGGGAGCAAGAGCATTTGACAGTAAAATGAGGCGATATCGGTGTAGCACACGACATTTATTATCCCGCACACGCAGACGTGACGTTATCTCGGAAATGGAATCCGAAAACGGGTTTAAAAAAAAGTCGTGCTTCCGCCCGGGATCGAACCGGGGACCTTCTGCGTGTAAAGCAGACGTGATAACCGCTACACCACGGAAACGACGGTTTTGCCGTTGTACTACCTGGAAAACCGTAGCTCCAACAGATTTTCCCTGCGTAAGCAAGGGCATCGGCTACGAGCTCCGTCCGATTCTAGAAGTTGCTATAGTAAAAGACAACGATAAAAACAATCAAACCGCAACAGCCAGGGAGAACGCTGGGTGAGCAGCAGCTCTGCACGGTGATACCAAGAACGGAGGCGATAGTCATGTGCATCGAGAATGCTCGTTGGTCTAGGGGTATGATTCCTGCTTCGGTTGCAGGAGGTCCCTGGTTCAAATCCCGGACGAGCCCTCGCGTTTTGTGCAAACGTGTGGCGACTACCGGCATGCCGGCGGCTGTTCCGCGCATTTCCTGCCCTCCAGGTAAGCACAAAAACCAAGTAGCCGGTTCTGAAAGAGTTTCACATATCATTTGAGCCATCTGCAGCCTGGTGGTTGGACGTTTGAAATTGATTTAAATGTTCACAGTAGAGATTGTAGCAAGTGTCTTGTTGAGTGCGACGAAAAAGTGATTACGCCCGGAATCGAAACGGAGACCTTCTGCCTGTTAGGCAGACGTGATAACCGCTACACCACGGAAACTGCTAAGCTCTGAGATCCACATGTGACACAACTTGCAGGACGATCACAACTTTGGCGTAAAAATCACTTTGCGGAAACGCACAATGCAGGTATTTCGCATTCGTACGCAACAATCGACAGCACCCTTGCCTGTCTGAATGCCACCACGAATAAGAGCCCAAGACGTCGTCGGACAAGCTCGCGGCCGAGTCCTCGGTAGCATCAGCTACTCTTGCTTTCCGTACGAGCCACCGTCAATTCGCGCAGTCGCTATTGCATATGATGTCACCAAAAGCAATCACTTCGTTAGCGGCAAGGAGCCCGGGCCCAGCGGTAGCTCTACATGGAGGCACCAGCAGCCCCGACAGGCCGCCGCTGGCGCGCCGGCGCCCGGACCCGCGACCCCTAATGACGTTGCAGTCGATGTATTTCTTAATATCGCTTTTGGAAGAAGCAAGCCAGGTGTAAATCACACAGTATTTTACTGATGATCTGGAAACGCAAATTTAGAACAAGTAGAACATTATATAAAATTTGTTGTGTGGTCGAGCGGAACCCACCCTTCGCTCTTCCCAGATTATCGTTGCTGCACGGAATGATTGTTAAAGCACCGACGGCTTCAGAGTTCGTCTTCTCCAACGTTTGCTTTTGCAGTACATTCCGCAATCTTTTCGTTATGAGTCGTCTGTTTCGGTTTCCCGATGTAGTTTTGCTCACACCTCCCGACTTCTCTTAACCCCGAGCCACCACTAGCAGAAAATTCCGCACTGCAGTCCGGTCAATCTGCAGAGCTCGATAAGAGCATCGCGGTCGTTCCTGAGCTAATGAAACGGCCGTGTCTGTAGTTGTTCCCAGATGTCTCCCACAGAAACGGCCTCCCGGACGCCTGCATTACAGGAGTACGCCCCTACTCCCAGCCATACAATTGCATTTGAAAGCAGAATAACATGAGCTACAGAGCAACTCCGACTTTTGTGTCTGACCTACTTTTAATGATACTGTGGTCGGTTTAGTTACTACTATCGCTGCTGGACGAAGCAGACCAGTTGAAAGCCACACGGTATTCTTGTAACGAACAGGTAATGGAAATTTAGGTAAAACGATATCAAAAAAAGTTGCGTGGTGGAGCGACACATACAGTTGGCTCTTCGTAGATGATCATTGCTGCACGGAATAATTCTTAAGGCACCGACGCCTTCAGGAGTCGTGTTTGGAAGTTTTGCTTGCAGTATATTCGGCTATCTTTTCGTTATGAGTTGGTGTTTCGGATTCCCGGTGTTCTTTTGTTTAGTGCATTTGCCTTCCCTTGATGCTAAGAAAGCACATGACGAAAGTGAAACACCACCGTCTGTTCATCTGCAGAGCGCGATGAAATTATTCACTCTACATTCATTGCCTTTAATATTCTTTCCATCAGTGGTGGGCGCTGCCTTCAGAAAGCGCTTTTCTTTCTGATTTACATGAAAGTTTGTGTTCCTCGGAGCTGGACTGCTTGGGATTACCTTCACTGCCACCGGCAAGTGGCTCGTTGGTCTAGGGGTATGATTCCTGCTTTGGGTGCAGGAGGTCCCGGGTTCAAATCCCGGACGAGCTCTACCGTTTTGACCGTGCTGAAGAGTAGGTGGAGCTCACCCACGTTTGTAGCTCTGCAATGAAGAACAGATGCGTGCCGCAGCACGCTGTGTGTGGCCCTACGGTCATGAAGGGACCGTTTGATATCGCAAGAATCTGATACCAGTAAATTACATAGGTCGATTTCTGTAGAAGAGCCGACAGTAATCTTGCATGCAACGGAAAACAAAGGTTGTCTTTACAGAACGTGTGCACCGTCAGTGGAGACGAAGCTCAATCGTGGAGCAGTCTACCTTCATCTGATTAGCGACAACGTCAACCAAAGAGTGGGATACAAGACTGAGCGTAGTTAAGAGTTTCTCACTATTAGTTACGTTCACACTTCAACAGAGTTGTGACAAGGCGAGTGCAAAGAGATCAGGAAAGCCAGTATGAAGCGAACTTGAAGTAGTCTTGAAGAAATGGATAGTAAATTTTGCAGGCCAGAATGGAGCTACGAGCGTTCTGAGTTACTGAATACCGGTGCACTATGGGAGCAAGAGCATTTGACAGTAAAATGAGGCGATATCGGTGTAGCACACGACATTTATTATCCCGCACACGCAGACGTGACGTTATCTCGGAAATGGAATCCGAAAACGGGTTTAAAAAAATGTCGTGCTTCCGCCCGGGATCGAACCGGGGACCTTCTGCGTGTAAAGCAGACGTGATAACCGCTACACCACGGAAACGACGGTTTTGCCGTTGTACTACCTGGAAAACCGTAGCTCCAACAGATTTTCCCTGCGTAAGCAAGGGCATCGGCTACGAGCTCCGTCCGATTCTAGAAGTTGCTATAGTAAAAGACAACGATAAAAACAATCAAACCGCAACAGCCAGGGAGAACGCTGGGTGAGCAGCAGCTCTGCACGGTGATACCAAGAACGGAGGCGATAGTCATGTGCATCGAGAAGGCTCGTTGGTCTAGGGGTATGATTCCTGCTTCGGTTGCAGGAGGTCCCGGGTTCAAATCCCGGACGAGCCCTCGCGTTTTGTGCAAACGTGTGGCGACTACCGGCATGCCGGCGGCTGTTCCGCGCATTTCCTGCCCTCCAGGTAAGCACAAAAACCAAGTAGCCGGTTCTGAAAGAGTTTCACGTATCATTTGAGCCATCTGCAGCCTGGTGGTTGGACGTTTGAAATTGATTTAAATGTTCACAGTAGAGATTGTAGCAAGTGTCTTGTTGAGTGCGACGAAAAAGTGATTACGCCCAGAATCGAAACGGAGACCTTCTGCCTGTTAGGCAGACGTGATAACCGCTACACCACGGAAACTGCTAAGCTCTGAGATCCACATGTGACACAACTTGCAGGACGATCACAACTTTGGCGTAAAAATCACTTTGCGGAAACGCACAATGCAGGTATTTCGCATTCGTACGCAACAATCGACAGCACCCTTGCCTGTCTGAATGCCACCACGAATAAGAGCCCAAGAAGTCGTCGGACAAGCTCGCGGCCGAGTCCTCGGTAGCATCAGCTACTCTTGCTTTCCGTACGAGCCACCGTCAATTCGCGCAGTCGCTATTGCATATGATGTCACCAAAAGCAATCACTTCGTTAGCGGCAAGGAGCCCGGGCCCAGCGGTATAGTAAAAGACAACGATAAAAACAATCAAACCGCAACAGCCAGGGAGAACGCTGGGTGAGCAGCAGCTCTGCACGGTGATACCAAGAACGGAGGCGATAGTCATGTGCATCGAGAAGGCTCGTTGGTCTAGGGGTATGATTCCTGCTTCGGTTGCAGGAGGTCCCGGGTTCAAATCCCGGACGAGCCCTCGCGTTTTGTGCAAACGTGTGGCGACTACCGGCATGCCGGCGGCTGTTCCGCGCATTTCCTGCCCTCCAGGTAAGCACAAAAACCAAGTAGCCGGTTCTGAAAGAGTTTCACGTATCATTTGAGCCATCTGCAGCCTGGTGGTTGGACGTTTGAAATTGATTTAAATGTTCACAGTAGAGATTGTAGCAAGTGTCTTGTTGAGTGCGACGAAAAAGTGATTACGCCCGGAATCGAAACGGAGACCTTCTGCCTGTTAGGCAGACGTGATAACCGCTACACCACGGAAACTGCTAAGCTCTGAGATCCACATGTGACACAACTTGCAGGACGATCACAACTTTGGCGTAAAAATCACTTTGCGGAAACGCACAATGCAGGTATTTCGCATTCGTACGCAACAATCGACAGCACCCTTGCCTGTCTGAATGCCACCACGAATAAGAGCCCAAGAAGTCGTCGGACAAGCTCGCGGCCGAGTCCTCGGTAGCATCAGCTACTCTTGCTTTCCGTACGAGCCACCGTCAATTCGCGCAGTCGCTATTGCATATGATGTCACCAAAAGCAATCACTTCGTTAGCGGCAAGGAGCCCGGGCCCAGCGGTATAGTAAAAGACAACGATAAAAACAATCAAACCGCAACAGCCAGGGAGAACGCTGGGTGAGCAGCAGCTCTGCACGGTGATACCAAGAACGGAGGCGATAGTCATGTGCATCGAGAAGGCTCGTTGGTCTAGGGGTATGATTCCTGCTTCGGTTGCAGGAGGTCCCGGGTTCAAATCCCGGACGAGCCCTCGCGTTTTGTGCAAACGTGTGGCGACTACCGGCATGCCGGCGGCTGTTCCGCGCATTTCCTGCCCTCCAGGTAAGCACAAAAACCAAGTAGCCGGTTCTGAAAGAGCTTCACGTATCATTTGAGCCATCTGCAGCCTGGTGGTTGGACGTTTGAAATTGATTTAAATGTTCACAGTAGAGATTGTAGCAAGTGTCTTGTTGAGTGCGACGAAAAAGTGATTACGCCCGGAATCGAAACGGAGACCTTCTGCCTGTTAGGCAGACGTGATAACCGCTACACCACGGAAACTGCTAAGCTCTGAGATCCACATGTGACACAACTTGCAGGACGATCACAACTTTGGCGTAAAAATCACTTTGCGGAAACGCACAATGCAGGTATTTCGCATTCGTACGCAACAATCGACAGCACCCTTGCCTGTCTGAATGCCACCACGAATAAGAGCCCAAGAAGTCGTCGGACAAGCTCGCGGCCGAGTCCTCGGTAGCATCAGCTACTCTTGCTTTCCGTACGAGCCACCGTCAATTCGCGCAGTCGCTATTGCATATGATGTCACCAAAAGCAATCACTTCGTTAGCGGCAAGGAGCCCGGGCCCAGCGGTATAGTAAAAGACAACGATAAAAACAATCAAACCGCAACAGCCAGGGAGAACGCTGGGTGAGCAGCAGCTCTGCACGGTGATACCAAGAATGGAGGCGATAGTCATGTGCATCGAGAAGGCTCGTTGGTCTAGGGGTATGATTCCTGCTTCGGTTGCAGGAGGTCCCGGGTTCAAATCCCGGACGAGCCCTCGCGTTTTGTGCAAACGTGTGGCGACTACCGGCATGCCGGCGGCTGTTCCGCGCATTTCCTGCCCTCCAGGTAAGCACAAAAACCAAGTAGCCGGTTCTGAAAGAGTTTCACGTATCATTTGAGCCATCTGCAGCCTGGTGGTTGGACGTTTGAAATTGATTTAAATGTTCACAGTAGAGATTGTACCAAGTGTCTTGTTGAGTGCGACGTAAAAGTGATTACGCCCGGAATCGAAACGGAGACCTTCTGCCTGTTAGGCAGACGTGATAACCGCTACACCACGGAAACTGCTAAGCTCTGAGATCCACATGTGACACAACTTGCAGGACGATCACAACTTTGGCGTAAAAATCACTTTGCGGAAACGCACAATGCAGGTATTTCGCATTCGTACGCAACAATCGACAGCACCCTTGCCTGTCTGAATGCCACCACGAATAAGAGCCCAAGAAGTCGTCGGACAAGCTCGCGGCCGAGTCCTCGGTAGCATCAGCTACTCTTGCTTTCCGTACGAGCCACCGTCAATTCGCGCAGTCGCTATTGCATATGATGTCACCAAAAGCAATCACTTCGTTAGCGGCAAGGAGCCCGGGCCCAGCGGTATAGTAAAAGACAACGATAAAAACAATCAAACCGCAACAGCCAGGGAGAACGCTGGGTGAGCAGCAGCTCTGCACGGTGATACCAAGAACGGAGGCGATAGTCATGTGCATCGAGAAGGCTCGTTGGTCTAGGGGTATGATTCCTGCTTCGGTTGCAGGAGGTCCCGGGTTCAAATCCCGGACGAGCCCTCGCGTTTTGTGCAAACGTGTGGCGACTACCGGCATGCCGGCGGCTGTTCCGCGCATTTCCTGCCCTCCAGGTAAGCACAAAAACCAAGTAGCCGGTTCTGAAAGAGTTTCACGTATCATTTGAGCCATCTGCAGCCTGGTGGTTGGACGTTTGAAATTGATTTAAATGTTCACAGTAGAGATTGTAGCAAGTGTCTTGTTGAGTGCGACGAAAAAGTGATTACGCCCGGAATCGAAACGGAGACCTTCTGCCTGTTAGGCAGACGTGATAACCGCTACACCACGGAAACTGCTAAGCTCTGAGATCCACATGTGACACAACTTGCAGGACGATCACAACTTTGGCGTAAAAATCACTTTGCGGAAACGCACAATGCAGGTATTTCGCATTCGTAGGCAACAATCGACAGCACCCTTGCCTGTCTGAATGCCACCACGAATAAGAGCCCAAGAAGTCGTCGGACAAGCTCGCGGCCGAGTCCTCGGTAGCATCAGCTACTCTTGCTTTCCGTACGAGCCACCGTCAATTCGCGCAGTCGCTATTGCATATGATGTCACCAAAAGCAATCACTTCGTTAGCGGCAAGGAGCCCGGGCCCAGCGGTATAGTAAAAGACAACGATAAAAACAATCAAACCGCAACAGCCAGGGAGAACGCTGGGTGAGCAGCAGCTCTGCACGGTGATACCAAGAACGGAGGCGATAGTCATGTGCATCGAGAAGGCTCGTTGGTCTAGGGGTATGATTCCTGCTTCGGTTGCAGGAGGTCCCGGGTTCAAATCCCGGACGAGCCCTCGCGTTTTGTGCAAACGTGTGGCGACTACCGGCATGCCGGCGGCTGTTCCGCGCATTTCCTGCCCTCCAGGTAAGCACAAAAACCAAGTAGCCGGTTCTGAAAGAGCTTCACGTATCATTTGAGCCATCTGCAGCCTGGTGGTCGGACGTTTGAAATTGATTTAAATGTTCACAGTAGAGATTGTACCAAGTGTCTTGTTGAGTGCGACGAAAAAGTGATTACGCCCGGAA
This sequence comes from Schistocerca gregaria, assembly GCF_023897955.1. Taxonomy (NCBI): domain Eukaryota; kingdom Metazoa; phylum Arthropoda; class Insecta; order Orthoptera; family Acrididae; genus Schistocerca; species Schistocerca gregaria. The sequence goes on along the minus strand of NC_064921.1, from coordinate 716,006,482 downwards.
TCGAAACGGAGACCTTCTGCCTGTTAGGCAGACGTGATAACCGCTACACCACGGAAACTGCTAAGCTCTGAGATCCACATGTGACACAACTTGCAGGACGATCACAACTTTGGCGTAAAAATCACTTTGCGGAAACGCACAATGCAGGTATTTCGCATTCGTACGCAACAATCGACAGCACCCTTGCCTGTCTGAATGCCACCACGAATAAGAGCCCAAGAAGTCGTCGGACAAGCTCGCGGCCGAGTCCTCGGTAGCATCAGCTACTCTTGCTTTCCGTACGAGCCACCGTCAATTCGCGCAGTCGCTATTGCATATGATGTCACCAAAAGCAATCACTTCGTTAGCGGCAAGGAGCCCGGGCCCAGCGGTATAGTAAAAGACAACGATAAAAACAATCAAACCGCAACAGCCAGGGAGAACGCTGGGTGAGCAGCAGCTCTGCACGGTGATACCAAGAACGGAGGCGATAGTTATGTGCATCGAGAAGGCTCGTTGGTCTAGGGGTATGATTCCTGCTTCGGTTGCAGGAGGTCCCGGGTTCAAATCCCGGACGAGCCCTCGCGTTTTGTGCAAACGTGTGGCGACTACCGGCATGCCGGCGGCTGTTCCGCGCATTTCCTGCCCTCCAGGTAAGCACAAAAACCAAGTAGCCGGTTCTGAAAGAGTTTCACGTATCATTTGAGCCATCTGCAGCCTGGTGGTTGGACGTTTGAAATTGATTTAAATGTTCACAGTGGAGATTGTACCAAGTGTCTTGTTGAGTGCGACGAAAAAGTGATTACGCCCGGAATCGAAACGGAGACCTTCTGCCTGTTAGGCAGACGTGATAACCGCTACACCACGGAAACTGCTAAGCTCTGAGATCCACATGTGACACAACTTGCAGGACGATCACAACTTTGGCGTAAAAATCACTTTGCGGAAACGCACAATGCAGGTATTTCGCATTCGTACGCAACAATCGACAGCACCCTTGCCTGTCTGAATGCCACCACGAATAAGAGCCCAAGAAGTCGTCGGACAAGCTCGCGGCCGAGTCCTCGGTAGCATCAGCTACTCTTGCTTTCCGTACGAGCCACCGTCAATTCGCGCAGTCGCTATTGCATATGATGTCACCAAAAGCAATCACTTCGTTAGCGGCAAGGAGCCCGGGCCCAGCGGTATAGTAAAAGACAACGATAAAAACAATCAAACCGCAACAGCCAGGGAGAACGCTGGGTGAGCAGCAGCTCTGCACGGTGATACCAAGAACGGAGGCGATAGTCATGTGCATCGAGAAGGCTCGTTGGTCTAGGGGTATGATTCCTGCTTCGGTTACAGGAGGTCCCGGGTTCAAATCCCGGACGAGCCCTCGCGTTTTGTGCAAACGTGTGGCAACTACCGGCATGCCGGCGGCTGTTCCGCGCATTTCCTGCCCTCCAGGTAAGCACAAAAACCAAGTAGCCGGTTCTGAAAGAGTTTCACGTATCATTTGAGCCATCTGCAGCCTGGTGGTTGGACGTTTGAAATTGATTTAAATGTTCACAGTAGAGATTGTAGCAAGTGTCTTGTTGAGTGCGACGAAAAAGTGATTACGCCCGGAATCGAAACGGAGACCTTCTGCCTGTTAGGCAGACGTGATAACCGCTACACCACGGAAACTGCTAAGCTCTGAGATCCACATGTGACACAACTTGCAGGACGATCACAACTTTGGCGTAAAAATCACTTTGCGGAAACGCACAATGCAGGTATTTCGCATTCGTACGCAACAATCGACAGCACCCTTGCCTGTCTGAATGCCACCACGAATAAGAGCCCAAGAAGTCGTCGGACAAGCTCGCGGCCGAGTCCTCGGTAGCATCAGCTACTCTTGCTTTCCGTACGAGCCACCGTCAATTCGCGCAGTCGCTATTGCATATGATGTCACCAAAAGCAATCACTTCGTTAGCGGCAAGGAGCCCGGGCCCAGCGGTAGCTCTACATGGAGGCACCAGCAGCCCCGACAGGCCGCCGCTGGCGCGCCGGCGCCCGGACCCGCGACCCCTAATGACGTTGCAGTCGATGTATTTCTTAATATCGCTTTTGGAAGAAGCAAGCCAGGTGTAAATCACACAGTATTTTACTGATGATCTGGAAACGCAAATTTAGAACAAGTAGAACATTATATAAAATTTGTTGTGTGGTCGAGCGGAACCCACCCTTCGCTCTTCCCAGATTATCGTTGCTGCACGGAATGATTGTTAAAGCACCGACGGCTTCAGAGTTCGTCTTCTCCAACGTTTGCTTTTGCAGTACATTCCGCAATCTTTTCGTTATGAGTCGTCTGTTTCGGTTTCCCGATGTAGTTTTGCTCACACCTCCCGACTTCTCTTAACCCCGAGCCACCACTAGCAGAAAATTCCGCACTGCAGTCCGGTCAATCTGCAGAGCTCGATAAGAGCATCGCGGTCGTTCCTGAGCTAATGAAACGGCCGTGTCTGTAGTTGTTCCCAGATGTCTCCCACAGAAACGGCCTCCCGGACGCCTGCATTACAGGAGTACGCCCCTACTCCCAGCCATACAATTGCATTTGAAAGCAGAATAACATGAGCTACAGAGCAACTCCGACTTTTGTGTCTGACCTACTTTTAATGATACTGTGGTCGGTTTAGTTACTACTATCGCTGCTGGACGAAGCAGACCAGTTGAAAGCCACACGGTATTCTTGTAACGAACAGGTAATGGAAATTTAGGTAAAACGATATAAAAAAAAGTTGCGTGGTGGAGCGACACATACAGTTGGCTCTTCGTAGATGATCATCGCTGCACGGAATAATTCTTAAGGCACCGACGCCTTCAGGAGTCGTGTTTGGAAGTTTTGCTTGCAGTATATTCGGCTATCTTTTCGTTATGAGTTGGTGTTTCGGATTCCCGGTGTTCTTTTGTTTAGTGCATTTGCCTTCCCTTGATGCTAAGAAAGCACATGACGAAAGTGAAACACCACCGTCTGTTCATCTGCAGAGCGCGATGAAATTATTCACTCTACATTCATTGCCTTTAATATTCTTTCCATCAGTGGTGGGCGCTGCCTTCAGAAAGCGCTTTTCTTTCTGATTTACATGAAAGTTTGTGTTCCTCGGAGCTGGACTGCTTGGGATTACCTTCACTGCCACCGGCAAGTGGCTCGTTGGTCTAGGGGTATGATTCCTGCTTTGGGTGCAGGAGGTCCCGGGTTCAAATCCCGGACGAGCCCTACCGTTTTGACCGTGCTGAAGAGTAGGTGGAGCTCACCCACGTTTGTAGCTCTGCAATGAAGAACAGATGCGTGCCGCAGCACGCTGTGTGTGGCCCTACGGTCATGAAGGGACCGTTTGATATCGCAAGAATCTGATACCAGTAAATTACATAGGTCGATTTCTGTAGAAGAGCCGACAGTAATCTTGCATGCAACGGAAAACAAAGGTTGTCTTTGCAGAACGTGTGCACCGTGAGTGGAGACGAAGCTCAATCGTGGAGCAGTCTACCTTCATCTGATTAGCGACAACGTCAACCAAAGAGTGGGATACAAGACTGAGCGTAGTTAAGAGTTTCTCACTATTAGTTACGTTCACACTTCAACAGAGTTGTGACAAGGCGAGTGCAAAGAGATCAGGAAAGCCAGTATGAAGCGAACTTGAAGTAGTCTTGAAGAAATGGATAGTAAATTTTGCAGGCCAGAATGGAGCTACGAGCGTTCTGAGTTACTGAATACCGGTGCACTATGGGAGCAAGAGCATTTGACAGTAAAATGAGGCGATATCGGTGTAGCACACGACATTTATTATCCCGCACACGCAGACGTGACGTTATCTCGGAAATGGAATCCGAAAACGGGTTTAAAAAAATGTCGTGCTTCCGCCCGGGATCGAACCGGGGACCTTCTGCGTGTAAAGCAGACGTGATAACCGCTACACCACGGAAACGACGGTTTTGCCGTTGTACTACCTGGAAAACCGTAGCTCCAACAGATTTTTCCTGCGTAAGCAAGGGCATCGGCTACGAGCTCCGTCCGATTCTAGAAGTTGCTATAGTAAAAGACAACGATAAAAACAATCAAACCGCAACAGCCAGGGAGAACGCTGGGTGAGCAGCAGCTCTGCACGGTGATACCAAGAACGGAGGCGATAGTCATGTGCATCGAGAAGGCTCGTTGGTCTAGGGGTATGATTCCTGCTTCGGTTGCAGGAGGTCCCGGGTTCAAATCCCGGACGAGCCCTCGCGTTTTGTGCAAACGTGTGGCGACTACCGGCATGCCGGCGGCTGTTCCGCGCATTTCCTGCCCTCCAGGTAAGCACAAAAACCAAGTAGCCGGTTCTGAAAGAGTTTCACGTATCATTTGAGCCATCTGCAGCCTGGTGGTTGGACGTTTGAAATTGATTTAAATGTTCACAGTAGAGATTGTAGCAAGTGTCTTGTTGAGTGCGACGAAAAAGTGATTACGCCCAGAATCGAAACGGAGACCTTCTGCCTGTTAGGCAGACGTGATAACCGCTACACCACGGAAACTGCTAAGCTCTGAGATCCACATGTGACACAACTTGCAGGACGATCACAACTTTGGCGTAAAAATCACTTTGCGGAAACGCACATTGCAGGTATTTCGCATTCGTAGGCAACAATCGACAGCACCCTTGCCTGTCTGAATGCCACCACGAATAAGAGCCCAAGAAGTCGTCGGACAAGCTCGCGGCCGAGTCCTCGGTAGCATCAGCTACTCTTGCTTTCCGTACGAGCCACCGTCAATTCGCGCAGTCGCTATTGCATATGATGTCACCAAAAGCAATCACTTCGTTAGCGGCAAGGAGCCCGGGCCCAGCGGTATAGTAAAAGACAACGATAAAAACAATCAAACCGCAACAGCCAGGGAGAACGCTGGGTGAGCAGCAGCTCTGCACGGTGATACCAAGAACGGAGGCGATAGTCATGTGCATCGAGAAGGCTCGTTGGTCTAGGGGTATGATTCCTGCTTCGGTTGCAGGAGGTCCCGGGTTCAAATCCCGGACGAGCCCTCGCGTTTTGTGCAAACGTGTGGCGACTACCGGCATGCCGGCGGCTGTTCCGCGCATTTCCTGCCCTCCAGGTAAGCACAAAAACCAAGTAGCCGGTTCTGAAAGAGTTTCACGTATCATTTGAGCCATCTGCAGCCTGGTGGTTGGACGTTTGAAATTGATTTAAATGTTCACAGTAGAGATTGTACCAAGTGTCTTGTTGAGTGCGACGAAAAAGTGATTACGCCCGGAATCGAAACGGAGACCTTCTGCCTGTTAGGCAGACGTGATAACCGCTACACCACGGAAACTGCTAAGCTCTGAGATCCACATGTGACACAACTTGCAGGACGATCACAACTTTGGCGTAAAAATCACTTTGCGGAAACGCACAATGCAGGTATTTCGCATTCGTACGCAACAATCGACAGCACCCTTGCCTGTCTGAATGCCACCACGAATAAGAGCCCAAGAAGTCGTCGGACAAGCTCGCGGCCGAGTCCTCGGTAGCATCAGCTACTCTTGCTTTCCGTACGAGCCACCGTCAATTCGCGCAGTCGCTATTGCATATGATGTCACCAAAAGCAATCACTTCGTTAGCGGCAAGGAGCCCGGGCCCAGCGGTATAGTAAAAGACAACGATAAAAACAATCAAACCGCAACAGCCAGGGAGAACGCTGGGTGAGCAGCAGCTCTGCACGGTGATACCAAGAACGGAGGCGATAGTCATGTGCATCGAGAAGGCTCGTTGGTCTAGGGGTATGATTCCTGCTTCGGTTGCAGGAGGTCCCGGGTTCAAATCCCGGACGAGCCCTCGCGTTTTGTGCAAACGTGTGGCGACTACCGGCATGCCGGCGGCTGTTCCGCGCATTTCCTGCCCTCCAGGTAAGCACAAAAACCAAGTAGCCGGTTCTGAAAGAGCTTCACGTATCATTTGAGCCATCTGCAGCCTGGTGGTTGGACGTTTGAAATTGATTTAAATGTTCACAGTAGAGATTGTAGCAAGTGTCTTGTTGAGTGCGACGAAAAAGTGATTACGCCCGGAATCGAAACGGAGACCTTCTGCCTGTTAGGCAGACGTGATAACCGCTACACCACGGAAACTGCTAAGCTCTGAGATCCACATGTGACACAACTTGCAGGACGATCACAACTTTGGCGTAAAAATCACTTTGCGGAAACGCACAATGCAGGTATTTCGCATTCGTACGCAACAATCGACAGCACCCTTGCCTGTCTGAATGCCACCACGAATAAGAGCCCAAGAAGTCGTCGGACAAGCTCGCGGCCGAGTCCTCGGTAGCATCAGCTACTCTTGCTTTCCGTACGAGCCACCGTCAATTCGCGCAGTCGCTATTGCATATGATGTCACCAAAAGCAATCACTTCGTTAGCGGCAAGGAGCCCGGGCCCAGCGGTATAGTAAAAGACAACGATAAAAACAATCAAACCGCAACAGCCAGGGAGAACGCTGGGTGAGCAGCAGCTCTGCACGGTGATACCAAGAATGGAGGCGATAGTCATGTGCATCGAGAAGGCTCGTTGGTCTAGGGGTATGATTCCTGCTTCGGTTGCAGGAGGTCCCGGGTTCAAATCCCGGACGAGCCCTCGCGTTTTGTGCAAACGTGTGGCGACTACCGGCATGCCGGCGGCTGTTCCGCGCATTTCCTGCCCTCCAGGTAAGCACAAAAACCAAGTAGCCGGTTCTGAAAGAGTTTCACGTATCATTTGAGCCATCTGCAGCCTGGTGGTTGGACGTTTGAAATTGATTTAAATGTTCACAGTAGAGATTGTACCAAGTGTCTTGTTGAGTGCGACGTAAAAGTGATTACGCCCGGAATCGAAACGGAGACCTTCTGCCTGTTAGGCAGACGTGATAACCGCTACACCACGGAAACTGCTAAGCTCTGAGATCCACATGTGACACAACTTGCAGGACGATCACAACTTTGGCGTAAAAATCACTTTGCGGAAACGCACAATGCAGGTATTTCGCATTCGTACGCAACAATCGACAGCACCCTTGCCTGTCTGAATGCCACCACGAATAAGAGCCCAAGAAGTCGTCGGACAAGCTCGCGGCCGAGTCCTCGGTAGCATCAGCTACTCTTGCTTTCCGTACGAGCCACCGTCAATTCGCGCAGTCGCTATTGCATATGATGTCACCAAAAGCAATCACTTCGTTAGCGGCAAGGAGCCCGGGCCCAGCGGTATAGTAAAAGACAACGATAAAAACAATCAAACCGCAACAGCCAGGGAGAACGCTGGGTGAGCAGCAGCTCTGCACGGTGATACCAAGAACGGAGGCGATAGTCATGTGCATCGAGAAGGCTCGTTGGTCTAGGGGTATGATTCCTGCTTCGGTTGCAGGAGGTCCCGGGTTCAAATCCCGGACGAGCCCTCGCGTTTTGTGCAAACGTGTGGCGACTACCGGCATGCCGGCGGCTGTTCCGCGCATTTCCTGCCCTCCAGGTAAGCACAAAAACCAAGTAGCCGGTTCTGAAAGAGTTTCACGTATCATTTGAGCCATCTGCAGCCTGGTGGTTGGACGTTTGAAATTGATTTAAATGTTCACAGTAGAGATTGTACCAAGTGTCTTGTTGAGTGCGACGAAAAAGTGATTACGCCCGGAATCGAAACGGAGACCTTCTGCCTGTTAGGCAGACGTGATAACCGCTACACCACGGAAACTGCTAAGCTCTGAGATCCACATGTGACACAACTTGCAGGACGATCACAACTTTGGCGTAAAAATCACTTTGCGGAAACGCACAATGCAGGTATTTCGCATTCGTACGCAACAATCGACAGCACCCTTGCCTGTCTGAATGCCACCACGAATAAGAGCCCAAGAAGTCGTCGGACAAGCTCGCGGCCGAGTCCTCGGTAGCATCAGCTACTCTTGCTTTCCGTACGAGCCACCGTCAATTCGCGCAGTCGCTATTGCATATGATGTCACCAAAAGCAATCACTTCGTTAGCGGCAAGGAGCCCGGGCCCAGCGGTATAGTAAAAGACAACGATAAAAACAATCAAACCGCAACAGCCAGGGAGAACGCTGGGTGAGCAGCAGCTCTGCACGGTGATACCAAGAACGGAGGCGATAGTCATGTGCATCGAGAAGGCTCGTTGGTCTAGGGGTATGATTCCTGCTTCGGTTGCAGGAGGTCCCGGGTTCAAATCCCGGACGAGCCCTCGCGTTTTGTGCAAACGTGTGGCGACTACCGGCATGCCGGCGGCTGTTCCGCGCATTTCCTGCCCTCCAGGTAAGCACAAAAACCAAGTAGCCGGTTCTGAAAGAGTTTCACGTATCATTTGAGCCATCTGCAGCCTGGTGGTTGGACGTTTGAAATTGATTTAAATGTTCACAGTGGAGATTGTACCAAGTGTCTTGTTGAGTGCGACGAAAAAGTGATTACGCCCGGAATCGAAACGGAGACCTTCTGCCTGTTAGGCAGACGTGATAACCGCTACACCACGGAAACTGCTAAGCTCTGAGATCCACATGTGACACAACTTGCAGGACGATCACAACTTTGGCGTAAAAATCACTTTGCGGAAACGCACAATGCAGGTATTTCGCATTCGTACGCAACAATCGACAGCACCCTTGCCTGTCTGAATGCCACCACGAATAAGAGCCCAAGAAGTCGTCGGACAAGCTCGCGGCCGAGTCCTCGGTAGCATCAGCTACTCTTGCTTTCCGTACGAGCCACCGTCAATTCGCGCAGTCGCTATTGCATATGATGTCACCAAAAGCAATCACTTCGTTAGCGGCAAGGAGCCCGGGCCCAGCGGTATAGTAAAAGACAACGATAAAAACAATCAAACCGCAACAGCCAGGGAGAACGCTGGGTGAGCAGCAGCTCTGCACGGTGATACCAAGAACGGAGGCGATAGTCATGTGCATCGAGAAGGCTCGTTGGTCTAGGGGTATGATTCCTGCTTTGGTTACAGGAGGTCCCGGGTTCAAATCCCGGACGAGCCCTCGCGTTTTGTGCAAACGTGTGGCGACTACCGGCATGCCGGCGGCTGTTCCGCGCATTTCCTGCCCTCCAGGTAAGCACAAAAACCAAGTAGCCGGTTCTGAAAGAGTTTCACGTATCATTTGAGCCATCTGCAGCCTGGTGGTTGGACGTTTGAAATTGATTTAAATGTTCACAGTAGAGATTGTAGCAAGTGTCTTGTTGAGTGCGACGAAAAAGTGATTACGCCCGGAATCGAAACGGAGACCTTCTGCCTGTTAGGCAGACGTGATAACCGCTACACCACGGAAACTGCTAAGCTCTGAGATCCACATGTGACACAACTTGCAGGACGATCACAACTTTGGCGTAAAAATCACTTTGCGGAAACGCACAATGCAGGTATTTCGCATTCGTACGCAACAATCGACAGCACCCTTGCCTGTCTGAATGCCACCACGAATAAGAGCCCAAGAAGTCGTCGGACAAGCTCGCGGCCGAGTCCTCGGTAGCATCAGCTACTCTTGCTTTCCGTACGAGCCACCGTCAATTCGCGCAGTCGCTATTGCATATGATGTCACCAAAAGCAATCACTTCGTTAGCGGCAAGGAGCCCGGGCCCAGCGGTAGCTCTACATGGAGGCACCAGCAGCCCCGACAGGCCGCCGCTGGCGCGCCGGCGCCCGGACCCGCGACCCCTAATGACGTTGCAGTCGATGTATTTCTTAATATCGCTTTTGGAAGAAGCAAGCCAGGTGTAAATCACACAGTATTTTACTGATGATCTGGAAACGCAAATTTAGAACAAGTAGAACATTATATAAAATTTGTTGTGTGGTCGAGCGGAACCCACCCTTCGCTCTTCCCAGATTATCGTTGCTGCACGGAATGATTGTTAAAGCACCGACGGCTTCAGAGTTCGTCTTCTCCAACGTTTGCTTTTGCAGTACATTCCGCAATCTTTTCGTTATGAGTCGTCTGTTTCGGTTTCCCGATGTAGTTTTGCTCACACCTCCCGACTTCTCTTAACCCCGAGCCACCACTAGCAGAAAATTCCGCACTGCAGTCCGGTCAATCTGCAGAGCTCGATAAGAGCATCGCGGTCGTTCCTGAGCTAATGAAACGGCCGTGTCTGTAGTTGTTCCCAGATGTCTCCCACAGAAACGGCCTCCCGGACGCCTGCATTACAGGAGTACGCCCCTACTCCCAGCCATACAATTGCATTTGAAAGCAGAATAACATGAGCTACAGAGCAACTCCGACTTTTGTGTCTGACCTACTTTTAATGATACTGTGGTCGGTTTAGTTACTACTATCGCCGCTGGATGAAGCAGACCAGTTGAAAGCCACACGGTATTCTTGTAATGAACAGGTAATGGAAATTTAGGTAAAACGATATAAAAAAAAGTTGCGTGGTGGAGCGACACATACAGTTGGCTCTTCGTAGATGATCATCGCTGCACGGAATAATTCTTAAGGCACCGACGCCTTCAGGAGTCGTGTTTGGAAGTTTTGCTTGCAGTATATTCGGCTATCTTTTCGTTATGAGTTGGTGTTTCGGATTCCCGGTGTTCTTTTGTTTAGTGCATTTGCCTTCCCTTGATGCTAAGAAAGCACATGACGAAAGTGAAACACCACCGTCTGTTCATCTGCAGAGCGCGATGAAATTATTCACTCTACATTCATTGCCTTTAATATTCTTTCCATCAGTGGTGGGCGCTGCCTTCAGAAAGCGCTTTTCTTTCTGATTTACATGAAAGTTTGTGTTCCTCGGAGCTGGACTGCTTGGGATTACCTTCACTGCCACCGGCAAGTGGCTCGTTGGTCTAGGGGTATGATTCCTGCTTTGGGTGCAGGAGGTCCCGGGTTCAAATCCCGGACGAGCCCTACCGTTTTGACCGTGCTGAAGAGTAGGTGGAGCTCACCCACGTTTGTAGCTCTGCAATGAAGAACAGATGCGTGCCGCAGCACGCTGTGTGTGGCCCTACGGTCATGAAGGGACCGTTTGATATGGCAAGAATCTGATACCAGTAAATTACATAGGTCGATTTCTGTAGAAGAGCCGACAGTAATCTTGCATGCAACGGAAAACAAAGGTTGTCTTTGCAGAACGTGTGCACCGTGAGTGGAGACGAAGCTCAATCGTGGAGCAGTCTACCTTCATCTGATTAGCGACAACGTCAACCAAAGAGTGGGATACAAGACTGAGCGTAGTTAAGAGTTTCTCACTATTAGTTACGTTCACACTTCAACAGAGTTGTGACAAGGCGAGTGCAAAGAGATCAGGAAAGCCAGTATGAAGCGAACTTGAAGTAGTCTTGAAGAAATGGATAGTAAATTTTGCAGGCCAGAATGGAGCTACGAGCGTTCTGAGTTACTGAATACCGGTGCACTATGGGAGCAAGAGCATTTGACAGTAAAATGAGGCGATATCGGTGTAGCACACGACATTTATTATCCCGCACACGCAGACGTGACGTTATCTCGGAAATGGAATCCGAAAACGGGTTTAAAAAAATGTCGTGCTTCCGCCCGGGATCGAACCGGGGACCTTCTGCGTGTAAAGCAGACGTGATAACCGCTACACCACGGAAACGACGGTTTTGCCGTTGTACTACCTGGAAAACCGTAGCTCCAACAGATTTTTCCTGCGTAAGCAAGGGCATCGGCTACGAGCTCCGTCCGATTCTAGAAGTTGCTATAGTAAAAGACAACGATAAAAACAATCAAACCGCAACAGCCAGGGAGAACGCTGGGTGAGCAGCAGCTCTGCACGGTGATACCAAGAACGGAGGCGATAGTCATGTGCATCGAGAAGGCTCGTTGGTCTAATTCTGGCTCTAGCTGCCGACGCGTACGGACGTGTCACCGTTGCTGCGTGTAGTCAGTGTTTCGCCAGTGGTTACCTTTGCGTTTCGGTGTTTTTGTGTTTTGTGATTTTCTTCGTGTGTAACTCGTGTTTTTTCTGCCTCCTTTGTTCTGTTTTTTTGTTTTCTACCGACGATTATTTGTTGTTTGCGGAGTTTTCGGTAATTACCGGAATCTCCCCTTGATTACTGCATAACATGGCTACAACTGTGAGGAAGAATACGCTGGTTTTTGCCTTCGCTAAGGAAACACGACGTGTTCAGCCGACTGCTCTGGAAATTCATGATTGGCTTGATCAGGTACTTGGCATAAATTCTGATATGGTGCATACCACTCAGCTAGATACTGACAACTACTGTGTTTTCGTAAAGTTTTTGGATCCCGTTTCGGTCGATAAAATTATTGGAAAATTCGGGTATCATGTCGAATTTTTGCATAGAGACGGCTCTACAAGTAAAGTGGCTATCAGGAGAGCTGATGCTCTTTATAGATCTGTGCGGGTGTTAAATTTACCTATCGAGATAGATAATGAGAAAATCAAGGTTGCCCTGTCTCAATATGGTGAGGTAAAGGATATAGTTAACGAACGTTGGTCGAAGCAATTTAAAATTCAGAGCTTCAATGGTATTCGTTCGGTAGAGATGGAAGTAAAGACGAATATCCCGTCTCATATAACTGTTGACGGGCATAAAGCACACGTGATTTATACTGGTCAAACCCCTACGTGCCATATATGCAATGAATCGGGTCATTTAAGGCAGGACTGTCCCCGTCGTGTCTTTGTACTAAAAACAAATTTAGTCCAACGCCGCAAGATGACCTTGAGCGAAGTTTTGGCAACCGATAACACGTCCAAACAGGGTGAGGGTTCGGATCCTGTACTTAGTACTGGAACTATTGCTGTTGAAGGCAGTGATTTTCCACCCCTGGTAACACGCTTCAATTGTGATTCCTCTGCCCGTGAGTTAGACGTACTAACCAAGAAACGACCACTTGAACATACAGATGATCATTCTGATGATGACACCTCCCGACAATCTCCTGCTGTACGTAAACAGAAAGCTGGCGATGAAAATCTGCATGTGCCCCAAGACGAAATGCAAGTAGATTTAATTGCAGTTTCTGATACATCTCGCTCACTGCCAGAAAATGCAACGGCAGCTGCCGACAGCGAGAAAGTAGAAGTCCCCCAAGCAGTGACAACTTGCCCAGCTGTAAACAGCGATAATCAGCTGTTTACCGACGGGAAGTTCGCGGAAGCGGTAGAACAACAACACCGCGACACCGCAACAGCACAGCAACCGGCACCAGAGTGTAAACAAGGGAAAGTGTTTACTCCTGAACCGGAAAATAAGCAAACACCGTCGCAAGCGTCACATCAACCGAAGGTAGCATGTAAACAGCAGGCAGTGTTTACAAACCAGGTCTCTCTAGACACTGCTGCTGAAGCGGCCGCGTCGAGTGTTGCCACAACAAAATCAGGTCAGGGTTTTCAGGGCGTCCACCGCCGTACGCTAAAACCACAACCGAATCTTACTGTTTCTCGCACCCAAGCCAAACAAAAAGCGGACAAGTCGGACGTAAAATCACAGAAAAATATACGATATGAAATTGTCAGAGAAGGTGCTCCAAATGAGCCTCCTGACACACTCAATGTAGAACAGCCCCTCAGTACTAAGGCGCGGGATGACAATGGCAGACAAACTAACGTTTAGCGACCATGTTACTAGGACTGCTACCAAGTTCTGAATGACTGTAGCTCTAAACCGGATTTCAGCATACCAAAAGTAGAACAGTTTTTTTTTTTTTTTTTTTTGACCAACTTTGTCCGTGGCCAATAGCAAGTTAGGGATGCAAGCATACTCTATCACAACGATCAATATAAATAAAATTCGAACCTCATTAAAGCTAGCTGCTCTAAAGGAATTTTTGTATGACTCTGGAACCGATATCGCTTTGCTACAGGAGGTTGTAACGACGGAATTTGTAATACCAGGATACACCGCAATTGTTAACGTATCTTGTGACACACATACAGGAACAGCGGTTCTGCTCAGGGAAGGGATTCCCGTATCTCAAGTGGAGCGGTTGGAATCTGGAAGGGCAATTAGTATTAACGTTTTAGGTACCACATTGATTAACTTATACGCGCCCTCAGGAAATAGTAATAGACAGGACAGGGCAGCATTTTATAAAGAGGAACTTATTTATTTATTACGTCGAAACCCAAACAGTTTTATAATGGGCGGTGATTTTAACTGCGTGTTAAATCGTAAAGATCAACAACCACATTTTAACGGTTCTTTAGAACTTAAACGCCTAGTAATCGACCTAAAACTAAAGGACGCATGGGAACTAAAATATCCAACGAAGGTTGAATATACGTATATAACACAGTCTTCGCGCAGTAGAATAGACAGAATCTATGTTTCCCAAAACTTGGAAAGATGTCTACTAAATTCAGAAATCGTACCTGTATATTTTAGTGACCACTGCAGTATGAAGGCGTGCGTTAATTTAGCTCCACAGCCGATTCAGATTTTTAGGAACCAGTGGCAGCTAAATGTTTCTCTCTTAAAAGAGCAAGATTTGGCAGACGCGGTATCGGATGCGTGGACCTTATGTCTGCGATCGATCGACAGGCACCCCATAGTATTAGACTGGTGGCTTAAGGTTGCAAAGCCGAGACTGAGAAAAGTGTGTATCAGATACAGCAGAGAAAGAGCGTGGGAGTTAAAAAACAGTATGGAATTTTATTACAGTTTGTTGCGAGACCTCTATGAACAGGCAAACGTGTCAACCATTAGATTACAAGACATCAGACACACCAAAGCGAAATTACTCGCCATTAAACGACAACAGATGGAAGGTTTAAAACTGAAGTCAAAGGCGAAGTCGGTGGTAGATGATGAAACAACATCCTTATATCATCTGCTTCGGCATGCAAAGAATAGGCGACGCACTGTTATTAGTGAACTTAAAACCCCCAATGGGACAACACTGACGTCTCAGAAGGAGATTCTAAATGCAGTATACCAGTACTACTATGCATTATATTCCTCCAGCCCACCTCACGAGGGGTCTCTGCAAGAGTTTCTCAGTGTTTTATCCCCACAGTTGACAAGTTCTGAAAACGACGAAATCATTTCTGAAGTCAGTAACGAAGAGGTTCGTGAGACAATAACCAAGTCCCCGATGAATAAATCTGCTGGACCCGACGGACTCCCTGTAGAATTTTACAGAAAGTTCTGGTTTTTAATTGGTGACACGTTTACATGCATTGTCAATGAGATTTTTAACGAGCAGACGATACCTGCAGATTTTAAAGACAGCAAAATTGTACTTCTACCGAAAAACAAAGGGACGAAAAGTTTAAACAATTACCGCCCTATTTCACTTTTAAACTCTGACTACAAAATAGTATGCAGGATTTTAAAAAAGAGACTTTCCCCTCTGACCGACAAATTAATTAGTCAACATCAGTCATGTGCAGCAAATAGAAGTATTTTTAATACGATTTCTGAATATAGAGACATCATCGCCTTAGCATCGGTTTCTAATATCAAATGTGCTTTACTTTTTATAGATTTTACTAAGGCTTTCGACTCGGTGAATCACCGCTTCCTATTTGAGGTACTGACAAAAATGGGACTCGTCCACAAAACAGTTAATGTTATAAAAAACGTTGCTACTGGTCTGAACGCTAAATTAGCTGTCAACTGTCAGCTGACGCGGCAAATTCAAATAAACCGTGGCATCCCACAGGGAAGTCCATTATCTATGTTTTTGTTTGTTGTGTCGTTAGAGCCCTTTTTAAGAAGTGTTCATGAAAGGTTAAAGGGCATAACTATAACTGGCAGGAAAACTGTAGTGAGAGCCTATGCTGACGATGTTGGTGTCGTCATAAGAGGGCAAGATGATGTAATTCGACTAGGGGCCATTCTTCAAAACTACTGCCACGCATCGGGTGCGACAACAAACGAAAATAAAAGTACAATCCTGGGAATGCGGGGTCTTGAACGGATACAAATCGATTGGGCGAAGTCAGTTACCACACATAAAACCCTGGGGACAATCCTGACGGCATGTCCAATGAGGATGACAGCCCTCAATTGGAAAGAGGTTTTAACAAAGATTCAAGGGGGACTTATTGAGAACTCACAACGACTTATGAACCAGGTTCGGAGGGTCAGGTTCATTAACTTATGCATTCTCTCAAAGGCATTCTATATGGCACAAGTTTTTCCCTTGCCGAAGTTGATAGCTCAGAAAATAATGTCGAGGGTTGCAAATTTCTTATGGAAGGGGGAAATCTTCAGGGTTAACCTAAGAACTGCGACTTTACATCCTAGAAATGGAGGCCTCGGACTGGTGGACATACGCAATAAAGCTTCTGCGCTTTTCATAAAAAGGTCTTTAAACATATTTCACGCCAACCCCGGCAGTATTACTACACAATTGTTTAAATGTGTCCAACCAGAAAGCCTTCAACCACCGGCAGACGTACAAAAAATTAACCCCCGACTGCGATACGTTAGGATCTTATACACAGAATTGAGCTATGTTAACGAGAAACTCAGAACTTCACTGCACATTACAGCCAGAGATATCATGAGACAAAGACAACAATATGAAGGACAAAATAAAATTGCCACGAAATATATGAGTCACAACTGGGATGCAATTTGGGAGAATATTAGTTTTAACGGGCTCAATTCAGATGTGGTAACGGCATGGTACAAAGCCGTCAATAATATTGTCAGCACCAACGAGCGGCTTTATAAAATTGGGAAAGCTGAAACTCCCTTATGTCAGAAATGTAACCTAGTTGACACTGTGATTCATAGATTTACGTGTGCTGGCAATCTCAACAATTGGCATTGGCTCAGGAAAAGTCTTGCACTACTGCAACGAACGTCACCCAATTCCATTACTCCTATGGTGCTTTTCAGACCTGAAACTAAATATTACCCGAAAACCAAAAATAATGCAATACACTGGTTAATGGGACAGTTTGTCCATTACATTATCAATAAAATAGGTGGTGACGACGAAACGGAATTCAAGCTTTTTATGCAAATGGAGTACAGCAACATTCAGCAATATGCAGACCACAGGAAAATGTATGGAAACATGTTGATCATTTTATTCGAACGAATAGGTGTTGGTTAAAGCGCACAGTCTAACACTAAATGTACTATTTTAGGGGTAATGAAGAAGTGAAGTATGAATCTACGTTCAAGATGAAGGAAATGCCTCTTCTTTTATCCATTCATGTTACGTCTGCCCCCCAATAAGTGTCTCATAAATGCTCGCTGTATATTGCAGTATAATCACATGTTTCTTACTCGAATGTCTGTTGACTGAAAACTCGAATGACGGCTTTGCAATTGGATCTCACCCCCAGATGTCGTACAATCAGTGCTCCTTACCACAATAAAGAGAGCAGGCGAAAAATATACACTATACCCGCTTTTCTATAACAATTAAAATGCACTGAAGGAGCAATTCGGTGGGAGTGATGGTGGGGGCATCGTGGCCAGGCCTCGAGTTCTTTGACCCCTGCCCTCTCTGTCCCCGTCATGCGCCTCCTGATATGCATCCTTATAAAAAACAATAAAAAGCGGTCCAAGGCGCCAGACAAAAGGAAAAGTGGCTAGGATACCTGGCTTTAAAAAAATGAGAAACAAAAGTGGTTAAAAAAAAATTTAGCTCAGTGGTAGAGCACTGCTCTAATAAACAAAAAAAAAAAAAGACTTTGCTCGGCTGACGCGAAAGCTGACGCTTGGAAATCGCCCTTATGTAAAGGACAGGCACTATAAACGGCTGTGAGAGGTGAGGTGTGGCAAAAAAACAAAAAAAATAAAAAAAAAAAAGTTGGTCTAGGGGTATGATTCCTGCTTCGGTTGCAGGAGGTCCCGGGTTCAAATCCCGGACGAGCCCTCGCGTTTTGTGCAAACGTGTGGCGACTACCGGCATGCCGGCGGCTGTTCCGCGCATTTCCTGCCCTCCAGGTAAGCACAAAAACCAAGTAGCCGGTTCTGAAAGAGTTTCACGTATCATTTGAGCCATCTGCAGCCTGGTGGTTGGACGTTTGAAATTGATTTAAATGTTCACAGTAGAGATTGTAGCAAGTGTCTTGTTGAGTGCGACGAAAAAGTGATTACGCCCGGAATCGAAACGGAGACCTTCTGCCTGTTAGGCAGACGTGATAACCGCTACACCACGGAAACTGCTAAGCTCTGAGATCCACATGTGACACAACTTGCAGGACGATCACAACTTTGGCGTAAAAATCACTTTGCGGAAACGCACAATGCAGGTATTTCGCATTCGTACGCAACAATCGACAGCACCCTTGCCTGTCTGAATGCCACCACGAATAAGAGCCCAAGAAGTCGTCGGACAAGCTCGCGGCCGAGTCCTCGGTAGCATCAGCTACTCTTGCTTTCCGTACGAGCCACCGTCAATTCGCGCAGTCGCTATTGCATATGATGTCACCAAAAGCAATCACTTCGTTAGCGGCAAGGAGCCCGGGCCCAGCGGTAGCTCTACATGGAGGCACCAGCAGCCCCGACAGGCCGCCGCTGGCGCGCCGGCGCCCGGACCCGTGACCCCTAATGACGTTGCAGTCGATGTATTTCTTAATATCGCTTTTGGAAGAAGCAAGCCAGGTGTAAATCACACAGTATTTTACTGATGATCTGGAAACGCAAATTTAGAACAAGTAGAACATTATATAAAATTTGTTGTGTGGTCGAGCGGAACCCACCCTTCGCTCTTCCCAGATTATCGTTGCTGCACGGAATGATTGTTAAAGCACCGACGGCTTCAGAGTTCGTCTTCTCCAACGTTTGCTTTTGCAGTACATTCCGCAATCTTTTCGTTATGAGTCGTCTGTTTCGGTTTCCCGATGTAGTTTTGCTCACACCTCCCGACTTCTCTTAACCCCGAGCCACCACTAGCAGAAAATTCCGCACTGCAGTCCGGTCAATCTGCAGAGCTCGATAAGAGCATCGCGGTCGTTCCTGAGCTAATGAAACGGCCGTGTCTGTAGTTGTTCCCAGATGTCTCCCACAGAAACGGCCTCCCGGACGCCTGCATTACAGGAGTACGCCCCTACTCCCAGCCATACAATTGCATTTGAAAGCAGAATAACATGAGCTACAGAGCAACTCCGACTTTTGTGTCTGACCTACTTTTAATGATACTGTGGTCGGTTTAGTTACTACTATCGCTGCTGGACGAAGCAGACCAGTTGAAAGCCACACGGTATTCTTGTAACGAACAGGTAATGGAAATTTAGGTAAAACGATATCAAAAAAAGTTGCGTGGTGGAGCGACACATACAGTTGGCTCTTCGTAGATGATCATTGCTGCACGGAATAATTCTTAAGGCACCGACGCCTTCAGGAGTCGTGTTTGGAAGTTTTGCTTGCAGTATATTCGGCTATCTTTTCGTTATGAGTTGGTGTTTCGGATTCCCGGTGTTCTTTTGTTTAGTGCATTTGCCTTCCCTTGATGCTAAGAAAGCACATGACGAAAGTGAAACACAACCGTCTGTTCATCTGCAGAGCGCGATGAAATTATTCACTCTACATTCATTGCCTTTAATATTCTTTCCATCAGTGGTGGGCGCTGCCTTCAGAAAGCGCTTTTCTTTCTGATTTACATGAAAGTTTGTGTTCCTCGGAGCTGGACTGCTTGGGATTACCTTCACTGCCACCGGCAAGTGGCTCGTTGGTCTACATTCTGGCTTTAGCCGTCGCCGCGGTCGGACGTGCTTGTTGTTTACTCCGCGTACGTTAGCGCTATCGCCGGTGTTTGGTGTTTACGTGAAGTTAGCTGTACATTTTCGCTGTTATTTTTTGAGTGGTGTCTCTGATAAGTGTTTTTATAGTGCTTTCGTCCGTTCCACGTTTCGTGCTTCGCCGCAATTTCGGTTGTTGCCGGAATTTCGTCGGAACCGACGACCATGTCTGACACCGTCAGGAAGAATACTTTAGTCTTCTCGTTCGAGAAAGAAACACGGCCGGTCCAACCCACTGCGCTGGAAATCCACGATTGGCTGACTGAGGTAATCGGTATAAATTCTGACTCTGTTCATACCACGCAATTAGATGCTGAAAAATACTGTGTTTTTGTTAAATTTCTGAACTCAGTGACAGTCGATAAGTTGCTTGCAAAATGGGGTAATTCCGTCGAATTTGTTCATCGAGACGGTTCAAAAAGTAATGTCTCTGTACGAAAAGCTGATATCATGTACACCAATGTCAGGATTTTGAATGTTCCAATTGAAATTGATAATCAGTTGATCAAGGACGCTCTATCTAAATATGGCGAAGTTAAATCTATCTATAACGAAAGATGGTCGAAGCTATACAAGATACAGTGTTTTAATGGCATTAGATCCGTTGAAATGGAGGTGAAAGCCAACATTCCGTCCCATATATCCGTTGCAGGCCATAAAGCACATGTTGTGTATTCTGGTCAGGAGCGCACGTGCAATATTTGCAATGAGACAGGTCATTTCCGACAAGATTGTCCGCGCCGTGTTTTTGTTCTTCGGAACAATCTAACACAGCGTCAAAAACTGACCCTCAGCGATGTCTTACCAAATAGCACTTCCCTTCTTTCGGTTAACGACAGTGGTGCATGTACTTCTGCAGTGCCCGCCATAACTACTACGGAGTTCCCTCCCCTGAGCGTCATTACATCACACCCTTCTGTTCCCGATTGCGATCTCCAGAATAAGAAGCGACCGTTGGAAACGACCGATGACGGTTCGGACGGCGAGTCCGCCCGTAATTCGCCTTCCACCCGCAAGCAGAAGCAGTGTAATGCGGATGTGCTCGAGGAAACAAACAGTACATGTATTGACGTGACGACAGCCGCTGAGGCAACCCGGCCGCTGTCGGCGGCTGAACAGGTACAAACGGTCCACGGAGGGGACGCAGTAACGATTGTCGCGGAGACGGAAGAGGCGCACTCCGAAGCACAAGAGGTGACGGAGCGGAACCCAACTCAAGAACTTACAGACCCACAAACCGCCGACTCAGTCAGTGCTCTGGAGCTAGTGACGGAAGAACAAGGAAATGGCACTCGTAAAAAGGACGCTGTTGGGGCAGCTTCGGTCACAACGGTGGTAAAGATAGACAATCCGAATGACGGCGCGTTGAACCAAGATGTCCGAAGACGCCGACTCAAACCGCAACCTACTCTCAAAGCTTTCCGTAACCAAAGCAAACAACAACCAGCACAAGAGGAAGCGACGGCCAAGAACGTCTTGTATGAAATCATCACGGAAAGACCTAAGGAGGTACCTTCAAGTGACATTAGTGATGCAAAGCCCCTCGGTAAAACTAAAACCCGAGATGTTCGGAATCCTGCACCAAAATGAGGCTGTAAGATGAAAAAAAAAAAAAAAGGATTTTGTTGAACCAGTTTCGTTTCTAATTGTACTACTGTCTTAGTCATATTTCAGAGGAACCAGATGAAGTGTTTACCGAGCTTCAAATACTGACTCTTCTTTTAGATGTTTGTTTAAGCGGAGTCGTTTCTCCCTTCTAGAAGCTGCACATCTCTTTTCTTTTTTTTTATTAATATTTTGTTATCTTTTTAATCACTTATTTACTTTTTATGCAAACTAAATGTCCCAGGCATATACAATTACGACTATCAATATTAACAGGCTTACATCCGTGACTAAAGTTACAGCGCTCAAGGATTATTTATATGAGTCAGGGACGGACATTGCTTTCCTACAGGAAGTAGTGCTGACTAATCTTACAGTGCCTGGATATTTGGCGATTTTAAATGTCTCACTTGACACCAACGTCGGTACAGCAATTTTAGTCAGGGAGGGGATTCCTGTCTCGGATATCGAGAGGTTGGACTCCGGCAGAGCGATAGGTATAAAAGTCTTTGGTTCTACCCTTATCAATCTGTATGCCCCTTCTGGCACATCCAATAGAATGGAAAGAGCACAGTTCTATAAAGAAGAAATCATTTATTTATTACGGAAAAACCCAAAAGATCTTATAATAGGCGGTGATTTTAATTGTGTGATAAATAAGAAAGACCAGGTTCCGAATTTTAATAACTGCAATGAACTGAAGCGTTTCGTCACTGTTTTACAGCTTAAAGATGCTTGGGAAATAATGTATCCCACATTTGTGGCATTTACATTCCTAGGTCCTCACTCACGTAGCAGGATCGACAGACTCTACATATCGCAAAGTCTAGTTAGCTCCTTCATTAAAGCAGAGACGATTCCAGTTTACTTTTCTGATCATAGCTCCGTGCTAGCTTCCATCAACCTTACTGCGCAACCCACTCGCCGTTTTAGAAGTTCATGGCACCTTAATACGTCACTGATGCAGGACGACGGATTAGAAGAAAGTTTGACAGAAGCGTGGGCATTGTGCCTCCGCTCTGCAGATAGACACGTCTCAGTACTAGACTGGTGGTGCAACAGGGCAAAGCCTAAACTGAGAAAAGTTCTCATCCAGTATAGTGTACAACGATCGAAAGACTTGAAAAATTCCATAGAATTTTATTATACCATGCTGCGAAATTTATATGAGCAGGCAAACACTTCCAACGTCCGTCTGGCAGATATCAAGCAAACTAAGGCCAAATTGCTCAGTCTTAAAAGACAGCAGATGGAGGGTCTGAAATTAAAATCCAAGGCTAAGACAGTCGTGGAGGATGAACATGCTTCCTTGTACCATCTACTGAAGCACGAAAGAAACAGGAGACGCACCTTCATTGATGGACTTCAGTCTGAAACTGGCGAGACACTCACGACTCAGAGAGACATCGTCAATGCAGTGCACAAATATTACGAAGACCTATACACTGCCAACCCGGTATGTGAAGAGTCCTTCGATGAGTTCCTTAGTTCCATAGCTCCACAGGTCTCGGACGAGGAAAACGAAGACCTTCTCGTTGAGTGTACTAACGAAGATATCCACAGAATCATCTGCAAATCTCCTCTGAGGAAATCGCCGGGACCGGATGGTTTGCCTGTTGAATTTTATAAACGATACTGGCCACTGATTGGTGACATGTTTACCCGAATGACGAACGAGGTGCTTCAGGGAAAGCATTTACCTGCTGTTTTTAAAGAGAGCACAATAGTACTAATCCCAAAAAATGCTGCAAAAAGAAAGCTCAACAACTTTCGTCCTATCTCCCTGTTAAACTCCGATTATAAAATCATCGGCAGAATTTTAAACAACAGACTCTCACAGTTGGCCAAAAAGATAGTAAGTCCATACCAGTCCTGTGTGCCTACCAAGAGCATTTTCAAAAGCATAGCTGAATATAGAGATATAATTGCAATCACTGCTGTGACCACCATAAAATGTGCTATCATGTTTATTGACTTCCAGAAAGCATTTGATCGTGTGGATCATAGATTCCTTAGTGCCACACTGAACAAAATAGGTTTTAATGAGCGAGTCGTAAGTGTGATCAGAAATGTTGCAACAGGCATCAGCGCTTGTATATCAGTTAACTGCCAGAGGACAAAGCAGATTCAGATCAGGCGCGGCGTTCCTCAAGGAAGCCCCCTCTCCATGTTCCTATTCGTGCTTTCATTAGAACCTTTCCTCCGCAGTGTTCATGCCACTCTAACTGGCATCACATTATCTGGTCACCGAACAGTCATAAACGCCTATGCCGATGATGTCGGAGTCGTCCTGCGAAATCCCGACGACATTTTGAAATTGGAAACGCTAATTAAAAAGTACTGTAGAGTCTCCGGAGCAGGTGTCAACGCAAACAAAAGCAAACTCCTAAACCTGCGGGGTTTTCAACATACCACCTTAGCCTGGGCCACAATGGTCACCCAATGCAAAGCACTAGGAATAACACTGACACCTTGTCCGTTAAAAATGGCAGCTATCAATTGGAGAAATACGTCGGGACAACTTCTTGGAACAACAAGAGAAAACCTCCACCGTAACATGAACCAAGTTCAGAGGGTGATTTTCATTAACCACTGCATTCTCTCCAGGAGTTACTTTATAGCACAGATCTTCCCACTACCGAAAATGATTGGAAAAAAGATAATGTCTACCATTGCCAGCTATCTTTGGAGAGGGGATATATTCAGAGTCGACGCAAAAACTGCGACCTTAGATCCCAGGAATGGAGGTTTGGGGTTAGTTGACATCAGAAATAAGGCGTCTGCGCTTTTTATAAAAAGGACCGCCACTATCCTTAGCGACCACGCTGATAGCATTACAACTAAATTATTTGAAGTTGTCAGGCCTGCCAGTTTACAGGCGCCGGTGAATGTGCAAAAAATAAATAACCGGCTCCAGTACGTTCGTGTATATTTTGTGGAATTCAGCTATCTCGGCGGTGTCATCATCAACTCACGACGGATCACGGCCCGCGATATTCTGTCCCATCGAAAGAAAATGGAGGGGAGAAACAAATTGGAAAGTAAATACCCACACACTGATTGGGACGCCATATGGAAAAATATTAATATGCGTGGTCTACCATCGGACGTCAAGTCAGCGTGGTATAAAACAGTGAATGAGACCGTAAGCACCAATGAAAGGTTACATGCAATCGGCGTTAGCGACACGAACCTATGTCTCAAATGTAAATTGATCGACACGTTAGTGCACAGATTCACGTGCGGTGGCAATCTACAACTCTGTAATTGGATTAGGGAACAACTGGCTTTTCTTACGAGATCTTCGGTGGAAAATTTTCCCCCTGTTACATTCCTCAGGCCTCAGACTTGCTATTTTCCAGCAGCAAAAAACAACTCGGTCCATTGGTTAATGGGACACTATGTGAATTACGTAATTAATCACCTGGGAAATGACAATTCCACTGATTTTTACATGTACTTGAAGTGTGCTTTTTATAACGCCCTGAAATATAAAGACCACAAGAAAAACTACGGCAATATGCTTAAAATTGTATTCGAGCGACTGGGCATTGGTTGACAAGCCAACGAGATAAACAAAAATCGTTTATTTAAGCGAAACGACGCTTAAACAAAAACAATTGGGGAGAAGTACAATTTTACAGTTTCTTATTACAATCACTTATCCTCTGCTGGCAAAGAAGGCTATTTTGTTTATTGCACAGAAGAAGCCGAAGCCGAAAGCCAGTATCGCAGGGTTAAAGATAAATTGTTTTCTTATACATTCATTTTATGACTGAGAAGGAAGTCTCATTTGTTTCCATGGAAGGGAAAAAATAAAAAAAAAAAAAAAAAAAAGCGGTCTAAGGCGCCAGATTTAAGCTCTGGTTCCCGAAAAAAAAAATAAAAACAAAAAAAAAATGGATAAGACGTCGGACTAAAAAAAAAAAATGGATAAGGCGT
Organism: Schistocerca gregaria; assembly: GCF_023897955.1. Classification (NCBI taxonomy): domain Eukaryota; kingdom Metazoa; phylum Arthropoda; class Insecta; order Orthoptera; family Acrididae; genus Schistocerca; species Schistocerca gregaria. The sequence goes on along the minus strand of NC_064921.1, from coordinate 715,981,304 downwards.
CGGACTTTGCATCTGAAGATTACAGGTTCGAATAAAAAAAAAAAAAAAAAAAAATGGATAAGGCGTCGGACTTCGGATCTGAAGATTACAGGTTCGAATGCTGTCACGCTCGTGTTTTCCAGTTCTGAAAAAGAAACATACCGTTTTAATGTAGCAATTGAGCAGTACGAAACCGTCTGAATGTTGCTGTTGACCATATTTTGCTTGGAGATGCTCATGAGCTTGAAACACACACAGCAAGACCGGTGTTAACTAGCGAAATGGTCGGCAGAGTGCCGACACCGCGAGTTTTGACTGGCACTTGCACATCTAAAACAACGTCGGAAAGTAACTCTTTCGGCTTTTGAGTCACATAAAGTATGTGTGTTAATTTTGACGCCACTATCTCTGCTTGTTGTCATGCAAAAAAAAAAGTAAAAAAAAAAAAAGGGGTATGATTCCTGCTTTGGGTGCAGGAGGTCCCGGGTTCAAATCCCGGACGAGCCCTACCGTTTTGACCGTGCTGAAGAGTAGGTGCAGTTCACCCACGTTTGTAGCTCTGCAATGAAGAACAGATGCGTGCCGCAGCACGCTGTGTGTGGCCCTACGGTCATGAAGGGACCGTTTGATATGGCAAGAATCTGATACCAGTAAATTACATAGGTCGATTTCTGTAGAAGAGCCGACAGTAATCTTGCATGCAACGGAAAACAAAGGTTGTCTTTGCAGAACGTGTGCACCGTGAGTGGAGACGAAGCTCAATCGTGGAGCAGTCTACCTTCATCTGATTAGCGACAACGTCAACCAAAGAGTGGGATACAAGACTGAGCGTAGTTAAGAGTTTCTCACTATTAGTTACGTTCACACTTCAACAGAGTTGTGACAAGGCGAGTGCAAAGAGATCAGGAAAGCCAGTATGAAGCGAACTTGAAGTAGTCTTGAAGAAATGGATAGTAAATTTTGCAGGCCAGAATGGAGCTACGAGCGTTCTGAGTTACTGAATACCGGTGCACTATGGGAGCAAGAGCATTTGACAGTAAAATGAGGCGATATCGGTGTAGCACACGACATTTATTATCCCGCACACGCAGACGTGACGTTATCTCGGAAATGGAATCCGAAAACGGGTTTAAAAAAAGTCGTGCTTCCGCCCGGGATCGAAGCGGGGACCTTCTGCGTGTAAAGCAGACGTGATAACCGCTACACCACGGAAACGACGGTTTTGCCGTTGTACTACCTGGAAAACCGTAGCTCCAACAGATTTTTCCTGCGTAAGCAAGGGCATCGGCTACGAGCTCCGTCCGATTCTAGAAGTTGCTATAGTAAAAGACAACGATAAAAACAATCAAACCGCAACAGCCAGGGAGAACGCTGGGTCAGCAGCAGCTCTGCACGGTGATACCAAGAACGGAGGCGATAGTCATGTGCATCGAGAAGGCTCGTTGGTCTAGGGGTATGATTCCTGCTTCGGTTGCAGGAGGTCCCGGGTTCAAATCCCGGACGAGCCCTCGCGTTTTGTGCAAACGTGTGGCGACTACCGGCATGCCGGCGGCTGTTCCGCGCATTTCCTGCCCTCCAGGTAAGCACAAAAACCAAGTAGCCGGTTCTGAAAGAGTTTCACGTATCATTTGAGCCATCTGCAGCCTGGTGGTTGGACGTTTGAAATTGATTTAAATGTTCACAGTAGAGATTGTAGCAAGTGTCTTGTTGAGTGCGACGAAAAAGTGATTACGCCCGGAATCGAAACGGAGACCTTCTGCCTGTTAGGCAGACGTGATAACCGCTACACCACGGAAACTGCTAAGCTCTGAGATCCACATGTGACACAACTTGCAGGACGATCACAACTTTGGCGTAAAAATCACTTTGCGGAAACGCACAATGCAGGTATTTCGCATTCGTACGCAACAATCGACAGCACCCTTGCCTGTCTGAATGCCACCACGAATAAGAGCCCAAGAAGTCGTCGGACAAGCTCGCGGCCGAGTCCTCGGTAGCATCAGCTACTCTTGCTTTCCGTACGAGCCACCGTCAATTCGCGCAGTCGCTATTGCATATGATGTCACCAAAAGCAATCACTTCGTTAGCGGCAAGGAGCCCGGGCCCAGCGGTAGCTCTACATGGAGGCACCAGCAGCCCCGACAGGCCGCCGCTGGCGCGCCGGCGCCCGGACCCGCGACCCCTAATGACGTTGCAGTCGATGTATTTCTTAATATCGCTTTTGGAAGAAGCAAGCCAGGTGTAAATCACACAGTATTTTACTGATGATCTGGAAACGCAAATTTAGAACAAGTAGAACATTATATAAAATTTGTTGTGTGGTCGAGCGGAACCCACCCTTCGCTCTTCCCAGATTATCGTTGCTGCACGGAATGATTGTTAAAGCACCGACGGCTTCAGAGTTCGTCTTCTCCAACGTTTGCTTTTGCAGTACATTCCGCAATCTTTTCGTTATGAGTCGTCTGTTTCGGTTTCCCGATGTAGTTTTGCTCACACCTCCCGACTTCTCTTAACCCCGAGCCACCACTAGCAGAAAATTCCGCACTGCAGTCCGGTCAATCTGCAGAGCTCGATAAGAGCATCGCGGTCGTTCCTGAGCTAATGAAACGGCCGTGTCTGTAGTTGTTCCCAGATGTCTCCCACAGAAACGGCCTCCCGGACGCCTGCATTACAGGAGTACGCCCCTACTCCCAGCCATACAATTGCATTTGAAAGCAGAATAACATGAGCTACAGAGCAACTCCGACTTTTGTGTCTGACCTACTTTTAATGATACTGTGGTCGGTTTAGTTACTACTATCGCTGCTGGACGAAGCAGACCAGTTGAAAGCCACACGGTATTCTTGTAACGAACAGGTAATGGAAATTTAGGTAAAACGATATCAAAAAAAGTTGCGTGGTGGAGCGACACATACAGTTGGCTCTTCGTAGATGATCATTGCTGCACGGAATAATTCTTAAGGCACCGACGCCTTCAGGAGTCGTGTTTGGAAGTTTTGCTTGCAGTATATTCGGCTATCTTTTCGTTATGAGTTGGTGTTTCGGATTCCCGGTGTTCTTTTGTTTAGTGCATTTGCCTTCCCTTGATGCTAAGAAAGCACATGACGAAAGTGAAACACCACCGTCTGTTCATCTGCAGAGCGCGATGAAATTATTCACTCTACATTCATTGCCTTTAATATTCTTTCCATCAGTGGTGGGCGCTGCCTTCAGAAAGCGCTTTTCTTTCTGATTTACATGAAAGTTTGTGTTCCTCGGAGCTGGACTGCTTGGGATTACCTTCACTGCCACCGGCAAGTGGCTCGTTGGTCTAGGGGTATGATTCCTGCTTTGGGTGCAGGAGGTCCCGGGTTCAAATCCCGGACGAGCCCTACCGTTTTGACCGTGCTGAAGAGTAGGTGGAGCTCACCCACGTTTGTAGCTCTGCAATGAAGAACAGATGCGTGCCGCAGCACGCTGTGTGTGGCCCTACGGTCATGAAGGGACCGTTTGATATGGCAAGAATCTGATACCAGTAAATTACATAGGTCGATTTCTGTAGAAGAGCCGACAGTAATCTTGCATGCAACGGAAAACAAAGGTTGTCTTTGCAGAACGTGTGCACCGTGAGTGGAGACGAAGCTCAATCGTGGAGCAGTCTACCTTCATCTGATTAGCGACAACGTCAACCAAAGAGTGGGATACAAGACTGAGCGTAGTTAAGAGTTTCTCACTATTAGTTACGTTCACACTTCAACAGAGTTGTGACAAGGCGAGTGCAAAGAGATCAGGAAAGCCAGTATGAAGCGAACTTGAAGTAGTCTTGAAGAAATGGATAGTAAATTTTGCAGGCCAGAATGGAGCTACGAGCGTTCTGAGTTACTGAATACCGGTGCACTATGGGAGCAAGAGCATTTGACAGTAAAATGAGGCGATATCGGTGTAGCACACGACATTTATTATCCCGCACACGCAGACGTGACGTTATCTCGGAAATGGAATCCGAAAACGGGTTTAAAAAAAGTCGTGCTTCCGCCCGGGATCGAACCGGGGACCTTCTGCGTGTAAAGCAGACGTGATAACCGCTACACCACGGAAACGACGGTTTTGCCGTTGTACTACCTGGAAAACCGTAGCTCCAACAGATTTTTCCTGCGTAAGCAAGGGCATCGGCTACGAGCTCCGTCCGATTCTAGAAGTTGCTATAGTAAAAGACAACGATAAAAACAATCAAACCGCAACAGCCAGGGAGAACGCTGGGTGAGCAGCAGCTCTGCACGGTGATACCAAGAACGGAGGCGATAGTCATGTGCATCGAGAAGGCTCGTTGGTCTAGGGGTATGATTCCTGCTTCGGGTGCAGGAGGTCCCAGGTTCAAATCCCGGACGAGCCCTTGCGTTTTGTGCAAACGTGTGGCGACTACCGGCATGCCGGCGGCTGTTCCGCGCATTTCCTGCCCTCCAGGTAAGCACAAAAACCAAGTAGCCGGTTCTGAAAGAGTTTCACGTATCATTTGAGCCATCTGCAGCCTGGTGGTTGGACGTTTGAAATTGATTTAAATGTTCACAGTAGAGATTGTAGCAAGTGTCTTGTTGAGTGCGACGAAAAAGTGATTACGCCCGGAATCGAAACGGAGACCTTCTGCCTGTTAGGCAGACGTGATAACCGCTACACCACGGAAACTGCTAAGCTCTGAGATCCACATGTGACACAACTTGCAGGACGATCACAACTTTGGCGTAAAAATCACTTTGCGGAAACGCACAATGCAGGTATTTCGCATTCGTACGCAACAATCGACAGCACCCTTGCCTGTCTGAATGCCACCACGAATAAGAGCCCAAGAAGTCGTCGGACAAGCTCGCGGCCGAGTCCTCGGTAGCATCAGCTACTCTTGCTTTCCGTACGAGCTACCGTCAATTCGCGCAGTCGCTATTGCATATGATGTCACCAAAAGCAATCACTTCGTTAGCGGCAAGGAGCCCGGGCCCAGCGGTAGCAGTAGCTCTACATGGAGGCACCAGCAGCCCCGACAGGCCGCCGCTGGCGCGCCGGCGTCCGGACCCGCGACCCCTAATGACGTTGCAGTCGATGTATTTCTTAATATCGCTTTTGGAAGAAGCAAGCCAGGTGTAAATCACACAGTATTTCACTGATGATCTGGAAACGCAAATTTAGAACAAGTAGAACATTATATAAAATTTGTTGTGTGGTCGAGCGGAACCCACCCTTCGCTCTTCCCAGATTATCGTTGCTGCACGGAATGATTGTTAAAGCACCGACGGCTTCAGAGTTCGTCTTCTCCAACGTTTGCTTTTGCAGTACATTCCGCAATCTTTTCGTTATGAGTCGTCTGTTTCGGTTTCCCGATGTAGTTTTGCTCACACCTCCCGACTTCTCTTAACCCCGAGCCACCACTAGCAGAAAATTCCGCACTGCAGTCCGGTCAATCTGCAGAGCTCGATAAGAGCATCGCGGTCGTTCCTGAGCTAATGAAACGGCCGTGTCTGTAGTTGTTCCCAGATGTCTCCCACAGAAACGGCCTCCCGGACGCCTGCATTACAGGAGTACGCCCCTACTCCCAGCCATACAATTGCATTTGAAAGCAGAATAACATGAGCTACAGAGCAACTCCGACTTTTGTGTCTGACCTACTTTTAATGATACTGTGGTCGGTTTAGTTACTACTATCGCTGCTGGACGAAGCAGACCAGTTGAAAGCCACACGGTATTCTTGTAACGAACAGGTAATGGAAATTTAGGTAAAACGATATCAAAAAAAGTTGCGTGGTGGAGCGACACATACAGTTGGCTCTTCGTAGATGATCATTGCTGTACGGAATAATTCTTAAGGCACCGACGCCTTCAGGAGTCGTGTTTGGAAGTTTTGCTTGCAGTATATTCGGCTATCTTTTCGTTATGAGTTGGTGTTTCGGATTCCCGGTGTTCTTTTGTTTAGTGCATTTGCCTTCCCTTGATGCTAAGAAAGCACATGACGAAAGTGAAACACCACCGTCTGTTCATCTGCAGAGCGCGATGAAATTATTCACTCTACATTCATTGCCTTTAATATTCTTTCCATCAGTGGTGGGCGCTGCCTTCAGAAAGCGCTTTTCTTTCTGATTTACATGAAAGTTTGTGTTCCTCGGAGCTGGACTGCTTGGGATTACCTTCTCTGCCACCGGCAAGTGGCTCGTTGGTCTAGGGGTATGATTCCTGCTTTGGGTGCAGGAGGTCCCGTGTTCAAATCCCGGACGAGCCCTACCGTTTTGACCGTGCTGAAGAGTAGGTGGAGCTCACCCACGTTTGTAGCTCTGCAATGAAGAACAGATGCGTGCCGCAGCACGCTGTGTGTGGCCCTACGGTCATGAAGGGACCGTTTGATATGGCAAGAATCTGATACCAGTAAATTACATAGGTCGATTTCTGTAGAAGAGCCGACAGTAATCTTGCATGCAACGGAAAACAAAGGTTGTCTTTGCAGAACGTGTGCACCGTGAGTGGAGACGAATCTCAATCGTGGAGCAGTCTACCTTCATCTGATTAGCGACAACGTCAACCAAAGAGTGGGATACAAGACTGAGCGTAGTTAAGAGTTTCTCACTATTAGTTACGTTCACACTTCAACAGAGTTGTGACAAGGCGAGTGCAAAGAGATCAGGAAAGCCAGTATGAAGCGAACTTGAAGTAGTCTTGAAGAAATGGATACTAAATTTTGCAGGCCAGAATGGAGCTACGAGCGTTCTGAGTTACTGAATACCGGTGCACTATGGGAGCAAGAGCATTTGACAGTAAAATGAGGCGATATCGGTGTAGCACACGACATTTATTATCCCGCACACGCAGACGTGACGTTATCTCGGAAATGGAATCCGAAAACGGGTTTAAAAAAAAGTCGTGCTTCCGACCGGGATCGAAGCGGGGACCTTCTGCGTGTAAAGCAGACGTGATAACCGCTACACCACGGAAACGACGGTTTTGCCGTTGTACTACCTGGAAAACCGTAGCTCCAACAGATTTTTCCTGCGTAAGCAAGGGCATCGGCTACGAGCTCCGTCCGATTCTAGAAGTTGCTATAGTAAAAGACAACGATAAAAACAATCAAACCGCAACAGCCAGGGAGAACGCTGGGTGAGCAGCAGCTCTGCACGGTGCTACCAAGAACGGAGGCGATAGTCATGTGCATCGAGAAGGCTCGTTGGTCTAGGGGTATGATTCCTGCTTCGGGTGCAGGAGGTCCCAGGTTCAAATCCCGGACGAGCCCTTGCGTTTTGTGCAAACGTGTGGCGACTACCGGCATGCCGGCGGCTGTTCCGCGCATTTCCTGCCCTCCAGGTAAGCACAAAAACCAAGTAGCCGGTTCTGAAAGAGTTTCACGTATCATTTGAGCCATCTGCAGCCTGGTGGTTGGACGTTTGAAATTGATTTAAATGTTCACAGTAGAGATTGTAGCAAGTGTCTTGTTGAGTGCGACGAAAAAGTGATTACGCCCGGAATCGAAACGGAGACCTTCTGCCTGTTAGGCAGACGTGATAACCGCTACACCACGGAAACTGCTAAGCTCTGAGATCCACATGTGACACAACTTGCAGGACGATCACAACTTTGGCGTAAAAATCACTTTGCGGAAACGCACAATGCAGGTATTTCGCATTCGTACGCAACAATCGACAGCACCCTTGCCTGTCTGAATGCCACCACGAATAAGAGCCCAAGAAGTCGTCGGACAAGCTCGCGGCCGAGTCCTCGGTAGCATCAGCTACTCTTGCTTTCCGTACGAGCTACCGTCAATTCGCGCAGTCGCTATTGCATATGATGTCACCAAAAGCAATCACTTCGTTAGCGGCAAGGAGCCCGGGCCCAGCGGTAGCAGTAGCTCTACATGGAGGCACCAGCAGCCCCGACAGGCCGCCGCTGGCGCGCCGGCGTCCGGACCCGCGACCCCTAATGACGTTGCAGTCGATGTATTTCTTAATATCGCTTTTGGAAGAAGCAAGCCAGGTGTAAATCACACAGTATTTCACTGATGATCTGGAAACGCAAATTTAGAACAAGTAGAACATTATATAAAATTTGTTGTGTGGTCGAGCGGAACCCACCCTTCGCTCTTCCCAGATTATCGTTGCTGCACGGAATGATTGTTAAAGCACCGACGGCTTCAGAGTTCGTCTTCTCCAACGTTTGCTTTTGCAGTACATTCCGCAATCTTTTCGTTATGAGTCGTCTGTTTCGGTTTCCCGATGTAGTTTTGCTCACACCTCCCGACTTCTCTTAACCCCGAGCCACCACTAGCAGAAAATTCCGCACTGCAGTCCGGTCAATCTGCAGAGCTCGATAAGAGCATCGCGGTCGTTCCTGAGCTAATGAAACGGCCGTGTCTGTAGTTGTTCCCAGATGTCTCCCACAGAAACGGCCTCCCGGACGCCTGCATTACAGGAGTACGCCCCTACTCCCAGCCATACAATTGCATTTGAAAGCAGAATAACATGAGCTACAGAGCAACTCCGACTTTTGTGTCTGACCTACTTTTAATGATACTGTGGTCGGTTTAGTTACTACTATCGCTGCTGGACGAAGCAGACCAGTTGAAAGCCACACGGTATTCTTGTAACGAACAGGTAATGGAAATTTAGGTAAAACGATATCAAAAAAAGTTGCGTGGTGGAGCGACACATACAGTTGGCTCTTCGTAGATGATCATTGCTGTACGGAATAATTCTTAAGGCACCGACGCCTTCAGGAGTCGTGTTTGGAAGTTTTGCTTGCAGTATATTCGGCTATCTTTTCGTTATGAGTTGGTGTTTCGGATTCCCGGTGTTCTTTTGTTTAGTGCATTTGCCTTCCCTTGATGCTAAGAAAGCACATGACGAAAGTGAAACACCACCGTCTGTTCATCTGCAGAGCGCGATGAAATTATTCACTCTACATTCATTGCCTTTAATATTCTTTCCATCAGTGGTGGGCGCTGCCTTCAGAAAGCGCTTTTCTTTCTGATTTACATGAAAGTTTGTGTTCCTCGGAGCTGGACTGCTTGGGATTACCTTCTCTGCCACCGGCAAGTGGCTCGTTGGTCTAGGGGTATGATTCCTGCTTTGGGTGCAGGAGGTCCCGTGTTCAAATCCCGGACGAGCCCTACCGTTTTGACCGTGCTGAAGAGTAGGTGGAGCTCACCCACGTTTGTAGCTCTGCAATGAAGAACAGATGCGTGCCGCAGCACGCTGTGTGTGGCCCTACGGTCATGAAGGGACCGTTTGATATGGCAAGAATCTGATACCAGTAAATTACATAGGTCGATTTCTGTAGAAGAGCCGACAGTAATCTTGCATGCAACGGAAAACAAAGGTTGTCTTTGCAGAACGTGTGCACCGTGAGTGGAGACGAATCTCAATCGTGGAGCAGTCTACCTTCATCTGATTAGCGACAACGTCAACCAAAGAGTGGGATACAAGACTGAGCGTAGTTAAGAGTTTCTCACTATTAGTTACGTTCACACTTCAACAGAGTTGTGACAAGGCGAGTGCAAAGAGATCAGGAAAGCCAGTATGAAGCGAACTTGAAGTAGTCTTGAAGAAATGGATACTAAATTTTGCAGGCCAGAATGGAGCTACGAGCGTTCTGAGTTACTGAATACCGGTGCACTATGGGAGCAAGAGCATTTGACAGTAAAATGAGGCGATATCGGTGTAGCACACGACATTTATTATCCCGCACACGCAGACGTGACGTTATCTCGGAAATGGAATCCGAAAACGGGTTTAAAAAAAAGTCGTGCTTCCGCCCGGGATCGAAGCGGGGACCTTCTGCGTGTAAAGCAGACGTGATAACCGCTACACCACGGAAACGACGGTTTTGCCGTTGTACTACCTGGAAAACCGTAGCTCCAACAGATTTTTCCTGCGTAAGCAAGGGCATCGGCTACGAGCTCCGTCCGATTCTAGAAGTTGCTATAGTAAAAGACAACGATAAAAACAATCAAACCGCAACAGCCAGGGAGAACGCTGGGTGAGCAGCAGCTCTGCACGGTGATACCAAGAAAGGAGGCGATAGTCATGTGCATCGAGAAGGCTCGTTGGTCTAGGGGTATGATGCCTGCTTCGGTTGCAGGAGGTCCCGGGTTCAAATCCCGGACGAGCCCTCGCGTTTTGTGCAAACGTGTGGCGACTACCGGCATGCCGGCGGCTGTTCCGCGCATTTCCTGCCCTCCAGGTAAGCACAAAAACCAAGTAGCCGGTTCTGAAAGAGTTTTACGTATCATTTGAGCCATCTGCAGCCTGGTGGTTGGACGTTTGAAATTGATTTAAATGTTCACAGTAGAGATTGTAGCAAGTGTCTTGTTGAGTGCGACGAAAAAGTGATTACGCCCGGAATCGAAACGGAGACCTTCTGCCTGTTAGGCAGACGTGATAACCGCTACACCACGGAAACTGCTAAGCTGTGAGATCCACATGTGACACAACTTGCAGGACGATCACAACTTTGGCGTAAAAATCACTTTGCGGAAACGCACAATGCAGGTATTTCTCATTCGTACGCAACAATCGACAGCACCCTTGCCTGTCTGAATGCCACCACGAATAAGAGCCCAAGAAGTCGTCGGACAAGCTCGCGGCCGAGTCCTCGGTAGCATCAGCTACTCTTGCTTTCCGTACGAGCTACCGTCAATTCGCGCAGTCGCTATTGCATATGATGTCACCAAAAGCAATCACTTCGTTAGCGGCAAGGAGCCCGGGCCCAGCGGTAGCTCTACATGGAGGCACCAGCAGCCCCGACAGGCCGCCGCTGGCGCGCCGGCGCCCGGACCCGCGACCCCTAATGACGTTGCAGTCGATGTATTTCTTCATATCGCTTTTGGAAGAAGCAAGCCAAGCCAGGTGTAAATCACACAGTATTTTACTGATGATCTGGAAACGCAAATTTAGAACAAGTAGAACATTATATAAAATTTGTTGTGTGGTCGAGCGGAACCCACCCTTCGCTCTTCCCAGATTATCGTTGCTGCACGGAATGATTGTTAAAGCACCGACGGCTTCAGAGTTCGTCTTCTCCAACGTTTGCTTTTGCAGTACATTCCGCAATCTTTTCGTTATGAGTCGTCTGTTTCGGCTTCCCGATGTAGTTTTGCTCACACCTCCCGACTTCTCTTAACCCCGAGCCACCACTAGCAGAAAATTCCGCACTGCAGTCCGGTCAATCTGCAGAGCTCGATAAGAGCATCGCGGTCGTTCCTGAGCTAATGAAACGGCCGTGTCTGTAGTTGTTCCCAGATGTCTCCCACAGAAACGGCCTCCCGGACGCCTGCATTACAGGAGTACGCCCCTACTCCCAGCCATACAATTGCATTTGAAAGCAGAATAACATGAGCTACAGAGCAACTCCGACTTTTGTGTCTGACCTACTTTTAATGATACTGTGGTCGGTTTAGTTACTACTATCGCTGCTGGACGAAGCAGACCAGTTGAAAGCCACACAGTATTCTTGTAACGAACAGGTAATGGAAATTTAGGTAAAACGATATCAAAAAAAGTTGCGTGGTGGAGCGACACATACAGTTGGCTCTTCGTAGATGATCATTGCTGCACGGAATAATTCTTAAGGCACCGACGCCTTCAGGAGTCGTGTTTGGAAGTTTTGCTTGCAGTATATTCCGCTATCTTTTGGTTATGAGTTGGTGTTTCGGATTCCCGGTGTTCTTTTGTTTAGTGCATTTGCCTTCCCTTGACGCTAAGAAAGCACATGACGAAAGTGAAACACCACCGTCTGTTCATCTGCAGAGCGCGATGAAATTATTCACTCTACATTCATTGCCTTTAATATTCTTTCCATCAGTGGTGGGCGCTGCCTTCAGAAAGCGCTTTTCTTTCTGATTTACATGAAAGTTTGTGTTCCTCGGAGCTGGACTGCTTGGGATTACCTTCACTGCCACCGGCAAGTGGCTCGTTGGTCTAGGGACAGTCTGCTTTCGGCTGCGGTGGGGCGAGGACGTCCGCTGCGCCCCGCCGTGCGCGACCGTGAGCGCTTGCTTGTGTTTACCTTCTCGCGGCGCGAGTTGTATTAGTTTCAAGTTCGGTGCGACTATGGCACACACATGGCGCCACGATACGATCAAAATTACCTTCCAACCAGATCACGCGCGTCCTCGAGCCTATGAAATAGAACAGTTCATACGAGACGATCTACGTTTAGATCCGGCGACTGTCGTCGGAATACATTTTTCTATAACGGCGAGCGTGGTTTATGTTAAAATGACCAGTGCAGAGGTCTGCGCGACAGTGGTGTCTAAATACTCGAACTCTCTCAGATTCAAACATTCTGACGGGCATATCGGTGCAGTGACGGTGGATCATGCAGGCATGGGCCTAAGGACTGTAAGAGTTTTTGAGCTCCCCTTCGAGGTCCCAGAGGAAGTTGTCAAGGCCGCCTTCCGACCGTACGGCAATGTTATCAACCACGTTGCTGAAAAGTGGCAAACTTTCTCGACGTATAAGGTCTACAATGGTGTGCGCCAAATTAAACTTGAGCTCAAGAAACATGTGCCGTCCTATTTGAACATCGGTGGCTGTCGTGCAATCATTATGTACGACGGTCAGCCGCGTACCTGTTCCGGATGTGGGCAGGAAGGCCATGTTCGATCGAGCTGCTTACAACGTAGAATTACGCAGATACCAGTGGGAGACTCCGTTTTCCCCGACGGGGACGACAATCCTGCCCCTCACGTACGCTCAGACGACGATGCGCACCATAGTTGAGGACGAAACGGGCGATCAGACACACCCATCGACGCCAGAAGCACCAAGGGAGGAAGAGGAAGGACCCCCGATGCCAACCCATATGTCGCCCCCTCCACAGCAACAACAGCAGCAGCAGTCCCACGGACTCCAGACGCAACGTAACATCCAGAACGCGATGGACGTGGACGCGAACATTGTCCCGACCGCGGCTTTCCTAGCGGAAGGTGATACGACGCTGGATTGCCTCCCACATTCGGATACGGATGTCCACGTTCGCAAGCAACGTTCGCCTCGGCGACGGGAGCGACGTCGGCGGACCCCTTCAGACGATTGCCTCCTACACACGGCCGGTCAAGACGGTGACATCTCCTCAGACGGCATGGATGCTGCGCCTGCTGAGAATCTAAGTGGTGTAGACGGTTCACTTGCCCATACCACGAGTGCCAAGTTACTTCTTGCACCACGGATTCAGCAGGTCGCGTCGATGGATGGCGCTCCGTCTACCTCTAACAAAGACGACGTACGTGCGGGAGATTTAGGTGCTGATCAGCTACACAGCATCGTGTTGCAGCCACTGTGGTCGGACGATGTTGAGGAACTTCCTAAAGAGGGCACGGGTGACAGCGGAGGGGGTGGCATAGGAGATGCCACTCCTATCGTAAAAGACGCATAATTTGTAACGAATTTGGTAGGTCCGGCATCTCTTGCGGTTAGCTTTGATTGCCATGGGGTCTACCCTAGGTGAAGAGGCTAGGCAGCACACCTTTCGCCTAGCCACAATCAATATCAACGCGATAAGGGCACCACACAAACTGACAATGCTACAACGCATGCTTGATGCGGCGGACGTCGACGTGGCCCTCTTACAGGAAGTATGTGTCGCTAGTTTCCCTGACTTCTACGGATATACCGCCCACATCTCCCACGCCTCTTCTACCGATTGTGGTGTGGCTGTTCTGCTACGGGACGGTTTGGAGGCTACGGACGTACTGTACTTACCGAGTGCAAGAGCCATGGCAGTAACTGTCAACGGTGTACGACTCATCAATGTCTATGCCCCTTCAGGATCAGGGAGACGGAGAGACCGGGCCCGCTTCTTTTCGGAAGATATCACACGTCTATTTATGGGCCGCATAGACGATATGATGATCGGAGGAGATTTTAACTGTACATTATCTCAGTCTGATCAGCAGCCACATCACGTCCCGTGTGCGGAATTGGAAATGCTAGTGCGTGACCTCCACCTGATTGACACGTGGCGCCATATCCATGGCCCAGCTCCTGGATACACCCACTATACAAGTCATTCATCAAGTCGGTTAGACAGGATTTACGTCACAAGCACCCTTTCGACGGCGACGAGAGGAGCAGAGCTCTGGCCCACTGCATTCACCGACCACACAGCCTATATTTGCACCATTGCCCTTCCAGCTGCACGTGTGTGGCGCAGTAGGCCCCCCTGGAAACTGAACGTCGCCCATCTGGACGAGCCGGCATGTAAACGTGCTATCGAAGAGTCGTGGAACGCGTCCTTACAGCGTCGTGGTCGTTACCGATCGACCCTCAGTTGGTGGATTGAATGTGCGAAGCCTGCTCTTAGGCGCACCTTCATGGCTTACGGCCGGGAAGCGGCGGCATGGAGGAGGAGCACGGAAAACTTTTATTACACCGTCCTACGGGAATGTCTTGCTATGGAGCCCTCACCTGACCGGCAGATCATAGTCAATCGCGCGAAAGCGCAACTCATCTCCTTAGCACGCCATCATTTACAAGGCGCTGTTATACGGTCGCGTGCTCCAGACATGATACAATCAGAAAGGCCATCTATGCACCATGTGCTCCTAGAACGCAGGAGGCGCCGTAGGGCACTGGTAACCGACATGATAACGGACGACGGACGACACGTGGCAGAACAAGCAGATATAGCAGAAGCCTTCTATGGGCATTACGCTCAACTTTATTCAGCAGTGCTCCCTGATATGGCGACGGTAGACTCCGTTTCAGCACATGTCCACAGTACAGTTCCACCAGACATGGTACCGACTTTACTGGGGGAAGTGACAGAAGAGGAAGTGCTCGACGCCATTGGTAAAGGTGCTCCCCATAAATCACCAGGAATCGATGGATTACCATTAGAGTTCTATCGAGCATTTAAACAACTGTTGGTACCGTGTTGGGTTGAAATTTGTCAGGAATTGATGTCCCCGGGTATACCGCTGCCTGCACCGTTCTTGGAAGGACTGATTGTCCCCATCCATAAGCCGAAGGGACGGAATCATGTCCGCGATTATCGCCCCTTAACGTTATTGAACAGCGACTTCAAGATCTTTTCGAGGCTACTATCAGAACGTCTTCGGGGCACACTATTGCACGTCCTGTCCAGCGATCAGATGTCCTTGGGGGGACCAAACAACATCAGAACTGCGTTATGTCGTTACAGAGATCTCATCTCCCTTGCACGGGTGAGACGTTTGCCGGCAGCCCTGGCGTCTATCGACTTTAGCCAGGCTTTTGACCGTGTGGGCCACACTTTCCTCACTGCCGTTCTACGGCGCATGGAATATCCCGACCCCTTTATCACAGTGTTGACACGCCTTCTGCATGGGGCTACTTCTCGAGTTCTTGTTAATGGAAGACTGACGGCACCCATGCCGATCCGCCGATCAGTACGACAGGGATGTCCATTATCAACATTGTTATTTGCATTGGCCTTAGAACCCTTGTTGTGTGGTCTCCGAGACAGGCTCACTGGGATACAGTTCGGCGGCTCCATCTATCGCTGCACCGCATATGCGGATGATTTGATGATCGTCATACGAGGAGCTGACGATATGGCCGCGACGTTGGACTGGATTGCAACCTACGGTACAGCTTCTGGTAGCCAAATCAACATTGACAAATCTGTCGCCTTGAGCATCGGGATTGGGCTACCGCAGGAACACATTGCCCCCTTACACTTCAGTCATACTGTCCGCTGCTTGGGCTTAGATTTCATGAACGACATGCGACGCGCGACGACGCTCAATTATCGACGCCTTCTTCACCAAATTAGGGCCGGAATTGCAAATCAGCGCTTGCGGTCCCTCAACATCGTTCAGCGGGCGTATTATGCCAATGTATACCTTGCGTCCCGCATACCGCATGTCGCCCAAACGCTACCCATTCCGAAATCCTTGGCTCGTAGCATTATGGCAGCGCTGGGATACTTCGTCACAGCTGGTATGTTACTGAAGATCAGATACGTATCTCTTACTCTCCCCAAGGAAAAAGGTGGTCTCGGCCTAGTCAACGTCCATGATAGGGCCATTGCCCTCTATGTTAGCTCACATTTATGTCTGCTGCGCCGTTGTCCTACGAGCCTCACGAGTCTGCTTCTGACGGCGCTACGACCTACTTCACTAAGAGCGCCGGTGCCACTACAGGACATCCCAGCGCCCCTCTTTTATATAGGACGTTTCTATTTAGAACAAAGTTATTGCAGTGTAGCGCTCACGACACCACAAATGGCCACGACTCGACGTATTTATCACGACATGATGCAACGCCGCCCCCTAAATGTGGTCGAACTAAAATATCCTGACGTACGGTGGCGCGTTGTGTGGAAGACTGTACACGATGCCATGCTTGATTCCGACGTTGTTTCCCAATGGTACGTAGTCGTTAATGGGAAGCTGGTGACGCAAGAACGTCTCTACAATATCCACATGGCAGAATCTCCTAATTGTGTGGGTTGTAACACTGTAGATTCTGACGAGCACCGCCTCAGCTGCGGAGAGGCGGAACCGGTTTGGCACCTAGTGCGGCAGATGCTGGCTTATGTCTTGCGAGTTAGGCCGGAGCATATATCTGCACGCACGTTATTGTTTCCGGATGAGACATTTTACCCCAAGACTCGAACCAACTCCGTCACCTGGATACGTGGACATGCGGTCCATTACCTCTGTCGTGACGGACACAAGAATTTCCTTGACTTCTGGCTCTATTTGCAAGAAAAACATCATGCTATTTCAGGGCATACCAGATATCGACAATGCTTCGCAAACTACCTATGGAGCGCCTTTCACAGCCCCCCGTGCAGCTGGAATGTTCCAGGCAGTGGCAGATGAGGTCAGAACAAACTGCAAACGAGCATATATTGAACAATCTTTATCAGAGGGCGCAGTCAATGGGAAGCCTAACTACGACGTGGTAGTTTTCTTTTTCATGTTATTTACGTTTAATATCTTCGATGGTGTCTTCATTCTGTTTTAGTTTTCCAGGCTTGATTAACTATGACTGTTCGCACATTGATACCTATATAAATAAATAAAAAAAAAGATATAAAAAAGTGGGGAGGAGACCTGCGTTTAGAATCCTAATAAATACACAAGAACAAAATGAACAACAAATCAAATATAATAACGTATTATACCCTTTCCTTTCTCCTTTTATAATTTTTTTTTTATATTAAAAGTTCAGAGGCATATTTAATTTGTTTCGTTCGCAAAATCTAAAGTGGTGGCGAACGGCCGTCCTAGTTAACTGTAGGATGAAAGTGGCGGTGGCACTATCTTACTATCTTTGTTTTTGTTTTTAGGCTTTTTAAAAAAAAAAAAATGGATAGAGCGTCTGCCATAAAAAAAAAGAAGTAAAAGGAAAAAAAGAAAAAAAAAAACAAAAAAAAAAGAAAAAAAAAAAGGGGGGGTATGATTCCTGCTTTGGGTGCAGGAGGCCCCGGGTTCAAATCCCGGACGAGCCCTACCGTTTTGACCGTGCTGAAGAGTAGGTGGAGCTCACCCACGTTTGTAGCTCTGCAATGAAGAACAGATGCGTGCCGCAGCACGCTGTGTGTGGCCCTACGGTCATGAAGGGAACGTTTGATATGGCAAGAATCTGATACCAGTAAATTACATAGGTCGATTTCTGTAGAAGAGCCGACAGTAATCTTGCATGCAACGGAAAACAAAGGTTGTCTTTGCAGAACGTGTGCACCGTGAGTGGAGACGAAGCTCAATCGTGGAGCAGTCTACCTTCATCTGATTAGCGACAACGTCAACCAAAGAGTGGGATACAAGACTGTGCGTAGTTAAGAGTTTCTCACTATTAGTTACGTTCACACTTCAACAGAGTTGTGACAAGGCGAGTGCAAAGAGATCAGGAAAGCCAGTATGAAGCGAACTTGAAGTAGTCTTGAAGAAATGGATAGTAAATTTTGCAGGCCAGAATGGAGCTACGAGCGTTCTGAGTTACTGAATACCGGTGCACTATGGGAGCAAGAGCATTTGACAGTAAAATGAGGCGATATCGGTGTAGCACACGACATTTATTATCCCGCACACGCAGACGTGACGTTATCTCGGAAATGGAATCCGAAAACGGGTTTAAAAAAAATCGTGCTTCCGCCCGGGATCGAAGCGGGGACCTTCTGCGTGTAAAGCAGACGTGATAACCGCTACACCACGGAATCTGCTAAGCTCTGAGATCCACATGTGACACAACTTGCAGGACGATCAAAACTTTGGCGTAAAAATCGCTTTGCGGAAACGAACAATGCAGGTATTTCGCATTCGTACGCAACAATCGACAGCACCCTTGCCTGTCTGAATGCCACCACGAATAAGAGCCCAAGAAGTCGTCGGACAAGCTCGCGGCCGAGTCCTCGGTAGCATCAGCTACTCTTGCTTTCCGTACGAGCCACCGTCAATTCGCGCAGTCGCTATTGCATATGATGTCACCAAAAGCAATCACTTCGTCGATGTATTTCTTAATATCGCTTTTGGAAGAAGCAAGCCAGGTGTAAATCACACAGTATTTTACTGATGATCTGGAAACGCAAATTTAGAACAAGTAGAACATTATATAAAATTTGTTGTGTGGTCGAGCGGAACCCACCCTTCGCTCTTCCCAGATTATCGTTGCTGCACGGAATGTTTGTTAAAGCACCGACGGCTTCAGAGTTCGTCTTCTCCAACGTTTGCTTTTGCAGTACATTCCGCAATCTTTTCGTTATGAGTCGTCTGTTTCGGTTTCCCGACGTAGTTTTGCTCACACCTCCCGACTTCTCTTTACCCCGAGCCACCACTAGCAGAAAATTCCGCACTGCAGTCCGGTCAATCTGCAGAGCTCGATAAGAGCATCGCGGTCGTTCCTGAGCTAATGAAACGGCCGTGTCTGTAGTTGTTCCCAGATGTCTCCCACAGAAACGGCCTCCCGGACGCCTGCATTACAGGAGTACGCCCCTACTCCCAGCCATACAATTGCATTTGAAAGCAGAATAACATGAGCTACAGAGCAACTCCGACTTTTGTGTCTGACCTACTTTTAATGATACTGTGGTCGGTTTAGTTACTACTATCGCTGCTGGACGAAGCAGACCAGTTGAAAGCCACACGGTATTCTTGTAACGAACAGGTAATGGAAATTTAGGTAAAACGATATCAAAAAAAGTTGCGTGGTGGAGCGACACATACAGTTGGCTCTTCGTAGATGATCATTGCTGCACGGAATAATTCTTAAGGCACCGACGCCTTCAGGAGTCGTGTTTGGAAGTTTTGCTTGCAGTATATTCCGCTATCTTTTCGTTATGAGTTGGTGTTTCGGATTCCCGGTGTTCTTTTGTTTAGTGCATTTGCCTTCCCTTGATGCTAAGAAAGCACATGACGAAAGTGAAACACCACCGTCTGTTCATCTGCAGAGCGCGATGAAATTATTCACTCTACATTCATTGCCTTTAATATTCTTTCCATCAGTGGTGGGCGCTGCCTTCAGAAAGCGCTTTTCTTTCTGATTTACATGAAAGTTTGTGTTCCTCGGAGCTGGACTGCTTGGGATTACCTTCACTGCCACCGGCAAGTGGCTCGTTGGTCTAGGGGTATGATTCCTGCTTTAGGTGCAGGAGGCCCCGGGTTCAAATCCCGGACGAGCCCTACCGTTTTGACCGTGCTGAAGAGTAGGTGGAGCTCACCCACGTTTGTAGCTCTGCAATGAAGAACAGATGCGTGCCGCAGCACGCTGTGTGTGGCCCTACGGTCATGAAGGGACCGTTTGATATGGCAAGAATCTGATACCAGTAAATTACATAGGTCGATTTCTGTAGAAGAGCCGACAGTAATCTTGCATGCAACGGAAAACAAAGGTTGTCTATGCAGAACGTGTGCACCGTGAGTGGAGACGAAGCTCAATCGTGGAGCAGTCTACCTTCATCTGATTAGCGACAACGTCAACCAAAGAGTGGGATACAAGACTGTGCGTAGTTAAGAGTTTCTCACTATTAGTTACGTTCACACTTCAACAGAGTTGTGACAAGGCGAGTGCAAAGAGATCAGGAAAGCCAGTATGAAGCGAACTTGAAGTAGTCTTGAAGAAATGGATAGTAAATTTTGCAGGCCAGAATGGAGCTACGAGCGTTCTGAGTTACTGAATACCGGTGCACTATGGGAGCAAGAGCATTTGACAGTAAAATGAGGCGATATCGGTGTAGCACACGACATTTATTATCCCGCACACGCAGACGTGACGTTATCTCGGAAATGGAATCCGAAAACGGGTTTAAAAAAAGTCGTGCTTCCGCCCGGGATCGAAGCGGGGACCTTCTGCGTGTAAAGCAGACGTGATAACCGCTACACCACGGAATCTGCTAAGCTCTGAGATCCACATGTGACACAACTTGCAGGACGATCACAACTTTGGCGTAAAAATCGCTTTGCGGAAACGAACAATGCAGGTATTTCGCATTCGTACGCAACAATCGACAGCACCCTTGCCTTTCTGAATGCCACCACGAATAAGAGCCCAAGAAGTCGTCGGACAAGCTCGCGGCCGAGTCCTCGGTAGCATCAGCTACTCTTGCTTTCCGTACGAGCTACCGTCAATTCGCGCAGTCGCTATTGCATATGATGTCACCAAAAGCAATCACTTCGTTAGCGGCAAGGAGCCCGGGCCCAGCGGTAGCTCTACATGGAGGCACCAGCAGCCCCGACAGGCCGCCGCTGGCGCGCCGGCGCCCGGACCCGCGACCCCTAATGACGTTGCAGTCGATGTATTTCTTAATATCTCTTTTGGAAGAAGCAAGCCAGGTGTAAATCACACAGTATTTTCCTGATGATCTGGAAACACAAATTTAGAACAAGTAGAACATTATATAAAATTTGTTGTGTGGTCGAGCGGAACCCACCCTTCGCTCTTCCCAGATTATCGTTGCTGCACGGAATGATTGTTAAAGCACCGACGGCTTCAGAGTTCGTCTTCTCCAACGTTTGCTTTTGCAGTACATTCCGCAATCTTTTCGTTATGAGTCGTCTGTTTCGGTTTCCCGATGTAGTTTTGCTCACACCTCCCGACTTCTCTTAACCCCGAGCCACCACTAGCAGAAAATTCCGCACTGCAGTCCGGTCAATCTGCCGAGCTCGATAAGAGCATCGCGGTCGTTCCTGAGCTAATGAAACGGCCGTGTCTGTAGTTGTTCCCAGATGTCTCCCACAGAAACGGCCTCCCGGACGCCTGCATTACAGGAGTACGCCCCTACTCCCAGCCATACAATTGCATTTGAAAGCAGAATAACATGAGCTACAGAGCAACTCCGACTTTTGTGTCTGACCTACTTTTAATGATACTGTGGTCGGTTTAGTTACTACTATCGCTGCTGGACGAAGCAGACCAGTTGAAAGCCACACGGTATTCTTGTAACGAACAGGTAATGGAAATTTAGGTAAAACGATATCAAAAAAAGTTGCGTGGTGGAGCGACACATACAGTTGGCTCTTCGTAGATGATCATTGCTGCACGGAATAATTCTAAAGGCACCGACGCCTTCAGGAGTCGTGTTTGGAAGTTTTGCTTGCAGTATATTCCGCTATCTTTTGGTTATGAGTTGGTGTTTCGGATTCCCGGTGTTCTTTTGTTTAGTGCATTTGCCTTCCCTTGACGCTAAGAAAGCACATGACGAAAGTGAAACACCACCGTCTGTTCATCTGCAGAGCGCGATGAAATTATTCACTCTACATTCATTGCCTTTAATATTTTTTCCATCAGTGGTGGGCGCTGCCTTCAGAAAGCGCTTTTCTTTCTGATTTACATGAAAGTTTGTGTTCCTCGGAGCTGGACTGCTTGGGATTACCTTCACTGCCACCGGCAAGTGGCTCGTTGGTCTAGGGGTACAGTCAGCCAGCGGCTGCGCTGGAGGTCGGACGTGCCGTGCTGTGTGCTGTGCTGCGTTAGCTCCGCGTGGTAAGTCTCTGCTCTTGCTGCAACGCGTCGCTGTCTATAGTATTTGTGTAGACATGAAAAAGTATTAAGAGATGTCGCAACCGCAACGAAAAGATACTTTGAAATTCACGTTTGATCGCAACTTTGTCCGACCGAGGTCATTTGATGTTGAACAGTGGTTAGAGGATGATGTTAAAATAGGACTTGATGATATTATCGGCATACATTTCTCGATTATGAACAGTGTGGTTTTCGTGAAACTTGCCAGTCCAGAATTGTGTGAAAGGATAGTTCGATCTTGTGGTGGCATTCTGAAATTTAAACATGCTGACGGAAATGTTGGGGAGGTTACCGTTGCCCATGCTGGTCTAGGTATTCGGACCGTGCGAGTCTTTGAACTTCCCTTTGAAATTACAAGTGACCAGATAAATGCTGTTATTGCTCCATACGGGAAAGTTTTGAGTAATATTGCCGAACGGTGGTCTGCTGCACATAAATTCCCTGTTTTGAATGGTGTGCGCCAATTAAAAGTCGAATTTCAGAAGCACATTCCGTCGTTTATAAACGTCTGCGGATATAGAGCTGTTGTGATGTATGATGACCAACCGAAAACGTGTGCTGTCTGCAATTTACCAGGCCACGTTCGTGCAGACTGTGTTCAAAGGCGAGTGGCGCAGCTGCCTGCCGGCGATGCCGTCAGGCCCCCTGCTATGTCAACGCTGCCCGTGACATATGTCGCCGTAGCGCGCGGTTTTGCTAGTGCCACTGCGCCCCCCGAAGTTACTACGAATACCGACCCACAAGCGACCGACCAACCGACCGACTCAGGTGTAGCATCTGTAGACACTCAACCCTCCTGCGAAGACATATCTGCTCCTGCCCTTGTCGCCGTGGAATCGCCCAATGAGGCAATGGATACGGACGCGACCTCAGTCGCTTCGGGTAGTGCTCCTCTGCATCCTGGAGCTTCTTTAGGAGGTATCAAAAGCGTATCAGGTGCACAGAAAACGGACTCGCAACCAGCCGTTTCTAGTGGTGCTCCTCCGAATCCTGCAGCTGCCTTAGGCACTGACCACAGCCCGTCAAGTGCAATGAAGTCAGACCTGGCGTCAATCACTTCGAGTAGTGCTACTTTGCAACCTGAGGCTTCTTCAGGTACCGTCCAAAGTCCACCACGAGACGCATCTCCCAAGAAATCTAAAAAACGGAGGATCGCGCGTCAAGGTGCAGAGCAGACTGCACCACAACTGCGTGAACAGGCGAAGCAAATAGGGGGCAAAATACGTCAATCTGCATCTGAGAACTTGCAGTGCAATCAGCAGTCATCTAACGAAGACCCTGTGTCCTTGGATAGTACCTCAGGTTCTGCCAGTTTGCCCTCCGATGACGTAGCAATTACCCGAACCGAAGATAAAAATCACCAGCAAACACCTGAATATAGTGCACCACTTAATGACGAACCGATGACAGGGCTGTCGAATCCGTGGGCAGACGATGTCGACGACACTACAAAGGAGGACGAAATTATGGACACCACAGGAACCGTTACAGTCACCACGATGGCCACACCACGAGATGACGTCGTCTTGAATGTCATCGCCGCGACGGATACTGTCCCAGACACGGAGAAGCCGACTGATCCCTTCCCAAGTCATGAATATTTCTAGTCTGAACGGTTTTACTGACTTGTGTCCACATGTCTCTCGGGTCAGATTTCTTAATGTTTTTTCGAAATGATATGTTGCCAGAGTTTTTCCTAATTACACTCCCGTCTTGGCTAACGTAGTTCCGTTGCAGGCATATAAGATCGCTACGCTGAACATCAATAAAATTTGTAGCCCATTTAATTTACAAAATTTAAAAGATTTCCTGTATGCAGCTGATGTGGACATTTTGTTTTTACAAGAAGTAACAAACATCAAACTTGACTTCATACAGGGGTATAATGCTATAGTCAATCCTGGAATTGGATGTGACTTGGTTACCGCATTTCTTTTCAAAGAGGGCGTCGTCATTACAGACGTAACAAAACTGCCTAACGGCAGAGGCATTGCCGGCACGCTTTATAACACCAGGATTATTAATGTCTATGCCCCATCTGGTTCTACCAATCGGTGCCAACGAGCACAGTTTTTTAAGGAGGGAATTGTTCCTTTGTTTGGTGTACACTGCACCCATACCATCCTTGGAGGCGACTTTAACAGTGTCATACATGCCAAAGACCAAACTCCGAACTACAACAAATCGCCGGACCTGGAACGTATCGTCACCGATCTCCGTTTAACTGATTCGTGGGAGCAAAAGCACGGCGCGGCACCCGGCTTTACCCACCTCACTAATCATTCAGCGAGCCGGTTGGATCGAATATATGTCTCGCCCAATCTGAAACACCGCATCCTGCAGTCTGAAGTTTGGCCAACCGTTTTTTCGGACCACGCTGCATATATATGCACATTAAATTTGGAACGACAAGGAACCTGTCGATATAAAGGGCCATGGAAACTTATGTTTCACACTTAAAAGATCCTGCCTGTCGAGAAGCCTTTCTCACCACCTGGAGAGCCTGCGAGACCAAACTCATCTCTTACCACTCGACTTTGGATTGGTGGCTCAAATGCGCCAAACCTCAGATCCGGAGATGTTTCATCAACTACTCCCGGGAGAAGAGCTTTTGGCGGAAAAGAACGATAGAATTTTACTCTCATTGTCTCCGAGAACTCTACCTGCAAGGTGCTACAGCTATTGGGAACCATGGGAGAATTAAAAAAATCCAGGCAAAAATACTAACATTAAGGCGACAACAGCTTGAAGGATACCAAATAAGGTCAAGAGCAGAGACTGTGGCGCAAAAAGAAGCCACTTCGATATATCATGTGATTCGTGAAACTAAACGAGGATTCCGCAAAATACTGACGGAGCTTAAAACTGATAATGGACCCACCTTGACAATGCACAACGACATAAAAGCAGAAATACTAACCCATTTCGACAACTTGTTTTCACATAAAGAGGTAGACGAAAAAGCACAGGACGATTTACTGACCCACCTGCAAGGACGCGTTGGTAACGCGTACGCGGAAGCTCTAATAGCGGAGGCGACCGAAGACGATGTACACTATGCTGTCTATCAAAGTGCAAAAAATAAATCCCCTGGAGCTGACGGCATACCAGCAGAATTTTATCAAGTCTTCTGGGAACATATAAAACATAGAATTACATGCATCTGTAATGAACTTCTGAACCTCAATAAGGAGATACCGAAAGATTTTCGCGAAGGTATGGTAGTGTTAATCGCAAAAAAATCGGCTGGCAAGAAAATTGGAAATTTGAGACCAATCACTCTGCTGAACAGCGACTATAAAATTTTTTCGCGGCTCTTAGCCCACAGACTTAAAAATGTAATGGCCAGCGTCACCGGCCCATATCAGTTTAGCGTGGGCAAAGGTAGGAAAATTCAGCAGACGCTGTCCGACTACCGCGACATAATTTCAATAGCAGAAGTATGTCGACTAAAATGTGCCATCGTGTCGTTAGATTTCGATAAAGCCTTCGACAGGATCAGCCACTCCTACCTCCTGAAAACGATGGGCGCAATGGGTTTTCCGCCGAGATTCGTCGACCTCATACGACGTTTGGTAACGAATAACTCCTCCAGAATCATCATAAATGGCCAGCCTAGCCGGCCAGTCGAGATCGCATGTTCCGTCAGGCAAGGTTGTCCGTTGTCCATGGCACTTTTTGCCATGGCCATCGAACCTTTGCTCGCTACCTTGACTCAGCGGTTACAAGGATTGCAAATACGAGGAAACAAAATAATATGTAAAGCTTATGCGGACGATGTTGGGTTTCTCGTTATGAATGTAGCGGAAGTCGAGACGGCAATGCACATAATAGAAAAATACGAACGAGCGTCAGCCGCGAGGTTAAACAAAACCAAGTCCGGCATATTCAATATCGGATGTGGCATTGGCATGCGCACACACGGTCAGTTACGTGAGCTAACAGCCTTGAAGTGTCTCGGCATTGATTTCCGAAAAAATATACGTCAAACTATTGCGGCCAACTATAGACAAGTACTAACTACCATACGAGCTAGTGTACGGACACATAGTATTCGACAGTTAAATGAAATTCAGAGAGTGTCTTTAGCGAACGTCTCTATTACTTCCAAAGTCAATTATGTCGCCCAGATACTGCCAATACCCGCCGGCGTCGCCAAACAAATTATGTCAGCAATAGGCTATTTTGTGAGCCGTGGCCACATATTTAAAATCCAGTATGACACTCTGACGCTCGCCACTAATAATGGCGGCTTAAACTTAACGAATGTTACTAAAAAGTCGCAGGCTCTGTACATCTCCAATACATTTCAACAATGGAGACAATCCGGCAGCTGTATCGCCGCGCACTTGCTATCTGAAATAGCTCCAGATGACCTCTCTCCACCCATTAATGTGCAGCACATACCGAGCGGACTTTACCATTTACGATGGTTTTTAATAGAATATAGCTACCTACGTTCAAGAATTCCGGAAAAAGACATGACAAACGTAAAAGAAATATATGGCAAATTGATGGGAGAAAAGAAGAACAACAAAATAGAACAAAACTATCCATGTTCTAACTGGAAAGTGATATGGGCAAATATTCATAACCGTAGCTTAGCTACTCATCTGAAAGCAACATGGTACTTTGTTGTAAATAGGAAAGTTGCAACAAACTCGAAACTTCATTCGATCCACTTAGCGGATTCGCCTTTGTGTGCAACGTGTAGTTTAATTGATAACGAAGAACATCGTTTCGTGTGCGACAAGGTTAAAGATATCTGGCTGAATGTCCGACGAAAGCTGGCACTCATCCTTCGAACGTCACCTAACGCTATAACGCCTGCGGACTTTTTGACACCGGATGATGTACCCTTTCCTAACACGAAACGCAACGCAGTCAATTGGCTGAAAGCGGCAACGGTCCATTACCTCTACACGAAGGATTTTTGGATCTATCTGCTAACTGAGCATCACATGTTACTGAAGACTAGTAAATATAAAGAAACATACGCAAATTTTTTAACCAAGACCTTGATGTAAAAGAATTAACAAGAAATATCTGCGGACACAGAAGACAAACGTAAGAGAGTGTTCACCACTACTAACTTACTTAACAATCGTGAAAAAAAAAAAATTATTTTAGTTTTTACTGGATTTGCCGTTCTTTGAGTTCAACGTTTATTAATTTATTTTTCAAGAAGCCATTATAAATAGTTGCTTCTCACCGAATATGGTTTGTTTTTTAAGCATTTTCAGAGAGAACAGGCAGTTTCGGAATGCCCTCTGACGTTTCTTTGTCAAGGAAGACTATTTGCTTTAAGTGTGACAACAAAAAACAGCGATGAAGAAGGAAACAAACTGAACATAACTTCTGTTTCTACCTACTGAAGACATCATTCTTTTTTCACATTATCAATAAGCCCAAAGAAGGGGTACATTAGTTTCTCCACGATAAAGGGATTAACTTCGTCTCATCAGTTTATGGTTATGTACATGGCGTGAGAAGTCGACGCCGATGAAGGCGAATTATGGAGAGCGCAAGGATGGGCTAAAAGGGGTGATGGGAGGCCCAAAAAACAAAAAAAAAAAAAAAAGTATGATTCCTGCTTTGGGTGCAGGAGGTCCCGGGTTCAAATCCCGGACGAGCCCTACCGTTTTGACCGTGCTGAAGAGTAGGTGGAGCTCACCCACGTTTGTAGCTCTGCAATGAAGAACAGATGCGTGCCGCAGCACGCTGTGTGTGGCCCTACGGTCATGAAGGGACCGTTTGATATGGCAAGAATCTGATACCAGTAAATTACATAGATCGATTTCTGTAGAAAAGCCGACAGTAATCTTGCATGCAACGGAAAACAAAGGTTGTCTTTGCAGAACGTGTGCACCGTGAGTGGAGACGAAGCTCAATCGTGAAGCAGTCTACCTTCATCTGATTAGCGACAACGTCAACCAAAGAGTGGGATACAAGACTGAGCGTAGTTAAGAGTTTCTCACTATTAGTTACGTTCACACTTCAACAGAGTTGTGACAAGGCGAGTGCAAAGAGATCAGGAAAGCCAGTATGAAGCGAACTTGAAGTAGTCTTGAAGAAATGGATACTAAATTTTGCAGGCCAGAATGGAGCTACGAGCGTTCTGAGTTACTGAATACCGGTGCACTATGGGAGCAAGAGCATTTGACAGTAAAATGAGGCGATATCGGTGTAGCACACGACATTTATTATCCCGCACACGCAGACGTGACGTTATCTCGGAAATGGAATCCGAAAACGGGTTTAAAAAAAGTCGTGCTTCCGCCCGGGATCGAAGCGGGGACCTTCTGCGTGTAAAGCAGACGTGATAACCGCTACACCACGGAAACGACGGTTTTGCCGTTGTACTACCTGGAAAACCGTAGCTCCAACAGCTTTTTCCTGCGTAAGCAAGGGCATCGGCTACGAGCTCCGTCCGATTCTAGAAGTTGCTATAGTAAAAGACAACGATAAAAACAATCAAACCGCAACAGCCAGGGAGAACGCTGGGTGAGCAGCAGCTCTGCACGGTGATACCAAGAACGGAGGCGATAGTCATGTGCATCGAGAAGGCTCGTTGGTCTAGGGGTATGATTCCTGCTTCGGGTGCAGGAGGTCCCGGGTTCAAATCCCGGACGAGCCCTTGCGTTTTGTGCAAACGTGTGGCGACTACCGGCATGCCGGCGGCTGTTCCGCGCATTTCCTGCCCTCCAGGTAAGCACAAAAACCAAGTAGCCGGTTCTGAAAGAGTTTCACGTATCATTTGAGCCATCTGCAGCCTGGTGGTTGGACGTTTGAAATTGATTTAAATGTTCACAGTAGAGATTGTAGCAAGTGTCTTGTTGAGTGCGACGAAAAAGTGATTACGCCCGGAATCGAAACGGAGACCTTCTGCCTGTTAGGCAGACGTGACAACCGCTACACCACGGAAACTGCTAAGCTCTGAGATCCACATGTGACACAACGTGCAGGACGATCACAACTTTGGCGTAAAAATCACTTTGCGGAAACGCACAATGCAGGTATTTCGCATTCGTACGCAACAATCGACAGCACCCTTGCCTTTCTGAATGCCACCACGAATAAGAGCCCAAGAAGTCGTCGGACAAGCTCGCGGCCGAGTCCTCGGTAGCATCAGCTACTCTTGCTTTCCGTACGAGCTACCGTCAATTCGCGCAGTCGCTATTGCATATGATGTCACCAAAAGCAATCACTTCGTTAGCGGCAAGGAGCCCGGGCCCAGCGGTAGCTCTACATGGAGGCACCAGCAGCCCCGACAGGCCGCCGCTGGCGCGCCGGCGCCCCGACCCGCGACCCCTAATGACGTTGCAGTCGATGTATTTCTTAATATCGCTTTTGGAAGAAGCAAGCCAGGTGTAAATCACACAGTATTTTACTGATGATCTGGAAACGCAAATTTAGAACAAGTAGAACATTATATAAAATTTGTTGTGTGGTCGAGCGGAACCCACCCTTCGCTCTTCCCAGATTATCGTTGCTGCACGGAATGATTGTTAAAGCACCGACGGCTTCAGAGTTCGTCTTCTCCAACGTTTGCTTTTGCAGTACATTCCGCAATCTTTTCGTTATGAGTCGTCTGTTTCGGTTTCCCGATGTAGTTTTGCTCACACCTCCCGACTTCTCTTAACCCCGAGCCACCACTAGCAGAAAATTCCGCACTGCAGTCCGGTCAATCTGCAGAGCTCGATAAGAGCATCGCGGTCGTTCCTGAGCTAATGAAACGGCCGTGTCTGTAGTTGTTCCCAGATGTCTCCCACAGAAACGGCCTCCCGGACGCCTGCATTACAGGAGTACGCCCCTACTCCCAGCCATACAATTGCATTTGAAAGCAGAATAACATGAGCTACAGAGCAACTCCGACTTTTGTGTCTGACCTACTTTTAATGATACTGTGGTCGGTTTAGTTACTACTATCGCTGCTGGACGAAGCAGACCAGTTGAAAGCCACACGGTATTCTTGTAACGAACAGGTAATGGAAATTTAGGTAAAACGATATCAAAAAAAGTTGCGTGGTGGAGCGACACATACAGTTGGCTCTTCGTAGATGATCATTGCTGCACGGAATAATTCTTAAGGCACCGACGCCTTCAGGAGTCGTGTTTGGAAGTTTTGCTTGCAGTATATTCCGCTATCTTTTGGTTATGAGTTGGTGTTTCGGATTCCCGGTGTTCTTTTGTTTAGTGCATTTGCCTTCCCTTGACGCTAAGAAAGCACATGACGAAAGTGAAACACCACCGTCTGTTCATCTGCAGAGCGCGATGAAATTATTCACTCTACATTCATTGCCTTTAATATTCTTTCCATCAGTGGTTGGCGCTGCCTTCAGAAAGCGCTTTTCTTTCTGATTTACATGAAAGTTTGTGTTCCTCGGAGCTGGACTGCTTGGGATTACCTTCACTGCCACCGGCAAGCGGCTCGTTGGTCTAGGGGTATGATTCCTGCTTTGGGTGCAGGAGGTCACGGGTTCAAATCCCGGACGAGCCCTACCGTTTTGACCGTGCTGAAGAGTAGGTGGAGCTCACCCACGTTTGTAGCTCTGCAATGAAGAACAGATGCGTGCCGCAGCACGCTGTGTGTGGCCCTACGGTCATGAAGGGACCGTTTGATATGGCAAGCATCTGATACCAGTAAATTACATAGGTCGATTACTGTAGAAGAGCCGACAGAAATCTTGCATGCAACGGAAAACAAAGGTTGTCTTTGCAGAACGTGTGCACCGTGAGTGGAGACGAAGCTCAATCGTGGAGCAGTCTACCTTCATCTGATTAGCGACAACGTCAACCAAAGAGTGGGATACAAGACTGAGCGTAGTTAAGAGTTTCTCACTATTAGTTACGTTCACACTTCAACAGAGTTGTGACAAGGCGAGTGCAAAGAGATCAGGAAAGCCAGTATGAAGCGAACTTGAAGTAGTCTTGAAGAAATGGATAGTAAATTTTGCAGGCCAGAATGGAGCTACGAGCGTTCTGAGTTACTGAATACCGGTGCACTATGGGAGCAAGAGCATTTGACAGTAAAATGAGGCGATATCGGTGTAGCACACGACATTTATTATCCCGCACACGCAGACGTGACGTTATCTCGGAAATGGAATCCGAAAACGGGTTTAAAAAAAGTCGTGCTTCCGCCCGGGATCTAAGCGGGGACCTTCTGCGTGTAAAGCAGACGTGATAACCGCTACACCACGGAAACGACGGTTTTGCCGTTGTACTACCTGGAAAACCGTAGCTCCAACAGATTTTTCCTGCGTAAGCAAGGGCATCGGCTACGAGCTCCGTCCGATTCTAGAAGTTGCTATAGTAAAAGACAACGATAAAAACAATCAAACCGCAACAGCCAGGGAGAACGCTGGGTGAGCAGCAGCTCTGCACGGTGATACCAAGAACGGAGGCGATAGTCATGTGCATCGAGAAGGCTCGTTGGTCTAGGGGTATGATTCCTGCTACGGGTGCAGGAGGTCCCGGTTTCAAATCCCGGACGAGCCCTTGCGTTTTGTGCAGACGTGTGGCGACTACCGGCATGCCGGCGGCTGTTCCGCGCATTTCCTGCCCTCCAGGTAAGCACAAAAACCAAGTAACCGGTTCTGAAAGAGTTTCACGTATCATTTGAGCCATCTGCAGCCTGGTGGTTGGACGTTTGAAATTGATTTAAATGTTCACAGTAGAGATTGTAGCAAGTGTCTTGTTGAGTGCGACGAAAAAGTGATTACGCCGGGAATCGAAACGGAGACCTTCTGCCTGTTAGGCAGACGTGATAACCGCTACACCACGGAAACTGCTAAGCTCTGAGATCCACATGTGACACAACTTGCAGGACGATCACAACTTTGGCGTAAAAATCACTTTGCGGAAACGCACAATGCAGGTATTTCGCATTCGTACGCAACAATCGACAGCACCCTTGCCTGTCTGAATGCCACCACGAATAAGAGCCCAAGAAGTCGTCGGACAAGCTCGCGGCCGAGTCCTCGGTAGCATCAGCTACTCTTGCTTTCCGTACGAGCTACCGTCAATTCGCGCAGTCGCTATTGCATATGATGTCACCAAAAGCAATCACTTCGTTAGCGGCAAGGAGCCCGGGCCCAGCGGTAGCTCTACATGGAGGCACCAGCAGCCCCGACAGGCCGCCGCTGGCGCGCCGGCGCCCGGACCCGCGACCCCTAATGACGTTGCAGTCGATGTATTTCTCAATATCGCTTTTGGAAGAAGCAAGCCAGGTGTAAATCACACAGTATTTTACTGATGATCTGGAAACGCAAATTTAGAACAAGTAGAACATTATATAAAATTTGTTGTGTGGTCGAGCGGAACCCACCCTTCGCTCTTCCCAGATTATCGTTGCTGCACGGAATGATTGTTAAAGCACCGACGGCTTCAGAGTTCGTCTTCTCCAACGTTTGCTTTTGCAGTACATTCCGCAATCTTTTCGTTATGAGTCGTCTGTTTCGGTTTCCCGATGTAGTTTTGCTCACACCTCCCGACTTCTCTTAACCCCGAGCCACCACTAGCAGAAAATTCCGCACTGCAGTCCGGTCAATCTGCAGAGCTCGATAAGAGCATCGCGGTCGTTCCTGAGCTAATGAAACGGCCGTGTCTGTAGTTGTTCCCAGATGTCTCCCACAGAAACGGCCTCCCGGACGCCTGCATTACAGGAGTACGCCCCTACTCCCAGCCATACAATTGCATTTGAAAGCAGAATAACATGAGCTACAGAGCAACTCCGACTTTTGTGTCTGACCTACTTTTAATGATACTGTGGTCGGTTTAGTTACTACTATCGCTACTGGACGAAACAAACCAGTTGAAAGCCACACGGTATTCTTGTAACGAACAGGTAATGGAAATTTAGGTAAAACGATATAAAAAAAAGTAGCGTGGTGGAGCGACACATACAGTTGGCTCTTCGTAGATGATCATTGCTGCACGGAATAATTCTTAAGGCACCGACGCCTTCAGGAGTCGTGTTTGGAAGTTTTGCTTGCAGTATATTCCGCTATCTTTTGGTTATGAGTTGGTGTTTCGGATTCCCGGTGTTCTTTTGTTTAGTGCATTTGCCTTCCCTTGATGCTAAGAAAGCACATGACGAAAGTGAAACACCACCGTCTGTTCATCTGCAGAGCGCGATGAAATTATTCACTCTACATTCATTGCCTTTAATATTCTTTCCATCAGTGGTGGGCGCTGCCTTCAGAAAGCGCTTTTCTTTCTGATTTACATGAAAGTTTGTGTTCCTCGGAGCTGGACTGCTTGGGATTACCTTCACTGCCACCGGCAAGTGGCTCGTTGGTCTAGGGGTATGATTCCTGCTTTGGGTGCAGGAGGTCCCGGGTTCAAATCCCGGACGAGCCCTACCGTTTTGACCGTGCTGAAGAGTAGGTGGAGCTCACCCACGTTTGTAGCTCTGCAATGAAGAACAGATGCGTACCGCAGCACGCTGTGTGTGGCCCTACGGTCATGAAGGGACCGTTTGATATGGCAAGAATCTGATACCAGTAAATTACATAGGTAGATTTCTGTAGAAGAGCCGACAATAATCTTGCATGCAACGGAAAACAAAGGTTGTCTTTGCAGAACGTGTGCACCGTGAGTGGAGACGAAGCTCAATCGTGGAGCAGTCTACCTTCATCTGATTAGCGACAACGTCAACCAAAGAGTGGGATACAAGACTGAGCGTAGTTAAGAGTTTCTCACTATTAGTTACGTTCACACTTCAACAGAGTTGTGACAAGGCGAGTGCAAAGAGATCAGGAAAGCCAGTATGAAGCGAACTTGAAGTAGTCTTGAAGAAATGGATAGTAAATTTTGCAGGCCAGAATGGAGCTACGAGCGTTCTGAGTTACTGAATACCGGTGCACTATGGGAGCAAGAGCATTTGACAGTAAAATGAGGCGATATCGGTGTAGCACACGACATTTATTATCCCGCACACGCAGACGTGACGTTATCTCGGAAATGGAATCCGAAAACGGGTTTAAAAAAAGTCGTGCTTCCGCCCGGGATCGAAGCGGGGACCTTCTGCGTGTAAAGCAGACGTGATAACCGCTACACCACGGAAACGACGGTTTTGCCGTTGTACTACCTGGAAAACCGTAGCTCCAACAGATTTTTCCTGCGTAAGCAAGGGCATCGGCTACGAGCTCCGTCCGATTCTAGAAGTTGCTATAGTAAAAGACAACGATAAAAACAATCAAACCGCAACAGCCAGGGAGAACGCTGGGTGAGCAGCAGCTCTGCACGGTGATACCAAGAACGGAGGCGATAGTCATGTGCATCGAGAAGGCTCGTTGGTCTAGGGGTATGATTCCTGCTTCGGTTGCAGGAGGTCCCGGGTTCAAATCCCGGACGAGCCCTTGCGTTTTGTGCAAACGTGTGGCGACTACCGGCATGCCGGCGGCTGTTCAGCGCATTTCCTGCCCTCCAGGTAAGCACAAAAACCAAGTAACCGGTTCTGAAAGAGTTTCACGTATCATTTGAGCCATCTGCAGCCTGGTGGTTGGACGTTTGAAATTGATTTAAATGTTCACAGTAGAGATTGTAGCAAGTGTCTTGTTGAGTGCGACGAAAAAGTGATTACGCCGGGAATCGAAACGGAGACCTTCTGCCTGTTAGGCAGACGTGATAACCGCTACACCACGGAAACTGCTAAGCTCTGAGATCCACATGTGACACAACTTGCAGGACGATCACAACTTTGGCGTAAAAATCACTTTGCGGAAACGCACAATGCAGGTATTTCGCATTCGTACGCAACAATCGACAGCACCCTTGCCTGTCTGAATGCCACCACGAATAAGAGCCCAAGAAGTCGTCGGACAAGCTCGCGGCCGAGTCCTCGGTAGCATCAGCTACTCTTGCTTTCCGTACGAGCTACCGTCAATTCGCGCAGTCGCTATTGCATATGATGTCACCAAAAGCAATCACTTCGTTAGCGGCAAGGAGCCCGGGCCCAGCGGTAGCTCTACATGGAGGCACCAGCAGCCCCGACAGGCCGCCGCTGGCGCGCCGGCGCCCCGACCCGCGACCCCTAATGACGTTGCAGTCGATGTATTTCTTAATATCGCTTTTGGAAGAAGCAAGCCAGGTGTAAATCACACAGTATTTTACTGATGATCTGGAAACGCAAATTTAGAACAAGTAGAACATTATATAAAATTTGTTGTGTGGTCGAGCGGAACCCACCCTTCGCTCTTCCCAGATTATCGTTGCTGCACGGAATGATTGTTAAAGCACCGACGGCTTCAGAGTTCGTCTTCTCCAACGTTTGCTTTTGCAGTACATTCCGCAATCTTTTCGTTATGAGTCGTCTGTTTCGGTTTCCCGATGTAGTTTTGCTCACACCTCCCGACTTCTCTTAACCCCGAGCCACCACTAGCAGAAAATTCCGCACTGCAGTCCGGTCAATCTGCAGAGCTCGATAAGAGCATCGCGGTCGTTCCTGAGCTAATGAAACGGCCGTGTCTGTAGTTGTTCCCAGATGTCTCCCACAGAAACGGCCTCCCGGACGCCTGCATTACAGGAGTACGCCCCTACTCCCAGCCATACAATTGCATTTGAAAGCAGAATAACATGAGCTACAGAGCAACTCCGACTTTTGTGTCTGACCTACTTTTAATGATACTGTGGTCGGTTTAGTTACTACTATCGCTGCTGGACGAAGCAGACCAGTTGAAAGCCACACGGTATTCTTGTAACGAACAGGTAATGGAAATTTAGGTAAAACGATATCAAAAAAAGTTGCGTGGTGGAGCGACACATACAGTTGGCTCTTCGTAGATGATCATTGCTGCACGGAATAATTCTTAAGGCACCGACGCCTTCAGGAGTCGTGTTTGGAAGTTTTGCTTGCAGTATATTCCGCTATCTTTTGGTTATGAGTTGGTGTTTCGGATTCCCGGTGTTCTTTTGTTTAGTGCATTTGCCTTCCCTTGATGCTAAGAAAGCACATGACGAAAGTGAAACACCACCGTCTGTTCATCTGCAGAGCGCGATGAAATTATTCACTCTACATTCATTGCCTTTAATATTCTTTCCATCAGTGGTGGGCGCTGCCTTCAGAAAGCGCTTTTCTTTCTGATTTACATGAAAGTTTGTGTTCCTCGGAGCTGGACTGCTTGGGATTACCTTCACTGCCACCGGCAAGTGGCTCGTTGGTCTAGGGGTATGATTCCTGCTTTGGGTGCAGGAGGTCCCGGGTTCAAATCCCGGACGAGCCCTACCGTTTTGACCGTGCTGAAGAGTAGGTGGAGCTCACCCACGTTTGTAGCTCTGCAATGAAGAACAGATGCGTACCGCAGCACGCTGTGTGTGGCCCTACGGTCATGAAGGGACCGTTTGATATGGCAAGAATCTGATACCAGTAAATTACATAGGTCGATTTCTGTAGAAGAGCCGACAATAATCTTGCATGCAACGGAAAACAAAGGTTGTCTTTGCAGAACGTGTGCACCGTGAGTGGAGACGAAGCTCAATCGTGGAGCAGTCTACCTTCATCTGATTAGCGACAACGTCAACCAAAGAGTGGGATACAAGACTGAGCGTAGTTAAGAGTTTCTCACTATTAGTTACGTTCACACTTCAACAGAGTTGTGACAAGGCGAGTGCAAAGAGATCAGGAAAGCCAGTATGAAGCGAACTTGAAGTAGTCTTGAAGAAATGGATAGTAAATTTTGCAGGCCAGAATGGAGCTACGAGCGTTCTGAGTTACTGAATACCGGTGCACTATGGGAGCAAGAGCATTTGACAGTAAAATGAGGCGATATCGGTGTAGCACACGACATTTATTATCCCGCACACGCAGACGTGACGTTATCTCGGAAATGGAATCCGAAAACGGGTTTAAAAAAAGTCGTGCTTCCGCCCGGGATCGAACCGGGGACCTTCTGCGTGTAAAGCAGACGTGATAACCGCTACACCACGGAAACGACGGTTTTGCCGTTGTACTACCTGGAAAACCGTAGCTCCAACAGATTTTTCCTGCGTAAGCAAGGGCATCGGCTACGAGCTCCGTCCGATTCTAGAAGTTGCTATAGTAAAAGACAACGATAAAAACAATCAAACCGCAACAGCCAGGGAGAACGCTGGGTGAGCAGCAGCTCTGCACGGTGATACCAAGAACGGAGGCGATAGTCATGTGCATCGAGAAGGCTCGTTGGTCTAGGGGTATGATTCCTGCTTCGGGTGCAGGAGGTCCCGGGTTCAAATCCCGGACGAGCTCTTGCGTTTTGTGCAAACGTGTGGCGACTACCGGCATGCCGGCGGCTGTTCAGCGCATTTCCTGCCCTCCAGGTAAGCACAAAAACCAAGTAACCGGTTCTGAAAGAGTTTCACGTATCATTTGAGCCATCTGCAGCCTGGTGGTTGGACGTTTGAAATTGATTTAAATGTTCACAGTAGAGATTGTAGCAAGTGTCTTGTTGAGTGCGACGAAAAAGTGATTACGCCGTTAAACGAAACGGAGACCTTCTGCCTGTTAGGCAGACGTGATAACCGCTACACCACGGAAACTGCTAAGCTCTGAGATCCACATGTGACACAACTTGCAGGACGATCACAACTTTGGCGTAAAAATCACTTTGCGGAAACGCACAATGCAGGTATTTCGCATTCGTACGCAACAATCGACAGCACCCTTGCCTGTCTGAATGCCACCACGAATAAGAGCCCAAGAAGTCGTCGGACAAGCTCGCGCCCGAGTCCTCGGTAGCATCAGCTACTCTTGCTTTCCGTACGAGCTACCGTCAATTCGCGCAGTCGCTATTGCATATGATGTCACCAAAAGCAATCACTTCGTCAGCGGCAAGGAGCCCGGGCCCAGCGGTAGCTCTACATGGAGGCACCAGCAGCCCCGACAGGCCGCCGCTGGCGCGCCGGCGCCCGGACCCGCGACCCCTAATGACGTTGCAGTCGATGTATTTCTTAATATCGCTTTTGGAAGAAGCAAGCCAAGTGTAAATCACACAGTATTTTACTGATGATCTGGAAACGCAAATTTAGAACAAGTAGAACATTATATAAAATTTGTTGTGTGGTCGAGCGGAACCCACCCTTCGCTCTTCCCAGATTATCGTTGCTGCACGGAATGATTGTTAAAGCACCGACGGCTTCAGAGTTCGTCTTCTCCAACGTTTGCTTTTGCAGTACATTCCGCAATCTTTTCGTTATGAGTCGTCTGTTTCGGTTTCCCGATGTAGTTTTGCTCACACCTCCCGACTTCTCTTAACCCCGAGCCACCACTAGCAGAAAATTCCGCACTGCAGTCCGGTCAATCTGCAGAGCTCGATAAGAGCATCGCGGTCGTTCCTGAGCTAATGAAACGGCCGTGTCTGTAGTTGTTCCCAGATGTCTCCCACAGAAACGGCCTCCCGGACGCCTGCATTACAGGAGTACGCCCCTACTCCCAGCCATACAATTGCATTTGAAAGCAGAATAACATGAGCTACAGAGCAACTCCGACTTTTGTGTCTGACCTACTTTTAATGATACTGTGGTCGGTTTAGTTACTACTATCGCTGCTGGACGAAGCAGACCAGTTGAAAGCCACACGGTATTCTTGTAACGAACAGGTAATGGAAATTTAGGTAAAACGATATCAAAAAAAGTTGCGTGGTGGAGCGACACATACAGTTGGCTCTTCGTAGATGATCATTGCTGCACGGAATAATTCTTAAGGCACCGACGCCTTCAGGAGTCGTGTTTGGAAGTTTTGCTTGCAGTATATTCCGCTATCTTTTGGTTATGAGTTGGTGTTTCGGATTCCCGGTGTTCTTTTGTTTAGTGCATTTGCCTTCCCTTGATGCTAAGAAAGCACATGACGAAAGTGAAACACCACCGTCTGTTCATCTGCAGAGCGCGATGAAATTATTCACTCTACATTCATTGCCTTTAATATTCTTTCCATCAGTGGTGGGCGCTGCCTTCAGAAAGCGCTTTTCTTTCTGATTTACATGAAAGTTTGTGTTCCTCGGAGCTGGACTGCTTGGGATTACCTTCACTGCCACCGGCAAGTGGCTCGTTGGTCTAGGGGTATGATTCCTGCTTTGGGTGCAGGAGGTCCCGGGTTCAAATCCCGGACGAGCCCTACCGTTTTGACCGTGCTGAAGAGTAGGTGGAGCTCACCCACGTTTGTAGCTCTGCAATGAAGAACAGATGCGTACCGCAGCACGCTGTGTGTGGCCCTACGGTCATGAAGGGACCGTTTGATATGGCAAGAATCTGATACCAGTAAATTACATAGGTCGATTTCTGTAGAAGAGCCGACAATAATCTTGCATGCAACGGAAAACAAAGGTTGTCTTTGCAGAACGTGTGCACCGTGAGTGGAGACGAAGCTCAATCGTGGAGCAGTCTACCTTCATCTGATTAGCGACAACGTCAACCAAAGAGTGGGATACAAGACTGAGCGTAGTTAAGAGTTTCTCACTATTAGTTACGTTCACACTTCAACAGAGTTGTGACAAGGCGAGTGCAAAGAGATCAGGAAAGCCAGTATGAAGCGAACTTGAAGTAGTCTTGAAGAAATGGATAGTAAATTTTGCAGGCCAGAATGGAGCTACGAGCGTTCTGAGTTACTGAATACCGGTGCACTATGGGAGCAAGAGCATTTGACAGTAAAATGAGGCGATATCGGTGTAGCACACGACATTTATTATCCCGCACACGCAGACGTGACGTTATCTCGGAAATGGAATCCGAAAACGGGTTTAAAAAAAGTCGTGCTTCCGCCCGGGATCGAACCGGGGACCTTCTGCGTGTAAAGCAGACGTGATAACCGCTACACCACGGAAACGACGGTTTTGCCGTTGTACTACCTGGAAAACCGTAGCTCCAACAGATTTTTCCTGCGTAAGCAAGGGCATCGGCTACGAGCTCCGTACGATTCTAGAAGTTGCTATAGTAAAAGACAACGATAAAAACAATCAAACCGCAACAGCCAGGGAGAACGCTGGGTGAGCAGCAGCTCTGCACGGTGATACCAAGAACGGAGGCGATAGTCATGTGCATCGAGAAGGCTCGTTGGTCTAGGGGTATGATTCCTGCTACGGGTGCAGGAGGTCCCGGTTTCAAATCCCGGACGAGCCCTTGCGTTTTGTGCAAACGTGTGGCGACTACCGGCATGCCGGCGGCTGTTCCGCGCATTTCCTGCCCTCCAGGTAAGCACAAAAACCAAGTAACCGGTTCTGAAAGAGTTTCACGTATCATTTGAGCCATCTGCAGCCTGGTGGTTGGACGTTTGAAATTGATTTAAATGTTCACAGTAGAGATTGTAGCAAGTGTCTTGTTGAGTGCGACGAAAAAGTGATTACGCCCGGAATCGAAACGGAGACCTTCTGCCTGTTAGGCAGACGTGATAACCGCTACACCACGGAAACTGCTAAGCTCTGAGATCCACATGTGACACAACTTGCAGGACGATCACAACTTTGGCGTAAAAATCACTTTGCGGAAACGCACAATGCAGGTATTTCGCATTCGTACGCAACAATCGACAGCACCCTTGCCTGTCTGAATGCCACCACGAATAAGAGCCCAAGAAGTCGTCGGACAAGCTCGCGGCCGAGTCCTCGGTAGCATCAGCTACTCTTGCTTTCCGTACGAGCTACCGTCAATTCGCGCAGTCGCTATTGCATATGATGTCACCAAAAGCAATCACTTCGTTAGCGGCAAGGAGCCCGGGCCCAGCGGTAGCTCTACATGGAGGCACCAGCAGCCCCGACAGGCCGCCGCTGGCGCGCCGGCGCCCCGACCCGCGACCCCTAATGACGTTGCAGTCGATGTATTTCTTAATATCGCTTTTGGAAGAAGCAAGCCAGGTGTAAATCACACAGTATTTTACTGATGATCTGGAAACGCAAATTTAGAACAAGTAGAACATTATATAAAATTTGTTGTGTGGTCGAGCGGAACCCACCCTTCGCTCTTCCCAGATTATCGTTGCTGCACGGAATGATTGTTAAAGCACCGACGGCTTCAGAGTTCGTCTTCTCCAACGTTTGCTTTTGCAGTACATTCCGCAATCTTTTCGTTATGAGTCGTCTGTTTCGGTTTCCCGATGTAGTTTTGCTCACACCTCCCGACTTCTCTTAACCCCGAGCCACCACTAGCAGAAAATTCCGCACTGCAGTCCGGTCAATCTGCAGAGCTCGATAAGAGCATCGCGGTCGTTCCTGAGCTAATGAAACGGCCGTGTCTGTAGTTGTTCCCAGATGTCTCCCACAGAAACGGCCTCCCGGACGCCTGCATTACAGGAGTACGCCCCTACTCCCAGCCATACAATTGCATTTGAAAGCAGAATAACATGAGCTACAGAGCAACTCCGACTTTTGTGTCTGACCTACTTTTAATGATACTGTGGTCGGTTTAGTTACTACTATCGCTGCTGGACGAAGCAGACCAGTTGAAAGCCACACGGTATTCTTGTAACGAACAGGTAATGGAAATTTAGGTAAAACGATATCAAAAAAAGTTGCGTGGTGGAGCGACACATACAGTTGGCTCTTCGTAGATGATCATTGCTGCACGGAATAATTCTTAAGGCACCGACGCCTTCAGGAGTCGTGTTTGGAAGTTTTGCTTGCAGTATATTCCGCTATCTTTTGGTTATGAGTTGGTGTTTCGGATTCCCGGTGTTCTTTTGTTTAGTGCATTTGCCTTCCCTTGATGCTAAGAAAGCACATGACGAAAGTGAAACACCACCGTCTGTTCATCTGCAGAGCGCGATGAAATTATTCACTCTACATTCATTGCCTTTAATATTCTTTCCATCAGTGGTGGGCGCTGCCTTCAGAAAGCGCTTTTCTTTCTGATTTACATGAAAGTTTGTGTTCCTCGGAGCTGGACTGCTTGGGATTACCTTCACTGCCACCGGCAAGTGGCTCGTTGGTCTAGGGGTATGATTCCTGCTTTGGGTGCAGGAGGTCCCGGGTTCAAATCCCGGACGAGCCCTACCGTTTTGACCGTGCTGAAGAGTAGGTGGAGCTCACCCACGTTTGTAGCTCTGCAATGAAGAACAGATGCGTACCGCAGCACGCTGTGTGTGGCCCTACGGTCATGAAGGGACCGTTTGATATGGCAAGAATCTGATACCAGTAAATTACATAGGTCGATTTCTGTAGAAGAGCCGACAGTAATCTTGCATGCAACGGAAAACAAAGGTTGTCTTTGCAGAACGTGTGCACCGTGAGTGGAGACGAAGCTCAATCGTGGAGCAGTCTACCTTCATCTGATTAGCGACAACGTCAACCAAAGAGTGGGATACAAGACTGTGCGTAGTTAAGAGTTTCTCACTATTAGTTACGTTCACACTTCAACAGAGTTGTGACAAGGCGAGTGCAAAGAGATCAGGAAAGCCAGTATGAAGCGAACTTGAAGTAGTCTTGAAGAAATGGATAGTAAATTTTGCAGGCCAGAATGGAGCTACGAGCGTTCTGAGTTACTGAATACCGGTGCACTATGGGAGCAAGAGCATTTGACAGTAAAATGAGGCGATATCGGTGTAGCACACGACATTTATTATCCCGCACACGCAGACGTGACGTTATCTCGGAAATGGAATCCGAAAACGGGTTTAAAAAAAGTCGTG
The DNA here is from genome assembly GCF_023897955.1 of Schistocerca gregaria. Classification (NCBI taxonomy): domain Eukaryota; kingdom Metazoa; phylum Arthropoda; class Insecta; order Orthoptera; family Acrididae; genus Schistocerca; species Schistocerca gregaria. The sequence goes on along the minus strand of NC_064921.1, from coordinate 715,938,782 downwards.
CTTCCGCCCGGGATCTAAGCGGGGACCTTCTGCGTGTAAAGCAGACGTGATAACCGCTACACCACGGAAACGACGGTTTTGCCGTTGTACTACCTGGAAAACCGTAGCTCCAACAGATTTTTCCTGCGTAAGCAAGGGCATCGGCTACGAGCTCCGTCCGATTCTAGAAGTTGCTATAGTAAAAGACAACGATAAAAACAATCAAACCGCAACAGCCAGGGAGAACGCTGGGTGAGCAGCAGCTCTGCACGGTGATATCAAGAACGGAGGCGATAGTCATGTGCATCGAGAAGGCTCGTTGGTCTAGGGGTATGATTCCTGCTTCGGGTGCAGGAGGTCCCGGGTTCAAATCCCGGACGAGCCCTTGCGTTTTGTGCAAACGTGTGGCGACTACCGGCATGCCGGCGGCTGTTCAGCGCATTTCCTGCCCTCCAGGTAAGCACAAAAACCAAGTAACCGGTTCTGAAAGAGTTTCACGTATCATTTGAGCCATCTGCAGCCTGGTGGTTGGACGTTTGAAATTGATTTAAATGTTCACAGTAGAGATTGTAGCAAGTGTCTTGTTGAGTGCGACGAAAAAGTGATTACGCCGTTAAACGAAACGGAGACCTTCTGCCTGTTAGGCAGACGTGATAACCGCTACACCACGGAAACTGCTAAGCTCTGAGATCCACATGTGACACAACTTGCAGGACGATCACAACTTTGGCGTAAAAATCACTTTGCGGAAACGCACAATGCAGGTATTTCGCATTCGTACGCAACAATCGACAGCACCCTTGCCTGTCTGAATGCCACCACGAATAAGAGCCCAAGAAGTCGTCGGACAAGCTCGCGCCCGAGTCCTCGGTAGCATCAGCTACTCTTGCTTTCCGTACGAGCTACCGTCAATTCGCGCAGTCGCTATTGCATATGATGTCACCAAAAGCAATCACTTCGTCAGCGGCAAGGAGCCCGGGCCCAGCGGTAGCTCTACATGGAGGCACCAGCAGCCCCGACAGGCCGCCGCTGGCGCGCCGGCGCCCGGACCCGCGACCCCTAATGACGTTGCAGTCGATGTATTTCTTAATATCGCTTTTGGAAGAAGCAAGCCAGGTGTAAATCACACAGTATTTTACTGATGATCTGGAAACGCAAATTTAGAACAAGTAGAACATTATATAAAATTTGTTGTGTGGTCGAGCGGAACCCACCCTTCGCTCTTCCCAGATTATCGTTGCTGCACGGAATGATTGTTAAAGCACCGACGGCTTCAGAGTTCGTCTTCTCCAACGTTTGCTTTTGCAGTACATTCCGCAATCTTTTCGTTATGAGTCGTCTGTTTCGGTTTCCCGATGTAGTTTTGCTCACACCTCCCGACTTCTCTTAACCCCGAGCCACCACTAGCAGAAAATTCCGCACTGCAGTCCGGTCAATCTGCAGAGCTCGATAAGAGCATCGCGGTCGTTCCTGAGCTAATGAAACGGCCGTGTCTGTAGTTGTTCCCAGATGTCTCCCACAGAAACGGCCTCCCGGACGCCTGCATTACAGGAGTACGCCCCTACTCCCAGCCATACAATTGCATTTGAAAGCAGAATAACATGAGCTACAGAGCAACTCCGACTTTTGTGTCTGACCTACTTTTAATGATACTGTGGTCGGTTTAGTTACTACTATCGCTGCTGGACGAAACAGACCAGTTGAAAGCCACACGGTATTCTTGTAACGAACAGGTAATGGAAATTTAGGTAAAACGATATAAAAAAAAGTAGCGTGGTGGAGCGACACATACAGTTGGCTCTTCGTAGATGATCATTGCTGCACGGAATAATTCTTAAGGCACCGACGCCTTCAGGAGTCGTGTTTGGAAGTTTTGCTTGCAGTATATTCCGCTATCTTTTGGTTATGAGTTGGTGTTTCGGATTCCCGGTGTTCTTTTGTTTAGTGCATTTGCCTTCCCTTGATGCTAAGAAAGCAGATGACGAAAGTGAAACACCACCGTCTGTTCATCTGCAGAACGCGATGAAATTATTCACTCTACATTCATTGCCTTTAATATTCTTTCCATCAGTGGTTGGCGCTGCCTTCAGAAAGCGCTTTTCTTTCTGATTTACATGAAAGTTTGTGTTCCTCGGAGCTGGACTGCTTGGGATTACCTTCACTGCCACCGGCAAGCGGCTCGTTGGTCTAGGGGTATGATTCCTGCTTTGGGTGCAGGAGGTCACGGGTTCAAATCCCGGACGAGCCCTACCGTTTTGACCGTGCTGAAGAGTAGGTGGAGCTCACCCACGTTTGTAGCTCTGCAATGAAGAACAGATGCGTGCCGCAGCACGCTGTGTGTGGCCCTACGGTCATGAAGGGACCGTTTGATATGGCAAGCATCTGATACCAGTAAATTACATAGGTCGATTACTGTAGAAGAGCCGACAGAAATCTTGCATGCAACGGAAAACAAAGGTTGTCTTTGCAGAACGTGTGCACCGTGAGTGGAGACGAAGCTCAATCGTGGAGCAGTCTACCTTCATCTGATTAGCGACAACGTCAACCAAAGAGTGGGATACAAGACTGAGCGTAGTTAAGAGTTTCTCACTATTAGTTACGTTCACACTTCAACAGAGTTGTGACAAGGCGAGTGCAAAGAGATCAGGAAAGCCAGTATGAAGCGAACTTGAAGTAGTCTTGAAGAAATGGATAGTAAATTTTGCAGGCCAGAATGGAGCTACGAGCGTTCTGAGTTACTGAATACCGGTGCACTATGGGAGCAAGAGCATTTGACAGTAAAATGAGGCGATATCGGTGTAGCACACGACATTTATTATCCCGCACACGCAGACGTGACGTTATCTCGGAAATGGAATCCGAAAACGGGTTTAAAAAAAGTCGTGCTTCCGCCCGGGATCTAAGCGGGGACCTTCTGCGTGTAAAGCAGACGTGATAACCGCTACACCACGGAAACGACGGTTTTGCCGTTGTACTACCTGGAAAACCGTAGCTCCAACAGATTTTTCCTGCGTAAGCAAGGGCATCGGCTACGAGCTCCGTCCGATTCTAGAAGTTGCTATAGTAAAAGACAACGATAAAAACAATCAAACCGCAACAGCCAGGGAGAACGCTGGGTGAGCAGCAGCTCTGCACGGTGATACCAAGAACGGAGGCGATAGTCATGTGCATCGAGAAGGCTCGTTGGTCTAGGGGTATGATTCCTGCTACGGGTGCAGGAGGTCCCGGTTTCAAATCCCGGACGAGACCTTGCGTTTTGTGCAAACGTGTGGCGACTACCGGCATGCCGGCGGCTGTTCAGCGCATTTCCTGCCCTCCAGGTAAGCACAAAAACCAAGTAACCGGTTCTGAAAGAGTTTCACGTATCATTTGAGCCATCTGCAGCCTGGTGGTTGGACGTTTGAAATTGATTTAAATGTTCACAGTAGAGATTGTAGCAAGTGTCTTGTTGAGTGCGACGAAAAAGTGATTACGCCGTTAAACGAAACGGAGACCTTCTGCCTGTTAGGCAGACGTGATAACCGCTACACCACGGAAACTGCTAAGCTCTGAGATCCACATGTGACACAACTTGCAGGACGATCACAACTTTGGCGTAAAAATCACTTTGCGGAAACGCACAATGCAGGTATTTCGCATTCGTACGCAACAATCGACAGCACCCTTGCCTGTCTGAATGCCACCACGAATAAGAGCCCAAGAAGTCGTCGGACAAGCTCGCGCCCGAGTCCTCGGTAGCATCAGCTACTCTTGCTTTCCGTACGAGCTACCGTCAATTCGCGCAGTCGCTATTGCATATGATGTCACCAAAAGCAATCACTTCGTCAGCGGCAAGGAGCCCGGGCCCAGCGGTAGCTCTACATGGAGGCACCAGCAGCCCCGACAGGCCGCCGCTGGCGCGCCGGCGCCCGGACCCGCGACCCCTAATGACGTTGCAGTCGATGTATTTCTTAATATCGCTTTTGGAAGAAGCAAGCCAGGTGTAAATCACACAGTATTTTACTGATGATCTGGAAACGCAAATTTAGAACAAGTAGAACATTATATAAAATTTGTTGTGTGGTCGAGCGGAACCCACCCTTCGCTCTTCCCAGATTATCGTTGCTGCACGGAATGATTGTTAAAGCACCGACGGCTTCAGAGTTCGTCTTCTCCAACGTTTGCTTTTGCAGTACATTCCGCAATCTTTTCGTTATGAGTCGTCTGTTTCGGTTTCCCGATGTAGTTTTGCTCACACCTCCCGACTTCTCTTAACCCCGAGCCACCACTAGCAGAAAATTCCGCACTGCAGTCCGGTCAATCTGCAGAGCTCGATAAGAGCATCGCGGTCGTTCCTGAGCTAATGAAACGGCCGTGTCTGTAGTTGTTCCCAGATGTCTCCCACAGAAACGGCCTCCCGGACGCCTGCATTACAGGAGTACGCCCCTACTCCCAGCCATACAATTGCATTTGAAAGCAGAATAACATGAGCTACAGAGCAACTCCGACTTTTGTGTCTGACCTACTTTTAATGATACTGTGGTCGGTTTAGTTACTACTATCGCTGCTGGACGAAACAGACCAGTTGAAAGCCACACGGTATTCTTGTAACGAACAGGTAATGGAAATTTAGGTAAAACGATATAAAAAAAAGTAGCGTGGTGGAGCGACACATACAGTTGGCTCTTCGTAGATGATCATTGCTGCACGGAATAATTCTTAAGGCACCGACGCCTTCAGGAGTCGTGTTTGGAAGTTTTGCTTGCAGTATATTCCGCTATCTTTTGGTTATGAGTTGGTGTTTCGGATTCCCGGTGTTCTTTTGTTTAGTGCATTTGCCTTCCCTTGATGCTAAGAAAGCAGATGACGAAAGTGAAACACCACCGTCTGTTCATCTGCAGAGCGCGATGAAATTATTCACTCTACATTCATTGCCTTTAATATTCTTTCCATCAGTGGTGGGCGCTGCCTTCAGAAAGCGCTTTTCTTTCTGATTTACATGAAAGTTTGTGTTCCTCGGAGCTGGACTGCTTGGGATTACCTTCACTGCCACCGGCAAGTGGCTCGTTGGTCTAGGGGTATGATTCCTGCTTTGGGTGCAGGAGGTCCCGGGTTCAAATCCCGGACGAGCCCTACCGTTTTGACCGTGCTGAAGAGTAGGTGGAGCTCACCCACGTTTGTAGCTCTGCAATGAAGAACAGATGCGTGCCGCAGCACGCTGTGTGTGGCCCTACGGTCATGAAGGGACCGTTTGATATGGCAAGAATCTGATACCAGTAAATTACATAGGTCGATTACTGTAGAAGAGCCGACAGTAATCTTGCATGCAACGGAAAACAAAGGTTGTCTTTGCAGAACGTGTGCACCGTGAGTGGAGACGAAGCTCAATCGTGGAGCAGTCTACCTTCATCTGATTAGCGACAACGTCAACCAAAGAGTGGGATACAAGACTGAGCGTAGTTAAGAGTTTCTCACTATTAGTTACGTTCACACTTCAACAGAGTTGTGACAAGGCGAGTGCAAAGAGATCAGGAAAGCCAGTATGAAGCGAACTTGAAGTAGTCTTGAAGAAATGGATAGTAAATTTTGCAGGCCAGAATGGAGCTACGAGCGTTCTGAGTTACTGAATACCGGTGCACTATGGGAGCAAGAGCATTTGACAGTAAAATGAGGCGATATCGGTGTAGCACACGACATTTATTATCCCGCACACGCAGACGTGACGTTATCTCGGAAATGGAATCCGAAAACGGGTTTAAGAAAAGTCGTGCTTCCGCCCGGGATCGAAGCGGGGACCTTCTGCGTGTAAAGCAGACGTGATAACCGCTACACCACGGAAACGACGGTTTTGCCGGTGTACTACCTGGAAACCCGTAGCTCCAACAGATTTTTCCTGCGTAAGCAAGGGCATCGGCTACGAGCTCCGTCCGATTCTAGAAGTTGCTATAGTAAAAGACAAGGATAAAAACAATCAAACCGCAACAGCCAGGGAGAACGCTGGATGAGCAGCAGCTCTGCACGGTGGTACCAAGAACGGAGGCGATAGTCATGTGCATCGAGAAGGCTCGTTGGTCTAGGGGTATGATTCCTGCTTCGGGTGCAGGAGGTCCCGTGTTCAAATCCCGGACGAGCCCTTGCGTTTTGTGCAAACGTGTGGCGACTACCGGCATGCCGGCGGCTGTTCAGCGCATTTCCTGCCCTCCAGGTAAGCACAAAAACCAAGTAGCCGGTTCTGAAAGAGTTTCACGTATCATTTGAGCCATCTGCAGCCTGGTGGTTGGACGTTAGAAATTGATTTAAATGTTCACAGTAGAGATTGTAGCAAGTGTCTTGTTGAGTGCGCCGAAAAAGTGATTACGCCCGGAATCGAAACGGAGACCTTCTGCCTGTTAGGCAGACGTGATAACCGCTACACCACGGAAACTGCTAAGCTCTGAGATCCACATGTGACACAACTTGCAGGACGATCACAACTTTGGCGTAAAAATCACTTTGCGGAAACGCACAATGCAGGTATTTCGCATTCGTACGCAACAATCGACAGCACCCTTGCCTGTCTGAATGCCACCACGAATAAGAGCCCAAGAAGTCGTCGGACAAGCTCGCGGCCGAGTCCTCGGTAGCATCAGCTACTCTTGCTTTCCGTACGAGCTACCGTCAATTCGCGCAGTCGCTATTGCATATGATGTCACCAAAAGCAATCACTTCGTTAGCGGCAAGGAGCCCGGGCCCAGCGGTAGCTCTACATGGAGGCACCAGCAGCCCCGACAGGCCGCCGCTGGCGCGCAGGCGCCCCGACCCGCTACCCCTAATGACGTTGCAGTCGATGTATTTCTTAATATCGCTTTTGGAAGAAGCAAGCCAGGTGTAAATCACACAGTATTTTACTGATGATCTGGAAACGCAAATTTAGAACAAGTAGAACATTATATAAAATTTGTTGTGTGGTCGAGCGGAACCCACCCTTCGCTCTACCCAGATTATCGTTGCTGCACGGAATGATTGTTAAAGCACCGACGGCTTCAGAGTTCGTCTTCTCCAACGTTTGCTTTTGCAGTACATTCCGCAATCTTTTCGTTATGAGTCGTCTGTTTCGGTTTCCCGATGTAGTTTTGCTCACACCTCCCGACTTCTCTTAACCCCGAGCCACCACTAGCAGAAAATTCCGCACTGCAGTCCGGTCAATCTGCAGAGCTCGATAAGAGCATCGCGGTCGTTCCTGAGCTAATGAAACGGCCGTGTCTGTAGTTGTTCCCAGATGTCTCCCACAGAAACGGCCTCCCGGACGCCTGCATTACAGGAGTACGCCCCTACTCCCAGCCATACAATTGCATTTGAAAGCAGAATAACATGAGCTACAGAGCAACTCCGACTTTTGTGTCTGACCTACTTTTAATGATACTGTGGTCGGTTTAGTTACTACTATCGCTGCTGGACGAGGCAGACCAGTTGAAAGCCACACGGTATTCTTGTAACGAACAGGTAATGGAAATTTAGGTAAAACGATATCAAAAAAAGTTGCGTGGTGGAGCGACACATACAGTTGGCTCTTCGTAGATGATCATTGCTGCACGGAATAATTCTTAAGGCACCGACGCCTTCAGGAGTCGTGTTTGGAAGTTTTGCTTGCAGTATATTCGGCTATCTTTTCGTTATGAGTTGGTGTTTCGGATTCCCGGTGTTCTTTTGTTTAGTGCATTTGCCTTCCCTTGATGCTAAGAAAGCACATGACGAAAGTGAAACACCACCGTCTGTTCATCTGCAGAGCGCGATGAAATTATTCACTCTACATTCATTGCCTTTAATATTCTTTCCATCAGTGGTGGGCGCTGCCTTCAGAAAGCGCTTTTCTTTCTGATTTACATGAAAGTTTGTGTTCCTCGGAGCTGGACTGCTTGGGATTACCTTCACTGCCACCGGCAAGTGGCTCTTTGGTCTAGGGGTATGATTCCTGCTTTGGGTGCAGGAGGTCCCGGGTTCAAATCCCGGACGAGCCCTGCCGTTTTGACCGTGCTGAAGAGTAGGTGGAGCTCACCCACGTTTGTAGCTCTGCAATGAAGAACAGATGCGTGCCGCAGCACGCTGTGTGTGGCCCTACGGTCATGAAGGGACCGTTTGATATGGCAAGAATCTGATACCAGTAAATTACATAGGTCGATTACTGTAGAAGAGCCGACAGTAATCTTGCATGCAACGGAAAACAAAGGTTGTCTTTGCAGAACGTGTGCACCGTGAGTGGAGACGAAGCTCAATCGTGGAGCAGTCTACCTTCATCTGATTAGCGACAACGTCAACCAAAGAGTGGGATACAAGACTGAGCGTAGTTACGAGTTTCTCACTATTAGTTACGTTCACACTTCAACAGAGTTGTGACAAGGCGAGTGCAAAGAGATCAGGAAAGCCAGTATGAAGCGAACTTGAAGTAGTCTTGAAGAAATGGATACTAAATTTTGCAGGCCAGAATGGAGCTACGAGCGTTCTGAGTTACTGAATACCGGTGCACTATGGGAGCAAGAGCATTTGACAGTAAAATGAGGCGATATCGGTGTAGCACACGACATTTATTATCCCGCACACGCAGACGTGACGTTATCTCGGAAATGGAATCCGAAAACGGGTTTAAGAAAAGTCGTGCTTCCGCCCGGGATCGAAGCGGGGACCTTCTGCGTGTAAAGCAGACGTGATAACCGCTACACCACGGAAACGACGGTTTTGCCGGTGTACTACCTGGAAACCCGTAGCTCCAACAGATTTTTTCCTGCGTAAGCAAGGGCATCGGCTACGAGCTCCGTCCGATTCTAGAAGTTGCTATAGTAAAAGACAAGGATAAAAACAATCAAACCGCAACAGCCAGGGAGAACGCTGGGTGAGCAGCAGCTCTGCACGGTGATACCAAGAACGGAGGCGATAGTCATGTGCATCGAGAAGGCTCGTTGGTCTAGGGGCATTCCGCCGCCAGCGGCCGTGCTGTGCGGACGTGCGGTGCGGCTGTTGCGGTGTTTACATCGGCGCTGCGAGCGGCCGGCGCTGTGTGGTGAGTGCGCGCCTTCTGCGTTAGTCATAGTTCACGATAACATTTTTAGATTGACATAATGGATCAGACAACGCGACGCGATACTTTGAAGTTGATTTTCGATCCGAACTACACCCGACCGAAATCTTACGAAGTTGAGGCATTTATCGAAGAAACTTTTCAGATCAAAGTGGATGAATTGATTGGAATACACCTGTCGATTGTCAGTCCGACTGTGTTCCTTAAGTTATCCAGTTCTGACAAGTGCGACCAAATTGTAGAAGCATGTGGTGGGATGGCAAAATTCAAACATTCAGACGGACACATAGGGCAGGTCACGGTTTCGCGTGCCGGAATGGGAATACGAACGGTTCGAATCTTTGAGCTCCCCTTTGAAATAACCCCCGAGGAGATTAACAACAAACTGAGAGACTATGGCACCATTATCAGCAATGTCGCCGAAAAATGGTCTAGCTTGCACAAGTATCCAGTATTAAATGGAGTCAGGCAAGTTAAGATTGACATGCTGAAACATATCCCGTCGTATCTCTGGATTGGTGGATATAGAGCGATCATCATTTACGATGGCCAGCCGAGAACCTGCTCGGGCTGTGGTTCTACGCAACACGTCCGCGCGCAGTGTGTTCAACGGCGTGTGACGCAACTGCCGACTGGGGAGCGAGACCCGCCTAGTCAAATGGCCACGCTACCCGTGACGTACGCCGCCGCACTACGCAGTGAGGTCGCCCCAGACATGTGTATCGACACGGCGGTAGTTGCTTATGCCGACGTTCCCGATGGTAGCGTAGCCATGGATACTAGCAGCACAGAAGCTACAGGTCCAGCACACTCACAATACGAGGAAACTGACAGGCGTGGAGAACAAGACCAGGCTAAGACGGCAGAAGAAGGCATGTGCAAATCACTCGAAGAAGTCGGGCAACACAAAGAAGATACGGTTGCCACGTCGGAGGATAATGACCAGCAGCCTATAACTGTTTCACCAGAGAAACGGAAGAAACGTCGAATAGCCCGTCAGGGAGCAGCAGAAGCCGCGCCAATTCTGCGCGAAAAGGCGAAACAAATAGGCCAAGAACTGGCGGAGACGACACAGGCAACTCCTCTGGAAGATCGAACAATAAAAAAGAAGACTCGAAATGAGGACACTGACCCCGACCGTGGAATCCACATTCAAGACGGTACAGCTAGTCTGAAGGACCTTCCACTTGTACCCAACACGTACACGCGGGAAGTTACGTGCACGCGATACTGGGCGGATGACATGGAGGAGCAAAGCCATGATGCAGAAATGGCTGACACAGCACAACGTTCAGGACGGACGGCACCCGACCGTCGACAGGATGTGTCCACCCGGCAACAAACCACCATCAAAGATACTCGTGCGGCAGATGATGATGCCGACTTCTTCTAAGTGGAGCAAGCATCCACTTCCCTTGGCAAACAGTACACCACCTGACACGGTATAGTCGACATGACGGCTTTACAGGCGTACAGAATTGCAACCTTGAATATAAATAAAATTAGCAGCACCCTCAATCTGAGAAATCTCCAAGATTTTCTGTACGCCGCTGATATTGACATCTTAATGCTGCAAGAAGTAACGGCTATCCGTTTGGACGACATCACTGGCTACAACGCCGTCATCAATCCTGGCAATGACAATAGCCTCGGCACAGCGATTATGACTAAAGAGGGGATCCTACTTACAGACGTGGCGCAACTGCCTAACAGTAGAGGTCTCGCTGTCACGATAAACAACACCAGGTTTATCAACATATATGCCCCGTCAGGAACCGGAAACAAGCGCCGCAGGGCCGAATTTTTCAAAGAGGACATCGCCCCCCTTTTCGCGGTGCGATTTGACCAAATAATTTTTGCGGGTGACTTTAATTGCGTGCTGAGTCCCAAGGATCAGACGCCAAATTTTAACAAATCTCTGGAGCTGGAGGACATCGTCAGAGACTTCCAACTGTTTGATACTTGGGAACTAAAACACGGTGATAGGCTAGGTTTCACCTATATCACCAGCCATTCTGCCAGTCGTATCGACAGAATTTACGCCACATCCAATTTAAGGAGACACGTTTTACAGTCTGAGCTATGGCCCACGATTTTCTCTGATCATATCGCGTACATATGTACGATAAATTTAGAGAAACATGGCACTTACAGGGCGAGAGGTCAGTGGAAGCTAAACGTTACTCATCTTTCGGATCCTGGATGTCACGCCGCCTTCCACACCACTTGGGCAGAATGTGAAAGGAAGTTCCACTTGTACGGCACGGCGCTGAATTGGTGGCTAAACTGCGCGAAGCCCGCAATAATAAAGACAATGAAAACTTACTCCCGTGAAAAAGTCGCCTGGCGGAAGCGGACAGTAGAGTTTTACTTCAGCTGTCTGAGAGACTTGTGCGTTCGTGATGCTACAGTCATAACAAATTATGGGCAAATCAACAGAATAAAAGCAAAATTGCTCAACCTGCAGAGACACCATCTCGAAGGCTGTAAAATACGAACGCGTTTGCAGAACGGTACACGAGAAGAAACAACATCGATGTACCACATTCTCCAAGAGAACAAAAGACAAAAACTTAAAATTCTGACGGAACTCAAAACTTCAGACGGGAGACTCTTGACAGATCAAGCTGCAATACGAGACGAGATCCATCGACACTTTAGTGAATTGCTGGCCAATACACAGACAGATGAAACGGCGCAGCAAGCTCTCACTGCTAGGACGACAGAGCGACTCACTCCAGAAGAAGCTGATGTGCTCGCAGCGAGAATAACGGACGAAGACGTCGAAGATGCCATCTCGAAGAGCCCAAAGAACAAATCACCTGGACCAGATGGGCTACCCGCTGAATTTTATCAAACTTTTCGCGAACAAATAATTGCTAAATTGACACTCGTATGCAATGAAATACTAAATGCGGACACTGACCTTCCGAAGGAATTCTGTGAAGGTACAGTGGTCTTAGTCCCCAAAACACCAGGAGGCAAAACCGTGGAGAATCTTCGACCCATAACACTTCTCAATAGTGATTATAAAATCTTCGCCCGTATCATGATGCAAAGGTTCAATTCTGTTATTCGTACAGTGACAGGAGCCTACCAGACAAGTGTGGGAAAGGACAGAACGATATTTCAGACCTTATGCGACTACAGAGACATTATAGCGATATCGGAAGCCTGCAACATTCGCTGTGCTCTGATGTCGCTTGACTTTGAAAAAGCTTTTGATAAAGTTAATCATTCGTACCTGCTCCGGTGTATGACATCCATGCACTTCCCCCAGAAAATTATAGCCTCCGTGAAAAACATACTGACGAATAGCACGTCAAGAATCAGTGTCAACGGACAACTCAGTCACCCGATCAATATTCAGAGTTCGGTAAGACAAGGTTGCCCAATATCCATGACGCTTTTCGCGATTGCGCTTGAACCTCTCTTAGTATCTCTGACTCGGCAACTCCGTGGATTACATATACGCGGACACAAGATCATATGTCAAGCCTACGCGGACGATGTAGGGGTACTTGTGACTGACGAAAGAGAGGTGGAAACAGTACTTGAAGTTGTGGCGACCTACGAAATGGCGTCAGGAGCTAAACTCAACCGCAATAAATCTGGTATTATGAATCTTGGTCGGGGTATAGAGATCAGAGCCGCTGGAAGTATCAACACTGTGGAAAAAATCAAATGCCTTGGAATAGAATATACGAGTAATATCCGCCGCACGGCCGCTCTCAATTATCGAAAATTACTTGCCACCTTACGGGCAAGCATAAAACAACACAGCTTGCGTAATTTAAACGTAATACAAAAAGTGCAACTGGCCAATACATACATCACTTCCAAAGTCAACTATGTTGCTCAAGTGCTGCCTCTGCCACGAACCATTGCACACCAAATGCAAGCAGCGCTTGGTTATTTTGTCAGCAGAGGTCAGATATTTAAGGTTTCATATGATACCTTGACGCTACCGACACGCAATGGAGGGCTACAACTGACGGACATCTACCTTAAAGCGCAAGCGCTATACGTTAGCAAAACTTATAAACAGTGGCAACGATCACCGCGGACCTTAGTGGCTCATCTCTTACGTGAAATCACCCCAGTCAGCAGAGATCCACCAATCGATGTGCATCACATCTCCCACGAGCTGTACCACTATAAACACTTTCTGGTGGAATACAGCTATGTACGCCATAGAATACCGGAGAAGGACATATATCGGGTTAAGGAGGTTTACAACACCTTGCTGGAAGGAAAATTGCGCAATCGAATAGAAAACAAGTTTCGACATTATAATTGGAAAAACATATGGGACAACATATCTGACCCCCATCTACCATCCAATGTGCGATCGACGTGGTACCTCGCAGTCAATAGAAAAATCCCAACCAACTCCAAACTGCACGCGATACGTCTGGCACACACACCAAACTGTTCCAGCTGCAATGTCGTCGACACTGCAGAACATCGCTTCGTCTGTGAAGATGTGAAAGACGTGTGGAATCTCTTCAGGCAAAAACTAGCACATGTGCTACGTACGTCACCTAACACAATTTCACCGACACACGTCCTTCTGCCTGATGACGCGCCATATCCTAACACTAAAAGAAGGTCAGCCAACTGGCTCAAAGGACTGACAGTCCATTACATCTCAACGGCTATGACGAAAAGTGAAGCAGATTATTGGATGTACCTGATGACAGAACATCAAAAGCTCGAACGACAAATGAAATACAAAGACAACTACGCAAATTTCTTGAACCGAACATTGTCTCACCGACAGAGCTGAAGAACGATCAAACGACATGTTGTTCAACCTCAGAATTCCTTTTTTTTTTCCTTTATGAAATTATCTATTAAGCTTCTCATTCATTTTACGCCAACAAGGTGGCTATTTCGTTTACCCTTCGCCCTCGTGTCGCAGCACTAATAGGTTGCTGACACACCCATGAGAAGCCATCAGGCTGAAGTAAGCCTGGCTCTAATATAAAAATCGCTCCAACTCAATGATGGAAGAATGTTGCGGAACTATTTCCTTTCCATAACCCCAAAAGAAGGGATTTTATTTACTTGTATACAAATAAAAAAAAAACAAAAAAAAAAATAACAAAAAAAAAGGGGTATGATTCCTGCTTTGGGTGCAGGAGGTCCCGGGTTCAAATCCCGGACGAGCCCTACCGTTTTGACCGTGCTGAAGAGTAGGTGGAGCTCACCCACGTTTGTAGCTCTGCAATGAAGAACAGATGCGTGCCGCAGCACGCTGTGTGTGGCCCTACGGTCATGAAGGGACCGTTTGATATGGCAAGAATCTGATACCAGTAAATTACATAGGTCGATTTCTGTAGAAGAGCCGACAGTAATCTTGCATGCAACGGAAAACAAAGGTTGTCTTTGCAGAACGTGTGCACCGTGAGTGGAGACGAAGCTCAATCGTGGAGCAGTCTACCTTCATCTGATTAGCGACAACGTCAACCAAAGAGTGGGATACAAGACTGAGCGTAGTTAAGAGTTTCTCACTATTAGTTACGTTCACACTTCAACAGAGTTGTGACAAGGCGAGTGCAAAGAGATCAGGAAAGCCAGTATGAAGCGAACTTGAAGTAGTCTTGAAGAAATGGATACTAAATTTTGCCGGCCAGAATGGCGCTACGAGCGTTCTGAGTTACTGAATACCGGTGCACTATGGGAGCAAGAGCATTTGACAGTAAAATGAGGCGATATCGGTGTAGCACACGACATTTATTATCCCGCACACGCAGACGTGACGTTATCTCGGAAATGGAATCCGAAAACGGGTTTAAAAAAAGTCGTGCTTCCGCCCGGGATCGAACCGGGGACCTTCTGCGTGTAAAGCAGACGTGATAACCGCTACACCACGGAAACGACGGTTTTGCCGTTGTACTACCTGGAAAACCGTAGCTCCAACAGATTTTTCCTGCGTAAGCAAGGGCATCGGCTACGAGCTCCGTCCGATTCTAGAAGTTGCTATAGTAAAAGACAACGATAAAAACAATCAAACCGCAACAGCCAGGGAGAACGCTGGGTGAGCAGCAGCTCTGCACGGTGATACCAAGAACGGAGGCGATAGTCATGTGCATCGAGAAGGCTCGTTGGTCGCAGTTGCGAATCAGCCGCCGAGCGGGACGGACGTGTGGCGGAGCTGGACGTCTGGCTGTAGTAAACACAGGCTGAGTCGCTGCGTTTGAGGTTAGTGGTGCTGCTAAGCCGCTATTCGTGTTGCACTTGTATTCATGAAGTTCTAGAATGAATAGGTCGAATTATTTGAGGAAAGACACAATCAAGTTTACTTTCGATCGAAATTTCGTTCGACCTAAAGCATTTGAAATTAAAGCATGGTTTATCGAAAAAGTATTGATTAACGGTGATGATGTTGTCGGAGTTTATCTCTCGTTTGTGACAAATGCTGTGTATCTGAAGATGAAATGTCCAGAATTATGTAGTTCCATTGTGGATCGTTGCGGAGGTAGCGTGAAGTTTAATCATTCTGATGGGAATGTGAGTGACGTTGCTGTTAGTCATGCTGGGTACGGGATTCGTACGATCAGAGTGTTTGAGCTCCCTTTTGAAATTCCGCCCGAAGAACTTAATGTTGCCCTTCGGCCTTATGGCAGAATTATTTCCAATGTGGCAGAAAGGTGGTCTGAAGCTCATATGTTTCCTGTCTTGAACGGCGTAAGGCAAATTAAGATTGAATTACAGAAGCATGTCCCCTCTTATCTTAATATTTGTGGGTATCGTGCTTTGATTATCTATGATGGGCAACCGCGGACTTGCGCTTTATGCAATTCCACGGAACACATTCGTGCAGAATTATCACGGAGGCGTGTCCCGCAGTTACCGCGTGACGAGATGCCGAGTTCCGGCCCTGTTGTTGGTATGAAGTTGTCATACGCTGCCGCTGCTGACTTCCGCAGCCGACGCGAGTCGGTGCCGCCTGTGCGCGGGGAGCCTGCTGCCTCGCGGGCGGTTGTCGATGATACTCCGGCTTCAAGCTCTAGATTTGCGGATGGTCTGCCGATCAGCTTCGCGCCCCTCGAATCTATGCCGACGCCAACTTTTTCCAACTCTCCCACTGTGGTTGCTCGTTCTTCCGCGGACTCGGCCGAAGATCCCCAAATACCTGCAACGGAGGTTTCCTTGCGTCGTCAGGATTCCCACCAACGTGAGGATATTGCCACTAGCTTCCGAGGAGTGGACGCTCCAGGCATCCACTCTGCGGGAACTATGAACGAAGATAGCAATCTGGACATTGGTTTCACGTTGGCGCCCACAGAAGACACTTGCGTCAAGGAAACCACAACGAGCGATAGTGTAGAATTGGAGACTGGGTTGCTACCAGTGGGAGCCATGGAAAAAGATGCGCCTCCTTCTGCCGTTGTGGAATGCGATACGCGGACTTTTGTCCGAAAAAAGGAACAGGCGACGTCAGACGAATCATTCGGTACTTCTCCTGACAGGTCGCAAACTTCATCTCCTGCTAGATCGCCGAAGAGATCTTCGAAGAAAGGCAAGAAGAGGAGATTGGCACACAAAGCAGCAGAGAGTTTAGCTCCTGCATTGCGGGAAAAGTTAAAACATTTAAGGGATAATGAACGACTACGAGAACAATGCCCAGTAGCACGAGTTAACGAGTGTACTGAAGCGGAGATGAGTCGTGCCGATGCAGATGATCTTCAACAACAACCTCGCGCACCGCTTGGCGTCGCAGGTTTGCAGACCGGCACTACTATGGATTTAGAACGAACTGTCTCAGGAAAAGGACTTGATTGGGCCGATGCCCAAGAAGATCGCACCGACCACGGAATGGAGATGGACCTGACACATGCTAGTGGCATTTAATTTTTTTTTTAATGTCTATTTTTCTTTCTGACAGACAGAATGGAATGGTACAGACGTGACTCTGCATGGGGTATACTTCATTAGCCAATTTCTTTTACCTGCACCTATGCCAACGGAACTGACATATAATGTGACCACGATCAATATAAATCGGATTCGCAGTGAAACGAAAGTCGCTTCTTTAAAAGATTTCCTTTACCAGTCGGATACTGATATAGCCCTCCTACAGGAATTTAATGTCCACAACTTTTATGTCCCAGGTTTTCAAGAGATTTTAAATATTGCACCGGAAGCCACATGTGGGACTGCGATCCTTGTCAAAGATGGTATTGATGTGAAGGATATCTGTCTGTTAGAAAATGGGAGGGGCATCAGTTGTAAAATTTTTACTACTACTGTTTTAAATGTATATGTCCCCTCTGGTAACAACGCTAGAGATGATAGGGCTAATTTTTTTAAGAACGATATGGTCTATTTACTTAAGGGGAATCCGGCGGAAGCTTTAATCGGTGGTGACTTTAATTGTGTACTTCACACAAAGGATCAGCGACCAAATTTTAACTTCTCCAGGGAACTGGCGGCTTTGGTGACAAACATGAAGTGGACAGACGTGTGGGAAAGCAAATACCCCACGTTAGTCAAATTTACGTACATCAGTAGTCGCTCGCAAAGCAGAATAGACAGAATATACGTCACTGCAAACCTGGAAAATAAAATCAGTAGTATCGAAGTAATTCCCACTACCTTTTCGGACCATCTCGCAGTGAAATGCAGCATTCGGTTTCAGAAGCAAGGAACGTATTGGGGTCGCCCCTTATGGAAGCTGAATACCCATATGTTGTTCGAGGGTGCCCTATCAAGAACAGTAGCGGAGGTATGGCAGGCTGCTCTACGTATGCGCCATAAATACAGCTCTCGCCTTGCGTGGTGGACCTCATGTGCTAAAAAGAAATTGAGATCATCCCTAATAGCTTACGGGAGGGAGCGAGCGATGTGGTCTCGCAATACCGTTGAATTTTACTATACATGCTTAAGGGAACTATCAGCTCAGCAGATGACTGATGAGGTTTTCATTGAAATAAAGAAGATCAAGGCTCACCTCATAAGTCTCAAGCGACAACAGCTGGAGGGTTTAAAAATTAAATCTCGTGTCCCGACAACGGTGGAGGACGAAAACGCATCGCTGTACCACTTACTCGAACATGAAAGAAATAGAAGACGAGCGTTTATTGCTTGTCTTAGAGTGGGCGATAACCGGGTGCTGACGGAACACTCTGACATTTTAAATGCAGTTTATGGATTTTATCGTACGTTATATACTGATACCCGGTATAATCTAGACTGTGCGAACGATTTGCTACGAACTACAGGTATCGACAACGTTCTCAATGACGAGGACAATGTGTCCCTTACCACTGCGATCACATGTGAGGAGGTGTTTGATATACTTAAATATTCGCCTACCCGTAAGTCCCCAGGGCCTGATGGCTTGCCTGTAGAGTTTTATTGTAAATTTTGGCCTCTCATCGGTAATCAATTCACAGAAGTGATAAATGAAGTGTTGCAAGGTGTTACTGTTCCATGCGAGTTCAAAGAAAGCGTAACTGTGCTAATACCAAAGGGAAGGAACGCGACAGTTAAAGATCTCAATCAATTGAGACCAATATGTTTGATGAACTCGGATTATAAAATAATTGCACGTGTACTGAAGGAAAGACTGAGACCTCTAATGGAGAAGATCATAGGTGACCACCAAACCTGTCTCTCGGGGCGGAATATTTTTAAAACTGTTTGTGAATATAGGGATGTCTCTGCAATTTTTGCAACGTCATCCTCACCAGGAGGCCTTGCCTTTATCGACTTCTCAAAGGCTTTTGACAGGGTCAACCACTTATTTTTGTTCAGAACGTTGACCTATGTGGGTTTTAGTCAACATTTTGTGCAAGTTTTAATTAACATTGTTGAAGGCATCCAAACACAAGTGTCTGTAAATGGGCATTTCACTCCACCCATTGAAATTCGCAACGGCGTCCCGCAGGGAAGTCCTTTGTCAATGCTCCTGTATGTTGTTGCACTGGAGCCTTTACTAAGGAGACTCGATGTCGATCTTGAGGGCATCACGATATCTGGCGTTAACAACGTCACCAATGCATATGCTGATGACGTTGGAGTGGTTATTCGTAGTAACGAAGATTTAGAGAAATTAACTACGAATATTCAGATCTTTTGTGAAGCTACAGGCGCTAGGGTTAACGAGGTGAAGAGTTCGTTTTTAAATCTTAAAGGTCTTCAAGATGTCCGTTTGGAATGGGCACGCTCCGTCGATCGTCACACCGCTCTGGGTGTCACCTTTTACCGATGTCCGCTTCAGACCATGACCTACAATTGGAAGAAAGTACTGGATACAATCAGAGGAGCCACAATACTCAATCAGACCAGACATCTGAACATTAAACAACGAATCAGAATAATTAATTGGTCCATTTTATCAAAAGCTATATATATAGGTCAAATATTGCCAGTTTCGAAACCCATTGCCAAACGTATAATGAGTATCATTTGCCGATTTATATGGACAGGGAATATTTTTAGAGTAGCAGTCGGTACAGTTACGTTACCTTCCGCTGAAGGTGGCCTAGGTTTAACAGATATATGGCGGAAGACTACGGCGTTATATATAAAGAGGACCCTACAAATTATAGAAAAACATCCACATAGTATTACAGCCAGGCTGTATCGACTCCTACAGCCAGAAAATTTACGTCCACCCATAAATATAGGCGGAATTAATTATAAATTGAAATATATTCGCCAGTTCTTTTTAGAGATTAGCTACATGGACAGTATTGTCACGAATCCACAATCAAGGAATTGCAGGAAATTAATGGAACTCTTAACAACGAAAGAACATGTCAACAAAATGGAGTGCAGATATCCCGACAAAGACTGGAAAAGAATTTGGAAAAATATTAGTAATCGTGAACTGTCTTCCGACATTCAGGCAACCTGGTACCGAGTTGTTAATAACGTAGTTTCCACTAACGAAAAGTTGCACTCCATTGGTCTTAGTGACACGATTGTGTGCACCCGATGTGACGCAGTTGACACATTGATCCACCGCTTTCTCTGTGGCGGATACGCCGAAATATGGACGGGACTCCAACGGCGGGTAGCCTTTATAACCAGAACTGTTAGTACTGAGATCAATGTTGAAAAATTACTCTTCCCCGATGGTGTTTTCTTCCCTGTCCAGAAAACCAATGCTGTGTTGTGGTTGTTTGGCAGTTATGTACATTACGTTATATCTGAACACGGCAATGACCGTGTTTTAGAATACGAATTATACGAACGAGCAAAATATTATCAGATATGTACGCGCAGGGACCACAAAAAAACTTTTGGTAACATGTTACACATTCTGTTTCAGAGACAAGGGATTGGATAAACATCTTAATAGCCCTCGTCTACGAAAAATGTAGTCACAGGCCGAAGTAGGGGATCGCTGTTGAGGGTGAAGTACGGTGGGGACTTCGTGTGCCCCAGGGCCGCTACGGTAGCCGTGAAGGCCTCGGACAGAACCCCGAAACGGCACTGCGGCTTCACACTTACTGCTGGATGAACCCCATATCTCCAGCAACTACTTTCATCTATGATGATTTTCCAGGATCTCGGTAATATCGGAAGGTGGTTTCGTTGCACACAATGCAGTGGAAGCTTCTTGCACGTGTTCCTCAGTTACAATCTTTCTATTTTTGTTTAATTTTTTTCAGTATGAAGCAAGAGTGACAATTTATTAATTCCCAAGAAGCCTTAATTTTTCAATTTTCAGTTCTACGGAGGAGAAGCCTCACATGGCGAAGAAGCCAAACATCATTTCATTTCCCTAACTGTCACAGAAAATTTGAAAAAAAAATCAGTCGATATAGCATAGAAGCTCGCCGAAGAAGGCATAAAAGGAGAGCGAATGGATGGGCTGTGTGGGGAGAAGGGAGGCCCAAAATAAATAAAAAAAAAAAAAAGTTGGTCTAGGGGTATGATTCCTGCTTTGGGTGCAGGAGGTCCCGGGTTCAAATCCCGGACGAGCCCTACCGTTTTGACCGTGCTGAAGAGTAGGTGGAGCTCACCCACGTTTGTAGCTCTGCAATGAAGAACAGATGCGTGCCGCAGCACGCTGTGTGTGGCCCTACGGTCATGAAGGGACCGTTTGATATGGCAAGAATCTGATACCAGTAAATTACATAGGTCGATTTCTGTAGAAGAGCCGACAGTAATCTTGCATGCAACGGAAAACAAAGGTTGTCTTTGCAGAACGTGTGCACCGTGAGTGGAGACGAAGCTCAATCGTGGAGCAGTCTACCTTCATCTGATTAGCGACAACGTCAACCAAAGAGTGGGATACAAGACTGAGCGTAGTTAAGAGTTTCTCACTATTAGTTACGTTCACACTTCAACAGAGTTGTGACAAGGCGAGTGCAAAGAGATCAGGAAAGCCAGTATGAAGCGAACTTGAAGTAGTCTTGAAGAAATGGATACTAAATTTTGCAGGCCAGAATGGAGCTACGAGCGTTCTGAGTTACTGAATACCGGTGCACTATGGGAGCAAGAGCATTTGACAGTAAAATGAGGCGATATCGGTGTAGCACACGACATTTATTATCCCGCACACGCAGACGTGACGTTATCTCGGAAATGGAATCCGAAAACGGGTTTAAAAAAAGTCGTGCTTCCGCCCGGGATCGAACCGGGGACCTTCTGCGTGTAAAGCAGACGTGATAACCGCTACACCACGGAAACGACGGTTTTGCCGTTGTACTACCTGGAAAACCGTAGCTCCAACAGATTTTTCCTGCGTAAGCAAGGGCATCGGCTACGAGCTCCGTCCGATTCTAGAAGTTGCTATAGTAAAAGACAACGATAAAAACAATCAAACCGCAACAGCCAGGGAGAACGCTGGGTGAGCAGCAGCTCTGCACGGTGATACCAAGAACGGAGGCGATAGTCATGTGCATCGAGAAGTCTCGTTGGTCTAGGGGTATGATTCCTGCTTCGGGTGCAGGAGGTCCCGGGTTCAAATCCCGGACGAGCCCTTGCGTTTTGTGCAAACGTGTGGCGACTACCGGCATGCCGGCGGCTGTTCCGCGCATTTCCTGCCCTCCAGGTAAGCACAAAAACCAAGTAGCCGGTTCTGAAAGAGTTTCACGTATCATTTGAGCCATCTGCAGCCTGGTGGTTGGACGTTTGAAATTGATTTAAATGTTCACAGTAGAGATTGTAGCAAGTGTCTTGTTGAGTGCGACGAAAAAGTGATTACGCCCGGAATCGAAACGGAGACCTTCTGCCTGTTAGGCAGACGTGATAACCGCTACACCACGGAAACTGCTAAGCTCTGAGATCCACATGTGACACAACTTGCAGGACGATCACAACTTTGGCGTAAAAATCACTTTGCGGAAACGCACAATGCAGGTATTTCGCATTCGTACGCAACAATCGACAGCACCCTTGCCTGTCTGAATGCCACCACGAATAAGAGCCCAAGAAGTCGTCGGACAAGCTCGCGGCCGAGTCCTCGGTAGCATCAGCTACTCTTGCTTTCCGTACGAGCTACCGTCAATTCGCGCAGTCGCTATTGCATATGATGTCACCAAAAGCAATCACTTCGTCAGCGGCAAGGAGCCCGGGCCCAGCGGTAGCTCTACATGGAGGCACCAGCAGCCCCGACAGGCCGCCGCTGGCGCGCCGGCGCCCGGACCCGCGACCCCTAATGACGTTGCAGTCGATGTATTTCTTAATATCGCTTTTGGAAGAAGCAAGCCAGGTGTAAATCACACAGTATTTTACTGATGATCTGGAAACGCAAATTTAGAACAAGTAGAACATTATATAAAGTTTGTTGTGTGGTCGAGCGGAACCCACACTTCGCTCTTCCCAGATTATCGTTGCTGCACGGAATGATTGTTAAAGCACCGACGGCTTCAGAGTTCGTCTTCTCCAACGTTTGCTTTTGCAGTACATTCCGCAATCTTTTCGTTATGAGTCGTCTGTTTCGGTTTCCCGATGTAGTTTTGCTCACACCTCCCGACTTCTCTTAACCCCGAGCCACCACTAGCAGAAAATTCCGCACTGCAGTCCGGTCAATCTGCAGAGCTCGATAAGAGCATCGCGGTCGTTCCTGAGCTAATGAAACGGCCGTGTCTGTAGTTGTTCCCAGATGTCTCCCACAGAAACGGCCTCCCGGACGCCTGCATTACAGGAGTACGCCCCTACTCCCAGCCATACAATTGCATTTGAAAGCAGAATAACATGAGCTACAGAGCAACTCCGACTTTTGTGTCTGACCTACTTTTAATGATACTGTGGTCGGTTTAGTTACTACTATCGCTGCTGGACGAAGCAGACCAGTTGAAAGCCACACGGTATTCTTGTAACGAACAGGTAATGGAAATTTAGGTAAAACGATATCAAAAAAAGTTGCGTGGTGGAGCGACACATACAGTTGGCTCTTCGTAGATGATCATTGCTGCACGGAATAATTCTTAAGGCACCGACGCCTTCAGGAGTCGTGTTTGGAAGTTTTGCTTGCAGTATATTCCGCTATCTTTTGGTTATGAGTTGGTGTTTCGGATTCCCGGTGTTCTTTTGTTTAGTGCATTTGCCTTCCCTTGATGCTAAGAAAGCACATGACGAAAGTGAAACACCACCGTCTGTTCATCTGCAGAGCGCGATGAAATTATTCACTCTACATTCATTGCCTTTAATATTCTTTCCATCAGTGGTGGGCGCTGCCTTCAGAAAGCGCTTTTCTTTCTGATTTACATGAAAGTTTGTGTTCCTCGGAGCTGGACTGCTTGGGATTACCTTCACTGCCACCGGCAAGTGGCTCGTTGGTCTAGGGGTATGATTCCTGCTTTGGGTGCAGGAGGTCCCGGTTTCAAATCCCCGACGAGCCCTACCGTTTTGACCGTGCTGAAGAGTAGGTGGAGCTCACCCACGTTTGTAGCTCTGCAATGAAGAACAGATGCGTGCCGCAGCACGCTGTGTGTGGCCCTACGGTCATGAAGGGACCGTTTGATATGGCAAGAATCTGATACCAGTAAATTACATAGGTCGATTTCTGTAGAAGAGCCGACAGTAATCTTGCATGCAACGGAAAACAAAGGTTGTCTTTGCAGAACGTGTGCACCGTGAGTGGAGACGAAGCTCAATCGTGGAGCAGTCTACCTTCATCTGATTAGCGACAACGTCAACCAAAGAGTGGGATACAAGACTGAGCGTAGTTAAGAGTTTCTCACTATTAGTTACGTTCACACTTCAACAGAGTTGTGACAAGGCGAGTGCAAAGAGATCAGGAAAGCCAGTATGAAGCGAACTTGAAGTAGTCTTGAAGAAATGGATACTAAATTTTGCAGGCCAGAATGGAGCTACGAGCGTTCTGAGTTACTGAATATCGGTGCACTATGGGAGCAAGAGCATTTGACAGTAAAATGAGGCGATATCGGTGTAGCACACGACATTTATTATCCCGCACACGCAGACGTGACGTTATCTCGGAAATGGAATCCGAAAACGGGTTTAAAAAAAGTCGTGCTTCCGCCCGGGATCGAACCGGGGACCTTCTGCGTGTAAAGCAGACGTGATAACCGCTACACCACTGAAACGACGGTTCTGCCGTTGTACTACCTGGAAAACCGTAGCTCCAACAGATTTTTCCTGCGTAAGCAAGGGCATCGGCTACGAGCTCCGTCCGATTCTAGAAGTTGCTATAGTAAAAGACAACGATAAAAACAATCAAACCGCAACAGCCAGGGAGAACGCTGGGTGAGCAGCAGCTCAGCACGGTGATACCAAGAACGGAGGCGATAGTCATGTGCATCGAGAAGGCTCGTTGGTCGCAGTTGCGAATCAGCCGCCGAGCGGGACGGACGTGTGGCGGAGCTGGACGTCTGGCTGTAGTAAACACAGGCTGAGTCGCTGCGTTTGAGGTTAGTGGTGCTGCTAAGCCGCTATTCGTGTTGCACTTGTATTCATGAAGTTCTAGAATGAATAGGTCGAATTATTTGAGGAAAGACACAATCAAGTTTACTTTCGATCGAAATTTCGTTCGACCTAAAGCATTTGAAATTAAAGCATGGTTTATCGAAAAAGTATTGATTAACGGTGATGATGTTGTCGGAGTTTATCTCTCGTTTGTGACAAATGCTGTGTATCTGAAGATGAAATGTCCAGAATTATGTAGTTCCATTGTGGATCGTTGCGGAGGTAGCGTGAAGTTTAATCATTCTGATGGGAATGTGAGTGACGTTGCTGTTAGTCATGCTGGGTACGGGATTCGTACGATCAGAGTGTTTGAGCTCCCTTTTGAAATTCCGCCCGAAGAACTTAATGTTGCCCTTCGGCCTTATGGCAGAATTATTTCCAATGTGGCAGAAAGGTGGTCTGAAGCTCATATGTTTCCTGTCTTGAACGGCGTAAGGCAAATTAAGATTGAATTACAGAAGCATGTCCCCTCTTATCTTAATATTTGTGGGTATCGTGCTTTGATTATCTATGATGGGCAACCGCGGACTTGCGCTTTATGCAATTCCACGGAACACATTCGTGCAGAATTATCACGGAGGCGTGTCCCGCAGTTACCGCGTGACGAGATGCCGAGTTCCGGCCCTGTTGTTGGTATGAAGTTGTCATACGCTGCCGCTGCTGACTTCCGCAGCCGACGCGAGTCGGTGCCGCCTGTGCGCGGGGAGCCTGCTGCCTCGCGGGCGGTTGTCGATGATACTCCGGCTTCAAGCTCTAGATTTGCGGATGGTCTGCCGATCAGCTCCGCGCCCCTCGAATCTATGCCGACGCCAACTTTTTCCAACTCTCCCACTGTGGTTGCTCGTTCTTCCGCGGACTCGGCCGAAGATCCCCAAATACCTGCAACGGAGGTTTCCTTGCGTCGTCAGGATTCCCACCAACGTGAGGATATTGCCACTAGCTTCCGAGGAGTGGACGCTCCAGGCATCCACTCTGCGGGAACTATGAACGAAGATAGCAATCTGGACATTGGTTTCACGTTGGCGCCCACAGAAGACACTTGCGTCAAGGAAACCACAACGAGCGATAGTGTAGAATTGGAGACTGGGTTGCTACCAGTGGGAGCCATGGAAAAAGATGCGCCTCCTTCTGCCGTTGTGGAATGCGATACGCGGACTTTTGTCCGAAAAAAGGAACAGGCGACGTCAGACGAATCATTCGGTACTTCTCCTGACAGGTCGCAAACTTCATCTCCTGCTAGATCGCCGAAGAGATCTTCGAAGAAAGGCAAGAAGAGGAGATTGGCACACAAAGCAGCAGAGAGTTTAGCTCCTGCATTGCGGGAAAAGTTAAAACATTTAAGGGATAATGAACGACTACGAGAACAATGCCCAGTAGCACGAGTTAACGAGTGTACTGAAGCGGAGATGAGTCGTGCCGATGCAGATGATCTTCAACAACAACCTCGCGCACCGCTTGGCGTCGCAGGTTTGCAGACCGGCACTACTATGGATTTAGAACGAACTGTCTCAGGAAAAGGACTTGATTGGGCCGATGCCCAAGAAGATCGCACCGACCACGGAATGGAGATGGACCTGACACATGCTAGTGGCATTTAATTTTTTTTTTTAATGTCTATTTTTCTTTCTGACAGACAGAATGGAATGGTACAGACGTGACTCTGCATGGGGTATACTTCATTAGCCAATTTCTTTTACCTGCACCTATGCCAACGGAACTGACATATAATGTGACCACGATCAATATAAATCGGATTCGCAGTGAAACGAAAGTCGCTTCTTTAAAAGATTTCCTTTACCAGTCGGATACTGATATAGCCCTCCTACAGGAATTTAATGTCCACAACTTTTATGTCCCAGGTTTTCAAGAGATTTTAAATATTGCACCGGAAGCCACATGTGGGACTGCGATCCTTGTCAAAGATGGTATTGATGTGAAGGATATCTGTCTGTTAGAAAATGGGAGGGGCATCAGTTGTAAAATTTTTACTACTACTGTTTTAAATGTATATGTCCCCTCTGGTAACAACGCTAGAGATGATAGGGCTAATTTTTTTAAGAACGATATGGTCTATTTACTTAAGGGGAATCCGGCGGAAGCTTTAATCGGTGGTGACTTTAATTGTGTACTTCACACAAAGGATCAGCGACCAAATTTTAACTTCTCCAGGGAACTGGCGGCTTTGGTGACAAACATGAAGTGGACAGACGTGTGGGAAAGCAAATACCCCACGTTAGTCAAATTTACGTACATCAGTAGTCGCTCGCAAAGCAGAATAGACAGAATATACGTCACTGCAAACCTGGAAAATAAAATCAGTAGTATCGAAGTAATTCCCACTACCTTTTCGGACCATCTCGCAGTGAAATGCAGCATTCGGTTTCAGAAGCAAGGAACGTATTGGGGTCGCCCCTTATGGAAGCTGAATACCCATATGTTGTTCGAGGGTGCCCTATCAAGAACAGTAGCGGAGGTATGGCAGGCTGCTCTACGTATGCGCCATAAATACAGCTCTCGCCTTGCGTGGTGGACCTCATGTGCTAAAAAGAAATTGAGATCATCCCTAATAGCTTACGGGAGGGAGCGAGCGATGTGGTCTCGCAATACCGTTGAATTTTACTATACATGCTTAAGGGAACTATCAGCTCAGCAGATGACTGATGAGGTTTTCATTGAAATAAAGAAGATCAAGGCTCACCTCATAAGTCTCAAGCGACAACAGCTGGAGGGTTTAAAAATTAAATCTCGTGTCCCGACAACGGTGGAGGACGAAAACGCATCGCTGTACCACTTACTCGAACATGAAAGAAATAGAAGACGAGCGTTTATTGCTTGTCTTAGAGTGGGCGATAACCGGGTGCTGACGGAACACTCTGACATTTTAAATGCAGTTTATGGATTTTATCGTACGTTATATACTGATACCCGGTATAATCTAGACTGTGCGAACGATTTGCTACGAACTACAGGTATCGACAACGTTCTCAATGACGAGGACAATGTGTCCCTTACCACTGCGATCACATGTGAGGAGGTGTTTGATATACTTAAATATTCGCCTACCCGTAAGTCCCCAGGGCCTGATGGCTTGCCTGTAGAGTTTTATTGTAAATTTTGGCCTCTCATCGGTAATCAATTCACAGAAGTGATAAATGAAGTGTTGCAAGGTGTTACTGTTCCATGCGAGTTCAAAGAAAGCGTAACTGTGCTAATACCAAAGGGAAGGAACGCGACAGTTAAAGATCTCAATCAATTGAGACCAATATGTTTGATGAACTCGGATTATAAAATAATTGCACGTGTACTGAAGGAAAGACTGAGACCTCTAATGGAGAAGATCATAGGTGACCACCAAACCTGTCTCTCGGGGCGGAATATTTTTAAAACTGTTTGTGAATATAGGGATGTCTCTGCAATTTTTGCAACGTCATCCTCACCAGGAGGCCTTGCCTTTATCGACTTCTCAAAGGCTTTTGACAGGGTCAACCACTTATTTTTGTTCAGAACGTTGACCTATGTGGGTTTTAGTCAACATTTTGTGCAAGTTTTAATTAACATTGTTGAAGGCATCCAAACACAAGTGTCTGTAAATGGGCATTTCACTCCACCCATTGAAATTCGCAACGGCGTCCCGCAGGGAAGTCCTTTGTCAATGCTCCTGTATGTTGTTGCACTGGAGCCTTTACTAAGGAGACTCGATGTCGATCTTGAGGGCATCACGATATCTGGCGTTAACAACGTCACCAATGCATATGCTGATGACGTTGGAGTGGTTATTCGTAGTAACGAAGATTTAGAGAAATTAACTACGAATATTCAGATCTTTTGTGAAGCTACAGGCGCTAGGGTTAACGAGGTGAAGAGTTCGTTTTTAAATCTTAAAGGTCTTCAAGATGTCCGTTTGGAATGGGCACGCTCCGTCGATCGTCACACCGCTCTGGGTGTCACCTTTTACCGATGTCCGCTTCAGACCATGACCTACAATTGGAAGAAAGTACTGGATACAATCAGAGGAGCCACAATACTCAATCAGACCAGACATCTGAACATTAAACAACGAATCAGAATAATTAATTGGTCCATTTTATCAAAAGCTATATATATAGGTCAAATATTGCCAGTTTCGAAACCCATTGCCAAACGTATAATGAGTATCATTTGCCGATTTATATGGACAGGGAATATTTTTAGAGTAGCAGTCGGTACAGTTACGTTACCTTCCGCTGAAGGTGGCCTAGGTTTAACAGATATATGGCGGAAGACTACGGCGTTATATATAAAGAGGACCCTACAAATTATAGAAAAACGTCCACATAGTATTACAGCCAGGCTGTATCGACTCCTACAGCCAGAAAATTTACGTCCACCCATAAATATAGGCGGAATTAATTATAAATTGAAATATATTCGCCAGTTCTTTTTAGAGATTAGCTACATGGACAGTATTGTCACGAATCCACAATCAAGGAATTGCAGGAAATTAATGGAACTCTTAACAACGAAAGAACATGTCAACAAAATGGAGTGCAGATATCCCGACAAAGACTGGAAAAGAATTTGGAAAAATATTAGTAATCGTGAACTGTCTTCCGACATTCAGGCAACCTGGTACCGAGTTGTTAATAACGTAGTTTCCACTAACGAAAAGTTGCACTCCATTGGTCTTAGTGACACGATTGTGTGCACCCGATGTGACGCAGTTGACACATTGATCCACCGCTTTCTCTGTGGCGGATACGCCGAAATATGGACGGGACTCCAACGGCGGGTAGCCTTTATAACCAGAACTGTTAGTACTGAGATCAATGTTGAAAAATTACTCTTCCCCGATGGTGTTTTCTTCCCTGTCCAGAAAACCAATGCTGTGTTGTGGTTGTTTGGCAGTTATGTACATTACGTTATATCTGAACACGGCAATGACCGTGTTTTAGAATACGAATTATACGAACGAGCAAAATATTATCAGATATGTACGCGCAGGGACCACAAAAAAACTTTTGGTAACATGTTACACATTCTGTTTCAGAGACAAGGGATTGGATAAACATCTTAATAGCCCTCGTCTACGAAAAATGTAGTCACAGGCCGAAGTAGGGGATCGCTGTTGAGGGTGAAGTACGGTGGGGACTTCGTGTGCCCCAGGGCCGCTACGGTAGCCGTGAAGGCCTCGGACAGAACCCCGAAACGGCACTGCGGCTTCACACTTACTGCTGGATGAACCCCATATCTCCAGCAACTACTTTCATCTATGATGATTTTCCAGGATCTCGGTAATATCGGAAGGTGGTTTCGTTGCACACAATGCAGTGGAAGCTTCTTGCACGTGTTCCTCAGTTACAATCTTTCTATTTTTGTTTAATTTTTTTCAGTATGAAGCAAGAGTGACAATTTATTAATTCCCAAGAAGCCTTAATTTTTCAATTTTCAGTTCTACGGAGGAGAAGCCTCACATGGCGAAGAAGCCAAACATCATTTCATTTCCCTAACTGTCACAGAAAATTTGAAAAAAAAATCAGTCGATATAGCATAGAAGCTCGCCGAAGAAGGCATAAAAGGAGAGCGAATGGATGGGCTGTGTGGGGAGAAGGGAGGCCCAAAATAAATAAATAAAAAAAAAAGTTGGTCTAGGGGTATGATTCCTGCTTTGGGTGCAGGAGGTCCCGGGTTCAAATCCCGGACGAGCCCTACCGTTTTGACCGTGCTGAAGAGTAGGTGGAGCTCACCCACGTTTGTAGCTCTGCAATGAAGAACAGATGCGTGCCGCAGCACGCTGTGTGTGGCCCTACGGTCATGAAGGGACCGTTTGATATGGCAAGAATCTGATACCAGTAAATTACATAGGTCGATTTCTGTAGAAGAGCCGACAGTAATCTTGCATGCAACGGAAAACAAAGGTTGTCTTTGCAGAACGTGTGCACCGTGAGTGGAGACGAAGCTCAATCGTGGAGCAGTCTACCTTCATCTGATTAGCGACAACGTCAACCAAAGAGTGGGATACAAGACTGAGCGTAGTTAAGAGTTTCTCACTATTAGTTACGTTCACACTTCAACAGAGTTGTGACAAGGCGAGTGCAAAGAGATCAGGAAAGCCAGTATGAAGCGAACTTGAAGTAGTCTTGAAGAAATGGATACTAAATTTTGCAGGCCAGAATGGAGCTACGAGCGTTCTGAGTTACTGAATACCGGTGCACTATGGGAGCAAGAGCATTTGACAGTAAAATGAGGCGATATCGGTGTAGCACACGACATTTATTATCCCGCACACGCAGACGTGACGTTATCTCGGAAATGGAATCCGAAAACGGGTTTAAAAAAAGTCGTGCTTCCGCCCGGGATCGAACCGGGGACCTTCTGCGTGTAAAGCAGACGTGATAACCGCTACACCACGGAAACGACGGTTTTGCCGTTGTACTATCTGGAAAACCGTAGCTCCAACAGATTTTTCCTGCGTAAGCAAGGGCATCGGCTACGAGCTCCGTCCGATTCTAGAAGTTGCTATAGTAAAAGACAACGATAAAAACAATCAAACCGCAACAGCCAGGGAGAACGCTGGGTGAGCAGCAGCTCTGCACGGTGATACCAAGAACGGAGGCGATAGTCATGTGCATCGAGAAGGCTCGTTGGTCTAGGGGTATGATTCCTGCTTCGGGTGCAGGAGGTCCCGGGTTCAAATCACGGACGAGCCCTTGCGTTTTGTGCAAACGTGTGGCGACTACCGGCATGCCGGCGGCTGTTCCGCGAATTTCCTGCCCTCCAGGTAAGCACAAAAACCAAGTAGCCGGTTCTGAAAGAGTTTCACGTATCATTTGAGCCATCTGCAGCCTGGTGGTTGGACGTTTGAAATTGATTTAAATGTTCACAGTAGAGATTGTAGCAAGTGTCTTGTTGAGTGCGACGAAAAAGTGATTACGCCCGGAATCGAAACGGAGACCTTCTGCCTGTTAGGCAGACGTGATAACCGCTACACCACGGAAACTGCTAAGCTCTGAGATCCACATGTGACACAACTTGCAGGACGATCACAACTTTGGCGTAAAAATCACTTTGCGGAAACGCACAATGCAGGTATTTCGCATTCGTACGCAACAATCGACAGCTCCCTAGCCTGTCTGAATGCCACCACGAATAAGAGCCCAAGAAGTCGTCGGACAAGCTCGCGGCCGAGTCCTCGGTAGCATCAGCTACTCTTGCTTTCCGTACGAGCTACCGTCAATTCGCGCAGTCGCTGTTGCATATGATGTCACCAAAAGCAATCACTTCGTTAGCGGCAAGGAGCCCGGGCCCAGCGGTAGCAGCTCTACATGGAGGCACCAGCAGCCCCGACAGGCCGCCGCTGGCGCGCCGGCGCCCGGACCCGCGACCCCTAATGACGTTGCAGTCGATGTATTTCTTAATATCGCTTTTGGAAGAAGCAAGCCAGGTGTAAATCACACAGTATTTTACTGATGATCTGGAAACGCAAATTTAGAACAAGTAGAACATTATATAAAATTTGTTGTGTGGTCGAGCGGAACCCACCCTTCGCTCTTCCCAGATTATCATTGCTGCACGGAATGATTGTTAAAGCACCGACGGCTTCAGAGTTCGTCTTCTCCAACGTTTGCTTTTGCAGTACGTTCCGCAATCTTTTCGTTATGAGTCGTCTGTTTCGGTTTCCCGATGTAGTTTTGCTCACACCTCCCGACTTCTCTTAACCCCGAGCCACCACTAGCAGAAAATTCCGCACTGCAGTCCGGCAATCTGCAGAGCTCGATAAGAGCATCGCGGTCGTTCCTGAGCTAATGAAACGGCCGTGTCTGTAGTTGTTCCCAGATGTCTCCCACAGAAACGGCCTCCCGGACGCCTGCATTACAGGAGTACGCCCCTACTCCCAGCCATACAATTGCATCTGAAAGCAGAATAACATGAGCTACAGAGCAACTCCGACTTTTGTGTCTGACCTACTTTTAATGATACTGTGGTCGGTTTAGTTACTACTATCGCTGCTGGACGAAGCAGACCAGTTGAAAGCCACACGGTATTCTTGTAACGAACAGGTAATGGAAATTTAGGTAAAACGATATCAAAAATGTTGCGTGGTGGAGCGACACATACAGTTGGCTCTTCGTAGATGATCATTGCTGCACGGAATAATTCTTAAGGCACCGACGCCTTCAGGAGTCGTGTATGGAAGTTTTGCTTGCAGTATATTCCGCTATCTTTTGGTTATGAGTTGGTGTTTCGGATTCCCGGTGTTCTTTTGTTTAGTGCATTTGCCTTCCCTTGATGCTAAGAAAGCACATGACGAAAGTGAAACACCACCGTCTGTTCATCTGCAGAGCGCGATGAAATTATTCACTCTACATTCATTGCCTTTAATATTCTTTCCATCAGTGGTGGGCGCTGCCTTCAGAAAGCGCTTTTCTTTGTGATTTACATGAAAGTTTGTGTTCCTCGGAGCTGGACTGCTTGGGATTACCTTCACTGCCACCGGCAAGTGGCTCGTTGGTCTAGGGGTATGATTCCTGCTTTGGGTGCAGGAGGTCCCGGGTTCAAATCCCGGACGAGCCCTACCGTTTTGACCGTGCTGAAGAGTAGGTGGAGCTCACCCACGTTTGTAGCTCTGCAATGAAGAACAGATGCGTGCCGCAGCACGCTGTGTGTGGCCCTACGGTCATGAAGGGACCGTTTGATATGGCAAGAATCTGATACCAGTAAATTACATAGGTCGATTTCTGTAGAAGAGCCGACAGTAATCTTGCATGCAACGGAAAACAAAGGTTGTCTTTGCAGAACGTGTGCACCGTGAGTGGAGACGAAGCTCAATCGTGGAGCAGTCTACCTTCATCTGGTTAGCGACAACGTCAACCAAAGAGTGGGATACAAGACTGAGCGTAGTTAAGAGTTTCTCACTATTAGTTACGTTCACACTTCAACAGAGTTGTGACAAGGCGAGTGCAAAGAGATCAGGAAAGCCAGTATGAAGCGAACTTGAAGTAGTCTTGAAGAAATGGATACTAAATTTTGCAGGCCAGAATGGAGCTACGAGCGTTCTGAGTTACTGAATACCGGTGCACTATGGGAGCAAGAGCATTTGACAGTAAAATGAGGCGATATCGGTGTAGCACACGACATTTATTATCCCGCACACGCAGACGTGACGTTATCTCGGAAATGGAATCCGAAAACGGGTTTAAAAAAAGTCGTGCTTCCGCCCGGGATCGAACCGGGGACCTTCTGCGTGTAAAGCAGACGTGATAACCGCTACACCACTGAAACGACGGTTTTGCCGTTGTACTACCTGGAAAACCGTAGCTCCAACAGATTTTTCCTGCGTAAGCAAGGGCATCGGCTACGAGCTCCGTCCGATTCTAGAAGTTGCTATAGTAAAAGACAACGATAAAAACAATCAAACCGCAACAGCCAGGGAGAACGCTGGGTGAGCAGCAGCTCAGCACGGTGATACCAAGAACGGAGGCGATAGTCATGTGCATCGAGAAGGCTCGTTGGTCGCAGTTGCGAATCAGCCGCCGAGCGGGACGGACGTGTGGCGGAGCTGGACGTCTGGCTGTAGTAAACACAGGCTGAGTCGCTGCGTTTGAGGTTAGTGGTGCTGCTAAGCCGCTATTCGTGTTGCACTTGTATTCATGAAGTTCTAGAATGAATAGGTCGAATTATTTGAGGAAAGACACAATCAAGTTTACTTTCGATCGAAATTTCGTTCGACCTAAAGCATTTGAAATTAAAGCATGGTTTATCGAAAAAGTATTGATTAACGGTGATGATGTTGTCGGAGTTTATCTCTCGTTTGTGACAAATGCTGTGTATCTGAAGATGAAATGTCCAGAATTATGTAGTTCCATTGTGGATCGTTGCGGAGGTAGCGTGAAGTTTAATCATTCTGATGGGAATGTGAGTGACGTTGCTGTTAGTCATGCTGGGTACGGGATTCGTACGATCAGAGTGTTTGAGCTCCCTTTTGAAATTCCGCCCGAAGAACTTAATGTTGCCCTTCGGCCTTATGGCAGAATTATTTCCAATGTGGCAGAAAGGTGGTCTGAAGCTCATATGTTTCCTGTCTTGAACGGCGTAAGGCAAATTAAGATTGAATTACAGAAGCATGTCCCCTCTTATCTTAATATTTGTGGGTATCGTGCTTTGATTATCTATGATGGGCAACCGCGGACTTGCGCTTTATGCAATTCCACGGAACACATTCGTGCAGAATTATCACGGAGGCGTGTCCCGCAGTTACCGCGTGACGAGATGCCGAGTTCCGGCCCTGTTGTTGGTATGAAGTTGTCATACGCTGCCGCTGCTGACTTCCGCAGCCGACGCGAGTCGGTGCCGCCTGTGCGCGGGGAGCCTGCTGCCTCGCGGGCGGTTGTCGATGATACTCCGGCTTCAAGCTCTAGATTTGCGGATGGTCTGCCGATCAGCTCCGCGCCCCTCGAATCTATGCCGACGCCAACTTTTTCCAACTCTCCCACTGTGGTTGCTCGTTCTTCCGCGGACTCGGCCGAAGATCCCCAAATACCTGCAACGGAGGTTTCCTTGCGTTGTCAGGATTCCCACCAACGTGAGGATATTGCCACTAGCTTCCGAGGAGTGGACGCTCCAGGCATCCACTCTGCGGGAACTATGAACGAAGATAGCAATCTGGACATTGGTTTCACGTTGGCGCCCACAGAAGACACTTGCGTCAAGGAAACCACAACGAGCGATAGTGTAGAACTGGAGACTGGGTTGCTACCAGTGGGAGCCATGGAAAAAGATGCGCCTCCTTCTGCCGTTGTGGAATGCGATACGCGGACTTTTGTCCGAAAAAAGGAACAGGCGACGTCAGACGAATCATTCGGTACTTCTCCTGACAGGTCGCAAACTTCATCTCCTGCTAGATCGCCGAAGAGATCTTCGAAGAAAGGCAAGAAGAGGAGATTGGCACACAAAGCAGCAGAGAGTTTAGCTCCTGCATTGCGGGAAAAGTTAAAACATTTAAGGGATAATGAACGACTACGAGAACAATGCCCAGTAGCACGAGTTAACGAGTGTACTGAAGCGGAGATGAGTCGTGCCGATGCAGATGATCTTCAACAACAACCTCGCGCACCGCTTGGCGTCGCAGGTTTGCAGACCGGCACTACTATGGATTTAGAACGAACTGTCTCAGGAAAAGGACTTGATTGGGCCGATGCCCAAGAAGATCGCACCGACCACGGAATGGAGATGGACCTGACACATGCTAGTGGCATTTAATTTTTTTTTTAATGTCTATTTTTCTTTCTGACAGACAGAATGGAATGGTACAGACGTGACTCTGCATGGGGTATACTTCATTAGCCAATTTCTTTTACCTGCACCTATGCCAACGGA
Organism: Schistocerca gregaria; assembly: GCF_023897955.1. Lineage (NCBI taxonomy): Eukaryota > Metazoa > Arthropoda > Insecta > Orthoptera > Acrididae > Schistocerca > Schistocerca gregaria. The sequence goes on along the minus strand of NC_064921.1, from coordinate 715,902,523 downwards.
ACTGACATATAATGTGACCACGATCAATATAAATCGGATTCGCAGTGAAACGAAAGTCGCTTCTTTAAAAGATTTCCTTTACCAGTCGGATACTGATATAGCCCTCCTACAGGAATTTAATGTCCACAACTTTTATGTCCCAGGTTTTCAAGAGATTTTAAATATTGCACCGGAAGCCACATGTGGGACTGCGATCCTTGTCAAAGATGGTATTGATGTGAAGGATATCTGTCTGTTAGAAAATGGGAGGGGCATCAGTTGTAAAATTTTTACTACTACTGTTTTAAATGTATATGTCCCCTCTGGTAACAACGCTAGAGATGATAGGGTTAATTTTTTTAAGAACGATATGGTCTATTTACTTAAGGGGAATCCGGCGGAAGCTTTAATCGGTGGTGACTTTAATTGTGTACTTCACAAAAAGGATCAGCGACCAAATTTTAACTTCTCCAGGGAACTGGCGGCTTTGGTGACAAAAATGAAGTGGACAGACGTGTGGGAAAGCAAATACCCCACGTTAGTCAAATTTACGTACATCAGTAGTCGCTCGCAAAGCAGAATAGACAGAATATACGTCACTGCAAACCTGGAAAATAAAATCAGTAGTATCGAAGTAATTCCCACTACCTTTTCGGACCATCTCGCAGTGAAATGCAGCATTCGGTTTCAGAAGCAAGGAACGTATTGGGGTCGCCCCTTATGGAAGCTGAATACCCATATGTTGTTCGAGGGTGCCCTATCAAGAACAGTAGCGGAGGTATGGCAGGCTGCTCTACGTATGCGCCATAAATACAGCTCTCGCCTTGCGTGGTGGACCTCATGTGCTAAAAAGAAATTGAGATCATCCCTAATAGCTTACGGGAGGGAGCGAGCGATGTGGTCTCGCAATAGCGTTGAATTTTACTATACATGCTTAAGGGAACTATCAGCTCAGCAGATGACTGATGAGGTTTTCATTGAAATAAAGAAGATCAAGGCTCACCTCATAAGTCTCAAGCGACAACAGCTGGAGGGTTTAAAAATTAAATCTCGTGTCCCGACAACGGTGGAGGACGAAAACGCATCGCTGTACCACTTACTCGAACATGAAAGAAATAGAAGACGAGCGTTTATTGCTTGTCTTAGAGTGGGCGATAACCGGGTGCTGACGGAACACTCTGACATTTTAAATGCAGTTTATGGATTTTATCGTACGTTATATACTGATACCCGGTATAATCTAGACTGTGCTAACGATTTGCTACGAACTACAGGTATCGACAACGTTCTCAATGACGAGGACAATGTGTCCCTTACCACTGCGATCACATGTGAGGAGGTGTTTGATATACTTAAATATTCGCCTACCCGTAAGTCCCCAGGGCCTGATGGCTTGCCTGTAGAGTTTTATTGTAAATTTTGGCCTCTCATCGGTAATCAATTCACAGAAGTGATAAATGAAGTGTTGCAAGGTGTTACTGTTCCACGCGAGTTCAAAGAAAGCGTAACTGTGCTAATACCAAAGGGAAGGAACGCGACAGTTAAAGATCTCAATCAATTGAGACCAATATGTTTGATGAACTCGGATTATAAAATAATTGCACGTGTACTGAAGGAAAGACTGAGACCTCTAATGGAGAAGATCATAGGTGACCACCAAACCTGTCTCTCGGGGCGGAATATTTTTAAAACTGTTTGTGAATATAGGGATGTCTCTGCAATTTTTGCAACGTCATCCTCACCAGGAGGCCTTGCCTTTATCGACTTCTCAAAGGCTTTTGACAGGGTCAACCACTTATTTTTGTTCAGAACGTTGACCTATGTGGGTTTTAGTCAACATTTTGTGCAAGTTTTAATTAACATTGTTGAAGGCATCCAAACACAAGTGTCTGTAAATGGGCATTTCACTCCACCCATTGAAATTCGCAACGGCGTCCCGCAGGGAAGTCCTTTGTCAATGCTCCTGTATGTTGTTGCACTGGAGCCTTTACTAAGGAGACTCGATGTCGATCTTGAGGGCATCACGATATCTGGCGTTAACAACGTCACCAATGCATATGCTGATGACGTTGGAGTGGTTATTCGTAGTAACGAAGATTTAGAGAAATTAACTACGAATATTCAGATCTTTTGTGAAGCTACAGGCGCTAGGGTTAACGAGGTGAAGAGTTCGTTTTTAAATCTTAAAGGTCTTCAAGATGTCCGTTTGGAATGGGCACGCTCCGTCGATCGTCACACCGCTCTGGGTGTCACCTTTTACCGATGTCCGCTTCAGACCATGACCTACAATTGGAAGAAAGTACTGGATACAATCAGAGGAGCCACAATACTCAATCAGACCAGACATCTGAACATTAAACAACGAATCAGAATAATTAATTGGTCCATTTTATCAAAAGCTATATATATAGGTAAAATATTGCCAGTTTCGAAACCCATTGCCAAACGTATAATGAGTATCATTTGCCGATTTATATGGACAGGGAATATTTTTAGAGTAGCAGTCGGTACAGTTACGTTACCTTCCGCTGAAGGTGGCCTAGGTTTAACAGATATATGGCGGAAGACTACGGCGTTATATATAAAGAGGACCCTACAAATTATAGAAAAACGTCCACATAGTATTACAGCCAGGCTGTATCGACTCCTACAGCCAGAAAATTTACGTCCACCCATAAATATAGGCGGAATTAATTATAAATTGAAATATATTCGCCAGTTCTTTTTAGAGATTAGCTACATGGACAGTATTGTCACGAATCCACAATCAAGGAATTGCAGGAAATTAATGGAACTCTTAACAACGAAAGAACATGTCAACAAAATGGAGTGCAGATATCCCGACAAAGACTGGAAAAGAATTTGGAAAAATATTAGTAATCGTGAACTGTCTTCCGACATTCAGGCAACCTGGTACCGAGTTGTTAATAACGTAGTTTCCACTAACGAAAAGTTGCACTCCATTGGTCTTAGTGACACGATTGTGTGCACCCGATGTGACGCAGTTGACACATTGATCCACCGCTTTCTCTGTGGCGGATACGCCGAAATATGGACGGGACTCCAACGGCGGGTAGCCTTTATAACCAGAACTGTTAGTACTGAGATCAATGTTGAAAAATTACTCTTCCCCGATGGTGTTTTCTTCCCTGTCCAGAAAACCAATGCTGTGTTGTGGTTGTTTGGCAATTATGTACATTACGTTATATCTGAACACGGCAATGACCGTGTTTTAGAATACGAATTATACGAACGAGCAAAATATTATCAGATATGTACGCGCAGGGACCACAAAAAAACTTTTGGTAACATGTTACACATTCTGTTTCAGAGACAAGGGATTGGATAAACATCTTAATAGCCCTCGTCTACGAAAAATGTAGTCACAGGCCGAAGTAGGGGATCGCTGTTGAGGGTGAAGTACGGTGGGGACTTCGTGTGCCCCAGGGCCGCTACGGTAGCCGTGAAGGCCTCGGACAGAACCCCGAAACGGCACTGCGGCTTCACACTTACTGCTGGATGAACCCCATATCTCCAGCAACTACTTTCATCTATGAAGATTTTCCAGGATCTCGGTAATATCGGAAGGTGGTTTCGTTGCACACAATGCAGTGGAAGCTTCTTGCACGTGTTCCTCAGTTACAATCTTTCTATTTTTGTTTAATTTTTTTCAGTATGAAGCAAGAGTGACAATTTATTAATTCCCAAGAAGCCTTAATTTTTCAATTTTCAGTTCTACGGAGGAGAAGCCTCACATGGCGAAGAAGCCAAACATCATTTCATTTCCCTAACTGTCACAGTAAATATGAAAAAAAAAATCAGTCGATATAGCATAGAAGCTCGCCGAAGAAGGCATAAAAGGAGAGCGAATGGATGGGCTGTGTGGGGAGAAGGGAGGCCCAAAATAAATAAAAAAAAAAAAAAGTTGGTCTAGGGGTATGATTCCTGCTTTGGGTGCAGGAGGTCCCGGGTTCAAATCCCGGACGAGCCCTACCGTTTTGACCGTGCTGAAGAGTAGGTGGAGCTCACCCACGTTTGTAGCTCTGCAATGAAGAACAGATGCGTGCCGCAGCACGCTGTGTGTGGCCCTGGTCATGAAGGGACCGTTTGATATGGCAAGAATCTGATACCAGTAAATTACATAGGTCGATTTCTGTAGAAGAGCCGACAGTAATCTTGCATGCAACGGAAAACAAAGGTTGTCTTTGCAGAACGTGTGCACCGTGAGTGGAGACGAAGCTCAATCGTGGAGCAGTCTACCTTCATCTGATTAGCGACAACGTCAACCAAAGAGTGGGATACAAGACTGAGCGTAGTTAAGAGTTTCTCACTATTAGTTACGTTCACACTTCAACAGAGTTGTGACAAGGCGAGTGCAAAGAGATCAGGAAAGCCAGTATGAAGCGAACTTGAAGTAGTCTTGAAGAAATGGATACTAAATTTCGCAGGCCAGAATGGAGCTACGAGCGTTCTGAGTTACTGAATACCGGTGCACTATGGGAGCAAGAGCATTTGACAGTAAAATGAGGCGATATCGGTGTAGCACACGACATTTATTATCCCGCACACGCAGACGTGACGCTATCTCGGAAATGGAATCCGAAAACGGGTTTACAAAAAGTCGTGCTTCCGCCCGGGATCGAAGCGGGGACCTTCTGCGTGTAAAGCAGACGTGATAACCGCTACACCACGGAAACGACGGTTCTGCCGTTGTACTACCTGGAAAACCGTAGCTCCAACAGATTTTTCCTGCGTAAGCAAGGGCATCGGCTACGAGCTCCGTCCGATTCTAGAAGTTGCTATAGTAAAAGACAACGATAAAAACAATCAAACCGCAACAGCCAGGGAGAACGCTGGGTGAGCAGCAGCTCTGCACGGTGATACCAAGAACGGAGGCGATAGTCATGTGCACCGAGAAGGCTCGTTGGTCTAGGGGTATGATTCCTGCTTCGGGTGCAGGAGGTCCCGGGTTCAAATCCCGGACGAGCCCTTGCGTTTTGTGCAAACGTGTGGCGACTACCGGCATGCCGGCGGCTGTTCCGCACATTTCCTGCCCTCCAGGTAAGCACAAAAACCAAGTAGCCGGTTCTGAAAGAGTTTCACGTATCATTTGAGCCATCTGCAGCCTGGTGGTTGGACGTTTGAAATTGATTTAAATGTTCACAGTAGAGATTGTAGCAAGTGTCTTGTTGAGTGCGACGAAAAAGTGATTACGCCCGGAATCGAAACGGAGACCTTCTGCCTGTTAGGCAGACGTGATAACCGCTACACCACGGAAACTGCTAAGCTCTGAGATCCACATGTGACACAACTTGCAGGACGATCACAACTTTGGCGTAAAAATCACTTTGCGGAAACGCACAATGCAGGTATTTCGCATTCGTACGCAACAATCGACAGCACCCTAGCCTGTCTGAATGCCACCACGAATAAGAGCCCAAGAAGTCGTCGGACAATCTCGCGGCCGAGTCCTCGGTAGCATCAGCTACTCTTGCTTTCCGTACGAGCTACCGTCAATTCGCGCAGTCGCTGTTGCATATGATGTCACCAAAAGCAATCACTTCGTTAGCGGCAAGGAGCCCGGGCCCAGCGGTAGCAGTAGCTCTACATGGAGGCACCAGCAGCCCCGACAGGCCGCCGCTGGCGCGCCGGCGCCCGGACCCGCGACCCCTAATGACGTTGCAGTCGATGTATTTCTTAATATCGCTTTTGGAAGAAGCAAGCCAGGTGTAAATCACACAGTATTTTACTGATGATCTGGAAACGCAAATTTAGAACAAGTAGAACATTATATAAAATTTGTTGTGTGGTCGAGCGGAACCCACCCTTCGCTCTTCCCAGATTATCATTGCTGCACGGAATGATTGTTAAAGCACCGACGGCTTCAGAGTTCGTCTTCTCCAACGTTTGCTTTTGCAGTACGTTCCGCAATCTTTTCGTTATGAGTCGTCTGTTTCGGTTTCCCGATGTAGTTTTGCTCACACCTCCCGACTTCTCTTAACCCCGAGCCACCACTAGCAGAAAATTCCGCACTGCAGTCCGGCAATCTGCAGAGCTCGATAAGAGCATCGCGGTCGTTCCTGAGCTAATGAAACGGCCGTGTCTGTAGTTGTTCCCAGATGTCTCCCACAGAAACGGCCTCCCGGACGCCTGCATTACAGGAGTACGCCCCTACTCCCAGCCATACAATTGCATCTGAAAGCAGAATAACATGAGCTACAGAGCAACTCCGACTTTTGTGTCTGACCTACTTTTAATGATACTGTGGTCGGTTTAGTTACTACTATCGCTGCTGGACGAAGCAGACCAGTTGAAAGCCACACGGTATTCTTGTAACGAACAGGTAATGGAAATTTAGGTAAAACGATATCAAAAATGTTGCGTGGTGGAGCGACACATACAGTTGGCTCTTCGTAGATGATCATTGCTGCACGGAATAATTCTTAAGGCACCGACGCCTTCAGGAGTCGTGTTTGGAAGTTTTGCTTGCAGTATATTACGCTATCTTTTGGTTATGAGTTGGTGTTTCGGATTCCCGGTGTTCTTTTGTTTAGTGCATTTGCCTTCCCTTGATGCTAAGAAAGCACATGACGAAAGTGAAACACCACCGTCTGTTCATCTGCAGAGCGCGATGAAATTATTCACTCTACATTCATTGCCTTTAATATTCTTTCCATCAGTGGTGGGCGCTGCCTTCAGAAAGCGCTTTTCTTTGTGATTTACATGAAAGTTTGTGTTCCTCGGAGCTGGACTGCTTGGGATTACCTTCACTGCCACCGGCAAGTGGCTCGTTGGTCTAGGGGTATGATTCCTGCTTTGGGTGCAGGAGGTCCCGGGTTCAAATCCCGGACGAGCCCTACCGTTTTGACCGTGCTGAAGAGTAGGTGGAGCTCACCCACGTTTGTAGCTCTGCAATGAAGAACAGATGCGTGCCGCAGCACGCTGTGTGTGGCCCTACGGTCATGAAGGGACCGTTTGATATGGCAAGAATCTGATACCAGTAAATTACATAGGTCGATTTCTGTAGAAGAGCCGACAGTAATCTTGCATGCAACGGAAAACAAAGGTTGTCTTTGCAGAACGTGTGCACCGTGAGTGGAGACGAAGCTCAATCGTGGAGCAGTCTACCTTCATCTGATTAGCGACAACGTCAACCAAAGAGTGGGATACAAGACTGAGCGTAGTTAAGAGTTTCTCACTATTAGTTACGTTCACACTTCAACAGAGTTGTGACAAGGCGAGTGCAAAGAGATCAGGAAAGCCAGTATGAAGCGAACTTGAAGTAGTCTTGAAGAAATGGATACTAAATTTTGCAGGCCAGAATGGAGCTACGAGCGTTCTGAGTTACTGAATACCGGTGCACTATGGGAGCAAGAGCATTTGACAGTAAAATGAGGCGATATCGGTGTAGCACACGACATTTATTATCCCGCACACGCAGACGTGACGTTATCTCGGAAATGGAATCCGAAAACGGGTTTAAAAATAGTCGTGCTTCCGCCCGGGATCGAAGCGGGGACCTTCTGCGTGTAAAGCAGACGTGATAACCGCTACACCACGGAAACGACGGTTCTGCCGTTGTGCTACCTGGAAAACCGTAGCTCCAACAGATTTTTCCTGCGTAAGCAAGGGCATCGGCTACGAGCTCCGTCCGATTCTAGAAGATGCTCTAGTAAAAGACAACGATAAAAACAATCAAACCACAACAGCCAGGGAGAACGCTGGGTGAGCAGCAGCTCTGCACGGTGATACCAAGAACGGAGGCGATATTCATGTGCATCGAGAAGGCTCGTTGGTCTAGGGGTATGATTCCTGCTTCGGGTGCAGGAGGTCCTGGGTTCAAATCCCGGACGAGCCCTTGCGTTTTGTGCAAACGTGTGGCGACTACCGGCATGCCGGCGGCTGTTCCGCGCATTTCCTGCCCTCCAGGTAAGCACAAAAACCAAGTAGCCGGTTCTGAAAGAGTTTCACGTATCATTTGAGCCATCTGCAGCCTGGTGGTTGGACGTTTGAAATTGATTTAAATGTTCACAGTAGAGATTGTAGCAAGTGTCTTGTTGAGTGCGACGAAAAAGTGATTACGCCCGGAATCGAAACGGAGACCTTCTGCCTGTTAGGCAGACGTGATAACCGCTACACCACGGAAACTGCTAAGCTCTGAGATCCACATGTAACACAACTTGCAGGACGATCACAACTTTGGCGTAAAAATCACTTTGCGGAAACGCACAATGCAGGTATTTCGCATTCGTACGCAACAATCGACAGCACCCTTGCCTGTCTGAATGCCACCACGAATAAGAGCCCAAGAAGTCGTCGGACAAGCTCGCGGCCGAGTCCTCGGTAGCATCAGCTACTCTTGCTTTCCGTACGAGCTACCGTCAATTCGCGCAGTCGCTGTTGCATATGATGTCACCAAAAGCAATCACTTCGTTAGCGGCAAGGAGCCCGGGCCCAGCGGTAGCTCTACATGGAGGCACCAGCAGCCCCGACAGGCCGCCGCTGGCGCGCCGGCGCCCGGACCCGCGACCCCTAATGACGTTGCAGTCGATGTATTTCTTAATATCGCTTTTGGAAGAAGCAAGCCAGGTGTAAATCACACAGTATTTTACTGATGATCTGGAAACGCAAATTTAGAACAAGTAGAACATTATATAAAATTTGTTGTGTGGTCGAGCGGAACCCACCCTTCGCTCTTCCCAGATTATCGTTGCTGCACGGAATGATTGTTAAAGCACCGACGGCTTCAGAGTTCGTCTTCTCCAACGTTTGCTTTTGCAGTACGTTCCGCAATCTTTTCGTTATGAGTCGTCTGTTTCGGTTTCCCGATGTAGTTTTGCTCACACCTCCCGACTTCTCTTAACCCCGAGCCACCACTAGCAGAAAATTCCGCACTGCAGTCCGGTCAATCTGCAGAGCTCGATAAGAGCATCGCGGTCGTTCCTGAGCTAATGAAACGGCCGTGTCTGTAGTTGTTCCCAGATGTCTCCCACAGAAACGGCCTCCCGGACGCCTGCATTACAGGAGTACGCCCCTACTCCCAGCCATACAATTGCATTTGAAAGCAGAATAACATGAGCTACAGAGCAACTCCGACTTTTGTGTCTGACCTACTTTTAATGATACTGTGGTCGGTTTAGTTACTACTATCGCTGCTGGACGAAGCAGACCAGTTGAAAGCCACACGGTATTCTTGTAACGAACAGGTAATGGAAATTTAGGTAAAACGATATCAAAAATGTTGCGTGGTGGAGCGACACATACAGTTGGCTCTTCGTAGATGATCATTGCTGCACGGAATAATTCTTAAGGCACCGACGCCTTCAGGAGTCGTGTTTGGAAGTTTTGCTTGCAGTATATTCCGCTATCTTTTCGTTATGAGTTGGTGTTTCGGATTCCCGGTGTTCTTTTGTTTAGTGCATTTGCCTTCCCTTGATGCTAAGAAAGCACATGACGAAAGTGAAACACCACCGTCTGTTCATCTGCAGAGCGCGATGAAATTATTCACTCTACATTCATTGCCTTTAATATTCTTTCCATCAGTGGTGGGCGCTGCCTTCAGAAAGCGCTTTTCTTTCTGATTTACATGAAAGTTTGTGTTCCTCGGAGCTGGACTGCTTGGGATTACCTTCACTGCCACCGGCAAGTGGCTCGTTGGTCTAGGGGTATGATTCCTGCTTTGGGTGCAGGAGGTCCCGGGTTCAAATCCCGGACGAGCCCTACCGTTTTGACCGTGCTGAAGAGTAGGTGGAGCTCACCCACGTTTGTAGCTCTGCAATGAAGAACAGATGCGTGCCGCAGCACGCTGTGTGTGGCCCTACGGTCATGAAGGGACCGTTTGATATGGCAAGAATCTGATACCAGTAAATTACATAGGTCGATTTCTGTAGAAGAGCCGACAGTAATCTTGCATGCAACGGAAAACAAAGGTTGTCTTTGCAGAACGTGTGCACCGTGAGTGGAGACGAAGCTCAATCGTGGAGCAGTCTACCTTCATCTGATTAGCGACAACGTCAACCAAAGAGTGGGATACAAGACTGAGCGTAGTTAAGAGTTTCTCACTATTAGTTACGTTCACACTTCAACAGAGTTGTGACAAGGCGAGTGCAAAGAGATTAGGAAATCCAGTATGAAGCGAACTTGAAGTAGTCTTGAAGAAATGGATACTAAATTTTGCAGGCCAGAATGGAGCTACGAGCGTTCTGAGTTACTGAATACCGGTGCACTATGGGAGCAAGAGCATTTGACAGTAAAATGAGGCGATATCGGTGTAGCACACGACATTTATTATCCCGCACACGCAGACGTGACGTTATCTCGGAAATGGAATCCGAAAACGGGTTTACAAAAAGTCGTGCTTCCGCCCGGGATCGAAGCGGGGACCTTCTGCGTGTAAAGCAGACGTGATAACCGCTACACCACGGAAACGACGGTTCTGCCGTTGTACTACCTGGAAAACCGTAGCTCCAACAGATTTTTCCTGCGTAAGCAAGGGCATCGGCTACGAGCTCCGTCCGATTCTAGAAGTTGCTATAGTAAAAGACAACGATAAAAACAATCAAACCGCAACAGCCAGGGAGAACGCTGGGTGAGCAGCAGCTCTGCACGGTGATACCAAGAACGGAGGCGATAGTCATGTGCACCGAGAAGGCTCGTTGGTCTAGGGGTATGATTCCTGCTTCGGGTGCAGGAGGTCCCGGGTTCAAATCCCGGACGAGCCCTTGCGTTTTGTGCAAACGTGTGGCGACTACCGGCATGCCGGCGGCTGTTCCGCGCATTTCCTGCCCTCCAGGTAAGCACAAAAACCAAGTAGCCGGTTCTGAAAGAGTTTCACGTATCATTTGAGCCATCTGCAGCCTGGTGGTTGGACGTTTGAAATTGATTTAAATGTTCACAGTAGAGATTGTAGCAAGTGTCTTGTTGAGTGCGACGAAAAAGTGATTACGCCCGGAATCGAAACGGAGACCTTCTGCCTGTTAGGCAGACGTGATAACCGCTACACCACGGAAACTGCTAAGCTCTGAGATCCACATGTGACACAACTTGCAGGACGATCACAACTTTGGCGTAAAAATCACTTTGCGGAAACGCACAATGCAGGTATTTCGCATTCGTACGCAACAATCGACAGCACCCTTGCCTGTCTGAATGCCACCACGAATAAGAGCCCAAGAAGTCGTCGGACAAGCTCGCGGCCGAGTCCTCGGTAGCATCAGCTACTCTTGCTTTCCGTACGAGCTACCGTCAATTCGCGCAGTCGCTGTTGCATATGATGTCACCAAAAGCAATCACTTCGTTAGCGGCAAGGAGCCCGGGCCCAGCGGTAGCTCTACATGGAGGCACCAGCAGCCCCGACAGGCCGCCGCTGGCGCGCCGGCGCCCGGACCCGCGACCCCTAATGACGTTGCAGTCGATGTATTTCTTAATATCGCTTTTGGAAGAAGCAAGCCAGGTGTAAATCACACAGTATTTTACTGATGATCTGGAAACGCAAATTTAGAACAAGTAGAACATTATATAAAATTTGTTGTGTGGTCGAGCGGAACCCACCCTTCGCTCTTCCCAGATTATCGTTGCTGCACGGAATGATTGTTAAAGCACCGACGGCTTCAGAGTTCGTCTTCTCCAACGTTTGCTTTTGCAGTACGTTCCGCAATCTTTTCGTTATGAGTCGTCTGTTTCGGTTTCCCGATGTAGTTTTGCTCACACCTCCCGACTTCTCTTAACCCCGAGCCACCACTAGCAGAAAATTCCGCACTGCAGTCCGGTCAATCTGCAGAGCTCGATAAGAGCATCGCGGTCGTTCCTGAGCTAATGAAACGGCCGTGTCTGTAGTTGTTCCCAGATGTCTCCCACAGAAACGGCCTCCCGGACGCCTGCATTACAGGAGTACGCCCCTACTCCCAGCCATACAATTGCATCTGAAAGCAGAATAACATGAGCTACAGAGCAACTCCGACTTTTGTGTCTGACCTACTTTTAATGATACTGTGGTCGGTTTAGTTACTACTATCGCTGCTGGACGAAGCAGACCAGTTGAAAGCCACACGGTATTCTTGTAACGAACAGGTAATGGAAATTTAGGTAAAACGATATCAAAAATGTTGCGTGGTGGAGCGACACATACAGTTGGCTCTTCGTAGATGATCATTGCTGCACGGAATAATTCTTAAGGCACCGACGCCTTCAGGAGTCGTGTTTGGAAGTTTTGCTTGCAGTATATTCCGCTATCTTTTGGTTATGAGTTGGTGTTTCGGATTCCCGGTGTTCTTTTGTTTAGTGCATTTGCCTTCCCTTGATGCTAAGAAAGCACATGACGAAAGTGAAACACCACCGTCTGTTCATCTGCAGAGCGCGATGAAATTATTCACTCTACATTCATTGCCTTTAATATTCTTTCCATCAGTGGTGGGCGCTGCCTTCAGAAAGCGCTTTTCTTTCTGATTTACATGAAAGTTTGTGTTCCTCGGAGCTGGACTGCTTGGGATTACCTTCACTGCCACCGGCAAGTGGCTCGTTGGTCTAGGGGTATGATTCCTGCTTTGGGTGCAGGAGGTCCCGGGTTCAAATCCCGGACGAGCCCTACCGTTTTGACCGTGCTGAAGAGTAGGTGGAGCTCACCCACGTTTGTAGCTCTGCAATGAAGAACAGATGCGTGCCGCAGCACGCTGTGTGTGGCCCTACGGTCATGAAGGGACGTTTGATATGGCAAGAATCTGATACCAGTAAATTACATAGGTCGATTTCTGTAGAAGAGCCGACAGTAATCTTGCATGCAACGGAAAACAAAGGTTGTCTTTGCAGAACGTGTGCACCGTGAGTGGAGACGAAGCTCAATCGTGGAGCAGTCTACCTTCATCTGATTAGCGACAACGTCAACCAAAGAGTGGGATACAAGACTGAGCGTAGTTAAGAGTTTCTCACTATTAGTTACGTTCACACTTCAACAGAGTTGTGACAAGGCGAGTGCAAAGAGATCAGGAAAGCCAGTATGAAGCGAACTTGAAGTAGTCTTGAAGAAATGGATACTAAATTTTGCAGGCCAGAATGGAGCTACGAGCGTTCTGAGTTACTGAATACCGGTGCACTATGGGAGCAAGAGCATTTGACAGTAAAATGAGGCGATATCGGTGTAGCACACGACATTTATTATCCCGCACACGCAGACGTGACGTTATCTCGGAAATGGAATCCGAAAACGGGTTTACAAAAAGTCGTGCTTCCGCCCGGGATCGAAGCGGGGACCTTCTGCGTGTAAAGCAGACGTGATAACCGCTACACCACGGAAACGACGGTTCTGCCGTTGTACTACCTGGAAAACCGTAGCTCCAACAGATTTTTCCTGCGTAAGCAAGGGCATCGGCTACGAGCTCCGTCCGATTCTAGAAGTTGCTATAGTAAAAGACAACGATAAAAACAATCAAACCGCAACAGCCAGGGAGAACGCTGGGTGAGCAGCAGCTCTTCACGGTGATACCAAGAACGGAGGCGATAGTCATGTGCACCGAGAAGGCTCGTTGGTCTAGGGGTATGATTCCTGCTTCGGGTGCAGGAGGTCCCGGGTTCAAATCCCGGACGAGCCCTTGCGTTTTGTGCAAACGTGTGGCGACTACCGGCATGCCGGCGGCTGTTCCGCGCATTTCCTGCCCTCCAGGTAAGCACAAAAACCAAGTAGCCGGTTCTGAAAGAGTTTCACGTATCATTTGAGCCATCTGCAGCCTGGTGGTTGGACGTTTGAAATTGATTTAAATGTTCACAGTAGAGATTGTAGCAAGTGTCTTGTTGAGTGCGACGAAAAAGTGATTACGCCCGGAATCGAAACGGAGACCTTCTGCCTGTTAGGCAGACGTGATAACCGCTACACCACGGAAACTGCTAAGCTCTGAGATCCACATGTGACACAACTTGCAGGACGATCACAACTTTGGCGTAAAAATCACTTTGCGGAAACGCACAATGCAGGTATTTCGCATTCGTACGCAACAATCGACAGCACCCTTGCCTGTCTGAATGCCACCACGAATAAGAGCCCAAGAAGTCGTCGGACAAGCTCGCGGCCGAGTCCTCGGTAGCATCAGCTACTCTTGCTTTCCGTACGAGCTACCGTCAATTCGCGCAGTCGCTGTTGCATATGATGTCACCAAAAGCAATCACTTCGTTAGCGGCAAGGAGCCCGGGCCCAGCGGTAGCTCTACATGGAGGCACCAGCAGCCCCGACAGGCCGCCGCTGGCGCGCCGGCGCCCGGACCCGCGACCCCTAATGACGTTGCAGTCGATGTATTTCTTAATATCGCTTTTGGAAGAAGCAAGCCAGGTGTAAATCACACAGTATTTTACTGATGATCTGGAAACGCAAATTTAGAACAAGTAGAACATTATATAAAATTTGTTGTGTGGTCGAGCGGAACCCACCCTTCGCTCTTCCCAGATTATCGTTGCTGCACGGAATGATTGTTAAAGCACCGACGGCTTCAGAGTTCGTCTTCTCCAACGTTTGCTTTTGCAGTACGTTCCGCAATCTTTTCGTTATGAGTCGTCTGTTTCGGTTTCCCGATGTAGTTTTGCTCACACCTCCCGACTTCTCTTAACCCCGAGCCACCACTAGCAGAAAATTCCGCACTGCAGTCCGGTCAATCTGCAGAGCTCGATAAGAGCATCGCGGTCGTTCCTGAGCTAATGAAACGGCCGTGTCTGTAGTTGTTCCCAGATGTCTCCCACAGAAACGGCCTCCCGGACGCCTGCATTACAGGAGTACGCCCCTACTCCCAGCCATACAATTGCATCTGAAAGCAGAATAACATGAGCTACAGAGCAACTCCGACTTTTGTGTCTGACCTACTTTTAATGATACTGTGGTCGGTTTAGTTACTACTATCGCTGCTGGACGAAGCAGACCAGTTGAAAGCCACACGGTATTCTTGTAACGAACAGGTAATGGAAATTTAGGTAAAACGATATCAAAAATGTTGCGTGGTGGAGCGACACATACAGTTGGCTCTTCGTAGATGATCATTGCTGCACGGAATAATTCTTAAGGCACCGACGCCTTCAGGAGTCGTGTTTGGAAGTTTTGCTTGCAGTATATTCCGCTATCTTTTGGTTATGAGTTGGTGTTTCGGATTCCCGGTGTTCTTTTGTTTAGTGCATTTGCCTTCCCTTGATGCTAAGAAAGCACATGACGAAAGTGAAACACCACCGTCTGTTCATCTGCAGAGCGCGATGAAATTATTCACTCTACATTCATTGCCTTTAATATTCTTTCCATCAGTGGTGGGCGCTGCCTTCAGAAAGCGCTTTTCTTTCTGATTTACATGAAAGTTTGTGTTCCTCGGAGCTGGACTGCTTGGGATTACCTTCACTGCCACCGGCAAGTGGCTCGTTGGTCTAGGGGTATGATTCCTGCTTTGGGTGCAGGAGGTCCCGGGTTCAAATCCCGGACGAGCCCTACCGTTTTGACCGTGCTGAAGAGTAGGTGGAGCTCACCCACGTTTGTAGCTCTGCAATGAAGAACAGATGCGTGCCGCAGCACGCTGTGTGTGGCCCTACGGTCATGAAGGGACCGTTTGATATGGCAAGAATCTGATACCAGTAAATTACATAGGTCGATTTCTGTAGAAGAGCCGACAGTAATCTTGCATGCAACGGAAAACAAAGGTTGTCTTTGCAGAACGTGTGCACCGTGAGTGGAGACGAAGATCAATCGTGGAGCAGTCTACCTTCATCTGATTAGCGACAACGTCAACCAAAGAGTGGGATACAAGACTGAGCGTAGTTAAGAGTTTCTCACTATTAGTTACGTTCACACTTCAACAGAGTTGTGACAAGGCGAGTGCAAAGAGATTAGGAAAGCCAGTATGAAGCGAACTTGAAGTAGTCTTGAAGAAATGGATACTAAATTTTGCAGGCCAGAATGGAGCTACGAGCGTTCTGAGTTACTGAATACCGGTGCACTATGGGAGCAAGAGCATTTGACAGTAAAATGAGGCGATATCGGTGTAGCACACGACATTTATTATCCCGCACACGCAGACGTGACGTTATCTCGGAAATGGAATCCGAAAACGGGTTTACAAAAAGTCGTGCTTCCGCCCGGGATCGAAGCGGGGACCTTCTGCGTGTAAAGCAGACGTGATAACCGCTACACCACGGAAACGACGGTTCTGCCGTTGTACTACCTGGAAAACCGTAGCTCCAACAGATTTTTCCTGCGTAAGCAAGGGCATCGGCTACGAGCTCCGTCCGATTCTAGAAGTTGCTATAGTAAAAGACAACGATAAAAACAATCAAACCGCAACAGCCAGGGAGAACGCTGGGTGAGCAGCAGCTCTGCACGGTGATACCAAGAGCGGAGGCGATAGTCATGTGCACCGAGAAGGCTCGTTGGTCTAGGGGTATGATTCCTGCTTCGGGTGCAGGAGGTCCCGGGTTCAAATCCCGGACGAGCCCTTGCGTTTTGTGCAAACGTGTGGCGACTACCGGCATGCCGGCGGCTGTTCCGCGCATTTCCTGCCCTCCAGGTAAGCACAAAAACCAAGTAGCCGGTTCTGAAAGAGTTTCACGTATCATTTGAGCCATCTGCAGCCTGGTGGTTGGACGTTTGAAATTGATTTAAATGTTCACAGTAGAGATTGTAGCAAGTGTCTTGTTGAGTGCGACGAAAAAGTGATTACGCCCGGAATCGTACGGAGACCTTCTGCCTGTTAGGCAGACGTGATAACCGCTACACCACGGAAACTGCTAAGCTCTGAGATCCACATGTGACACAACTTGCAGGACGATCACAACTTTGGCGTAAAAATCACTTTGCGGAAACGCACAATGCAGGTATTTCGCATTCGTACGCAACAATCGACAGCACCCTTGCCTGTCTGAATGCCACCACGAATAAGAGCCCAAGAAGTCGTCGGATAAGCTCGCGGCCGAGTCCTCGGTAGCATCAGCTACTCTTGCTTTCCGTACGAGCTACCGTCAATTCGCGCAGTCGCTGTTGCATATGATGTCACCAAAAGCAATCACTTCGTTAGCGGCAAGGAGCCCGGGCCCAGCGGTAGCTCTACATGGAGGCACCAGCAGCCCCGACAGGCCGCCGCTGGCGCGCCGGCGCCCGGACCCGCGACCCCTAATGACGTTGCAGTCGATGTATTTCTTAATATCGCTTTTGGAAGAAGCAAGCCAGGTGTAAATCACACAGTATTTTACTGATGATCTGGAAACGCAAATTTAGAACAAGTAGAACATTATATAAAATTTGTTGTGTGGTCGAGCGGAACCCACCCTTCGCTCTTCCCAGATTATCGTTGCTGCACGGAATGATTGTTAAAGCACCGACGGCTTCAGAGTTCGTCTTCTCCAACGTTTGCTTTTGCAGTACGTTCCGCAATCTTTTCGTTATGAGTCGTCTGTTTCGGTTTCCCGATGTAGTTTTGCTCACACCTCCCGACTTCTCTTAACCCCGAGCCACCACTAGCAGAAAATTCCGCACTGCAGTCCGGTCAATCTGCAGAGCTCGATAAGAGCATCGCGGTCGTTCCTGAGCTAATGAAACGGCCGTGTCTGTAGTTGTTCCCAGATGTCTCCCTCAGAAGCGGCCTCCCGGACGCCTGCATTACAGGAGTACGCCCCTACTCCCAGCCATACAATTGCATCTGAAAGCAGAATAACATGAGCTACAGAGCAACTCCGACTTTTGTGTCTGACCTACTTTTAATGATACTGTGGTCGGTTTAGTTACTACTATCGCTGCTGGACGAAGCAGACCAGTTGAAAGCCACACGGTATTCTTGTAACGAACAGGTAATGGAAATTTAGGTAAAACGATATCAAAAATGTTGCGTGGTGGAGCGACACATACAGTTGGCTCTTCGTAGATGATCATTGCTGCACGGAATAATTCTTAAGGCACCGACGCCTTCAGGAGTCGTGTTTGGAAGTTTTGCTTGCAGTATATTCCGCTATCTTTTCGTTATGAGTTGGTGTTTCGGATTCCCGGTGTTCTTTTGTTTAGTGCATTTGCCTTCCCTTGATGCTAAGAAAGCACATGACGAAAGTGAAACACCACCGTCTGTTCATCTGCAGAGCGCGATGAAATTATTCACTCTACATTCATTGCCTTTAATATTCTTTCCATCAGTGGTGGGCGCTGCCTTCAGAAAGCGCTTTTCTTTCTGATTTACATGAAAGTTTGTGTTCCTCGGAGCTGGACTGCTTGGGATTACCTTCACTGCCACCGGCAAGTGGCTCGTTGGTCTAGGGGTATGATTCCTGCTTTGGGTGCAGGAGGTCCCGGGTTCAAATCCCGGACGAGCCCTACCGTTTTGACCGTGCTGAAGAGTAGGTGGAGCTCACCCACGTTTGTAGCTCTGCAATGAAGAACAGATGCGTGCCGCAGCACGCTGTGTGTGGCCCTACGGTCATGAAGGGACCGTTTGATATGGCAAGAATCTGATACCAGTAAATTACATAGGTCGATTTCTGTAGAAGAGCCGACAGTAATCTTGCATGCAACGGAAAACAAAGGTTGTCTTTGCAGAACGTGTGCACCGTGAGTGGAGACGAAGCTCAATCGTGGAGCAGTCTACCTTCATCTGATTAGCGACAACGTCAACCAAAGAGTGGGATACAAGACTGAGCGTAGTTAAGAGTTTCTCACTATTAGTTACGTTCACACTTCAACAGAGTTGTGACAAGGCGAGTGCAAAGAGATCAGGAAAGCCAGTATGAAGCGAACTTGAAGTAGTCTTGAAGAAATGGATACTAAATTTTGCAGGCCAGAATGGAGCTACGAGCGTTCTGAGTTACTGAATACCGGTGCACTATGGGAGCAAGAGCATTTGACAGTAAAATGAGGCGATATCGGTGTAGCACACGACATTTATTATCCCGCACACGCAGACGTGACGTTATCTCGGAAATGGAATCCGAAAACGGGTTTACAAAAAGTCGTGCTTCCGCCCGGGATCGAAGCGGGGACCTTCTGCGTGTAAAGCAGACGTGATAACCGCTACACCACGGAAACGACGGTTCTGCCGTTGTACTACCTGGAAAACCGTAGCTCCAACAGATTTTTCCTGCGTAAGCAAGGGCATCGGCTACGAGCTCCGTCCGATTCTAGAAGTTGCTATAGTAAAAGACAACGATAAAAACAATCAAACCGCAACAGCCAGGGAGAACGCTGGGTGAGCAGCAGCTCTGCACGGTGATACCAAGAACGGAGGCGATAGTCATGTGCACCGAGAAGGCTCGTTGGTCTAGGGGTAGTCTGCCTGCGGCAGCGGTGGTGAGCGGACCTCCAGGGCCAGCGCGCTGCGGCAGGAAGTATTTACGTCAGGCGGTCAGTCGCGTGCTTACAGCGTCTGCTTATTAGTATTCGTTCCGTTCTGTAGGATCTGATATGGAATTATGAATCCGACTAACAGGAAAGATACCTTGAAGTTTACCTTTGATAGGAACTTTTCGAAACCAAATTCGTTTGAAGTTGAAGCATGGTTAGAGGAAACAGCTAAGATTACTTTTGATGACATTGTAGGGATAAATTTCTCTATCGTGACTAGTGTTGTTTATGTGAAATTAACGTCCTCTGAACTGTGTGATAGAATTGTGGAGTCCAGTGGAGGTGTACTGAAGTTTAAACATAGCGATGGTACCGTCAGTGACGTCAGCATTACGCATGCTGGACTGGGCATCCGAACGGCACGTATTTTCGAACTCCCGTTTGAAATATCAGCCGCGCAAATAAATTCTGCATTAACACCTTACGGGAGGGTCATTAACAATTTTGCGGAGCGTTGGTCCAAAGCCCACAAATTTCCGGTGCTTAACGGCGTCAGGCAGGTTAAGATCGATCTACAGAAGCACATACCTTCATATATTTACGTAGGTGGACATCGCGGAATTGTCATATATGATGGGCAGCCAAAAACGTGTGCCGGCTGTGGTGCGCCCGGCCACGTGCGCTCTGAATGTATACAAAGACGCGTGACGCAGATACCTGTCGGTGAAGCCGCTAGCCCCCCTGTAACGACGGCACTGCCACTGACATACGCTGTCGCGGCTTCTGGTCTTCCACCCGCGACCCCGCCTGTAGATGCCCCTCGTTTGAATGATGTTTTGGCCGATAACGTCAAAGAACTGAGTGCTGACGCGGCACCGCCGCTACCACACTCAGAGATGGAGGTAACGACGGATGACTCCCCAGTGGTTGATGCCACTGGTACTGAGGATGAAGCAGACGCTGTGTTCCCGGTGGATCAACCCCAGAGTCAACAGTCCACTTCGGATGTTGATGATACTGCGAACCCTAACAGGAAGCCTTCCAAAAAGAAGCGGAGACTTGCACATCAAGGAGCCAATCAGCTCGCCCCACAGCTCCGCGACAAAGCGAAACGAATAAGCAGCCAAATAAGTCAGAACACTTCTGAACCCTCTGAAGTTGGTCTCCCTGCGTCTGGTCGAATGGACATTGATCCTGTAGTGTCTCCCCCTGTGAATCCACGACGGGTGGAAGATAGTGATACCTCGAGTAGAGTCGTTTTGCCGGATACCCACGCTCAAGGAAACGCAGGATCGCTTTTGTCAGAGGCCACTCTCACTGGGAATTGGGCACAGGAAATGGAAGTATTGGATGCGAGCAATGATGCGGCTGTCATGCGGACCATTGAGACGGAATCTTCGGCACCCCCCACAGAGCAGCATACACCAACCGTACCGGGAACTACAGGAACTCCGACTGACGCGCTTGGCCTCAATTTCGTTAGCCATCCTTCTAAGACTGTTTAATTAATAGTATGTGCCTTCTCCCATGAACGAGCCCCAAGCCTATAAAATTGCCACGTTAAACATCAATAAGATACAGTCGTACTGGCGGCTCCGTAATTTACAAGATTTTGTATACGCAGCGGATATCGATATTCTGTTACTTCAAGAAGTCGCTGCGATTGAACTTGACCGAATAACTGGTTATACTACTCTCTCCAATTCCGGGAGCGGTGCGAATTTAGGGACAGCGATTCTGTTAAAAGAAGGGATTGTAGCGACCGACGCAGAAAAACTGCCTGATCATAGAGGGATCGCTGTCACTTTCCATCGGACACGCATAATCAATGTTTACGCCCCGTCCGGCAGTAGCAATAGGCGTGCTAGGGCTGAGTTCTTCACAAGCGCCATAGTCCCACTTTTTAGGGGAACCTACGATCGTATAATTTTTGCGGGTGACTTCAATTGTGTCTTAAGTCCAAAAGACCAGACGCCTAATTTTAACAAATCTGGAGAACTAGAACGTATCGTCCAAGAAATGAACCTCATTGACACATGGGAGCATACGCACGGAGCGGCACCTGGGTTCACTCATGTCATGAACCACTCTGCAAGCCGGCTAGACAGAATCTATGTATCGGCGTGTATGAAGACTCAAGTCCTCCAATCCGAAGTTTGGCCCACAATTTTTCCGATCATGCCGCATATATTTGTACTGTTAACATGGTCAAGCAAGGCACATTTCGCGGCAGAGGTTTCTGGAAACTTAACAATGCTCTCCTTAACGATGTTGACTGTCACCGTGTCTTTAACGCAACATGGGAGGCATGTGAACGACGGGTTGCACAGTATGCCTCCGTTACTGAATGGTGGATAACACATGCCAAACCAACTTTATCAAAAATGTTTAAACGCTACGCTCGGGACAAATCCTGGTGGCAACGGCAAACGTCTGAGTTTTATTTTACTTGTCTCAGGGAGCTTTACCAGTCCGATGTGACTGTACCTGAAAATTTTATGCAGATTAAAAAAATTAAGGCAAAATTATTAAAACTTCAGCGGCAGCAGGCAGAAGGCTTTCAAATAAGGTCCAGGCCCCAGAATGTGATAGACGACGAAATGACATCCATGTTTCACGTCATTCGTGAAAATAAGAGGGGGCGGCGGAGATTAATAACTCGTCTTCAGTTGAGTGAAGGCGTTGCGCTCACGCGGCAACAAGACATACGGAACGCACTTCACAATCACCTGGCAGATCTCCTGGCAAAGACACATACCGACGATGGAACTCACGATGAATTACTCAATAACTTGCAAAGGACTTTGGGTGCTGCTGAAGTCGAAACTCTCATGCGAGAAATTGATGAAGACGAATTGGATTCTGCGCTATCACGAAGTCCGAAAAATAAATCGCCCGGACCCGACGGTCTCACTGCCGAATTTTATCTTACTTTCTGCGACAAATTAAAGCCCAAGTTGTTGAGTATGTTTAATGAAATTTTACGGCCTGATTTTAATGTTCCTCAGGCTCTCGTGGAAGGCATCGTGGTTTTAATCCCTAAACGCCCAATGTGCAGTTCTGTTGACGATTTTCGGCCGCTTACTTTACTGAACAGTGACTACAAAATTTTAGCACGTATTATTTCTAATAGATTGAAAATGTTGATGAATACTGTCATTGGTCAGTACCAGACCAGTGTAGGTGTCGGTAGGACGATCTTCCAAAATTTGTCTCAATACAGGGACGTTATAGCCATTGCAGATGCGTGCAAGATACGGTGTGCGCTAGTTTCCCTTGACTTTTCAAAGGCATTCGACAGAGTAAACCATCAGTTTCTCATCCGGACGATGCATGCCATGGGATTTCCACTACGTTTTATCAATCTTATACATGAGCTCCTTCGTAAAGGAGTAACTCGACTCATGGTGAATGGCCAGCTGAGCGCATCAATTAATATTACTAATTCAGTGCGACAGGGATGCCCTATGTCGATGGCCTTGTTTGCCATTGCCATTGAGCCTTTGCTTGTCACCTTGACACAGCGTCTACAAGGATTAACCATCCACGGCATTAAGATTGTTTGTACTGCATATGCGGATGACGTCGGATTTTTGGTCATGGACGAAGGTGAAGTCGAGGAAGCCCTTCAGATCGTCAAAAACTACGAACTTGTTGCGGGTGCGAAGTTGAATGCCAGGAAATCTGGCATTATGAACATAGGACGCGGCATCTCGCTGCACCATCACGGTCAGTTGCAACTAATTTCTAAAATGAAATGCCTTGGTATTGAGTACAGGAGCAACATACAGCACACAATTGCGGTGAACTATAGGAATCTCCTGGCAAATATGCGTGCTTGCATGCAGACCCACTACCTAAGAAGCCTTGATGAACTGCAGAAAGTCACCTTCGCTAATGTCTACCTCACCTCAAAGATTAACTACGTTGCACAAGTACTGCCCATGCCACAGGAGACAGCGAAGCGTATGATGTCCGCTCTAGGCCATTTTGTCACACGTGGACACATTTTTAAAGTCAAGTACGATACGCTCACTCTCTCCACGACCGATGGAGGCTTAAATTTAACAGATGTTCGTTCCAAGTCACGAGCTTTGTACGTATGCACCACCTACAAACGGTGGAGGTCGTTACCGAACAGTCTAACGGCTCACTTGTTAACCGAAATAGCGCCGGCCTGCCTGCAGCCTCCTGTCTCTGTTCAACATATTCCGCCTGCGCTGACTCACTTTAAGAGCTTTTTCATTGAGTTCAGTTACGTACGGTCAACTCTCCCAGAAAATGAGCTTTCCGTGGTGAAGTTAGTTTATAATAAACTACTGGCAACCAAGAACAGGAACAACATCGAACACAAATACCCCAATCATCGCTGGCCAGTGATATGGAAAAACATACATAGCCGTGATTTACCAACGTCAGTGAAAGCCTCTTGGTACAGGGTCGTGAACCGTAAAATAAGTACCAATTCACGACTTCATGCTCTACATTTGGCTGACTCACCTTTGTGCCTAACGTGCAACTTGCCTGATACTGATGAACATCGTTTTCTGTGCACCACTGTCCAAGCAGTTTGGCCATGCATTCGCCGAAAACTGGCTACGATTATGAGGACTTCCCAGCTTTGTATTAAACCTGAAGATTTCCTGTATCCGGATTCAGTGCCGTACCCGAACACCAAACGGAACTCTGTCAATTGGTTGAAGGGTCATTATGTTCATTATTTACAGACGCAAGAACCCAAGAGTGAGGCGGCGTTCTGTCTTTACCTGGCATTACAGTTTCACATACTTTCACAGACGAGACATTACAGGAAACGATATGCGAATTTTTTAGAAGTCGTTCTTCGATGAAAGAAGTATTTTTTTCTTTCCTTCATTCTACATTGCTTTGTTTTTTCTCTTTTCTTCTTCAAATGTCACAGTGACGTATACTGAACAGTGTTACGACAAGGACTATTTTATTTTCTTCTGTTTTTCTAGCGGACCAGAGTTCCTTTTTCATTTTCTATTAAAAAAAAAAAATATATATATATATATATATTCTACTTTGTCACCATTGCGGGACTATGCAATAGGTTTAGAAGTATCTTTGGTTTGGAAATCGGAATAGTTCAGAAGAATAAGTACTTCAGAAATCATGGCAGATGAAGCCGACGCCGACGAAGGCGATTTATGGCGAGCGCAAGGCGGGGCTGAAGGGGAGGAAGGAGGCCCTAAAAAAAAAAAAAAAAAAAAAAAAAAAAAAAAAAAAGGGGTATGATTCCTGCTTCGGTTGCAGGAGGTCCCGGGTTCAAATCCCGGACGAGCCCTCGCGTTTTGTGCAAACGTGTGGCGACTACCGGCATGCCGGCGGCTGTTCCGCGCATTTCCTGCCCTCCAGGTAAGCACAAAAACCAAGTAGCCGGTTCTGAAAGAGTTTCACGTATCATTTGAGCCATCTGCAGCCTGGTGGTTGGACGTTTGAAATTGATTTAAATGTTCACAGTAGAGATTGTAGCAAGTGTCTTGTTGAGTGCGACGAAAAAGTGATTACGCCCGGAATCGAAACGGAGACCTTCTGCCTGTTAGGCAGACGTGATAACCGCTACACCACGGAAACTGCTAAGCTCTGAGATCCACATGTGACACAACTTGCAGGACGATCACAACTTTGGCGTAAAAATCACTTTGCGGAAACGCACAATGCAGGTATTTCGCATTCGTACGCAACAATCGACAGCACCCTTGCCTGTCTGAATGCCACCACGAATAAGAGCCCAAGAAGTCGTCGGACAAGCTCGCGGCCGAGTCCTCGGTAGCATCAGCTACTCATGCTTTCCGTACGAGCTACCGTCAATTCGCGCAGTCGCTATTGCATATGATGTCACCAAAAGCAATCACTTCGTTAGCGGCAAGGAGCCCGGGCCCAGCGGTAGCTCTACATGGAGGCACCAGCAGCCCCGACAGGCCGCCGCTGGCGCGCCGGCGCCCGGACCCGCGACCCCTAATGACGTTGCAGTCGATGTATTTCTTAATATCGCTTTTGGAAGAAGCAAGCCAGGTGTAAATCACACAGTATTTTACTGATGATCTGGAAACGCAAATTTAGAACAAGTAGAACATTATATAAAATTTGTTGTGTGGTCGGGCGGAACCCACCCTTCGCTCTTCCCAGATTATGGTTGCTGCACGGAATGATTGTTAAAGCACCGACGGCTTCAGAGTTCGTCTTCTCCAACGTTTGCTTTTGCAGTACATTCCGCAATCTTTTCGTTATGAGTCGTCTGTTTCGGTTTCCCGATGTAGTTTTGCTCACACCTCCCGACTTCTCTTAACCCCGAGCCACCACTAGCAGAAAATTCCGCACTGCAGTCCGGTCAATCTGCAGAGCTCGATAAGAGCATCGCGGTCGTTCCTGAGCTAATGAAACGGCCGTGTCTGTAGTTGTTCCCAGATGTCTCCCACAGAAACGGCCTCCCGGACGCCTGCATTACAGGAGTACGCCCCTACTCCCAGCCATACAATTGCATTTGAAAGCAGAATAACATGAGCTACAGAGCAACTCCGACTTTTGTGTCTGACCTACTTTTAATGATACTGTGGTCGGTTTAGTTACTACTATCGCTGCTGGACGAAGCAGACCAGTTGAAAGCCACACAGTATTCTTGTAACGAACAGGTAATGGAAATTTAGGTAAAACGATATCAAAAAAAGTTGCGTGGTGGAGCGACACATACAGTTGGCTCTTCGTAGATGATCATTGCTGCACGGAATAATTCTTAAGGCACCGACGCCTTCAGGAGTCGTGTTTGGAAGTTTTGCTTGCAGTATATTCCGCTATCTTTTCGTTATGAGTTGGTGTTTCGGATTCCCGGTGTTCTTTTGTTTAGTGCATTTGCCTTCCCTTGACGCTAAGAAAGCACATGACGAAAGTGAAACACCACCGTCTGTTCATCTGCAGAGCGCGATGAAATTATTCACTCTACATTCATTGCCTTTAATATTCTTTCCATCAGTGGTGGGCGCTGCCTTCAGAAAGCGCTTTTCTTTCTGATTTACATGAAAGTTTGTGTTCCTCGGAGCTGGACTGCTTGGGATTACCTTCACTGCCACCGGCAAGTGGCTCTTTGGTCTAGGGGTATGATTCCTGCTTTGGGTGCAGGAGGTCCCGGGTTCAAATCCCGGACGAGCCCTACCGTTTTGACCGTGCCGAAGAGTAGGTGGAGCTCACCCACGTTTGTAGCTCTGCAATGAAGAACAGATGCGTGCCGCAGCACGCTGTGTGTGGCCCTACGGTCATGAAGGGACCGTTTGATATGGCAAGAATCTGATACCAGTAAATTACATAGGTCGATTTCTGTAGAAGAGCCGACAGTAATCTTGCATTCAACGGAAAACAAAGGTTGTCTTTGCAGAACGTGTGCACCGTGAGTGGAGACGAAGCTCATTCGTGGAGCAGTCTACCTTCATCTGATTAGCGACAACGTCAACCAAAGAGTGGGATACAAGACTGAGCGTAGTTAAGAGTTTCTCACTATTAGTTACGTTCACACTTCAACAGAGTTGTGACAAGGCGAGTGCAAAGAGATCAGGAAAGCCAGTATGAAGCGAACTTGAAGTAGTCTTGAAGAAATGGATAGTAAATTTTGCAGGCCAGAATGGAGCTACGAGCGTTCTGAGTTACTGAATACCGGTGCACTATGGGAGCAAGGGCATTTGACAGTAAAATGAGGCGATATCGGTGTAGCACACGACATTTATTATCCCGCACATGCAGACGTGACGTTATCTCGGAAATGGAATCCGAAAACGGGTTTAAAAAAAGTCGTGCTTCCGCCCGGGATCGAACCGGGGACCTTCTGCGTGTAAAGCAGACGTGATAACCGCTACACCACGGAAACGACGGTTTTGCCGTTGTACTACCTGGAAAACCGTAGCTCCAACAGATTTTTCCTGCGTAAGCAAGGGCATCGGCTACGAGCTCCGTCCGATTCTAGAAGTTGCTATAGTAAAAGACAACGATAAAAACAATCAAACCGCAACAGCCAGGGAGAACGCTGGGTGAGCAGCAGCTCTGCACGGTGATACCAAGAACGGAGGCGATAGTCATGTGCATCGAGAAGGCTCGATGGTCTAGGGGCGAAGGGTGGGTTCCGCTCGACCACACAACAAATTTTGTAGAATTGGAGACTGGGTTGCTACCAGTGGGAGCCATGGAAAAAGATGCGCCTCCTTCTGCCGTTGTGGAATGCGATACGCGGACTTTTGTCCGAAAAAAGGAACAGGTGACGTCAGACGTATCATCCGGTACTTCTCCTGACAGGTCGCAAACTTCATCTCCTGCTAGATCGCCGAAGAGATCTTCGAAGAAAGGCAAGAAGAGGAGATTGGCACACAAAGCAGCAGAGAGTTTAGCTCCTGCATTGCGGGAAAAGTTAAAACATTTAAGGGATAATGAACGACTACGAGAATCATGCCCAGTAGCACGAGTTAACGAGTGTACTGAAGCGGAGATGAGTCGTGCCGATGCAGATGATCTTCAACAACAACCTCGCGCACCGCTTGGCGTCGCAGGTTTGCAGACCGGCGCTACTATGGATTTAGACCGAACTGTCTCAGGAAAAGGACTTGATTGGGCCGATGCCCAAGAAGATCGCACCGACCACGGAATGGAGATGGACCTGACACATGCTAGTGGCATTTAATTTTTTTTTTTAATGTCTATTTTTCTTTCTGACAGACAGAATGGAATGGTACAGACGTGACTCTGCATGGGGTATACTTCATTAGCCAATTTCTTTTACCTGCACCTATGCCAACGGCACTGACATATAATGTGACCACGATCAATATAAATCGGATTCGCAGTGAAACGAAAGTCGCTTCTTTAAAAGATTTCCTTTACCAGTCGGATACTGATATAGCCCTCCTACAGGAATTTAATGTCCACAACTTTTATGTCCCAGGTTTTCAAGAGATTTTAAATATTGCACCGGAAGCCACATGTGGGACTGCGATCCTTGTCAAAGATGGTATTGATGTGAAGGATATCTGTCTGTTAGAAAATGGGAGGGGCATCAGTTGTAAAATTTTTACTACTACTGTTTTAAATGTATATGTCCCCTCTGGTAACAACGCTAGAGATGATAGGGCTAATTTTTTTAAGAACGATATGGTCTATTTACTTAAGGGGAATCCGGCGGAAGCTTTAATCGGTGGTGACTTTAATTGTGTACTTCACAAAAAGGATCAGCGACCAAATTTTAACTTCTCCAGGGAACTGGCGGCTTTGGTGACAAACATGAAGTGGACAGACGTGTGGGAAAGCAAATACCCCACGTTAGTCAAATTTACGTACATCAGTAGTCGCTCGCAAAGCAGAATAGACAGAATATACGTCACAGCAAACCTGGAAAATAAAATCAGTAGTATCGAAGTAATTCCCACTACCTTTTCGGACCATCTCGCAGTGAAATGCAGCATTCGGTTTCAGAAGCAAGGAACGTATTGGGGTCGCCCCTTATGGAAGCTGAATACCCAGATGTTGTTCGAGGGTGCCCTATCAAGAACAGTAGCGGAGGTATGGCAGGCTGCTCTACGTATGCGCCATAAATACAGCTCTCGCCTTGCGTGGTGGACCTCATGTGCTAAAAAGAAATTGAGATCATCCCTAATAGCTTACGGGAGGGAGCGAGCGATGTGGTCTCGCAATACCGTTGAATTTTACTATACATGCTTAAGGGAACTATCAGCTGAGCAGATGACTGATGAGGTTTTCATTGAAATAAAGAAGATCAAGGCTCACCTCATAAGTCTCAAGCGACAACAGCTGGAGGGTTTAAAAATTAAATCTCGTGTCCCGACAACGGTGGAGGACGAAAACGCATCGCTGTACCACTTACTCGAACATGAAAGAAATAGAAGACGAGCGTTTATTGCTTGTCTTAGAGTGGGCGATAACCGGGTGCTGACGGAACACTCTGACATTTTAAATGCAGTTTATGGATTTTATCGTACGTTATATACTGATACCCGGTATAATCTAGACTGTGCGAACGATTTGCTACGAACTACAGGTATCGACAACGTTATCAATGACGAGGACAATGTGTCCCTTACCACTGCGATCACATGTGAGGAGGTGTTTGATATACTTAAATATTCGCCTACCCGTAAGTCCCCAGGGCCTGATGGCTTGCCTGTAGAGTTTTATTGTAAATTTTGGCCTCTCATCGGTAATCAATTCACAGAAGTGATAAATGAAGTGTTGCAAGGTGTTACTGTTCCACGCGAGTTCAAAGAAAGCGTAACTGTGCTAATACCAAAGGGAAGGAACGCGACAGTTAAAGATCTCAATCAATTGAGACCAATATGTTTGATGAACTCGGATTATAAAATAATTGCACGTGTACTGAAGGAAAGACTGAGACCTCTAATGGAGAAGATCATAGGTGACCACCAAACCTGTCTCTCGGGGCGGAATATTTTTAAAACTGTTTGTGAATATAGGGATGTCTCTGCAATTTTTGCAACGTCATCCTCACCAGGAGGCCTTGCCTTTATCGACTTCTCAAAGGCTTTTGACAGGGTCAACCACTTATTTTTGTTCAGAACGTTGACCTATGTGGGTTTTAGTCAACATTTTGTGCAAGTTTTAATTAACATTGTTGAAGGCATCCAAACACAAGTGTCTGTAAATGGGCATTTCACTCCACCCATTGAAATTCGCAACGGCGTCCCGCAGGGAAGTCCTTTGTCAATGCTCCTGTATGTTGTTGCACTGGAGCCTTTACTAAGGAGACTCGATGTCGATCTTGAGGGCATCACGATATCTGGCGTTAACAACGTCACCAATGCATATGCTGATGACGTTGGAGTGGTTATTCGTAGTAACGAAGATTTAGAGAAATTAACTACGAATATTCAGATCTTTTGTGAAGCTACAGGCGCTAGGGTTAACGAGGTGAAGAGTTCGTTTTTAAATCTTAAAGGTCTTCAAGATGTCCGTTTGGAATGGGCACGCTCCGTCGATCGTCACACCGCTCTGGGTGTCACCTTTTACCGATGTCCGCTTCAGACCATGACCTACAATTGGAAGAAAGTACTGGATACAATCAGAGGAGCCACAATACTCAATCAGACCAGACATCTGAACATTAAACAACGAATCAGAATAATTAATTGGTCCATTTTATCAAAAGCTATATATATAGGTCAAATATTGCCAGTTTCGAAACCCATTGCCAAACGTATAATGAGTATCATTTGCCGATTTATATGGACAGGGAATATTTTTAGAGTAGCAGTCGGTACAGTTACGTTACCTTCCGCTGAAGGTGGCCTAGGTTTAACAGATATATGGCGGAAGACTACGGCGTTATATATAAAGAGGACCCTACAAATTATAGAAAAACATCCACATAGTATTACAGCCAGGCTGTATCGACTCCTACAGCCAGAAAATTTACGTCCACCCATAAATATAGGCGGAATTAATTATAAATTGAAATATATTCGCCAGTTCTTTTTAGAGATTAGCTACATGGACAGTATTGTCACGAATCCACAATCAAGGAATTGCAGGAAATTAATGGAACTCTTAACAACGAAAGAACATGTCAACAAAATGGAGTGCAGATATCCCGACAAAGACTGGAAAAGAATTTGGAAAAATATTAGTAATCGTGAACTGTCTTCCGACATTCAGGCAACCTGGTACCGAGTTGTTAATAACGTAGTTTCCACTAACGAAAAGTTGCACTCCATTGGTCTTAGTGACACGATTGTGTGCACCCGATGTGACGCAGTTGACACATTGATCCACCGCTTTCTCTGTGGCGGATACGCCGAAATATGGAGGGGACTCCAACGGCGGGTAGCCTTTATAACCAGAACTGTTAGTACTGAGATCAATGTTGAAAAATTACTCTTCCCCGATGGTGTTTTCTTCCCTGTCCAGAAAACCAATGCTGTGTTGTGGTTGTTTGGCAATTATGTACATTACGTTATATCTGAACACGGCAATGACCGTGTTTTAGAATACGAATTATACGAACGAGCAAAATATTATCAGATATGTACGCGCAGGGACCACAAAAAAACTTTTGGTAACATGTTACACATTCTGTTTCAGAGACAAGGGATTGGATAAACATCTTAATAGCCCTCGTCTACGAAAAATGTAGTCACAGGCCAAAGTAGGGGATCGCTGTTGAGGGTGAAGTACGGTGGGGACTTCGTGTGCCCCAGGGCCGCTACGGTAGCCGTGAAGGCCTCGGACAGAACCCCGAAACGGCACTGCGGCTTCACACTTACTGCTGGATGAACCCCATATCTCCAGCAACTACTTTCATCTATGATGATTTTCCAGGATCTCGGTAATATCGGAAGGTGGTTTCGTTGCACACAATGCAGTGGAAGCTTCTTGCATGTGTTCCTCAGTTACAATCTTTCTATTTTTGTTTAATTTTTTTCAGTATGAAGCAAGAGTGACAATTTATTAATTCCCAAGAAGCCTTAATTTTTCAATTTTCAGTTCTACGGAGGAGAAGCCTCACATGGCGAAGAAGCCAAACATCATTTCATTTCCCTAACTGTCGCAGTAAATTTGAAAAAAAAAATCAGTCTATATAGCATTGAAGCTCGCCGAAGAAGGCATAAAAGGAGAGCGAATGGATGGGCTGTGTGGGGAGAAGGGAGGCCCAAAAAAAAAAAAAAAAAAAAAAAAGGGTATGATTCCTGCTTCGGGTGCAGGAGGTCCCGGGTTCAAATCCCGGACGAGCCCTTGCGTTTTGTGCAAACGTGTGGCGACTACCGGCATGCCGGCGGCTGTTCCGCGCATTTCCTGCCCTCCAGGTAAGCACAAAAACCAAGTAGCCGGTTCTGAAAGAGTTTCACGTATCATTTGAGCCATCTGCAGCCTGGTGGTTGGACGTTTGAAATTGATTTAAATGTTCACAGTAGAGATTGTAGCAAGTGTCTTGTTGAGTGCGACGAAAAAGTGATTACGCCCGGAATCGAAACGGAGACCTTCTGCCTGTTAGGCAGACGTGATAACCGCTACACCACGGAAACTGCTAAGCTCTGAGATCCACATGTGACACAACTTGTAGGACGATCACAACTTTGGCGTAAAAATCACTTTGCGGAAACGCACAATGCAGGTATTTCGCATTCGTACGCAACAATCGACAGCACCCTTGCCTGTCTGAATGCCACCACGAATAAGAGCCCAAGAAGTCGTCGGACAAGCTCGCGGCCGAGTCCTCGGTAGCATCAGCTACTCTTGCTTTCCGTACGAGCTACCGTCAATTCGCGCAGTCGCTATTGCATATGATGTCACCAAAAGCAATCACTTCGTTAGCGGCAAGGAGCCCGGGCCCAGCGGTAGCTCTACATGGAGGCACCAGCAGCCCCGACAGGCCGCCGCTGGCGCGCCGGCGCCCGGACCCGCGACCCCTAATGACGTTGCAGTCGATGTATTTCTTAATATCGCTTTTGGAAGAAGCAAGCCAGGTGTAAATCACACAGTATTTTACTGATGATCTGGAAACGCAAATTTAGAACAAGTAGAACATTATATAAAATTTGTTGTGTGGTCGAGCGGAACCCACCCTTCGCTCTTCCCAGATTATCGTTGCTGCACGGAATGATTGTTAAAGCACCGACGGCTTCAGAGTTCGTCTTCTCCAACGTTTGCTTTTGCAGTACATTCCGCAATCTTTTCGTTATGAGTCGTCTGTTTCGGTTTCCCGATGAAGTTTTGCTCACACCTCCCGACTTCTCTTAACCCCGAGCCACCACTAGCAGAAAATTCCGCACTGCAGTCCGGTCAATCTGCAGAGCTCGATAAGAGCATCGCGGTCGTTCCTGAGCTAATGAAACGGCCGTGTCTGTAGTTGTTCCCAGATGTCTCCCACAGAAACGGCCTCCCGGACGCCTGCATTACAGGAGTACGCCCCTACTCCCAGCCATACAATTGCATTTGAAAGCAGAATAACATGAGCTACAGAGTAACTCCGACTTTTGTGTCTGACCTACTTTTAATGATACTGTGGTCGGTTTAGTTACTACTATCGCTGCTGGACGAAGCAGACCAGTTGAAAGCCACACGGTATTCTTGTAACGAACAGGTAATGGAAATTTAGGTAAAACGATATCAAAAAAAGTTGCGTGGTGGAGCGACACATACAGTTGGCTCTTCGTAGATGATCATTGCTGCACGGAATAATTCTTAAGGCACCGACGCCTTCAGGAGTCGTGTTTGGAAGTTTTGCTTGCAGTATATTCCGCTATCTTTTCGTTATGAGTTGGTGTTTCGGATTCCCGGTGTTCTTTTGTTTAGTGCATTTGCCTTCCCTTGACGCTAAGAAAGCACATGACGAAAGTGAAACACCACCGTCTGTTCATCTGCAGAGCGCGATGAAATTATTCACTCTACATTCATTGCCTTTAATATTCTTTCCATCAGTGGTGGGCGCTGCCTTCAGAAAGCGCTTTTCTTTCTGATTTACATGAAAGTTTGTGTTCCTCGGAGCTGGACTGCTTGGGATTACCTTCACTGCCACCGGCAAGTGGCTCGTTGGTCTAGGGGTATGATTCCTGCTTTGGGTGCAGGAGGTCCCGGGTTCACATCCCGGACGAGCCCTACCGTTTGGACCGTGCTGAAGAGTAGGTGGAGCACACCCACGTTTGTAGCTCTGCAATGAAGAACAGATGCGTGCCGCAGCACGCTGTGTGTGGCCCTACGGTCATGAAGGGACCGTTTGATATGGCAAGAATCTGATACCAGTAAATTACATAGGTCAATTTCTGTAGAAGAGCCGACAGTAATCTTGCATGCAACGGAAAACAAAGGTTGTCTTTGCAGAACGTGTGCACCGTGAGTGGAGACGAAGCTCAATCGTGGAGCAGTCTACCTTCATCTGATTAGCGACAACGTCAACCAAATAGTGGGATACAAGACTGAGCGTAGTTAAGAGTTTCTCACTATTAGTTACGTTCACACTTCAACAGAGTTGTGACAAGGCGAGTGCAAAGAGATCAGGAAAGCCAGTATGAAGCGAACTTGAAGTAGTCTTGAAGAAATGGATACTACATTTTGCAGGCCAGAATGGAGCTACGAGCGTTCTGAGTTACTGAATACCGGTGCACTATGGGAGCAAGAGCATTTGACAGTAAAATGAGGCGATATCGGTGTAGCACACGACATTTATTATCCCGCACACGCAGACGTGACGTTATCTCGGAAATGGAATCCGAAAACGGGTTTAAAAAAAGTCGTGCTTCCGCCCGGGATCGAACCGGGGACCTTTTGCGTGTAAAGCAGACGTGGTAACCGCTACACCACGTAAACGACGGTTTTGCCGTTGTACTACCTGGAAAACCGTAGCTCCAACAGATTTTTCCTGCGTAAGCAAGGGCATCGGCTACGAGCTCCGTCCGATTCTAGAAGTTGCTATAGTAAAAGACAACGATAAAAACAATCAAACCGCAACAGCCAGGGAGAACGCTGGGTGAGCAGCAGCTCTGCACGGTGACACCAAGATAGGAGGCGATAGTCATGTGCATCGAGAAGGCTCGTTGGTCTAGGGGTATGATTCCTGCTTCAGGTGCAGGAGGTCCGGGGTTCACATCCCGGACGAGCCCTTGCGTTTTGTGCAAACGTGTGGCGACTACCGGCATGCCGGCGGCTGTTCCGCGCATTTCCTGCCCTCCAGGTAAGCACAAAAACCAAGTAGCCGGTTCTGAAAGAGTTTCACGTATCATTTGAGCCATCTGCAGCCTAGTGGTTGGACGTTTGAAATTGATTTAAATGTTCACAGTAGAGATTGTAGCAAATGTCTTGTTGAGTGCGACGAAAAAGTGATTACGCCCTGAATCGAAACGGAGACCTTCTGCCTGTTAGGCAGACGTGATAACCGCTACACCACGGAAACTGCTAAGCTCTAAGATCCACATGTGACACAACTTGCAGGACGATCACAACTTTGGCCTAAAAATCACTTTGCGGAAACGCACAATGCTGGTATTTCGCATTCGTACGTAACAATCGACAGCACCCTTGCCTGTCTGAATGCCACCACGAATAAGAGCCCAAGAAGTCGTCGGACAAGCTCGCGGCCGAGTCCTCGGTAGCATCAGCTACTCTTGCTTTCCGTACGAGCTACCGTCAATTCGCGCAGTCGCTATTGCATATGATGTCACCAAAAGCAATCACTTCGTTAGCGGCAAGGAGCCCGGGCCCAGCGGTAGCTCTACATGGAGGCACCAGCAGCCCCGACAGGCCGCCGCTGGCGCGCCGGCGCCCGGACCCGCGACCCCTAATGACGTTGCAGTCGATGTATTTCTTAATATCGCTTTTGGAAGAAGCAAGCCAGGTGTAAATCACACAGTATTTTACTGATGATCTGGAAACGCAAATTTAGAACAAGTAGAACATTATATAAAATTTGTTGTGTGGTCGAGCGGAACCCACCCTTCGCTCTTCCCAGATTATCGTTGCTGCACGGAATGATTGTTAAAGCACCGACGGCTTCAGAGTTCGTCTTCTCCAACGTTTGCTTTTGCAGTACATTCCGCAATCTTTTCGTTATGAGTCGTCTGTTTCGGTTTCCCGATGAAGTTTTGCTCACACCTCCCGACTTCTCTTAACCCCGAGCCACCACTAGCTGAAAATTCCGCACTGCAGTCCGGTCAATCTGCAGAGCTCGATAAGAGCATCGCGGTCGTTCCTGAGCTAATGAAACGGCCGTGTCTGTAGTTGTTCCCAGATGTCTCCCACAGAAACGGCCTCCCGGACGCCTGCATTACAGGAGTACGCCCCTACTCCCAGCCATACAATTGCATTTGAAAGCAGAATAACATGAGCTACAGAGTAACTCCGACTTTTGTGTCTGACCTACTTTTAATGATACTGTGGTCGGTTTAGTTACTACTATCGCTGCTGGACGAAGCAGACCAGTTGAAAGCCACACGGTATTCTTGTAACGAACAGGTAATGGAAATTTAGGTAAAACGATATCAAAAAAAGTTGCGTGGTGGAGCGACACATACAGTTGGCTCTTCGTAGATGATCATTGCTGCACGGAATAATTCTTAAGGCACCGACGCCTTCAGGAGTCGTGTTTGGAAGTTTTGCTTGCAGTATATTCCGCTATCTTTTCGTTATGAGTTGGTGTTTCGGATTCCCGGTGTTCTTTTGTTTAGTGCATTTGCCTTCCCTTGACGCTAAGAAAGCACATGACGAAAGTGAAACACCACCGTCTGTTCATCTGCAGAGCGCGATGAAATTATTCACTCTACATTCATTGCCTTTAATATTCTTTCCATCAGTGGTGGGCGCTGCCTTCAGAAAGCGCTTTTCTTTCTGATTTACATGAAAGTTTGTGTTCCTCGGAGCTGGACTGCTTGGGATTACCTTCACTGCCACCGGCAAGTGGCTCGTTGGTCTAGGGGTATGATTCCTGCTTTGGGTGCAGGAGGTCCCGGGTTCACATCCCGGACGAGCCCTACCGTTTGGACCGTGCTGAAGAGTAGGTGGAGCACACCCACGTTTGTAGCTCTGCAATGAAGAACAGATGCGTGCCGCAGCACGCTGTGTGTGGCCCTACGGTCATGAAGGGACCGTTTGATATGGCAAGAATCTGATACCAGTAAATTACATAGGTCAATTTCTGTAGAAGAGCCGACAGTAATCTTGCATGCAACGGAAAACAAAGGTTGTCTTTGCAGAACGTGTGCACCGTGAGTGGAGACGAAGCTCAATCGTGGAGCAGTCTACCTTCATCTGATTAGCGACAACGTCAACCAAATAGTGGGATACAAGACTGAGCGTAGTTAAGA
Organism: Schistocerca gregaria; assembly: GCF_023897955.1. Classification (NCBI taxonomy): domain Eukaryota; kingdom Metazoa; phylum Arthropoda; class Insecta; order Orthoptera; family Acrididae; genus Schistocerca; species Schistocerca gregaria. The sequence continues at coordinate 715,865,452 of NC_064921.1, read as the reverse complement.
GTTTCTCACTATTAGTTACGTTCACACTTCAACAGAGTTGTGACAAGGCGAGTGCAAAGAGATCAGGAAAGCCAGTATGAAGCGAACTTGAAGTAGTCTTGAAGAAATGGATACTACATTTTGCAGGCCAGAATGGAGCTACGAGCGTTCTGAGTTACTGAATACCGGTGCACTATGGGAGCAAGAGCATTTGACAGTAAAATGAGGCGATATCGGTGTAGCACACGACATTTATTATCCCGCACACGCAGACGTGACGTTATCTCGGAAATGGAATCCGAAAACGGGTTTAAAAAAAGTCGTGCTTCCGCCCGGGATCGAACCGGGGACCTTTTGCGTGTAAAGCAGACGTGGTAACCGCTACACCACGTAAACGACGGTTTTGCCGTTGTACTACCTGGAAAACCGTAGCTCCAACAGATTTTTCCTGCGTAAGCAAGGGCATCGGCTACGAGCTCCGTCCGATTCTAGAAGTTGCTATAGTAAAAGACAACGATAAAAACAATCAAACCGCAACAGCCAGGGAGAACGCTGGGTGAGCAGCAGCTCTGCACGGTGATACCAAGATAGGAGGCGATAGTCATGTGCATCGAGAAGGCTCGTTGGTCTAGGGGTATGATTCCTGCTTCAGGTGCAGGAGGTCCGGGGTTCACATCCCGGACGAGCCCTTGCGTTTTGTGCAAACGTGTGGCGACTACCGGCATGCCGGCGGCTGTTCCGCGCATTTCCTGCCCTCCAGGTAAGCACAAAAACCAAGTAGCCGGTTCTGAAAGAGTTTCACGTATCATTTGAGCCATCTGCAGCCTAGTGGTTGGACGTTTGAAATTGATTTAAATGTTCACAGTAGAGATTGTAGCAAGTGTCTAGTTGAGTGCGACGAAAAAGTGATTACGCCCGGAATCGAAACGGAGACCTTCTGCCTGTTAGGCAGACGTGATAACCGCTACACCACGGAAACTGCTAAGCTCTAAGATCCACATGTGACACAACTTGCAGGACGATCACAACTTTGGCCTAAAAATCACTTTGCGGAAACGCACAATGCAGGTATTTCGCATTCGTACGTAACAATCGACAGCACCCTTGGCTGTCTGAATGCCACCACGAATAAGAGCCCAAGAAGTCGTCGGACAAGCTCGCGGCCGAGTCCTCGGTAGCATCAGCTACTCTTGCTTTCCGTACGAGCTACCGTCAATTCGCGCAGTCGCTATTGCATATGATGTCACCAAAAGCAATCACTTCGTTAGCGGCAAGGAGCCCGGGCCCAGCGGTAGCTCTACATGGAGGCACCAGCAGCCCCGACAGGCCGCCGCTGGCGCGCCGGCGCCCGGACCCGCGACCCCTAATGACGTTGCAGTCGATGTATTTCTTAATATCGCTTTTGGAAGAAGCAAGCCAGGTGTAAATCACACAGTATTTTACTGATGATCTGGAAACGCAAATTTAGAACAAGTAGAACATTATATAAAATTTGTTGTGTGTTCGAGCGGAACCCACCCTTCGCTCTTCCCAGATTATCGTTGCTGCACGGAATGATTGTTAAAGCACCGACGGCTTCAGAGTTCGTCTTCTCCAACGTTTGCTTTTGCAGTACATTCCGCAATCTTTTCGTTATGAGTCGTCTGTTTCGGTTTCCCGATGTAGTTTTGCTCACACCTCCCGACTTCTCTTAACCCCGAGCCACCACTAGCAGAAAATTCCGCACTGCAGTCCGGTCAATCTGCAGAGCTCGATAAGAGCATCGCGGTCGTTCCTGAGCTAATGAAACGGCCGTGTCTGTAGTTGTTCCCAGATGTCTCCCACAGAAACGGCCTCCCGGACGCCTGCATTACAGGAGTACGCCCCTACTCCCAGCCATACAATTGCATTTGAAAGCAGAATAACATGAGCTACAGAGTAACTCCGACTTTTGTGTCTGACCTACTTTTAATGATACTGTGGTCGGTTTAGTTACTACTATCGCTGCTGGACGAAGCAGACCAGTTGAAAGCCACACGGTATTCTTGTAACGAACAGGTAATGGAAATTTAGGTAAAACGATATCAAAAAAAGTTGCGTGGTGGAGCGACACATACAGTTGGCTCTTCGTAGATGATCATTGCTGCACGGAATAATTCTTAAGGCACCGACGCCTTCAGGAGTCGTGTTTGGAAGTTTTGCTTGCAGTATATTCCGCTATCTTTTCGTTATGAGTTGGTGTTTCGGATTCCCGGTGTTCTTTTGTTTAGTGCATTTGCCTTCCCTTGACGCTAAGAAAGCACATGACGAAAGTGAAACACCACCGTCTGTTCATCTGCAGAGCGCGATGAAATTATTCACTCTACATTCATTGCCTTTAATATTCTTTCCGTCAGTGGTGGGCGCTGCCTTCAGAAAGCGCTTTTCTTTCTGATTTACATGAAAGTTTGTGTTCCTCGGAGCTGGACTGCTTGGGATTACCTTCACTGCCACCGGCAAGTGGCTCGTTGGTCTAGGGGTATGATTCGTGCTTTGGGTGCAGGAGGTCCCGGGTTCACATCCCGGACGAGCCCTACCGTTTGGACCGTGCTGAAGAGTAGGTGGAGCACACCCACGTTTGTAGCTCTGCAATGAAGAACAGATGCGTGCCGCAGCACGCTGTGTGTGGCCCTACGGTCATGAAGGGACCGTTTGATATGGCAAGAATCTGATACCAGTAAATTACATAGGTCAATTTCTGTAGAAGAGCCGACAGTAATCTTGCATGCAACGGAAAACAAAGGTTGTCTTTGCAGAACGTGTGCACTGTGAGTGGAGACGAAGCTCAATCGTGGAGCAGTCTACCTTCATCTGATTAGCGACAACGTCAACCAAATAGTGGGATACAAGACTGAGCGTAGTTAAGAGTTTCTCACTATTAGTTACGTTCACACTTCAACAGAGTTGTGACAAGGCGAGTGCAAAGAGATCAGGAAAGCCAGTATGAAGCGAACTTGAAGTAGTCTTGAAGAAATGGATACTAAATTTTGCAGGCCAGAATGGAGCTACGAGCGTTCTGAGTTACTGAATACCGGTGCACTATGGGAGCAAGAGCATTTGACAGTAAAATGAGGCGATATCGGTGTAGCACACGACATTTATTATCCCGCACACGCAGACGTGACGTTATCTCGGAAATGGAATCCGAAAACGGGTTTAAAAAAAGTCGTGCTTCCGCCCGGGATCGAACCGGGGACCTTTTGCGTGTAAAGCAGACGTGGTAACCGCTACACCACGGAAACGACGGTTTTGCCGTTGTACTACCTGGAAAACCGTAGCTCCAACAGATTTTTCCTGCGTAAGCAAGGGCATCGGCTACGAGCTCCGTCCGATTCTAGAAGTTGCTATAGTAAAAGACAACGATAAAAACAATCAAACCGCAACAGCCAGGGAGAACGCTGGGTGAGCAGCAGCTCTGCACGGTGATACCAAGAACGGAGGCGATAGTCATGTGCATCGAGAAGGCTCGTTGGTCTAGGGGTATGATTCCTGCTTCGGGTGCAGGAGGTCCGGGGTTCACATCCCGGACGAGCCCTTGCGTTTTGTGCAAACGTGTGGCGACTACCGGCATGCCGGCGGCTGTTCCGCGCATTTCCTGCCCTCCAGGTAAGCACAAAAACCAAGTAGCCGGTTCTGAAAGAGTTTCACGTATCATTTGAGCCATCTGCAGCCTAGTGGTTGGACGTTTGAAATTGATTTAAATGTTCACAGTAGAGATTGTAGCAAGTGTCTTGTTGAGTGCGACGAAAAAGTGATTACGCCCGGAATCGAAACGGAGACCTTCTGCCTGTTAGGCAGACGTGATAACCGCTACACCACGGAAACTGCTAAGCTCTAAGATCCACATGTGACACATCTTGCAGGACGATCACAACTTTGGCGTAAAAATCACTTTGCGGAAACGCACAATGCAGGTATTTCGCATTCGTACGCAACAATCGACAGCACCCTTGCCTGTCTGAATGCCACCACGAATAAGAGCCCAAGAAGTCGTCGGACAAGCTCGCGGCCGAGTCCTCGGTAGCATCAGCTACTCTTGCTTTCCGTACGAGCTACCGTCAATTCGCGCAGTCGCTATTGCATATGATGTCACCAAAAGCAATCACTTCGTTAGCGGCAAGGAGCCCGGGCCCAGCGGTAGCTCTACATGGAGGCACCAGCAGCCCCGACAGGCCGCCGCTGGCGCGCCGGCGCCCGGACCCGCGACCCCTAATGACGTTGCAGTCGATGTATTTCTTAATATCGCTTTTGGAAGAAGCAAGCCAGGTGTAAATCACACAGTATTTTACTGATGATCTGGAAACGCAAATTTAGAACAAGTAGAACATTATATAAAATTTGTTGTGTGGTCGAGCGGAACCCACCCTTCGCTCTTCCCAGATTATCGTTGCTGCACGGAATGATTGTTAAAGCACCGACGGCTTCAGAGTTCGTCTTCTCCAACGTTTGCTTTTGCAGTACATTCCGCAATCTTTTCGTTATGAGTCGTGTGTTTCGGTTTCCCGATGTAGTTTTGCTCACACCTCCCGACTTCTCTTAACCCCGAGCCACCACTAGCAGAAAATTCCGCACTGCAGTCCGGTCAATCTGCAGAGCTCGATAAGAGCATCGCGGTCGTTCCTGAGCTAATGAAACGGCCGTGTCTGTAGTTGTTCCCAGATGTCTCCCACAGAAACGGCCTCCCGGACGCCTGCATTACAGGAGTACGCCCCTACTCCCAGCCATACAATTGCATTTGAAAGCAGAATAACATGAGCTACAGAGCAACTCCGACTTTTGTGTCTGACCTACTTTTAATGATACTGTGGTCGGTTTAGTTACTACTATCGCTGCTGGACGAAGCAGACCAGTTGAAAGCCACACGGTATTCTTGTAACGAACAGGTAATGGAAATTTAGGTAAAACGATATCAAAAAAAGTTGCGTGGTGGAGCGACACATACAGTTGGCTCTTCGTAGATGATCATTGCTGCACGGAATAATTCTTAAGGCACCGACGCCTTCAGGAGTCGTGTTTGGAAGTTTTGCTTGCAGTATATTCGGCTATCTTTTCGTTATGAGTTGGTGTTTCGGATTCCCGGTGTTCTTTTGTTTAGTGCATTTGCCTTCCCTTGATGCTAAGAAAGCACATGACGAAAGTGAAACACCACCGTCTGTTCATCTGCAGAGCGCGATGAAATTATTCACTCTACATTCATTGCCTTTAATATTCTTTCCATCAGTGGTGGGCGCTGCCTTCAGAAAGCGCTTTTCTTTCTGATTTACATGAAAGTTTGTGTTCCTCGGAGCTGGACTGCTTGGGATTACCTTCACTGCCACCGGCAAGTGGCTCGTTGGTCTAGGGGTATGATTCGTGCTTTGGGTGCAGGAGGTCCCGGGTTCAAATCCCGGACGAGCCCTACAGTTTTGACCGTGCTGAAGAGTAGGTGGAGCTCACCCACGTTTGTAGCTCTGCAATGAAGAACAGATGCGTGCCGCAGCACGCTGTGTGTGGCCCTACGGTCATGAAGGGACCGTTTGATATGGCAAGAATCTGATACCAGTAAATTACATAGGTCGATTTCTGTAGAAGAGCCGACAGTAATCTTGCATGCAACGGAAAACAAAGGTTGTCTTTGCAGAACGTGTGCACCGTGAGTGGAGACGAAGCTCAATCGTGGAGCAGTCTACCTTCATCTGATTAGCGACAACGTCAACCAAAGAGTGGGATACAAGACTGAGCGTAGTTAAGAGTTTCTCACTATTAGTTACGTTCACACTTCAACAGAGTTGTGACAAGGCGAGTGCAAAGAGATCAGGAAAGCCAGTATGAAGCGAACTTGAAGTAGTCTTGAAGAAATGGATACTAAATTTTGCAGGCCAGAATGGAGCTACGAGCGTTCTGAGTTACTGAATACCGGTGCACTATGGGAGCAAGAGCATTTGACAGTAAAATGAGGCGATATCGGTGTAGCACACGACATTTATTATCCCGCACACGCAGACGTGACGTTATCTCGGAAATGGAATCCGAAAACGGGTTTAAAAAAAGTCGTGCTTCCGCCCGGGATCGAACCGGGGACCTTCTGCGTGTAAAGCAGACGTGATAACCGCTACACCACGGAAACGACGGTTTTGCCGTTGTACTACCTGGAAAACCGTAGCTCCAACAGATTTTTCCTGCGTAAGCAAGGGCATCGGCTACGAGCTCCGTCCGATTCTAGAAGTTGCTATAGTAAAAGACAACGATAAAAACAATCAAACCGCAACAGCCAGGGAGAACGCTGGGTGAGCAGCAGCTCTGCACGGTGATACCAAGAACGGAGGCGATAGTCATGTGCATCGAGAAGGCTCGTTGGTCTAGGGGTATGATTCCTGCTTCGGGTGCAGGAGGTCCGGGGTTCAAATCCCGGACGAGCCCTTGCGTTTTGTGCAAACGTGTGGCGACTACCGGCATGCCGGCGGCTGTTCCGCGCATTTCCTGCCCTCCAGGTAAGCACAAAAACCAAGTAGCCGGTTCTGAAAGAGTTTCACGTATCATTTGAGCCATCTGCAGCCTAGTGGTTGGACGTTTGAAATTGATTTAAATGTTCACAGTAGAGATTGTAGCAAGTGTCTTGTTGAGTGCGACGAAAAAGTGATTACGCCCGGAATCGAAACGGAGGCCTTCTGCCTGTTAGGCAGACGTGATAACCGCTACACCACGGAAACTGCTAAGCTCTAAGATCCACATGTGACACAACTTGCAGGACGATCACAACTTTGGCCTAAAAATCACTTTGCGGAAACGCACAATGCAGGTATTTCGCATTCGTACGCAACAATCGACAGCACCCTTGCCTGTCTGAATGCCACCACGAATAAGAGCCCACGAAGTCGTCAGACAAGCTCGCGGCCGAGTCCTCGGTAGCATCAGCTACTCTTGCTTTCCGTACGAGCTACCGTCAATTCGCGCAGTCGCTATTGCATATGATGTCACCAAAAGCAATCACTTCGTTAGCGGCAAGGAGCCCGGGCCCAGCGATAGCTCTACATGGAGGCACCAGCAGCCCCGACAGGCCGCCGCTGGCGCGCCGGCGCCCGGATCCGCGACCCCTAATGACGTTGCAGTCGATGCATTTCTTAATATCGCTTTTGGAAGAAGCAAGCCAGGTGTAAATCACACAGTATTTTACTGATGATCTGGAAACGCAAATTTAGAACAAGTAGAACATTATATAAAATTTGTTGTGTGGTCGAGCGGAACCCACCCTTCGCTCTTCCCAGATTATCGTTGCTGCACGGAATGATTGTTAAAGCACCGACGGCTTCAGAGTTCGTCTTCTCCAACGTTTGCTTTTGCAGTACATTCCGCAATCTTTTCGTTATGAGTCGTGTGTTTCGGTTTCCCGATGTAGTTTTGCTCACACCTCCCGACTTCTCTTAACCCCGAGCCACCACTAGCAGAAAATTCCGCACTGCAGTCCGGTCAATCTGCAGAGCTCGATAAGAGCATCGCGGTCGTTCCTGAGCTAATGAAACGGCCGTGTCTGTAGTTGTTCCCAGATGTCTCCCACAGAAACGGCCTCCCGGACGCCTGCATTACAGGAGTACGCCCCTACTCCCAGCCATACAATTGCATTTGAAAGCAGAATAACATGAGCTACAGAGCAACTCCGACTTTTGTGTCTGACCTACTTTTAATGATACTGTGGTCGGTTTAGTTACTACTATCGCTGCTGGACGAAGCAGACCAGTTGAAAGCCACACGGTATTCTTGTAACGAACAGGTAATGGAAATTTAGGTAAAACGATATCAAAAAAAGTTGCGTGGTGGAGCGACACATACAGTTGGCTCTTCGTAGATGATCATTGCTGCACGGAATAATTCTTAAGGCACCGACGCCTTCAGGAGTCGTGTTTGGAAGTTTTGCTTGCAGTATATTCGGCTATCTTTTCGTTATGAGTTGGTGTTTCGGATTCCCGGTGTTCTTTTGTTTAGTGCATTTGCCTTCCCTTGATGCTAAGAAAGCACATGACGAAAGTGAAACACCACCGTCTGTTCATCTGCAGAGCGCGATGAAATTATTCACTCTACATTCATTGCCTTTAATATTCTTTCCATCAGTGGTGGGCGCTGCCTTCAGAAAGCGCTTTTCTTTCTGATTTACATGAAAGTTTGTGTTCCTCGGAGCTGGACTGCTTGGGATTACCTTCACTACCACCGGCAAGTGGCTCGTTGGTCTAGGGATATGATTCCTGCTTTGGGTGCAGGAGGTCCCGGGTTCAAATCCCGGACGAGCCCTACCGTTTTGACCGTGCTGAAGAGTAGGTGGAGCTCACCCACGTTTGTAGCTCTGCAATGAAGAACAGATGCGTGCCGCAGCACGCTGTGTGTGGCCCTACGGTCATGAAGGGACCGTTTGATATGGCAAGAATCTGATACCAGTAAATTACATAGGTCGATTTCTGTAGAAGAGCCGACAGTAATCTTGCATGCAACGGAAAACAAAGGTTGTCTTTGCAGAACGTGTGCACCGTGAGTGGAGACGAAGCTCAATCGTGGAGCAGTCTACCTTCATCTGATTAGCGACAACGTCAACCAAAGAGTGGGATACAAGACTGAGCGTAGTTAAGAGTTTCTCACTATTAGTTACGTTCACACTTCAACAGAGTTGTGACAAGGCGAGTGCAAAGAGATCAGGAAAGCCAGTATGAAGCGAACTTGAAGTAGTCTTGAAGAAATGGATACTAAATTTTGCAGGCCAGAATGGAGCTACGAGCGTTCTGAGTTACTGAATACCGGTGCACTATGGGAGCAAGAGCATTTGACAGTAAAATGAGGCGATATCGGTGTAGCACACGACCTTTATTTTCCCGCACACGCAGACGTGACGTTATCAGGGAAATGGAATCCGAAAACGGGTTTAAAAAAAGTCGTGCTTCCGCCCGGGATCGAACCGGGGACCTTCTGCGTGTAAAGCAGACGTGATAACCGCTACACCACGGAAACGACGGTTTTGCCGTTGTACTACCTGGAAAACCGTAGCTCCAACAGATTTTTCCTGCGTAAGCAAGGGCATCGGCTACGAGCTCCGTCCGATTCTAAAAGGTGCTATAGTAAAAGACAACGATAAAAACAATCAAACCGCAACAGCCAGGGAGAAAGCTGGGTGAGCAGCAGCTCTGCACGGTGATACCAAGAACGGAGGCGATAGTCATGTGCATCGAGAAGGCTCGTTGGTCTAGGGGTATAATTCCTGCTTCGGGTGCAGGAGGTCCGGGGTTCAAATCCCGGACGAGCCCTTGCGTTTTGTGCAAACGTGTGGCGACTTCCGGCATGCCGGCGGCTGTTCCGCGCATTTCCTGCCCTCCAGGTAAGCACAAAAACCAAGTAGCCGGTTCTGAAAGAGTTTCACGTATCATTTGAGCCATCTGCAGCCTAGTGGTTGGACGTTTGAAATTGATTTAAATGTTCACAGTAGAGATTGTAGCAAGTGTCTTGTTGAGTGCGACGAAAAAGTGATTACGCCCGGAATCGAAACGGAGACCTTCTGCCTGTTAGGCAGACGTGATAACCGCTACACCACGGAAACTGCTAAGCTCTAAGATCCACATGTGACACAACTTGCAGGACGATCACAACTTTGGCCTAAAAATCACTTTGCGGAAACGCACAATGCAGGTATTTCGCATTCGTACGCAACAATCGACAGCACCCTTGCCTGTCTGAATGCCACCACGAATAAGAGCCCAAGAAGTCGTCAGACAAGCTCGCGGCCGAGTCCTCGGTAGCATCAGCTACTCTTGCTTTCCGTACGAGCTACCGTCAATTCGCGCAGTCGCTATTGCATATGATGTCACCAAAAGCAATCACTTCGTTAGCGGCAAGGAGCCCGGGCCCAGCGGTAGCTCTACATGGAGGCACCAGCAGCCCCGACAGGCCGCCGCTGGCACGCCGGCGCCCGGATCCGCGACCCCTAATGACGTTGCAGTCGATGTATTTCTTAATATCGCTTTTGGAAGAAGCAAGCCAGGTGTAAATCACACAGTATTTTACTGATGATCTGGAAACGCAAATTTAGAACAAGTAGAACATTATATAAAATTTGTTGTGTGGTCGAGCGGAACCCACCCTTCGCTCTTCCCAGATTATCGTTGCTGCACGGAATGATTGTTAAAGCACCGACGGCTTCAGAGTTCGTCTTCTCCAACGTTTGCTTTTGCAGTACATTCCGCAATCTTTTCGTTATGAGTCGTGTGTTTCGGTTTCCCGATGTAGTTTTGCTCACACCTCCCGACTTCTCTTAACCCCGAGCCACCACTAGCAGAAAATTCCGCACTGCAGTCCGGTCAATCTGCAGAGCTCGATAAGAGCATCGCGGTCGTTCCTGAGCTAATGAAACGGCCGTGTCTGTAGTTGTTCCCAGATGTCTCCCACAGAAACGGCCTCCCGGACGCCTGCATTACAGGAGTACGCCCCTACTCCCAGCCATACAATTGCATTTGAAAGCAGAATAACATGAGCTACAGAGCAACTCCGACTTTTGTGTCTGACCTACTTTTAATGATACTGTGGTCGGTTTAGTTACTACTATCGCTGCTGGACGAAGCAGACCAGTTGAAAGCCACACGGTATTCTTGTAACGAACAGGTAATGGAAATTTAGGTAAAACGATATCAAAAAAAGTTGCGTGGTGGAGCGACACATACAGTTGGCTCTTCGTAGATGATCATTGCTGCACGGAATAATTCTTAAGGCACCGACGCCTTCAGGAGTCGTGTTTGGAAGTTTTGCTTGCAGTATATTCGGCTATCTTTTCGTTATGAGTTGGTGTTTCGGATTCCCGGTGTTCTTTTGTTTAGTGCATTTGCCTTCCCTTGATGCTAAGAAAGCACATGACGAAAGTGAAACACCACCGTCTGTTCATCTGCAGAGCGCGATGAAATTATTCACTCTACATTCATTGCCTTTAATATTCTTTCCATCAGTGGTGGGCGCTGCCTTCAGAAAGCGCTTTTCTTTCTGATTTACATGAAAGTTTGTGTTCCTCGGAGCTGGACTGCTTGGGATTACCTTCACTGCCACCGGCAAGTGGCTCGTTGGTCTAGGGGTATGATTCCTGCTTTGGGTGCAGGAGGTCCCGGGTTCAAATCCCGGACGAGCCCTACCGTTTTGACCGTGCTGAAGAGTAGGTGGAGCTCACCCACGTTTGTAGCTCTGCAATGAAGAACAGATGCGTGCCGCAGCACGCTGTGTGTGGCCCTACGGTCATGAAGGGACCGTTTGATATGGCAAGAATCTGATACCAGTAAATTACATAGGTCGATTTCTGTAGAAGAGCCGACAGTAATCTTGCATGCAACGGAAAACAAAGGTTGTCTTTGCAGAACGTGTGCACCGTGAGTGGAGACGAAGCTCAATCGTGGAGCAGTCTACCTTCATCTGATTAGCGACAACGTCAACCAAAGAGTGGGATACAAGACTGAGCGTAGTTAAGAGTTTCTCACTATTAGTTACGTTCACACTTCAACAGAGTTGTGACAAGGCGAGTGCAAAGAGATCAGGAAAGCCAGTATGAAGCGAACTTGAAGTAGTCTTGAAGAAATGGATACTAAATTTTGCAGGCCAGAATGGAGCTACGAGCGTTCTGAGTTACTGAATACCGGTGCACTATGGGAGCAAGAGCATTTGACAGTAAAATGAGGCGATATCGGTGTAGCACACGACATTTATTATCCCGCACACGCAGACGTGACGTTATCTCGGAAATGGAATCCGAAAACGGGTTTAAAAAAAGTCGTGCTTCCGCCCGGGATCGAACCGGGGACCTTCTGCGTGTAAAGCAGACGTGATAACCGCTACACCACGGAAACGACGGTTTTGCCGTTGTACTACCTGGAAAACCGTAGCTCCAACAGATTTTTCCTGCGTAAGCAAGGGCATCGGCTACGAGCTCCGTCCGATTCTAGAAGTTGCTATAGTAAAAGACAACGATAAAAACAATCAAACCGCAACAGCCAGGGAGAACGCTGGGTGAGCAGCAGCTCTGCACGGTGATACCAAGAACGGAGGCGATAGTCATGTGCATCGAGAAGGCTCGTTGGTCTAGGGGTCAGTCGGCCTTTGGCTGTGGAGCGGTGCGGTACGTCCCGGCCGCTCCGTGTCGCGTTTCCGGGTGTGTTGTTGTTTACCGCGCCGGCGCGCTAGTGTTACGTATTGCCGTCACGTTCCTGACACACGATGGCTCTTTCGTATCGGAAAGCCACGATCAAGCTGCAGTTCGACACTACGTACTCTAGACCCAAGGCCCACGAAGTAGAGCGTTTTTTACGCGATGTGGTACATGTTGATCCTAACGAGCTGATCGGTATCCACTTATCTATTGTCTCCAGCGTCGTATATCTTAAGTTCACTGACGACGAAGCATGTGACAAACTTCTCAGACGCTCGACGGCAGGTTATCGGTTCTGCCACTCAGACGGAAACGTGGGTGTGGTGACGCTTGAACGTGCTGGATTGGGAATCCAAAATGTGCGCGTGTTTGAGCTCCCTTTTGAAGTTCCAGCGGATTTGGTCACCCTTGCTCTTCGACCCTATGGAACAGTTCTCGGCCACACGGCCGAAAAATGGAAGACCTTCGACACCTACCCTGTCCTTAACGGGGTGCGACAAGTCCGTATTGACCTGCATCGCCATATTCCTTCGTATCTCACGATCGCTGGTTGCAGGGCAATAATTATTTACGACGGTCAGCCGAGAACCTGCTCCGGTTGTGGCCAGACGGGACACATGCGTACCGAATGCCTGCAACGCCGTCTCGCGCAGACACCCTCGACCGACCAGATTCGTCCGTCGACACCGACCTCTCTGCCGATTACGTATGTTGCGGCGGCGAGACGGGAGACGCCAGCTGTATATGACGACCCCACTGTATTGGTGCGAGCTTTGGAGGACCCTGCAGTAGCTTCCACGGAGCCCCAAGCGTCTTTCAGTGCTGATGCTACTGATGTCCTTTCGTCGGACCCCGGCGCACCGTCACAACGGCTCGCCGACGGTGCGATGGAAGTTGAAGCACAGGATGCAGCGTCCTCCCCTTGCCCTACGTCGGAAACAGAGGCGCGGCAGCGTAAGCAGAAATCACCCAAGCGTCATAAGAAGCGGCGCAAGACAACCGACGACGTAGAACAGCCCGAGGCGACACCGCTGGATGACGAGGTGCCTCAACCGCTCCACCGCGCCGACACAGGCGACCCTACCGTCTCACACGGTTCGACGTCTTCTCCCACTACCACTGGGTCTGGAACACATGGGGATGCGGGAGATCACCGCAGCTCCGACACCGGGGATGCACCCTTGCCTCCGTCTGCCTCTCGAGATCCAGTGGTGTCAACGTCCCTGGGCGACTGGGCGCAGGAGATGGAGTTGCAGGATGCGTTTCAGAACCAAGACGATGCACCGATGCCGATGGCAGCGTCTACGCGGCCGGCGACAGAAGCCTAGGACGGCATGAGCACCTCTCGTCGCTGCCTAGCACTTCGCAAGACCGGCGCTCCACGTCACGACTACTGCCCTCCTGTCATACCATGGTCACCTCCCGAGACTTGATGGACCAGGCATACCGCCTCGCCACGATCAACGTCAATGGCATTACATCTGATGTCAAGACCCGTATGCTGAAGGATACGTTACGCGCTGCGGATCTGGACGTTGTTTTCCTTCAAGAAGTCCGATCAGGACTCTGTCTCGATGCCTACGGATATGACGCCTACACTATGCCTGCAGATGTGGGCGGCGGAGGTACGGCGATTCTACTGCGGGAAGGGATAATGGCCACTGATGTCTCCTATTTACCGTCGGCCCGGGGGGTCGCACTCACGATTGGTACAGTACGTCTGGTGAACTTATATGCTCCTTCAGGCACCGGCAAAAGGAGAGAACGGCGCACCTTTTTTGCCGAAGATATAGCCCCGCTCTTCCAGGGCAATACCGACCACTTGGTAGTAGGCGGCGATTTTAATTGTGTGCTCCGCCCATCCGACCAGGAGCCACACTATACCACCTGCCCGGCACTCCAGGCACTTGTACAGGACTTGGCCTTGTTGGACACCTGGATCATCCAACACGGCGACCGTCGAGCACACACCTACTTTACTAGTCACTCCGCGAGCCGTTTGGATCGAGTCTACGTCACCCGCGGCCTACGATCGGCCGTTGTCGACGCTGAGATGTGGCCGGCAGCGTTCACGGATCACCTCGCATATGTGTGTACTCTCACCCTTCCCCGCCAGCGCGTCCGCCGAAGTTAGGGTCCGTGGCGCCTCAATGTGGCCCTTCTTGATGAGATAAATTGCAGACGCGCAGTCGAGTCCACATGGAGCAATTGCCACCGGCGTTTACCAGCCTACCGTTCTGTACTTCAATGGTGGTTACGGTGTGCAAAACCCGCACTGTGCCGAACATTAGTCAGCTATGGACGCGACCGAGCGCGCTGGTATACTGCGACTACTGATTTTTACTATACTGCGCTCCGCGAACTGGCTGTACAACCGCCGTCGCCAGAGCGACAATCAGCAGTACAACGCGTCAAGGCACAATTGCTTCGTATCAACGCCGTACGTCTTGCGGGTGTGCGGGTGCGAGCGAGGACGACTGATGATGTTCGTGGTGAACGACCTTCCCTCCACCATATCATTCAAGAACGCTGAAGACGCAAGAGGCAGCTCATTACCGAGGTTGAGACGGAGGACGGGCGACGCGTTGACGCACAAATGGATATCGTCCGAGCGTTCACACAGTCATATAAACTTCTTTACGAGAGGGAGTCCCACATGAATGTAGGGGTCAGGGAAGTCCTATCTGACCTACCAGTCTCTCGGAACCTACAAGATGATGCTACGCTCTTGTCGGCGGTGACTTTGGAAGAACTGCGAGAGGCTCTGTTGCGTGGCTCTCCCAACAAAACGCCTGGCCCTGACGGCCTCCCTCTTGAATTTTACAAGCGGTTCTTTGATCTCATGGGCCCAATGTGGGTCAGGATGTACAGTGAACTCCTGGACGCCGATTTTCAGGTACCATCTGACTTTACTGAGGGTCTCTTGATCCCTGTGCCCAAACCCGGCGGAGGCCGTCGCCCTCTTGATTTTCGCCCGTTGACAATGCTAAACACTGACTATAAGCTGTTGACACGCATGCTCCGTGAGAGGCTCAAACCTACGGTAATGGCGGCCATTCACACTGATCAAACCTGCCTCGGGGGCGACACTAATGTGTTTACGACTTTAAGCACCTATAGAGACGTGGTGGCGCTCATGCAAACTTGCCACCTCCAAGGCGCTCTTGTTGCGCTGGACTTCGACCATGCTTTCGATCGCGTTAACCATGGTTTCCTGCGTGCTGTTATGGAACACATCGGTGTCCCGCGTCTGACGACGTCTGTTGTGCTTCGATTGATCCATGGGGCTGTAACGAGGATTATGATCAACGGCTGTCGGTCCGCCCCCGTCCGTGTCAACAGGTCCGTCCGGCAGGGTTGTCCTCTTTCTGCCATGCTCTTCGCCGTTGCCCTCGAACCAGCTCTTCACGGACTACGGCGACGCTTAGAAGGACTTACCCTCCGTTCCGTAACCTTTCGATGTGGTGCATACGCCGACGATGTGATTTTCTTAGCACGGTCTGGTGACGAAATACACACAGCGTTTTCCTGGCTCCACCAGTATGGGGCGGTGGCAGGCAGTGTGCTCAACCTTCGGAAATCACGCTACATGGAGGTAGGACGAGGAATGCCTGCAGGTCTGGCCGTACCTCTGATAAAGGTCCCGATGCTCAAGTGTTTAGGGATATCACTCCATCGACAAATACAACGCACGGCGGCCTTTACGTATCGTATGGTCTTACGACGACTCCGTTTAGAGGCTCGTCTCAATAAATTCAGATCATTGAACATTTTGCAACGCGCCCAATACGTCAATGTGTACATGGCTTCTCACCTTAACCATTACGCCCATGTACTGCCGATAACGGACACGATGGCTTCCAGGATACAGGCAGTGTTTGGACACGTGGTGAACGATGGTGATGTTTTCAAGATCCGTTTTGTTACGCTTACTTTACCCTTCGACAAAGGCGGTGTTGGACTCACTCACGTCAAGCACAGAGCGCTGGCACTGTATCTCCGTTCCATGAGGCGACTCTGGCTTTCACCAACAGCCAGTCTCCCAGGCCCACTGATTGAAGAAGTGGCCCCACGTACGCTGTACCCACCGGTACCAGTTGGACATTTATCGCCCTCGCTGTCACACATTAGAACGTTTTTCGTAGAGCATAGCTATGTGTTGCGGGTTATATCGGAGACACGGAATCCGACAGCGAAGACTTATTATAGTGCTCTCCAGCACTGGACTCCGGATAACGACATTGTACGGCGCCACCCTACGGTCGACTGGCCACGAGTATGGCGAGCCATCCACGCGCCGTTCCTGTCTACTTTCGTGCGGTCGACGTGGTATGTGGTCGTTAACGAGAAACTTCCAACCCGACAACGGCTGCATGCCATTCACCTAATTGACGACCCTGTGTGCCCCCGTTGCACGACGTTAGACACGGACGAACATAGACTGAACTGTGGCCCCGCGCGTGAGTGCTGGAAACTGATCCGCCAGATCCTGGCTTTCCTGCTCCGCCGCCCCTACGTTTCGATTTTACCCCAAGAACTCTTTCATCCCGACGCTGTCTATTTCCCTATGACCCGGATGAATGCGGTCAATTGGGTACGAGGAATGGCGATACACTACATATACCGCGATGGAGACAAAGACGTCCTCGATTTATGGTACTATATGATCGACGAGTTTCTGGTCTTAACGAACAGACAGGATTACCGGAACCTTTTTGCGAACTATTTGGGTTCGTCATTCATGGACCCACCACCCAGCTGGGGTGTGCCGGGTGTGAGAAGACATTAACTTGTAGATGTGATCTTTCCACGATTCCCCTATGGTAACAGAAACAGTCTCTGACTGTGTGCAGCGGCCCCGGGCGCTCCAACGATTGGTGGCTGGTGATGTCCAATACAATGACGACCGCCCGTTCCTGGCCGCCCGCCTAGCAATGTGACCGCGGCGAGCAAGATGGCCCTTTTTAGTTCACTTTATTGGCAAATTTTTCCGCATGGCTGCCTTGTTTTTTTTATGCATTCTCAAAAAAAAATGTAGTTAGTAGTTTGTGAAATAAGCATTGTAGGCTGTGATTATATTTTTGTTGAGCTTAATAATTAGTGTGTGTAGAAACACCATTTTCTTTAAGTATTCATTGACATATTTCTGTACATGTTATTTGCATAAGTGCCTTAGTACAACTTCAGTTTCGTGGCTTTGTCATCGCATTTCCATGAAAGTAACCAAAAAGATGGGAGGTTATTTTATGCACAGACTGATTTTTTTCTTTTCTTTTTTTGTAATATTTTTATTTTCCATTTGAAGTGTAAAATTTGAGCTTAACTGTTATGTTCTGCATTCGTACGCAACAATCGACAGCACCCTTGCCTGTCTGAATGCCACCACGAATAAGAGCCCAAGAAGGTATCGGACAAGCTCGCGGCCGAGTCCTCGGTAGCATCAGCTACTCTTGCTTTCCGTACGAGCTACCGTCAATTCGCGCAGTCGCTATTGCATATGATGTCACCAAAAGCAATCACTTCGTTAGCGGCAAGGAGCCCGGGCCCAGCGGTAGCTCTACATGGAGGCACCAGCAGACCCGACAGGCCGCCGCTGGCGCGCCGGCGCCCGGACCCGCGAGCCCTAATGACGTTGCAGTCGATGTATTTCTTAATATCGCTTTTGGAAGAAGCAAGCCAGGTGTAAATCACACAGTATTTTACTGATGATCTGGAAACGCAAATTTAGAACAAGTAGAACATTATATAAAATTTGTTGTGTGGTCGAGCGGAACCCACCCTTCGCTCTTCCCAGATTATCGTTGCTGCACGGAATGATTGTTAAAGCACCGACGGCTTCAGAGTTCGTCTTCTCCAACGTTTGCTTTTGCAGTACATTCCGCAATCTTTTCGTTATGAGTCGTCTGTTTCGGTTTCCCGATGTAGTTTTGCTCACACCTCCCGACTTCTCTTAACCCCGAGCCACCACTAGCAGAAAATTCCGCACTGCAGTCCGGTCAATCTGCAGAGCTCGATAAGAGCATCGCGGTCGTTCCTGAGCTAATGAAACGGCCGTGTCTGTAGTTGTTCCCAGATGTCTCCCACAGAAACGGCCTCCCGGACGCCTGCATTACAGGAGTACGCCCCTACTCCCAGCCATACAATTGCATTTGAAAGCAGAATAACATGAGCTACAGAGCAACTCCGACTTTTGTGTCTGACCTACTTTTAATGATACTGTGGTCGGTTTAGTTACTACTATCGCTGCTGGACGAAGCAGACCAGTTGAAAGCCACACGGTATTCTTGTAACGAACAGGTAATGGAAATTTAGGTAAAACGATATCAAAAAAAGTTGCGTGGTGGAGCGACACATACAGTTGGCTCTTCGTAGATGATCATTGCTGCACGGAATAATTCTTAAGGCACCGACGCCTTCAGGAGTCGTGTTTGGAAGTTTTGCTTGCAGTATATTCGGCTATCTTTTCGTTATGAGTTGGTGTTTCGGATTCCCGGTGTTCTTTTGTTTAGTGCATTTGCCTTCCCTTGATGCTAAGAAAGCACATGACGAAAGTGAAACACCACCGTCTGTTCATCTGCAGAGCGCGATGAAATTATTCACTCTACATTCATTGCCTTTAATATTCTTTCCATCAGTGGTGGGCGCTGCCTTCAGAAAGCGCTTTTCTTTCTGATTTACATGAAAGTTTGTGTTCCTCGGAGCTGGACTGCTTGGGATTACCTTCACTGCCACCGGCAAGTGGCTCGTTGGTCTAGGGGTATGATTCGTGCTTTGGGTGCAGGAGGTCCCGGGTTCAAATCCCGGACGAGCCCTACAGTTTTGACCGTGCTGAAGAGTAGGTGGAGCTCACCCACGTTTGTAGCTCTGCAATGAAGAACAGATGCGTGCCGCAGCACGCTGTGTGTGGCCCTACGGTCATGAAGGGACCGTTTGATATGGCAAGAATCTGATACCAGTAAATTACATAGGTCGATTTCTGTAGAAGAGCCGACAGTAATCTTGCATGCAACGGAAAACAAAGGTTGTCTTTGCAGAACGTGTGCACCGTGAGTGGAGACGAAGCTCAATCGTGGAGCAGTCTACCTTCATCTGATTAGCGACAACGTCAACCAAAGAGTGGGATACAAGACTGAGCGTAGTTAAGAGTTTCTCACTATTAGTTACGTTCACACTTCAACAGAGTTGTGACAAGGCGAGTGCAAAGAGATCAGGAAAGCCAGTATGAAGCGAACTTGAAGTAGTCTTGAAGAAATGGATACTAAATTTTGCAGGCCAGAATGGAGCTACGAGCGTTCTGAGTTACTGAATACCGGTGCACTATGGGAGCAAGAGCATTTGACAGTAAAATGAGGCGATATCGGTGTAGCACACGACATTTATTATCCCGCACACGCAGACGTGACGTTATCTCGGAAATGGAATCCGAAAACGGGTTTAAAAAAAGTCGTGCTTCCGCCCGGGATCGAACCGGGGACCTTCTGCGTGTAAAGCAGACGTGATAACCGCTACACCACGGAAACGACGGTTTTGCCGTTGTACTACCTGGAAAACCGTAGCTCCAACAGATTTTTCCTGCGTAAGCAAGGGCATCGGCTACGAGCTCCGTCCGATTCTAGAAGTTGCTATAGTAAAAGACAACGATAAAAACAATCAAACCGCAACAGCCAGGGAGAACGCTGGGTGAGCAGCAGCTCTGCACGGTGATACCAAGAACGGAGGCGATAGTCATGTGCATCGAGAAGGCTCGTTGGTCTAGGGGTCAGTCGGCCTTTGGCTGTGGAGCGGTGCGGTACGTCCCGGCCGCTCCGTGTCGCGTTTCCGGGTGTGTTGTTGTTTACCGCGCCGGCGCGCTAGTGTTACGTATTGCCGTCACGTTCCTGACACACGATGGCTCTTTCGTATCGGAAAGCCACGATCAAGCTGCAGTTCGACACTACGTACTCTAGACCCAAGGCCCACGAAGTAGAGCGTTTTTTACGCGATGTGGTACATGTTGATCCTAACGAGCTGATCGGTATCCACTTATCTATTGTCTCCAGCGTCGTATAT
Organism: Schistocerca gregaria; assembly: GCF_023897955.1. Lineage (NCBI taxonomy): Eukaryota > Metazoa > Arthropoda > Insecta > Orthoptera > Acrididae > Schistocerca > Schistocerca gregaria. The sequence continues at coordinate 715,845,273 of NC_064921.1, read as the reverse complement.
CTTAAGTTCACTGACGACGAAGCATGTGACAAACTTCTCAGACGCTCGACGGCAGGTTATCGGTTCTGCCACTCAGACGGAAACGTGGGTGTGGTGACGCTTGAACGTGCTGGATTGGGAATCCAAAATGTGCGCGTGTTTGAGCTCCCTTTTGAAGTTCCAGCGGATTTGGTCACCCTTGCTCTTCGACCCTATGGAACAGTTCTCGGCCACACGGCCGAAAAATGGAAGACCTTCGACACCTACCCTGTCCTTAACGGGGTGCGACAAGTCCGTATTGACCTGCATCGCCATATTCCTTCGTATCTCACGATCGCTGGTTGCAGGGCAATAATTATTTACGACGGTCAGCCGAGAACCTGCTCCGGTTGTGGCCAGACGGGACACATGCGTACCGAATGCCTGCAACGCCGTCTCGCGCAGACACCCTCGACCGACCAGATTCGTCCGTCGACACCGACCTCTCTGCCGATTACGTATGTTGCGGCGGCGAGACGGGAGACGCCAGCTGTATATGACGACCCCACTGTATTGGTGCGAGCTTTGGAGGACCCTGCAGTAGCTTCCACGGAGCCCCAAGCGTCTTTCAGTGCTGATGCTACTGATGTCCTTTCGTCGGACCCCGGCGCACCGTCACAACGGCTCGCCGACGGTGCGATGGAAGTTGAAGCACAGGATGCAGCGTCCTCCCCTTGCCCTACGTCGGAAACAGAGGCGCGGCAGCGTAAGCAGAAATCACCCAAGCGTCATAAGAAGCGGCGCAAGACAACCGACGACGTAGAACAGCCCGAGGCGACACCGCTGGATGACGAGGTGCCTCAACCGCTCCACCGCGCCGACACAGGCGACCCTACCGTCTCACACGGTTCGACGTCTTCTCCCACTACCACTGGGTCTGGAACACATGGGGATGCGGGAGATCACCGCAGCTCCGACACCGGGGATGCACCCTTGCCTCCGTCTGCCTCTCGAGATCCAGTGGTGTCAACGTCCCTGGGCGACTGGGCGCAGGAGATGGAGTTGCAGGATGCGTTTCAGAACCAAGACGATGCACCGATGCCGATGGCAGCGTCTACGCGGCCGGCGACAGAAGCCTAGGACGGCATGAGCACCTCTCGTCGCTGCCTAGCACTTCGCAAGACCGGCGCTCCACGTCACGACTACTGCCCTCCTGTCATACCATGGTCACCTCCCGAGACTTGATGGACCAGGCATACCGCCTCGCCACGATCAACGTCAATGGCATTACATCTGATGTCAAGACCCGTATGCTGAAGGATACGTTACGCGCTGCGGATCTGGACGTTGTTTTCCTTCAAGAAGTCCGATCAGGACTCTGTCTCGATGCCTACGGATATGACGCCTACACTATGCCTGCAGATGTGGGCGGCGGAGGTACGGCGATTCTACTGCGGGAAGGGATAATGGCCACTGATGTCTCCTATTTACCGTCGGCCCGGGGGGTCGCACTCACGATTGGTACAGTACGTCTGGTGAACTTATATGCTCCTTCAGGCACCGGCAAAAGGAGAGAACGGCGCACCTTTTTTGCCGAAGATATAGCCCCGCTCTTCCAGGGCAATACCGACCACTTGGTAGTAGGCGGCGATTTTAATTGTGTGCTCCGCCCATCCGACCAGGAGCCACACTATACCACCTGCCCGGCACTCCAGGCACTTGTACAGGACTTGGCCTTGTTGGACACCTGGATCATCCAACACGGCGACCGTCGAGCACACACCTACTTTACTAGTCACTCCGCGAGCCGTTTGGATCGAGTCTACGTCACCCGCGGCCTACGATCGGCCGTTGTCGACGCTGAGATGTGGCCGGCAGCGTTCACGGATCACCTCGCATATGTGTGTACTCTCACCCTTCCCCGCCAGCGCGTCCGCCGAAGTTAGGGTCCGTGGCGCCTCAATGTGGCCCTTCTTGATGAGATAAATTGCAGACGCGCAGTCGAGTCCACATGGAGCAATTGCCACCGGCGTTTACCAGCCTACCGTTCTGTACTTCAATGGTGGTTACGGTGTGCAAAACCCGCACTGTGCCGAACATTAGTCAGCTATGGACGCGACCGAGCGCGCTGGTATACTGCGACTACTGATTTTTACTATACTGCGCTCCGCGAACTGGCTGTACAACCGCCGTCGCCAGAGCGACAATCAGCAGTACAACGCGTCAAGGCACAATTGCTTCGTATCAACGCCGTACGTCTTGCGGGTGTGCGGGTGCGAGCGAGGACGACTGATGATGTTCGTGGTGAACGACCTTCCCTCCACCATATCATTCAAGAACGCTGAAGACGCAAGAGGCAGCTCATTACCGAGGTTGAGACGGAGGACGGGCGACGCGTTGACGCACAAATGGATATCGTCCGAGCGTTCACACAGTCATATAAACTTCTTTACGAGAGGGAGTCCCACATGAATGTAGGGGTCAGGGAAGTCCTATCTGACCTACCAGTCTCTCGGAACCTACAAGATGATGCTACGCTCTTGTCGGCGGTGACTTTGGAAGAACTGCGAGAGGCTCTGTTGCGTGGCTCTCCCAACAAAACGCCTGGCCCTGACGGCCTCCCTCTTGAATTTTACAAGCGGTTCTTTGATCTCATGGGCCCAATGTGGGTCAGGATGTACAGTGAACTCCTGGACGCCGATTTTCAGGTACCATCTGACTTTACTGAGGGTCTCTTGATCCCTGTGCCCAAACCCGGCGGAGGCCGTCGCCCTCTTGATTTTCGCCCGTTGACAATGCTAAACACTGACTATAAGCTGTTGACACGCATGCTCCGTGAGAGGCTCAAACCTACGGTAATGGCGGCCATTCACACTGATCAAACCTGCCTCGGGGGCGACACTAATGTGTTTACGACTTTAAGCACCTATAGAGACGTGGTGGCGCTCATGCAAACTTGCCACCTCCAAGGCGCTCTTGTTGCGCTGGACTTCGACCATGCTTTCGATCGCGTTAACCATGGTTTCCTGCGTGCTGTTATGGAACACATCGGTGTCCCGCGTCTGACGACGTCTGTTGTGCTTCGATTGATCCATGGGGCTGTAACGAGGATTATGATCAACGGCTGTCGGTCCGCCCCCGTCCGTGTCAACAGGTCCGTCCGGCAGGGTTGTCCTCTTTCTGCCATGCTCTTCGCCGTTGCCCTCGAACCAGCTCTTCACGGACTACGGCGACGCTTAGAAGGACTTACCCTCCGTTCCGTAACCTTTCGATGTGGTGCATACGCCGACGATGTGATTTTCTTAGCACGGTCTGGTGACGAAATACACACAGCGTTTTCCTGGCTCCACCAGTATGGGGCGGTGGCAGGCAGTGTGCTCAACCTTCGGAAATCACGCTACATGGAGGTAGGACGAGGAATGCCTGCAGGTCTGGCCGTACCTCTGATAAAGGTCCCGATGCTCAAGTGTTTAGGGATATCACTCCATCGACAAATACAACGCACGGCGGCCTTTACGTATCGTATGGTCTTACGACGACTCCGTTTAGAGGCTCGTCTCAATAAATTCAGATCATTGAACATTTTGCAACGCGCCCAATACGTCAATGTGTACATGGCTTCTCACCTTAACCATTACGCCCATGTACTGCCGATAACGGACACGATGGCTTCCAGGATACAGGCAGTGTTTGGACACGTGGTGAACGATGGTGATGTTTTCAAGATCCGTTTTGTTACGCTTACTTTACCCTTCGACAAAGGCGGTGTTGGACTCACTCACGTCAAGCACAGAGCGCTGGCACTGTATCTCCGTTCCATGAGGCGACTCTGGCTTTCACCAACAGCCAGTCTCCCAGGCCCACTGATTGAAGAAGTGGCCCCACGTACGCTGTACCCACCGGTACCAGTTGGACATTTATCGCCCTCGCTGTCACACATTAGAACGTTTTTCGTAGAGCATAGCTATGTGTTGCGGGTTATATCGGAGACACGGAATCCGACAGCGAAGACTTATTATAGTGCTCTCCAGCACTGGACTCCGGATAACGACATTGTACGGCGCCACCCTACGGTCGACTGGCCACGAGTATGGCGAGCCATCCACGCGCCGTTCCTGTCTACTTTCGTGCGGTCGACGTGGTATGTGGTCGTTAACGAGAAACTTCCAACCCGACAACGGCTGCATGCCATTCACCTAATTGACGACCCTGTGTGCCCCCGTTGCACGACGTTAGACACGGACGAACATAGACTGAACTGTGGCCCCGCGCGTGAGTGCTGGAAACTGATCCGCCAGATCCTGGCTTTCCTGCTCCGCCGCCCCTACGTTTCGATTTTACCCCAAGAACTCTTTCATCCCGACGCTGTCTATTTCCCTATGACCCGGATGAATGCGGTCAATTGGGTACGAGGAATGGCGATACACTACATATACCGCGATGGAGACAAAGACGTCCTCGATTTATGGTACTATATGATCGACGAGTTTCTGGTCTTAACGAACAGACAGGATTACCGGAACCTTTTTGCGAACTATTTGGGTTCGTCATTCATGGACCCACCACCCAGCTGGGGTGTGCCGGGTGTGAGAAGACATTAACTTGTAGATGTGATCTTTCCACGATTCCCCTATGGTAACAGAAACAGTCTCTGACTGTGTGCAGCGGCCCCGGGCGCTCCAACGATTGGTGGCTGGTGATGTCCAATACAATGACGACCGCCCGTTCCTGGCCGCCCGCCTAGCAATGTGACCGCGGCGAGCAAGATGGCCCTTTTTAGTTCACTTTATTGGCAAATTTTTCCGCATGGCTGCCTTGTTTTTTTTTATGCATTCTCAAAAAAAAATGTAGTTAGTAGTTTGTGAAATAAGCATTGTAGGCTGTGATTATATTTTTGTTGAGCTTAATAATTAGTGTGTGTAGAAACACCATTTTCTTTAAGTATTCATTGACATATTTCTGTACATGTTATTTGCATAAGTGCCTTAGTACAACTTCAGTTTCGTGGCTTTGTCATCGCATTTCCATGAAAGTAACCAAAAAGATGGGAGGTTATTTTATGCACAGACTGATTTTTTTCTTTTCTTTTTTTGTAATATTTTTATTTTCCATTTGAAGTGTAAAATTTGAGCTTAACTGTTATGTTCTGCATTCGTACGCAACAATCGACAGCACCCTTGCCTGTCTGAATGCCACCACGAATAAGAGCCCAAGAAGGTATCGGACAAGCTCGCGGCCGAGTCCTCGGTAGCATCAGCTACTCTTGCTTTCCGTACGAGCTACCGTCAATTCGCGCAGTCGCTATTGCATATGATGTCACCAAAAGCAATCACTTCGTTAGCGGCAAGGAGCCCGGGCCCAGCGGTAGCTCTACATGGAGGCACCAGCAGACCCGACAGGCCGCCGCTGGCGCGCCGGCGCCCGGACCCGCGAGCCCTAATGACGTTGCAGTCGATGTATTTCTTAATATCGCTTTTGGAAGAAGCAAGCCAGGTGTAAATCACACAGTATTTTACTGATGATCTGGAAACGCAAATTTAGAACAAGTAGAACATTATATAAAATTTGTTGTGTGGTCGAGCGGAACCCACCCTTCGCTCTTCCCAGATTATCGTTGCTGCACGGAATGATTGTTAAAGCACCGACGGCTTCAGAGTTCGTCTTCTCCAACGTTTGCTTTTGCAGTACATTCCGCAATCTTTTCGTTATGAGTCGTCTGTTTCGGTTTCCCGATGTAGTTTTGCTCACACCTCCCGACTTCTCTTAACCCCGAGCCACCACTAGCAGAAAATTCCGCACTGCAGTCCGGTCAATCTGCAGAGCTCGATAAGAGCATCGCGGTCGTTCCTGAGCTAATGAAACGGCCGTGTCTGTAGTTGTTCCCAGATGTCTCCCACAGAAACGGCCTCCCGGACGCCTGCATTACAGGAGTACGCCCCTACTCCCAGCCATACAATTGCATTTGAAAGCAGAATAACATGAGCTACAGAGCAACTCCGACTTTTGTGTCTGACCTACTTTTAATGATACTGTGGTCGGTTTAGTTACTACTATCGCTGCTGGACGAAGCAGACCAGTTGAAAGCCACACGGTATTCTTGTAACGAACAGGTAATGGAAATTTAGGTAAAACGATATCAAAAAAAGTTGCGTGGTGGAGCGACACATACAGTTGGCTCTTCGTAGATGATCATTGCTGCACGGAATAATTCTTAAGGCACCGACGCCTTCAGGAGTCGTGTTTGGAAGTTTTGCTTGCAGTATATTCGGCTATCTTTTCGTTATGAGTTGGTGTTTCGGATTCCCGGTGTTCTTTTGTTTAGTGCATTTGCCTTCCCTTGATGCTAAGAAAGCACATGACGAAAGTGAAACACCACCGTCTGTTCATCTGCAGAGCGCGATGAAATTATTCACTCTACATTCATTGCCTTTAATATTCTTTCCATCAGTGGTGGGCGCTGCCTTCAGAAAGCGCTTTTCTTTCTGATTTACATGAAAGTTTGTGTTCCTCGGAGCTGGACTGCTTGGGATTACCTTCACTGCCACCGGCAAGTGGCTCGTTGGTCTAGGGGTATGATTCCTGCTTTGGGTGCAGGAGGTCCCGGGTTCAAATCCCGGACGAGCCCTACCGTTTTGACCGTGCTGAAGAGTAGGTGGAGCTCACCCACGTTTGTAGCTCTGCAATGAAGAACAGATGCGTGCCGCAGCACGCTGTGTGTGGCCCTACGGTCATGAAGGGACCGTTTGATATGGCAAGAATCTGATACCAGTAAATTACATAGGTCGATTTCTGTAGAAGAGCCGACAGTAATCTTGCATGCAACGGAAAACAAAGGTTGTCTTTGCAGAACGTGTGCACCGTGAGTGGAGACGAAGCTCAATCGTGGAGCAGTCTACCTTCATCTGATTAGCGACAACGTCAACCAAAGAGTGGGATACAAGACTGAGCGTAGTTAAGAGTTTCTCACTATTAGTTACGTTCACACTTCAACAGAGTTGTGACAAGGCGAGTGCAAAGAGATCAGGAAAGCCAGTATGAAGCGAACTTGAAGTAGTCTTGAAGAAATGGATACTAAATTTTGCAGGCCAGAATGGAGCTACGAGCGTTCTGAGTTACTGAATACCGGTGCACTATGGGAGCAAGAGCATTTGACAGTAAAATGAGGCGATATCGGTGTAGCACACGACATTTATTATCCCGCACACGCAGACGTGACGTTATCTCGGAAATGGAATCCGAAAACGGGTTTAAAAAAACTCCGTGCTTCCGCCCGGGATCGAACCGGGGACCTTCTGCGTGTAAAGCAGACGTGATATCCGCTACACCACGGAAACGACGGTTTTGCCGTTGTACTACCTGGAAAACCGTAGCTCCAACAGATTTTTCCTGCGTAAGCAAGGGCATCGGCTACGAGCTCCGTCCGATTCTAGAAGTTGCTATAGTAAAAGACAACGATAAAAACAATCAAACCGCAACAGCCAGGGAGAACGCTGGGTGAGCAGCAGCTCTGCACGGTGATACCAAGAACGGAGGCGATAGTCATGTGCATCGAGAAGGCTCGTTGGTCTAGGGGTATGATTCCTGCTTCGGGTGCAGGAGGTCCCGGGTTCAAATCCCGGACGAGCCCTTGCGTTTTGTGCAAACGTGTGGCGACTACCGGCATGCCGGCGGCTGTTCCGCGCATTTCCTGCCCTCCAGGTAAGCACAAAAACCAAGTAGCCGGTTCTGAAAGAGTTTCACGTATCATTTGAGCCATCTGCAGCCTGGTGGTTGGACGTTTGAAATTGATTTAAATGTTCACAGTAGAGATTGTAGCAAGTGTCTTGTTGAGTGCGACGAAAAAGTGATTACGCCCGGAATCGAAACGGAGACCTTCTGCCTGTTAGGCAGACGTGATAACCGCTACACCACGGAAACTGCTAAGCTCTGAGATCCACATGTGACACAACTTGCAGGACGATCACAACTTTGGCGTAAAAATCACTTTGCGGAAACGCACAATGCAGGTATTTCGCATTCGTACGCAACAATCGACAGCACCCTTGCCTGTCTGAATGCCACCACGAATAAGAGCCCAAGAAGTCGTCGGACAAGCTCGCGGCCGAGTCCTCGGTAGCATCAGCTACTCTTGCTTTCCGTACGAGCCACCGTCAATTCGCGCAGTCGCTATTGCATATGATGTCACCAAAAGCAATCACTTCGTTAGCGGCAAGGAGCCCGGGCCCAGCGGTAGCTCTACATGGAGGCACCAGCAGCCCCGACAGGCCGCCGCTGGCGCGCCGGCGCCCGGATCCGCGACCCCTAATGACGTTGCAGTCGATGTATTTCTTAATATCGCTTTTGGAAGAAGCAAGCCAGGTGTAAATCACACAGTATTTTACTGATGATCTGGAAACGCAAATTTAGAACAAGTAGAACATTATATAAAATTTGTTGTGTGGTCGAGCGGAACCCACCCTTCGCTCTTCCCAGATTATCGTTGCTGCACGGAATGATTGTTAAAGCACCGACGGCTTCAGAGTTCGTCTTCTCCAACGTTTGCTTTTGCAGTACATTCCGCAATCTTTTCGTTATGAGTCGTCTGTTTCGGTTTCCCGATGTAGTTTTGCTCACACCTCCCGACTTCTCTTAACCCCGAGCCACCACTAGCAGAAAATTCCGCACTGCAGTCCGGTCAATCTGCAGAGCTCGATAAGAGCATCGCGGTCGTTCCTGAGCTAATGAAACGGCCGTGTCTGTAGTTGTTCCCAGATGTCTCCCACAGAAACGGCCTCCCGGACGCCTGCATTACAGGAGTACGCCCCTACTCCCAGCCATACAATTGCATTTGAAAGCAGAATAACATGAGCTACAGAGCAACTCCGACTTTTGTGTCTGACCTACTTTTAATGATACTGTGGTCGGTTTAGTTACTACTATCGCTGCTGGACGAAGCAGACCAGTTGAAAGCCACACGGTATTCTTGTAACGAACAGGTAATGGAAATTTAGGTAAAACGATATCAAAAAAAGTTGCGTGGTGGAGCGACACATACAGTTGGCTCTTCGTAGATGATCATTGCTGCACGGAATAATTCTTAAGGCACCGACGCCTTCAGGAGTCGTGTTTGGAAGTTTTGCTTGCAGTATATTCGGCTATCTTTTCGTTATGAGTTGGTGTTTCGGATTCCCGGTGTTCTTTTGTTTAGTGCATTTGCCTTCCCTTGATGCTAAGAAAGCACATGACGAAAGTGAAACACCACCGTCTGTTCATCTGCAGAGCGCGATGAAATTATTCACTCTACATTCATTGCCTTTAATATTCTTTCCATCAGTGGTGGGCGCTGCCTTCAGAAAGCGCTTTTCTTTCTGATTTACATGAAAGTTTGTGTTCCTCGGAGCTGGACTGCTTGGGATTACCTTCACTGCCACCGGCAAGTGGCTCGTTGGTCTAGGGGTATGATTCCTGCTTTGGGTGCAGGAGGTCCCGGGTTCAAATCCCGGACGAGCCCTACCGTTTTGACCGTGCTGAAGAGTAGGTGGAGCTCACCCACGTTTGTAGCTCTGCAATGAAGAACAGATGCGTGCCGCAGCACGCTGTGTGTGGCCCTACGGTCATGAAGGGACCGTTTGATATGGCAAGAATCTGATACCAGTAAATTACATAGGTCGATTTCTGTAGAAGAGCCGACAGTAATCTTGCATGCAACGGAAAACAAAGGTTGTCTTTGCAGAACGTGTGCACCGTGAGTGGAGACGAAGCTCAATCGTGGAGCAGTCTACCTTCATCTGATTAGCGACAACGTCAACCAAAGAGTGGGATACAAGACTGAGCGTAGTTAAGAGTTTCTCACTATTAGTTACGTTCACACTTCAACAGAGTTGTGACAAGGCGAGTGCAAAGAGATCAGGAAAGCCAGTATGAAGCGAACTTGAAGTAGTCTTGAAGAAATGGATACTAAATTTTGCAGGCCAGAATGGAGCTACGAGCGTTCTGAGTTACTGAATACCGGTGCACTATGGGAGCAAGAGCATTTGACAGTAAAATGAGGCGATATCGGTGTAGCACACGACATTTATTATCCCGCACACGCAGACGTGACGTTATCTCGGAAATGGAATCCGAAAACGGGTTTAAAAAAAGTCGTGCTTCCGCCCGGGATCGAACCGGGGACCTTCTGCGTGTAAAGCAGACGTGATATCCGCTACACCACGGAAACGACGGTTTTGCCATTGTACTACCTGGAAAACCGTAGCTCCAACAGATTTTTCCTGCGTAAGCAAGGGCATCGGCTACGAGCTCCGTCCGATTCTAGACGTTGCTATAGTAAAAGACAACGATAAAAACAATCAAACCGCAACAGCCAGGGAGAACGCTGGGTGAGCAGCAGCTCTGCACGGTGATACCAAGAACGGAGGCGATAGTCATGTGCATCGAGAAGGCTCGTTGGTCTAGGGGTATGATTCCTGCTTCGGGTGCAGGAGGTCCCGGGTTCAAATCCCGGACGAGCCCTTGCGTTTTGTGCAAACGTGTGGCGACTACCGGCATGCCGGCGGCTGTTCCGCGCATTTCCTGCCCTCCAGGTAAGCACAAAAACCAAGTAGCCGGTTCTGAAAGAGTTTCACGTATCATTTGAGCCATCTGCAGCCTGGTGGTTGGACGTTTGAAATTGATTTAAATGTTCACAGTAGAGATTGTAGCAAGTGTCTTGTTGAGTGCGACGAAAAAGTGATTACGCCCGGAATCGAAACGGAGACTTTCTGCCTGTTAGGCAGACGTGATAACCGCTACACCACGGAAACTGCTAAGCTCTGAGATCCACATGTGACACAACTTGCAGGACGATCACAACTTTGGCGTAAAAATCACTTTGCGGAAACGCACAATGCAGGTATTTCGCATTCGTACGCAACAATCGACAGCACCCTTGCCTGTCTGAATGCCACCACGAATAAGAGCCCAAGAAGTCGTCGGACAAGCTCGCGGCCGAGTCCTCGGTAGCATCAGCTACTCTTGCTTTCCGTACGAGCCACCGTCAATTCGCGCAGTCGCTATTGCATATGATGTCACCAAAAGCAATCACTTCGTTAGCGGCAAGGAGCCCGGGCCCAGCGGTAGCTCTACATGGAGGCACCAGCAGCCCCGACAGGCCGCCGCTGGCGCGCCGGCGCCCGGACCCGCGACCCCTAATGACGTTGCAGTCGATGTATTTCTTAATATCGCTTTTGGAAGAAGCAAGCCAGGTGTAAATCACACAGTATTTTACTGATGATCTGGAAACGCAAATTTAGAACAAGTAGAACATTATATAAAATTTGTTGTGTGGTCGAGCGGAACCCACCCTTCGCTCTTCCCAGATTATCGTTGCTGCACGGAATGATTGTTAAAGCACCGACGGCTTCAGAGTTCGTCTTCTCCAACGTTTGCTTTTGCAGTACATTCCGCAATCTTTTCGTTATGAGTCGTCTGTTTCGGTTTCCCGATGTAGTTTTGCTCACACCTCCCGACTTCTCTTAACCCCGAGCCACCACTAGCAGAAAATTCCGCACTGCAGTCCGGTCAATCTGCAGAGCTCGATAAGAGCATCGCGGTCGTTCCTGAGCTAATGAAACGGCCGTGTCTGTAGTTGTTCCCAGATGTCTCCCACAGAAACGGCCTCCCGGACGCCTGCATTACAGGAGTACGCCCCTACTCCCAGCCATACAATTGCATTTGAAAGCAGAATAACATGAGCTACAGAGCAACTCCGACTTTTGTGTCTGACCTACTTTTAATGATACTGTGGTCGGTTTAGTTACTACTATCGCTGCTGGACGAAGCAGACCAGTTGAAAGCCACACGGTATTCTTGTAACGAACAGGTAATGGAAATTTAGGTAAAACGATATCAAAAAAAGTTGCGTGGTGGAGCGACACATACAGTTGGCTCTTCGTAGATGATCATTGCTGCACGGAATAATTCTTAAGGCACCGACGCCTTCAGGAGTCGTGTTTGGAAGTTTTGCTTGCAGTATATTCGGCTATCTTTTCGTTATGAGTTGGTGTTTCGGATTCCCGGTGTTCTTTTGTTTAGTGCATTTGCCTTCCCTTGATGCTAAGAAAGCACATGACGAAAGTGAAACACCACCGTCTGTTCATCTGCAGAGCGCGATGAAATTATTCACTCTACATTCATTGCCTTTAATATTCTTTCCATCAGTGGTGGGCGCTGCCTTCAGAAAGCGCTTTTCTTTCTGATTTACATGAAAGTTTGTGTTCCTCGGAGCTGGACTGCTTGGGATTACCTTCACTGCCACCGGCAAGTGGCTCGTTGGTCTAGGGGTATGATTCCTGCTTTGGGTGCAGGAGGTCCCGGGTTCAAATCCCGGACGAGCCCTACCGTTTTGACCGTGCTGAAGAGTAGGTGGAGCTCACCCACGTTTGTAGCTCTGCAATGAAGAACAGATGCGTGCCGCAGCACGCTGTGTGTGGCCCTACGGTCATGAAGGGACCGTTTGATATGGCAAGAATCTGATACCAGTAAATTACATAGGTCGATTTCTGTAGAAGAGCCGACAGTAATCTTGCATGCAACGGAAAACAAAGGTTGTCTTTGCAGAACGTGTGCACCGTGAGTGGAGACGAAGCTCAATCGTGGAGCAGTCTACCTTCATCTGATTAGCGACAACGTCAACCAAAGAGTGGGATACAAGACTGAGCGTAGTTAAGAGTTTCTCACTATTAGTTACGTTCACACTTCAACAGAGTTGTGACAAGGCGAGTGCAAAGAGATCAGGAAAGCCAGTATGAAGCGAACTTGAAGTAGTCTTGAAGAAATGGATACTAAATTTTGCAGGCCAGAATGGAGCTACGAGCGTTCTGAGTTACTGAATACCGGTGCACTATGGGAGCAAGAGCATTTGACAGTAAAATGAGGCGATATCGGTGTAGCACACGACATTTATTATCCCGCACACGCAGACGTGACGTTATCTCGGAAATGGAATCCGAAAACGGGTTTAAAAAAAGTCGTGCTTCCGCCCGGGATCGAACCGGGGACCTTCTGCGTGTAAAGCAGGCGTGATAACCGCTACACCACGGAAACGACGGTTTTGCCGTTGTACTACCTGGAAAACCGTAGCTCCAACAGATTTTTCCTGCGTAAGCAAGGGCATCGGCTACGAGCTCCGTCCGATTCTAGAAGTTGCTATAGTAAAAGACAACGATAAAAACAATCAAACCGCAACAGCCAGGGAGAACGCTGGGTGAGCAGCAGCTCTGCACGGTGATACCAAGAACGGAGGCGATAGTCATGTGCATCGAGAAGGCTCGTTGGTCTAGGGGTATGATTCCTGCTTCGGGTGCAGGAGGTCCCGGGTTCAAATCCCGGACGAGCCCTTGCGTTTTGTGCAAACGTGTGGCGACTACCGGCATGCCGGCGGCTGTTCCGCGCATTTCCTGCCCTCCAGGTAAGCACAAAAACCAAGTAGCCGGTTCTGAAAGAGTTTCACGTATCATTTGAGCCATCTGCAGCCTGGTGGTTGGACGTTTGAAATTGATTTAAATGTTCACAGTAGAGATTGTAGCAAGTGTCTTGTTGAGTGCGACGAAAAAGTGATTACGCCCGGAATCGAAACGGAGACTTTCTGCCTGTTAGGCAGACGTGATAACCGCTACACCACGGAAACTGCTAAGCTCTGAGATCCACATGTGACACAACTTGCAGGACGATCACAACTTTGGCGTAAAAATCACTTTGCGGAAACGCACAATGCAGGTATTTCGCATTCGTACGCAACAATCGACAGCACCCTTGCCTGTCTGAATGCCACCACGAATAAGAGCCCAAGAAGTCGTCGGACAAGCTCGCGGCCGAGTCCTCGGTAGCATCAGCTACTCTTGCTTTCCGTACGAGCTACCGTCAATTCGCGCAGTCGCTATTGCATATGATGTCACCAAAAGCAATCACTTCGTTAGCGGCAAGGAGCCCGGGCCCAGCGGTAGCTCTACATGGAGGCACCAGCAGCCCCGACAGGCCGCCGCTGGCGCGCCGGCGCCCGGACCCGCGACCCCTAATGACGTTGCAGTCGATGTATTTCTTAATATCGCTTTTGGAAGAAGCAAGCCAGGTGTAAATCACACAGTATTTTACTGATGATCTGGAAACGCAAATTTAGAACAAGTAGAACATTATATAAAATTTGTTGTGTGGTCGAGCGGAACCCACCCTTCGCTCTTCCCAGATTATCGTTGCTGCACGGAATGATTGTTAAAGCACCGACGGCTTCAGAGTTCGTCTTCTCCAACGTTTGCTTTTGCAGTACATTCCGCAATCTTTTCGTTATGAGTCGTCTGTTTCGGTTTCCCGATGTAGTTTTGCTCACACCTCCCGACTTCTCTTAACCCCGAGCCACCACTAGCAGAAAATTCCGCACTGCAGTCCGGTCAATCTGCAGAGCTCGATAAGAGCATCGCGGTCGTTCCTGAGCTAATGAAACGGCCGTGTCTGTAGTTGTTCCCAGATGTCTCCCACAGAAACGGCCTCCCGGACGCCTGCATTACAGGAGTACGCCCCTACTCCCAGCCATACAATTGCATTTGAAAGCAGAATAACATGAGCTACAGAGCAACTCCGACTTTTGTGTCTGACCTACTTTTAATGATACTGTGGTCGGTTTAGTTACTACTATCGCTGCTGGACGAAGCAGACCAGTTGAAAGCCACACGGTATTCTTGTAACGAACAGGTAATGGAAATTTAGGTAAAACGATATCAAAAAAAGTTGCGTGGTGGAGCGACACATACAGTTGGCTCTTCGTAGATGATCATTGCTGCACGGAATAATTCTTAAGGCACCGACGCCTTCAGGAGTCGTGTTTGGAAGTTTTGCTTGCAGTATATTCGGCTATCTTTTCGTTATGAGTTGGTGTTTCGGATTCCCGGTGTTCTTTTGTTTAGTGCATTTGCCTTCCCTTGATGCTAAGAAAGCACATGACGAAAGTGAAACACCACCGTCTGTTCATCTGCAGAGCGCGATGAAATTATTCACTCTACATTCATTGCCTTTAATATTCTTTCCATCAGTGGTGGGCGCTGCCTTCAGAAAGCGCTTTTCTTTCTGATTTACATGAAAGTTTGTGTTCCTCGGAGCTGGACTGCTTGGGATTACCTTCACTGCCACCGGCAAGTGGCTCGTTGGTCTAGGGGTATGATTCCTGCTTTGGGTGCAGGAGGTCCCGGGTTCAAATCCCGGACGAGCCCTACCGTTTTGACCGTGCTGAAGAGTAGGTGGAGCTCACCCACGTTTGTAGCTCTGCAATGAAGAACAGATGCGTGCCGCAGCACGCTGTGTGTGGCCCTACGGTCATGAAGGGACCGTTTGATATGGCAAGAATCTGATACCAGTAAATTACATAGGTCGATTTCTGTAGAAGAGCCGACAGTAATCTTGCATGCAACGGAAAACAAAGGTTGTCTTTGCAGAACGTGTGCACCGTGAGTGGAGACGAAGCTCAATCGTGGAGCAGTCTACCTTCATCTGATTAGCGACAACGTCAACCAAAGAGTGGGATACAAGACTGAGCGTAGTTAAGAGTTTCTCACTATTAGTTACGTTCACACTTCAACAGAGTTGTGACAAGGCGAGTGCAAAGAGATCAGGAAAGCCAGTATGAAGCGAACTTGAAGTAGTCTTGAAGAAATGGATACTAAATTTTGCAGGCCAGAATGGAGCTACGAGCGTTCTGAGTTACTGAATACCGGTGCACTATGGGAGCAAGAGCATTTGACAGTAAAATGAGGCGATATCGGTGTAGCACACGACATTTATTATCCCGCACACGCAGACGTGACGTTATCTTGGAAATGGAATCCGAAAACGGGTTTAAAAAAAGTCGTGCTTCCACCCGGGATCGAACCGGGGACCTTCTGCGTGTAAAGCAGACGTTATAACCGCTACACCACGGAAACGACGGTTTTGCCGTTGTACTACCTGGAAAACCGTAGCTCCAACAGATTTTTCCTGCGTAAGCAAGGGCATCGGCTACGAGCTCCGTCCGATTCTAGAAGTTGCTATAGTAAAAGACAACGATAAAAACAATCAAACCGCAACAGCCAGGGAGAACGCTGGGTGAGCAGCAGCTCTGCACGGTGATACCAAGAACGGAGGCGATAGTCATGTGCATCGAGAAGGCTCGTTGGTCTAGGGGTATGATTCCTGCTTCGGGTGCAGGAGGTCCCGGGTTCAAATCCCGGACGAGCCCTTGAATTTTGTGCAAACGTGTGGCGACTACCGGCATGCCGGCGGCTGTTCCGCGCATTTCCTGCCCTCCAGGTAAGCACAAAAACCAAGTAGCCGGTTCTGAAAGAGTTTCACGTATCATTTGAGCCATCTGCAGCCTGGTGGTTGGACGTTTGAAATTGATTTAAATGTTCACAGTAGAGATTGTAGCAAGTGTCTTGTTGAGTGCGACGAAAAAGTGATTACGCCCGGAATCGAAACGGAGACCTTCTGCCTGTTAGGCAGACGTGATAACCGCTACACCACGGAAACTGCTAAGCTCTGAGATCCACATGTGACACAACTTGCAGGACGATCACAACTTTGGCCTAAAAATCACTTTGCGGAAACGCACAATGCAGGTATTTCGCATTCGTACGCAACAATCGACAGCACCCTTGCCTGTCTGAATGCCACCACGAATAAGAGCCCAAGAAGTCCTCGGACAAGCTCGCGGCCGAGTCCTCGGTAGCATCAGCTACTCTTGCTTTCCGTACGAGCTACCGTCAATTCGCGCAGTCGCTATTGCATATGATGTCACCAAAAGCAATCACTTCGTTAGCGGCAAGGAGCCCGGGCCCAGCGGTAGCTCTACATGGAGGCACCAGCAGCCCCGCCAGGCCGCCGCTGGCGCGCCGGCGCCCGGACCCGCGACCCCTAATGACGTTGCAGTCGATGTATTTCTTAATATCGCTTTTGGAAGAAGCAAGCCAGGTGTAAATCACACAGTATTTTACTGATGATCTGGAAACGCAAATTTAGAACAAGTAGAACATTATATAAAATTTGTTGTGTGGTCGAGCGGAACCCACCCTTCGCTCTTCCCAGATTATCGTTGCTGCACGGAATGATTGTTAAAGCACCGACGGCTTCAGAGTTCGTCTTCTCCAACGTTTGCTTTTGCAGTACATTCCGCAATCTTTTCGTTATGAGTCGTGTGTTTCGGTTTCCCGATGTAGTTTTGCTCACACCTCGCGACTTCTCTTAACCCCGAGCCACCACTAGCAGAAAATTCCGCACTGCAGTCCGGTCAATCTGCAGAGCTCGATAAGAGCATCGCGGTCGTTCCTGAGCTAATGAAACGGCCGTGTCTGTAGTTGTTCCCAGATGTCTCCCACAGAAACGGCCTCCCGGACGCCTGCATTACAGGAGTACGCCACTACTCCCAGCCATACAATTGCATTTGAAAGCAGAATAACATGAGCTACAGAGCAACTCCGACTTTTGTGTCTGACCTACTTTTAATGATACTGTGGTCGGTTTAGTTACTACTATCGCTGCTGGACGAAGCAGACCAGTTGAAAGCCACACGGTATTCTTGTAACGAACAGGTAATGGAAATTTAGGTAAAACGATATCAAAAAAAGTTGCGTGGTGGAGCGACACATACAGTTGGCTCTTCGTAGATGATCATTGCTGCACGGAATAATTCTTAAGGCACCGACGCCTTCAGGAGTCGTGTTTGGAAGTTTTGCTTGCAGTATATTCGGCTATCTTTTCGTTATGAGTTGGTGTTTCGGATTCCCGGTGTTCTTTTGTTTAGTGCATTTGCCTTCCCTTGATGCTAAGAAAGCACATGACGAAAGTGAAACACCACCGTCTGTTCATCTGCAGAGCGCGATGAAATTATTCACTCTACATTCATTGCCTTTAATATTCTTTCCATCAGTGGTGGGCGCTGCCTTCAGAAAGCGCTTTTCTTTCTGATTTACATGAAAGTTTGTGTTCCTCGGAGGTGGACTGCTTGGGATTACCTTCACTGCTAGCAGCAGGTGGCTCGTTGGTCTAGGTGTATGATTCCTGCTTTGGGTGCAGGAGGTCCCGGGTTCAAATCCCGGACGAGCCGTACCGTTTTGACCGTGCTGAAGAGTAGGTGGAGCTCACCCACGTTTGTAGCTCTGCAATGAAGAACAGATGCGTGCCGCAGCACGCTGTGTGTGGCCCTACGGTCATGAAGGGACCGTTTGATATGGCAAGAATCTGATACCAGTAAATTACATAGGTCGATTTCTGTAGAAGAGCCGACAGTAATCTTGCATGCAACGGAAAACAAAGGTTGTCTTTGCAGAACGTGTGCACCGTGAGTGGAGACGAAGCTCAAACGTGGAGCAGTCTACCTTCATCTGATTAGCGACAACGTCAACCAAAGAGTGGGATACAAGACTGAGCGTAGTTAAGAGTTTCTCACTATTAGTTACGTTCACACTTCAACAGAGTTGTGACAAGGCGAGTGCAAAGAGATCAGGAAAGCCAGTATGAAGCGAACTTGAAGTAGTCTTGAAGAAATGGATACTAAATTTTGCAGGCCAGAATGGAGCTACGAGCGTTCTGAGTTACTGAATACCGGTGCACTATGGGAGCAAGAGCATTTGACAGTAAAATGAGGCGATATCGGTGTAGCACACGACATTTATTATCCCGCACACGCAGACGTGACGTTATCTCGGAAATGGAATCCGAAAACGGGTTTAAAAAAACTCCGTGCTTCCGCCCGGGATCGAACCGGGGACCTTCTGCGTGTAAAGCAGACGTGATAACCGCTACACCACGGAAACGACGGTTTTGCCGTTGTACTACCTGGAAAACCGTAGCTCCAACAGATTTTTCCTGCGTAAGCAAGGGCATCGGCTACGAGCTCCGTCCGATTCTAGAAGTTGCTATAGTAAAAGACAACGATAAAAACAATCAAACCGCAACAGCCAGGGAGAACGCTGGGTGAGCAGCAGCTCTGCACGGTGATACCAAGAACGGAGGCGATAGTCATGTGCATCGAGAAGGCTCGTTGGTCTAGGGGTATGATTCCTGCTTCGGGTGCAGGAGGTCCCGGGTTCAAATCCCGGACGAGCCCTTGCGTTTTGTGCAAACGTGTGGCGACTACCGGCATGCCGGCGGCTGTTCCGCGCATTTCCTGCCCTCCAGGTAAGCACAAAAACCAAGTAGCCGGTTCTGAAAGAGTTTCACGTATCATTTGAGCCATCTGCAGCCTGGTGGTTGGACGTTTGAAATTGATTTAAATGTTCACAGTAGAGATTGTAGCAAGTGTCTTGTTGAGTGCGACGAAAAAGTGATTACGCCCGGAATCGAAACGGAGACCTTCTGCCTGTTAGGCAGACGTGATAACCGCTACACCACGGAAACTGCTAAGCTCTGAGATCCACATGTGACACAACTTGCAGGACGATCACAACTTTGGCGTAAAAATCACTTTGCGGAAACGCACAATGCAGGTATTTCGCATTCGTACGCAACAATCGACAGCACCCTTGCCTGTCTGAATGCCACCACGAATAAGAGCCCAAGAAGTCGTCGGACAAGCTCGCGGCCGAGTCCTCGGTAGCATCAGCTACTCTTGCTTTCCGTACGAGCCACCGTCAATTCGCACAGTCGCTATTGCATATGATGTCACCAAAAGCAATCACTTCGTTAGCGGCAAGGAGCCCGGGCCCAGCGGTAGCTCTACATGGAGGCACCAGCAGCCCCGACAGGCCGCCGCTGGCGCGCCGGCGCCCGGACCCGCGACCCCTAATGACGTTGCAGTCGATGTATTTCTTAATATCGCTTTTGGAAGAAGCAAGACAGGTGTAAATCACACAGTATTTTACTGATGATCTGGAAACGCAAATTTAGAACAAGTAGAACATTATATAAAATTTGTTGTGTGGTCGAGCGGAACCCACCCTTCGCTCTTCCCAGATTATCGTTGCTGCACGGAATGATTGTTAAAGCACCGACGGCTTCAGAGTTCGTCTTCTCCAACGTTTGCTTTTGCAGTACATTCCGCAATCTTTTCGTTATGAGTCGTGTGTTTCGGTTTCCCGATGTAGTTTTGCTCACACCTCCCGACTTCTCTTAACCCCGAGCCACCACTAGCAGAAAATTCCGCACTGCAGTCCGGTCAATCTGCAGAGCTCGATAAGAGCATCGCGGTCGTTCCTGAGCTAATGAAACGGCCGTGTCTGTAGTTGTTCCCAGATGTCTCCCACAGAAACGGCCTCCCGGACGCCTGCATTACAGGAGTACGCCCCTACTCCCAGCCATACAATTGCATTTGAAAGCAGAATAACATGAGCTACAGAGCAACTCCGACTTTTGTGTCTGACCTACTTTTAATGATACTGTGGTCGGTTTAGTTACTACTATCGCTGCTGGACGAAGCAGACCAGTTGAAAGCCACACGGTATTCTTGTAACGAACAGGTAATGGAAATTTAGGTAAAACGATATCAAAAAAAGTTGCGTGGTGGAGCGACACATACAGTTGGCTCTTCGTAGATGATCATTGCTGCACGGAATAATTCTTAAGGCACCGACGCCTTCAGGAGTCGTGTTTGGAAGTTTTGCTTGCAGTATATTCCGCTATCTTTTCGTTATGAGTTGGTGTTTCGGATTCCCGGTGTTCTTTTGTTTAGTGCATTTGCCTTCCCTTGATGCTAAGAAAGCACATGACGAAAGTGAAACACCACCGTCTGTTCATCTGCAGAGCGCGATGAAATTATTCACTCTACATTCATTGCCTTTAATATTCTTTCCATCAGTGGTGGGCGCTGCCTTCAGAAAGCGCTTTTCTTTCTGATTTACATGAAAGTTTGTGTTCCTCGGAGGTGGACTGCTTGGGATTACCTTCACTGCTAGCAGCAGGTGGCTCGTTGGTCTAGGTGTATGATTCCTGCTTTGGGTGCAGGAGGTCCCGGGTTCAAATCCCGGACGAGCCGTACCGTTTTGACCGTGCTGAAGAGTAGGTGGAGCTCACCCACGTTTGTAGCTCTGCAATGAAGAACAGATGCGTGCCGCAGCACGCTGTGTGTGGCCCTACGGTCATGAAGGGACCGTTTGATATGGCAAGAATCTGATACCAGTAAATTACATAGGTCGATTTCTGTAGAAGAGCCGACAGTAATCTTGCATGCAACGGAAAACAAAGGTTGTCTTTGCAGAACGTGTGCACCGTGAGTGGAGACGAAGCTCAAACGTGGAGCAGTCTACCTTCATCTGATTAGCGACAACGTCAACCAAAGAGTGGGATACAAGACTGAGCGTAGTTAAGAGTTTCTCACTATTAGTTACGTTCACACTTCAACAGAGTTGTGACAAGGCGAGTGCAAAGAGATCAGGAAAGCCAGTATGAAGCGAACTTGAAGTAGTCTTGAAGAAATGGATACTAAATTTTTCAGGCCAGAATGGAGCTACGAGCGTTCTGAGTTACTGAATACCGGTGCACTATGGGAGCAAGAGCATTTGACAGTAAAATGAGGCGATATCGGTGTAGCACACGACATTTATTATCCCGCACACGCAGACGTGACGTTATCTCGGAAATGGAATCCGAAAACGGGTTTAAAAAAAGTCGTGCTTCCGCCCGGGATCGAACCGGGGACCTTCTGCGTGTAAAGCAGACGTGATAACCGCTACACCACGGAAACGACGGTTTTGCCGTTGTACTACCTGGAAAACCGTAGCTCCAACAGATTTTTCCTGCGTAAGCAAGGGCATCGGCTACGAGCTCCGTCCGATTCTAGAAGTTGCTATAGTAAAAGACAACGATAAAAACAATGAAACCGCAACAGCCAGGGAGAACGCTGGGTGAGCAGCAGCTCTGCACGGTGATACCAAGAACGGAGGCGATAGTCATGTGCATCGAGAAGGCTCGTTGGTCTAGGGGTATGATTCCTGCTTCGGGTGCAGGAGGTCCCGGGTTCAAATCCCGGACGAGCCCTTGCGTTTTGTGCAAACGTGTGGCGACTACCGGCATGCCGGCGGCTGTTCCGCGCATTTCCTGCCCTCCAGGTAAGCACAAAAACCAAGTAGCCGGTTCTGAAAGAGTTTCACGTATCATTTGAGCCATCTGCAGCCTGGTGGTTGGACGTTTGAAATTGATTTAAATGTTCACAGTAGAGATTGTAGCAAGTGTCTTGTTGAGTGCGACGAAAAAGTGATTACGCCCGGAATCGAAACGGAGACCTTCTGCCTGTTAGGCAGACGTGATAACCGCTACACCACGGAAACTGCTAAGCTCTGAGATCCACATGTGACACAACTTGCAGGACGATCACAACTTTGGCGTAAAAATCACTTTGCGGAAACGCACAATGCAGGTATTTCGCATTCGTACGCAACAATCGACAGCACCCTTGCCTGTCTGAATGCCACCACGAATAAGAGCCCAAGAAGTCGTCGGACAAGCTCGCGGCCGAGTCCTCGGTAGCATCAGCTACTCTTGCTTTCCGTACGAGCCACCGTCAATTCGCGCAGTCGCTATTGCATATGATGTCACCAAAAGCAATCACTTCGTTAGCGGCAAGGAGCCCGGGCCCAGCGGTAGCTCTACATGGAGGCACCAGCAGCCCCGACAGGCCGCCGCTGGCGCGCCGGCGCCCGGACCCGCGACCCCTAATGACGTTGCAGTCGATGTATTTCTTAATATCGCTTTTGGAAGAAGCAAGACAGGTGTAAATCACACAGTATTTTACTGATGATCTGGAAACGCAAATTTAGAACAAGTAGAACATTATATAAAATTTGTTGTGTGGTCGAGCGGAACCCACCCTTCGCTCTTCCCAGATTATCGTTGCTGCACGGAATGATTGTTAAAGCACCGACGGCTTCAGAGTTCGTCTTCTCCAACGTTTGCTTTTGCAGTACATTCCGCAATCTTTTCGTTATGAGTCGTGTGTTTCGGTTTCCCGATGTAGTTTTGCTCACACCTCCCGACTTCTCTTAACCCCGAGCCACCACTAGCAGAAAATTCCGCACTGCAGTCCGGTCAATCTGCAGAGCTCGATAAGAGCATCGCGGTCGTTCCTGAGCTAATGAAACGGCCGTGTCTGTAGTTGTTCCCAGATGTCTCCCACAGAAACGGCCTCCCGGACGCCTGCATTACAGGAGTACGCCCCTACTCCCAGCCATACAATTGCATTTGAAAGCAGAATAACATGAGCTACAGAGCAACTCCGACTTTTGTGTCTGACCTACTTTTAATGATACTGTGGTCGGTTTAGTTACTACTATCGCTGCTGGACGAAGCAGACCAGTTGAAAGCCACACGGTATTCTTGTAACGAACAGGTAATGGAAATTTAGGTAAAACGATATCAAAAAAAGTTGCGTGGTGGAGCGACACATACAGTTGGCTCTTCGTAGATGATCATTGCTGCACGGAATAATTCTTAAGGCACCGACGCCTTCAGGAGTCGTGTTTGGAAGTTTTGTTTGCAGTATATTCCGCTATCTTTTCGTTATGAGTTGGTGTTTCGGATTCCCGGTGTTCTTTTGTTTAGTGCATTTGCCTTCCCTTGATGCTAAGAAAGCACATGACGAAAGTGAAACACCACCGTCTGTTCATCTGCAGAGCGCGATGAAATTATTCACTCTACATTCATTGCCTTTAATATTCTTTCCATCAGTGGTGGGCGCTGCCTTCAGAAAGCGCTTTTCTTTCTGATTTACATGAAAGTTTGTGTTCCTCGGAGCTGGACTGCTTGGGATTACCTTCACTGCCACCGGCAAGTGGCTCGTTGGTCTAGGGGTATGATTCCTGCTCTGGGTGCAGGAGGTCCCGGGTTCAAATCCCGGACGAGCCCTACCGTTTTGACCGTGCTGAAGAGTAGGTGGAGCTCACCCACGTTTGTAGCTCTGCAATGAAGAACAGATGCGTGCCGCAGCACGCTGTGTGTGGCCCTACGGTCATGAAGGGACCGTTTGATATGGCAAGAATCTGATACCAGTAAATTACATAGGTCGATTTCTGTAGAAGAGCCGACAGTAATCTTGCATGCAACGGAAAACAAAGGTTGTCTTTGCAGAACGTGTGCACCGTGAGTGGAGACGAAGCTCAATCGTGGAGCAGTCTACCTTCATCTGATTAGCGACAACGTCAACCAAAGAGTGGGATACAAGACTGAGCGTAGTTAAGAGTTTCTCACTATTAGTTACGTTCACACTTCAACAGAGTTGTGACAAGGCGAGTGCAAAGAGATCAGGAAAGCCAGTATGAAGCGAACTTGAAGTAGTCTTGAAGAAATGGATACTAAATTTTGCAGGCCAGAATGGAGCTACGAGCGTTCTGAGTTACTGAATACCGGTGCACTATGGGAGCAAGAGCATTTGACAGTAAAATGAGGCGATATCGGTGTAGCACACGACATTTATTATCCCGCACACGCAGACGTGACGTTATCTCGGAAATGGAATCCGAAAACGGGTTTAAAAAAACTCCGTGCTTCCGCCCGGGATCGAACCGGGGACCTTCTGCGTGTAAAGCAGACGTGATATCCGCTACACCACGGAAACGACGGTTTTGCCGTTGTACTACCTGGAAAACCGTAGCTCCAACAGATTTTTCCTGCGTAAGCAAGGGCATCGGCTACGAGCTCCGTCCGATTCTAGAAGTTGCTATAGTAAAAGACAACGATAAAAACAATCAAACCGCAACAGCCAGGGAGAACGCTGGGTGAGCAGCAGCTCTGCACGGTGATACCAAGAACGGAGGCGATAGTCATGTGCATCGAGAAGGCTCGTTGGTCTAGGGGTATGATTCCTGCTTCGGGTGCAGGAGGTCCCGGGTTCAAATCCCGGACGAGCCCTTGCGTTTTGTGCAAACGTGTGGCGACTACCGGCATGCCGGCGGCTGTTCCGCGCATTTCCTGCCCTCCAGGTAAGCACAAAAACCAAGTAGCCGGTTCTGAAAGAGTTTCACGTATCATTTGAGCCATCTGCAGCCTGGTGGTTGGACGTTTGAAATTGATTTAAATGTTCACAGTAGAGATTGTAGCAAGTGTCTTGTTGAGTGCGACGAAAAAGTGATTACGCCCGGAATCGAAACGGAGACCTTCTGCCTGTTAGGCAGACGTGATAACCGCTACACCACGGAAACTGCTAAGCTCTGAGATCCACATGTGACACAACTTGCAGGACGATCACAACTTTGGCGTAAAAATCACTTTGCGGAAACGCACAATGCAGGTATTTCGCATTCGTACGCAACAATCGACAGCACCCTTGCCTGTCTGAATGCCACCACGAATAAGAGCCCAAGAAGTCGTCGGACAAGCTCGCGGCCGAGTCCTCGGTAGCATCAGCTACTCTTGCTTTCCGTACGAGCCACCGTCAATTCGCGCAGTCGCTATTGCATATGATGTCACCAAAAGCAATCACTTCGTTAGCGGCAAGGAGCCCGGGCCCAGCGGTAGCTCTACATGGAGGCACCAGCAGCCCCGACAGGCCGCCGCTGGCGCGCCGGCGCCCGGACCCGCGACCCCTAATGACGTTGCAGTCGATGTATTTCTTAATATCGCTTTTGGAAGAAGCAAGACAGGTGTAAATCACACAGTATTTTACTGATGATCTGGAAACGCAAATTTAGAACAAGTAGAACATTATATAAAATTTGTTGTGTGGTCGAGCGGAACCCACCCTTCGCTCTTCCCAGATTATCGTTGCTGCACGGAATGATTGTTAAAGCACCGACGGCTTCAGAGTTCGTCTTCTCCAACGTTTGCTTTTGCAGTACATTCCGCAATCTTTTCGTTATGAGTCGTGTGTTTCGGTTTCCCGATGTAGTTTTGCTCACACCTCCCGACTTCTCTTAACCCCGAGCCACCACTAGCAGAAAATTCCGCACTGCAGTCCGGTCAATCTGCAGAGCTCGATAAGAGCATCGCGGTCGTTCCTGAGCTAATGAAACGGCCGTGTCTGTAGTTGTTCCCAGATGTCTCCCACAGAAACGGCCTCCCGGACGCCTGCATTACAGGAGTACGCCCCTACTCCCAGCCATACAATTGCATTTGAAAGCAGAATAACATGAGCTACAGAGCAACTCCGACTTTTGTGTCTGACCTACTTTTAATGATACTGTGGTCGGTTTAGTTACTACTATCGCTGCTGGACGAAGCAGACCAGTTGAAAGCCACACGGTATTCTTGTAACGAACAGGTAATGGAAATTTAGGTAAAACGATATCAAAAAAAGTTGCGTGGTGGAGCGACACATACAGTTGGCTCTTCGTAGATGATCATTGCTGCACGGAATAATTCTTAAGGCACCGACGCCTTCAGGAGTCGTGTTTGGAAGTTTTGCTTGCAGTATATTCCGCTATCTTTTCGTTATGAGTTGGTGTTTCGGATTCCCGGTGTTCTTTTGTTTAGTGCATTTGCCTTCCCTTGATGCTAAGAAAGCACATGACGAAAGTGAAACACCACCGTCTGTTCATCTGCAGAGCGCGATGAAATTATTCACTCTACATTCATTGCCTTTAATATTCTTTCCATCAGTGGTGGGCGCTGCCTTCAGAAAGCGCTTTTCTTTCTGATTTACATGAAAGTTTGTGTTCCTCGGAGCTGGACTGCTTGGGATTACCTTCACTGCTAGCAGCAGGTGGCTCGTTGGTCTAGGTGTATGATTCCTGCTTTGGGTGCAGGAGGTCCCGGGTTCAAATCCCGGACGAGCCGTACCGTTTTGACCGTGCTGAAGAGTAGGTGGAGCTCACCCACGTTTGTAGCTCTGCAATGAAGAACAGATGCGTGCCGCAGCACGCTGTGTGTGGCCCTACGGTCATGAAGGGACCGTTTGATATGGCAAGAATCTGATACCAGTAAATTACATAGGTCGATTTCTGTAGAAGAGCCGACAGTAATCTTGCATGCAACGGAAAACAAAGGTTGTCTTTGCAGAACGTGTGCACCGTGAGTGGAGACGAAGCTCAATCGTGGAGCAGTCTACCTTCATCTGATTAGCGACAACGTCAACCAAAGAGTGGGATACAAGACTGAGCGTAGTTAAGAGTTTCTCACTATTAGTTACGTTCACACTTCAACAGAGTTGTGACAAGGCGAGTGCAAAGAGATCAGGAAAGCCAGTATGAAGCGAACTTGAAGTAGTCTTGAAGAAATGGATACTAAATTTTTCAGGCCAGAATGGAGCTACGAGCGTTCTGAGTTACTGAATACCGGTGCACTATGGGAGCAAGAGCATTTGACAGTAAAATGAGGCGATATCGGTGTAGCACACGACATTTATTATCCCGCACACGCAGACGTGACGTTATCTCGGAAATGGAATCCGAAAACGGGTTTAAAAAAAGTCGTGCTTCCGCCCGGGATCGAACCGGGGACCTTCTGCGTGTAAAGCAGACGTGATAACCGCTACACCACGGAAACGACGGTTTTGCCGTTGTACTACCTGGAAAACCGTAGCTCCAACAGATTTTTCCTGCGTAAGCAAGGGCATCGGCTACGAGCTCCGTCCGATTCTAGAAGTTGCTATAGTAAAAGACAACGATAAAAACAATGAAACCGCAACAGCCAGGGAGAACGCTGGGTGAGCAGCAGCTCTGCACGGTGATACCAAGAACGGAGGCGATAGTCATGTGCATCGAGAAGGCTCGTTGGTCTAGGGGTATGATTCCTGCTTCGGGTGCAGGAGGTCCCGGGTTCAAATCCCGGACGAGCCCTTGCGTTTTGTGCAAACGTGTGGCGACTACCGGCATGCCGGCGGCTGTTCCGCGCATTTCCTGCCCTCCAGGTAAGCACAAAAACCAAGTAGCCGGTTCTGAAAGAGTTTCACGTATCATTTGAGCCATCTGCAGCCTGGTGGTTGGACGTTTGAAATTGATTTAAATGTTCACAGTAGAGATTGTAGCAAGTGTCTTGTTGAGTGCGACGAAAAAGTGATTACGCCCGGAATCGAAACGGAGACCTTCTGCCTGTTAGGCAGACGTGATAACCGCTACACCACGGAAACTGCTAAGCTCTGAGATCCACATGTGACACAACTTGCAGGACGATCACAACTTTGGCGTAAAAATCACTTTGCGGAAACGCACAATGCAGGTATTTCGCATTCGTACGCAACAATCGACAGCACCCTTGCCTGTCTGAATGCCACCACGAATAAGAGCCCAAGAAGTCGTCGGACAAGCTCGCGGCCGAGTCCTCGGTAGCATCAGCTACTCTTGCTTTCCGTACGAGCCACCGTCAATTCGCGCAGTCGCTATTGCATATGATGTCACCAAAAGCAATCACTTCGTTAGCGGCAAGGAGCCCGGGCCAAGCGGTAGCTCTACATGGAGGCACCAGCAGCCCCGACAGGCCGCCGCTGGCGCGCCGGCGCCCGGACCCGCGACCCCTAATGACGTTGCAGTCGATGTATTTCTTAATATCGCTTTTGGAAGAAGCAAGCCAGGTGTAAATCACACAGTATTTTACTGATGATCTGGAAACGCAAATTTAGAACAAGTAGAACATTATATAAAATTTGTTGTGTGGTCGAGCGGAACCCACCCTTCGCTCTTCCCAGATTATCGTTGCTGCACGGAATGATTGTTAAAGCACCGACGGCTTCAGAGTTCGTCTTCTCCAACGTTTGCTTTTGCAGTACATTCCGCAATCTTTTCGTTATGAGTCGTGTGTTTCGGTTTCCCGATGTAGTTTTGCTCACACCTCCCGACTTCTCTTAACCCCGAGCCACCACTAGCAGAAAATTCCGCACTGCAGTCCGGTCAATCTGCAGAGCTCGATAAGAGCATCGCGGTCGTTCCTGAGCTAATGAAACGGCCGTGTCTGTAGTTGTTCCCAGATGTCTCCCACAGAAACGGCCTCCCGGACGCCTGCATTACAGGAGTACGCCCCTACTCCCAGCCATACAATTGCATTTGAAAGCAGAATAACATGAGCTACAGAGCAACTCCGACTTTTGTGTCTGACCTACTTTTAATGATACTGTGGTCGGTTTAGTTACTACTATCGCTGCTGGACGAAGCAGACCAGTTGAAAGCCACACGGTATTCTTGTAACGAACAGGTAATGGAAATTTAGGTAAAACGATATCAAAAAAAGTTGCGTGGTGGAGCGACACATACAGTTGGCTCTTCGTAGATGATCATTGCTGTACGGAATAATTCTTAAGGCACCGACGCCTTCAGGAGTCGTGTTTGGAAGTTTTGTTTGCAGTATATTCCGCTATCTTTTCGTTATGAGTTGGTGTTTCGGATTCCCGGTGTTCTTTTGTTTAGTGCATTTGCCTTCCCTTGATGCTAAGAAAGCACATGACGAAAGTGAAACACCACCGTCTGTTCATCTGCAGAGCGCGATGAAATTATTCACTCTACATTCATTGCCTTTAATATTCTTTCCATCAGTGGTGGGCGCTGCCTTCAGAAAGCGCTTTTCTTTCTGATTTACATGAAAGTTTGTGTTCCTCGGAGCTGGACTGCTTGGGATTACCTTCACTGCCACCGGCAAGTGGCTCGTTGGTCTAGGGGTATGATTCCTGCTCTGGGTGCAGGAGGTCCCGGGTTCAAATCCCGGACGAGCCCTACCGTTTTGACCGTGCTGAAGAGTAGGTGGAGCTCACCCACGTTTGTAGCTCTGCAATGAAGAACAGATGCGTGCCGCAGCACGCTGTGTGTGGCCCTACGGTCATGAAGGGACCGTTTGATATGGCAAGAATCTGATACCAGTAAATTACATAGGTCGATTTCTGTAGAAGAGCCGACAGTAATCTTGCATGCAACGGAAAACAAAGGTTGTCTTTGCAGAACGTGTGCACCGTGAGTGGAGACGAAGCTCAATCGTGGAGCAGTCTACCTTCATCTGATTAGCGACAACGTCAACCAAAGAGTGGGATACAAGACTGAGCGTAGTTAAGAGTTTCTCACTATTAGTTACGTTCACACTTCAACAGAGTTGTGACAAGGCGAGTGCAAAGAGATCAGGAAAGCCAGTATGAAGCGAACTTGAAGTAGTCTTGAAGAAATGGATACTAAATTTTGCAGGCCAGAATGGAGCTACGAGCGTTCTGAGTTACTGAATACCGGTGCACTATGGGAGCAAGAGCATTTGACAGTAAAATGAGGCGATATCGGTGTAGCACACGACATTTATTATCCCGCACACGCAGACGTGACGTTATCTCGGAAATGGAATCCGAAAACGGGTTTAAAAAAAGTCGTGCTTCCGCCCGGGATCGAACCGGGGACCTTCTGCGTGTAAAGCAGACGTGATAACCGCTACACCACGGAAACGACGGTTTTGCCGTTGTACTACCTTGAAAACCGTAGCTCCAACAGATTTTTCCTGCGTAAGCAAGGGCATCGGCTACGAGCTCCGTCCGATTCTAGAAGTTGCTATAGTAAAAGACAACGATAAAAACAATGAAACCGCAACAGCCAGGGAGAACGCTGGGTGAGCAGCAGCTCTGCACGGTGATACCAAGAACGGAGGCGATAGTCATGTGCATCGAGAAGGCTCGTTGGTCTAGGGGTATGATTCCTGCTTCGGGTGCAGGAGGTCCCGGGTTCAAATCCCGGACGAGCCCTTGCGTTTTGTGCAAACGTGTGGCGACTACCGGCATGCCGGCGGCTGTTCCGCGCATTTCCTGCCCTCCAGGTAAGCACAAAAACCAAGTAGCCGGTTCTGAAAGAGTTTCACGTATCATTTGAGCCATCTGCAGCCTGGTGGTTGGACGTTTGAAATTGATTTAAATGTTCACAGTAGAGATTGTAGCAAGTGTCTTGTTGAGTGCGACGAAAAAGTGATTACGCCCGGAATCGAAACGGAGACCTTCTGCCTGTTAGGCAGACGTGATAACCGCTACACCACGGAAACTGCTAAGCTCTGAGATCCACATGTGACACAACTTGCAGGACGATCACAACTTTGGCGTAAAAATCACTTTGCGGAAACGCACAATGCAGGTATTTCGCATTCGTACGCAACAATCGACAGCACCCTTGCCTGTCTGAATGCCACCACGAATAAGAGCCCAAGAAGTCGTCGGACAAGCTCGCGGCCGAGTCCTCGGTAGCATCAGCTACTCTTGCTTTCCGTACGAGCCACCGTCAATTCGCGCAGTCGCTATTGCATATGATGTCACCAAAAGCAATCACTTCGTTAGCGGCAAGGAGCCCGGGCCCAGCGGTAGCTCTACATGGAGGCACCAGCAGCCCCGACAGGCCGCCGCTGGCGCGCCGGCGCCCGGACCCGCGACCCCTAATGACGTTGCAGTCGATGTATTTCTTAATATCGCTTTTGGAAGAAGCAAGCCAGGTGTAAATCACACAGTATTTTACTGATGATCTGGAAACGCAAATTTAGAACAAGTAGAACATTATATAAAATTTGTTGTGTGGTCGAGCGGAACCCACCCTTCGCTCTTCCCAGATTATCGTTGCTGCACGGAATGATTGTTAAAGCACCGACGGCTTCAGAGTTCGTCTTCTCCAACGTTTGCTTTTGCAGTACATTCCGCAATCTTTTCGTTATGAGTCGTGTGTTTCGGTTTCCCGATGTAGTTTTGCTCACACCTCGCGACTTCTCTTAACCCCGAGCCACCACTAGCAGAAAATTCCGCACTGCAGTCCGGTCAATCTGCAGAGCTCGATAAGAGCATCGCGGTCGTTCCTGAGCTAATGAAACGGCCGTGTCTGTAGTTGTTCCCAGATGTCTCCCACAGAAACGGCCTCCCGGACGCCTGCATTACAGGAGTACGCCCCTACTCCCAGCCATACAATTGCATTTGAAAGCAGAATAACATGAGCTACAGAGCAACTCCGACTTTTGTGTCTGACCTACTTTTAATGATACTGTGGTCGGTTTAGTTACTACTATCGCTGCTGGACGAAGCAGACCAGTTGAAAGCCACACGGTATTCTTGTAACGAACAGGTAATGGAAATTTAGGTAAAACGATATCAAAAAAAGTTGCGTGGTGGAGCGACACATACAGTTGGCTCTTCGTAGATGATCATTGCTGCACGGAATAATTCTTAAGGCACCGACGCCTTCAGGAGTCGTGTTTGGAAGTTTTGTTTGCAGTATATTCCGCTATCTTTTCGTTATGAGTTGGTGTTTCGGATTCCCGGTGTTCTTTTGTTTAGTGCATTTGCCTTCCCTTGATGCTAAGAAAGCACATGACGAAAGTGAAACACCACCGTCTGTTCATCTGCAGAGCGCGATGAAATTATTCACTCTACATTCATTGCCTTTAATATTCTTTCCATCAGTGGTGGGCGCTGCCTTCAGAAAGCGCTTTTCTTTCTGATTTACATGAAAGTTTGTGTTCCTCGGAGCTGGACTGCTTGGGATTACCTTCACTGCCACCGGCAAGTGGCTCGTTGGTCTAGGGGTATGATTCCTGCTCTGGGTGCAGGAGGTCCCGGGTTCAAATCCCGGACGAGCCCTACCGTTTTGACCGTGCTGAAGAGTAGGTGGAGCTCACCCACGTTTGTAGCTCTGCAATGAAGAACAGATGCGTGCCGCAGCACGCTGTGTGTGGCCCTACGGTCATGAAGGGACCGTTTGATATGGCAAGAATCTGATACCAGTAAATTACATAGGTCGATTTCTGTAGAAGAGCCGACAGTAATCTTGCATGCAACGGAAAACAAAGGTTGTCTTTGCAGAACGTGTGCACCGTGAGTGGAGACGAAGCTCAATCGTGGAGCAGTCTACCTTCATCTGATTAGCGACAACGTCAACCAAAGAGTGGGATACAAGACTGAGCGTAGTTAAGAGTTTCTCACTATTAGTTACGTTCACACTTCAACAGAGTTGTGACAAGGCGAGTGCAAAGAGATCAGGAAAGCCAGTATGAAGCGAACTTGAAGTAGTCTTGAAGAAATGGATACTAAATTTTGCAGGCCAGAATGGAGCTACGAGCGTTCTGAGTTACTGAATACCGGTGCACTATGGGAGCAAGAGCATTTGACAGTAAAATGAGGCGATATCGGTGTAGCACACGACATTTATTATCCCGCACACGCAGACGTGACGTTATCTCGGAAATGGAATCCGAAAACGGGTTTAAAAAAAGTCGTGCTTCCACCCGGGATCGAACCGGGGACCTTCTGCGTGTAAAGCAGACGTGATAACCGCTACACCACGGAAACGACGGTTTTGCCGTTGTACTACCTGGAAAACCGTAGCTCCAACAGATTTTTCCTGCGTAAGCAAGGGCATCGGCTACGAGCTCCGTCCGATTCTAGAAGTTGCTATAGTAAAAGACAACGATAAAAACAATCAAACCGCAACAGCCAGGGAGAACGCTGGGTGAGCAGCAGCTCTGCACGGTGATACCAAGAACGGAGGCGATAGTCATGTGCATCGAGAAGGCTCGTTGGTCTAGGGGTATGATTCCTGCTTCGGGTGCAGGAGGTCCCGGGTTCAAATCCCGGACGAGCCCTTGCGTTTTGTGCAAACGTGTGGCGACTACCGGCATGCCGGCGGCTGTTCCGCGCATTTCCTGCCCTCCAGGTAAGCACAAAAACCAAGTAGCCGGTTCTGAAAGAGTTTCACGTATCATTTGAGCCATCTGCAGCCTGGTGGTTGGACGTTTGAAATTGATTTAAATGTTCACAGTAGAGATTGTAGCAAGTGTCTTGTTGAGTGCGACGAAAAAGTGATTACGCCCGGAATCGAAACGGAGACCTTCTGCCTGTTAGGCAGACGTGATAACCGCTACACCACGGAAACTGCTAAGCTCTGAGATCCACATGTGACACAACTTGCAGGACGATCACAACTTTGGCGTAAAAATCACTTTGCGGAAACGCACAATGCAGGTATTTCGCATTCGTACGCAACAATCGACAGCACCCTTGCCTGTCTGAATGCCACCACGAATAAGAGCCCAAGAAGTCGTCGGACAAGCTCGCGGCCGAGTCCTCGGTAGCATCAGCTACTCTTGCTTTCCGTACGAGCCACCGTCAATTCGCGCAGTCGCTATTGCATATGATGTCACCAAAAGCAATCACTTCGTTAGCGGCAAGGAGCCCGGGCCAAGCGGTAGCTCTACATGGAGGCACCAGCAGCCCCGACAGGCCGCCGCTGGCGCGCCGGCGCCCGGACCCGCGACCCCTAATGACGTTGCAGTCGATGTATTTCTTAATATCGCTTTTGGAAGAAGCAAGCCAGGTGTAAATCACATAGTATTTTACTGATGATCTGGAAACGCAAATTTAGAACAAGTAGAACATTATATAAAATTTGTTGTGTGGTCGAGCGGAACCCACCCTTCGCTCTTCCCAGATTATCGTTGCTGCACGGAATGATTGTTAAAGCACCGACGGCTTCAGAGTTCGTCTTCTCCAACGTTTGCTTTTGCAGTACATTCCGCAATCTTTTCGTTATGAGTCGTGTGTTTCGGTTTCCCGATGTAGTTTTGCTCACACCTCGCGACTTCTCTTAACCCCGAGCCACCACTAGCAGAAAATTCCGCACTGCAGTCCGGTCAACCTGCAGAGCTCGATAAGAGCATCGCGGTCGTTCCTGAGCTAATGAAACGGCCGTGTCTGTAGTTGTTCCCAGATGTCTCCCACAGAAACGGCCTCCCGGACGCCTGCATTACAGGAGTACGCCCCTACTCCCAGCCATTCAATTGCATTTGAAAGCAGAATAACATGAGCTACAGAGCAACTCCGACTTTTGTGTCTGACCTACTTTTAATGATACTGTGGTCGGTTTAGTTACTACTATCGCTGCTGGACGAAGCAGACCAGTTGAAAGCCACACGGTATTCTTGTAACGAACAGGTAATGGAAATTTAGGTAAAACGATATCAAAAAAAGTTGCGTGGTGGAGCGACACATACAGTTGGCTCTTCGTAGATGATCATTGCTGCACGGAATAATTCTTAAGGCACCGACGCCTTCAGGAGTCGTGTTTGGAAGTTTTGCTTGCAGTATATTCCGCTATCTTTTCGTTATGAGTTGGTGTTTCGGATTCCCGGTGTTCTTTTGTTTAGTGCATTTGCCTTCCCTTGATGCTAAGAAAGCACATGACGAAAGTGAAACACCACCGTCTGTTCATCTGCAGAGCGCGATGAAATTATTCACTCTACATTCATTGCCTTTAATATTCTTTCCATCAGTGGTGGGCGCTGCCTTCAGAAAGCGCTTTTCTTTCTGATTTACATGAAAGTTTGTGTTCCTCGGAGCTGGACTGCTTGGGATTACCTTCACTGCCACCGGCAAGTGGCTCGTTGGTCTAGGGGTATGATTCCTGCTTTGGGTGCAGGAGGTCCCGGGTTCAAATCCCGGACGAGCCGTACCGTTTTGACCGTGCTGAAGAGTAGGTGGAGCTCACCCACGTTTGTAGCTCTGCAATGAAGAACAGATGCGTGCCGCAGCACGCTGTGTGTGGCCCTACGGTCATGAAGGGACCGTTTGATATGGCAAGAATCTGATACCAGTAAATTACATAGGTCGATTTCTGTAGAAGAGCCGACAGTAATCTTGCATGCAACGGAAAACAAAGGTTGTCTTTGCAGAACGTGTGCACCGTGAGTGGAGACGAAGCTCAATCGTGGAGCAGTCTACCTTCATCTGATTAGCGACAACGTCAACCAAAGAGTGGGATACAAGACTGAGCGTAGTTAAGAGTTTCTCACTATTAGTTACGTTCACACTTCAACAGAGTTGTGACAAGGCGAGTGCAAAGAGATCAGGAAAGCCAGTATGAAGCGAACTTGAAGTAGTCTTGAAGAAATGGATACTAAATTTTGCAGGCCAGAATGGAGCTACGAGCGTTCTGAGTTACTGAATACCGGTGCACTATGGGAGCAAGAGCATTTGACAGTAAAATGAGGCGATATCGGTGTAGCACACGACATTTATTATCCCGCACACGCAGACGTGACGTTATCTCGGAAATGGAATCCGAAAACGGGTTTAAAAAAAGTCGTGCTTCCGCCCGGGATCGAACCGGGGACCTTCTGCGTGTAAAGCAGACGTGATAACCGCTACACCACGGAAACGACGGTTTTGCCGTTGTACTACCTGGAAAACCGTAGCTCCAACAGATTTTTCCTGCGTAAGCAAGGGCATCGGCTACGAGCTCCGTCCGATTCTAGAAGTTGCTATAGTAAAAGACAACGATAAAAACAATCAAACCGCAACAGCCAGGGAGAACGCTGGGTGAGCAGCAGCTCTGCACGGTGATACCAAGAACGGAGGCGATAGTCATGTGCATCGAGAAGGCTCGTTGGTCTAGGGGTATGATTCCTGCTTCGGATGCAGGAGGTCCGGGGTTCAAATCCCGGACGAGCCCTTGCGTTTTG
This sequence comes from Schistocerca gregaria, assembly GCF_023897955.1. Taxonomy (NCBI): domain Eukaryota; kingdom Metazoa; phylum Arthropoda; class Insecta; order Orthoptera; family Acrididae; genus Schistocerca; species Schistocerca gregaria. Next base: position 715,809,036 of record NC_064921.1, on the reverse strand, counting down.
TGCAAACGTGTGGCGACTACCGGCATGCCGGCGGCTGTTCCGCGCATTTCCTGCCCTCCAGGTAAGCACAAAAACCAAGTAGCCGGTTCTGAAAGAGTTTCACGTATCATTTGAGCCATCTGCAGCCTGGTGGTTGGAGATTAGATTAGATTAGATTAGATTAGATTAATACTTGTTCCATAGATCATGAATACGACACTTCGTAATGATGTGGAACGTGTCAGGTTAATAAAAGATGTCTGTACAAGAAATTACATTACACAAAATATTGCATGACACTAATGATTAAGTTTTTTTTTTTTTTTTTTTTTTTTTACTTACTTTATATCTAAAAATTCAGCCAATGAGTAGAAGGAGTTGTCATCTAGAAATTCTTTTAATTTATTTTTAAATGTTAGTTGGCTATCTGTCAGGCTTTTGATGCTGTTTGGTAGGTGCCCAAAGACTTTTGTGGCAGCATAATTTACCCCTTTCTGTGCCAAAGTCAGATTTAACCCTGCATAGTGAAGATCATCCTTTCTCCTGGTGTTATAGGTATGCACACTGCTATTACTTTTGAATTGGGTTGGATTATTATCAACAAATTTCATAAGGGAATATATATACTGTGAGGTTACTGTGAGGATCCCTAGATCCTTAAATAGATGTCTGCAGGATGACCGTGGGTGGGCTCCAGCAATTATTCTGATTACACGTTTTTGTGCAATGAATACTTTTCTACTCAACGATGAATTACCCCAGAATATGATGCCATACGAAAGCAGTGAATGAAAGTAGGCATAGTAAGCTAATTCACTGAGATTCTTATCACCAAAATTTGCAATAACCCTAATAGCATACGTAGCTGAACTCAGACGTTTCAGCAGACCATCAATGTGTTGCTTCCAGTTTAACCTCTCATCAATGGACACACCTAAAAATTTTGAAAATTCTACCTTAGCTACAGACTTCTGTTCAAATTCTATATTTATTACTGGAGTTTTGCCATTTACTGTACGGAACTGTATATACTGTGTTTTATCAAAATTTAAAGAGAGTCCGTTTGCTGAGAACCACTTAATAATTTTGTGAAAAACATCATTTACAATTACATCACTTAGTTCTTGGTTTTTGGATGTTATTACTATACTTGTATCATCAGCAAAAAGAACTAACTTTGCATCTTCATCAATGTGGAATGGTAAGTCATTAATGTATATCAAGAACAGTAAAGGACCTAAGACCGAACCCTGTGGGACCCCGTGCTTGATAGCACCCCAGTTTGAGGAATCAGCTGTTTTAACATTACACGAACCACTTATTTCAACTTTCTGCATTCTTCCAGTTAAGTATGAATTAAACCATTTGTGCACTGCCCCACTCAAACCATAATGATTTAGCTTATCTAAAAGAATTCCATGATTTACACAATCAAAGGCCTTTGAGAGATCACAAAAAATACCAATGGGTGATGTCCGGTTATTCAGAGCATTTAATATTTGATCAGTGAAAGCATATATAGCATTTTCTGTTGAAAAGCCTTTCTGAAAACCAAACTGACATTTAGTTAGTACTTTATTTTTACAAATATGGGAGGCTACTCTTGAATACATTACTTTCTCAAAAATTTTTGATAGAGCTGTCAGAAGAGAGATTGGGCGGTAGTTGTTGACATCCGACATATCCCCCTTTTTATGCAATGGTTTTACAATGGCATATTTCAGTCTATCAGGGAAAACACCCTGCTCCAAAGAGCTATTACATACGTGGCTGAGAATTCTACTTATCTGTGGGGAACAAGCTTTAAGTACTTTGCTGGAAATGCCATCAATTCCGTAAGAGCTTTTACTTTTCAGTGAGTTTATTATTTTACTGATTTCAGAGGGAGAGGTTGTTGGAATTACAGCTGTTTCAAACTGTGCAGGTATGGCCTCTTCTATTAATAGCCTTGCCTCTTCTAGTGAAGATCTAGATCCTATTTTCTCCACAACATTTAAAAAATGATTATTCAAAATATTTTCAATTTCTGATTGTTTGTTAGTGCACTTGTCATTCAATTTTATTGCACTAAAGTCTTCCTGTGCTCTTGGTTGCCCTGTTTCCCTTTCAATAATATTCCAAATTGCTTTAATTTTATTATCAGAGTTACTGATCTCAGACATGATACACATGCTTCTGGACTTTTTAATAACTTTTCTTAGTACCGCACAATAGTTTTTATAATATTGAACAATTTCGGGGTCAGTACTCCATCTTGCTGTTAGATACAGTTCTCTTTTGCGGTTGCAAGATATTCTTATTCCTTTAGTTAGCCAAGGTTTTTTATATGTTTTCTTGGAATTATGTTTAACTATTTTCTTGGGAAAACAATTTTCAAATACCCTTAAAAATGTATTGTGAAATAAGTTATATTTCAAGTTTGCATCGGGTTCCTTATACACTTCATCCCAGTCTAGCTGCTGTAGGCTTTCCCTAAAGTTTGCAATATTTATATTGTTAATTGAACGCACTGCTTTGAAAGTCTGATTTATTATACTGCATGGAGCTATGTCATGTACTGTAACAAGCTGTGCACTATGATCTGAAAGACCATTCTCAACAGGATAAGCATTTATGTCCTTAAACTTATCTTGGTCTATAAAAAAGTTATCTATCAATGTACTGCTGTTCTTTGTTATCCGAGTAGGAAAATCAAAGACGGAGCTCAAATTGAAAGAACTGAGTAATACTAAAAGGTCATTCTTCCTATTACACTCTTTCAGGGAATCAACATTGAAATCCCCACAAATGATAATTTGCTTCCCCCTGTCTGACAGATAGCACAACAAAGCATCCAAGTTTTCCAGAAATAGCTGGAAATTCCCTGAGGGGGACCTATACACTGTTACAATTATGAAAGTGCCATCCTTTAGTTTAAGTTCAGTGGCACATGCTTCCATATGTTGCTCTACACAAAATTTTTTAGTTTCTAAATTTTTTGCACTGTGGAAGCTTTTGACATATATGGCAACTCCTCCTCTCATCATATTATCTCTACTTACATGTGCAGCTAATTTGTACCCATTGATGGACGTTTGAAATTGATTTAAATGTTCACAGTAGAGATTGTAGCAAGTGTCTTGTTGAGTGCGACGAAAAAGTGATTACGCCCGGAATCGAAACGGAGACCTTCTGCCTGTTAGGCAGACGTGATAACCGCTACACCACGGAAACTGCTAAGCTCTGAGATCCACATGTGACACAACTTGCAGGACGATCACAACTTTGGCGTAAAAATCACTTTGCGGAAACGCACAATGCAGGTATTTCGCATTCGTACGCAACAATCGACAGCACCCTTGCCTGTCTGAATGCCACCACGAATAAGAGCCCAAGAAGTCGTCGGACAAGCTCGCGGCCGAGTCCTCGGTAGCATCAGCTACTCTTGCTTTCCGTACGAGCTACCGTCAATTCGCGCAGTCGCTATTGCATATGATGTCACCAAAAGCAATCACTTCGTTAGCGGCAAGGAGCCCGGGCCCAGCGGTAGCTCTACATGGAGGCACCAGCAGCCCCGACAGGCCGCCGCTGGCGCGCCGGCGCCCGGACCCGCGACCCCTAATGACGTTGCAGTCGATGTATTTCTTAATATCGCTTTTGGAAGAAGCAAGCCAGGTGTAAATCACACAGTATTTTACTGATGATCTGGAAACGCAAATTTAGAACAAGTAGAACATTATATAAAATTTGTTGTGTGGTCGAGCGGAACCCACCCTTCGCTCTTCCCAGATTATCGTTGCTGCACGGAATGATTGTTAAAGCACCGACGGCTTCAGAGTTCGTCTTCTCCAACGTTTGCTTTTGCAGTACATTCCGCAATCTTTTCGTTATGAGTCGTCTGTTTCGGTTTCCCGATGTAGTTTTGCTCACACCTCGCGACTTCTCTTAACCCCGAGCCACCACTAGCAGAAAATTCCGCACTGCAGTCCGGTCAATCTGCAGAGCTCGATAAGAGCATCGCGGTCGTTCCTGAGCTAATGAAACGGCCGTGTCTGTAGTTGTTCCCAGATGTCTCCCACAGAAACGGCCTCCCGGACGCCTGCATTACAGGAGTACGCCCCTACTCCCAGCCATACAATTGCATTTGAAAGCAGAATAACATGAGCTACAGAGCAACTCCGACTTTTGTGTCTGACCTACTTTTAATGATACTGTGGTCGGTTTAGTTACTACTATCGCTGCTGGACGAAGCAGACCAGTTGAAAGCCACACGGTATTCTTGTAACGAACAGGTAATGGAAATTTAGGTAAAACGATATCAAAAAAAGTTGCGTGGTGGAGCGACACATACAGTTGGCTCTTCGTAGATGATCATTGCTGCACGGAATAATTCTTAAGGCACCGACGCCTTCAGGAGTCGTGTTTGGAAGTTTTGCTTGCAGTATATTCCGCTATCTTTTCGTTATGAGTTGGTGTTTCGGATTCCCGGTGTTCTTTTGTTTAGTGCATTTGCCTTCTCTTGATGCTAAGAAAGCACATGACGAAAGTGAAACACCACCGTCTGTTCATCTGCAGAGCGCGATGAAATTATTCACTCTACATTCATTGCCTTTAATATTCTTTCCATCAGTGGTGGGCGCTGCCTTCAGAAAGCGCTTTTCTTTCTGATTTACATGAAAGTTTGTGTTCCTCGGAGCTGGACTGCTTGGGATTACCTTCACTGCCACCGGCAAGTGGCTCGTTGGTCTAGGGGTATGATTCATGCTTTGGGTGCACCATTCTGGCTTTAGCCGTCGCCGCGGTCGGACGTATTTGTTGTTTACTCCGCGTACGTTAGCGCTATCGCCGGTGTTTGGTGTTTACGTGAAGTTAGCTGTACATTTTCGCTGTTATTTTTTGAGTGGTGTCTCTGATAAGTGTTTTTATAGTGCTTTCGTCCGTTCCACGTTTCGTGCTTCGCCGCAATTTCGGTTGTTGCCGGAATTTCGTCGGAACCGACGACCATGTCTGACACCGTCAGGAAGAATACTTTAGTCTTCTCGTTCGAGAAAGAAACACGGCCGGTCCAACCCACTGCGCTGGAAATCTACGATTGGCTGACTGAGGTAATCGGTATAAATTCTGACTCTGTTCATACCACGCAATTAGATGCTGAAAAATACTGTGTTTTTGTTAAATTTCTGAACTCAGTGACAGTCGATAAGTTGCTTGCAAAATGGGGTAATTCCGTCGAATTTGTTCATCGAGACGGTTCAAAAAGTAATGTCTCTGTACGAAAAGCTGATATCATGTACACCAATGTCAGGATTTTGAATGTTCCAATTGAAATTGATAATCAGTTGATCAAGGACGCTCTATCTAAATATGGCGAAGTTAAATCTATCTATAACGAAAGATGGTCGAAGCTATACAAGATACAGTGTTTTAATGGCATTAGATCCGTTGAAATGGAGGTGAAAGCCAACATTCCGTCCCATATATCCGTTGCAGGCCATAAAGCACATGTTGTGTATTCTGGTCAGGAGCGCACGTGCAATATTTGCAATGAGACAGGTCATTTCCGACAAGATTGTCCGCGCCGTGTTTTTGTTCTTCGGAACAATCTAACACAGCGTCAAAAACTGACCCTCAGCGATGTCTTACCAAATAGCACTTCCCTTCTTTCGGTTAACGACAGTGGTGCATGTACTTCTGCAGTGCCCGCCATAACTACTACGGAGTTCCCTCCCCTGAGCGTCATTACATCACACCCTTCTGTTCCCGATTGCGATCTCCAGAATAAGAAGCGACCGTTGGAAATGACCGATGACGGCTCGGACGGCGAGTCCGCCCGTAATTCGCCTTCCACCCGCAAGCAGAAGCAGTGTAATGCGGATGTGCTCGAGGAAACAAACAGTACATGTATTGACGTGACGACAGCCGCTAAGGCAACCCGGCCGCTGTCGGCGGCTGAACAGGTACAAACGGTCCACGGAGGGGACGCAGTAACGATTGTCGCGGAGACTTCCAGGCGCACTCCGAAGCACAAGAGGTGACGGAGCGGAACCCAACTCAAGAATTTACAGACCCACAAACCGCCGACTCAGTCAGTGCTCTGGAGCTAGTGACGGAAGAACAAGGAAATGGCACTCGTAAAAAGGACGCTGTTGAGGCAGCTTCGGTCACAACGGTGGTAAAGATAGACAATCCGAATGACGGCGCGTTGAACCAAGATGTCCGAAGACGCCGACTCAAACTGCAACCTAATCTCAAAGCTTCCCGTAACCAAAGCAAACAACAACCAGCACAAGAGGAAGCGACGCCCAAGAACGTCTTGTATGAAATCATCACGGAAAGACCTAAGGAGGTACCTTCAAGTGACATTAGTGATGCAAAGCCCCTCGGTAAAACTAAAACCCGAGATGTTCGGAATCCTGCACCAAAATGAGGCTGTAAGATGAAAAAAAAAAAAAAAACAAAGGATTTTGTTGAACCAGTTTCATTTCTAATTGTACTACTGTCTTAGTCATATTTCAGAGGAACCAGATGAAGTGTTTACCGAGCTTCAAATACTGACTATTTTTTTTAGATGTTTGTTTAAGCAGAGTCGTTTCTCCCTTCTAGGAGCTGCACATCTCTTTTTTTATTAATATTTTGTTATCTTTTTAATCACTTATTTACTTTTTATGCAAACTAAATGTCCCAGGCATATACAATTACGACTATCAATATTAACAGGATTACATCCGTGACTAAAGTTACAGCGCTCAAGGATTATTTATATGAGTCAGGGACGGACATTGCTTTCCTACAGGAAGTAGTGCTGACTAATCTTACAGTGCCTGGATATTTGGCGATTTTAAATGTCTCACTTGACACCAACGTCGGTACAGCAATTTTAGTCAGGGAGGGGATTCCTGTCTCGGATATCGAGAGGTTGGACTCCGGCAGAGCGATAGGTATAAAAGTCTTTGGTTCTACCCTTATCAATCTGTATGCCCCTTCTGGCACATCCAATAGAATGGAAAGAGCACAGTTCTATAAAGAAGAAATCATTTATTTATTACGGAAAAACCCAAAAGATCTTATAATAGGCGGTGATTTTAATTGTGTGATAAATAAGAAAGACCAGGTTCCGAATTTTAATACCTGCAGTGAACTGAAGCGTTTCGTCACTGTTTTACAGCTTAAAGATGCTTGGGAAATAATGTATCCCACATTTGTGGCATTTACATTCCTAGGTCCTCACTCACGTAGCAGGATCGACAGACTCTACATATCGCAAAGTCTAGTTAGCTCCTTCATTAAAGCAGAGACGATTCCAGTTTACTTTTCTGATCATAGCTCCGTGCTAGCTTCCATCCACCTTACTGCGCAACCCACTCGCCGTTTTAGAAGTTCATGGCACCTTAATACGTCACTGATGCAGGACGACGGATTAGAAGAAAGTTTGACAGAAGCGTGGGCATTGTGCCTCCGCTCTGCAGATAGACACGTCTCAGTACTAGACTGGTGGTGCAACAGGGCAAAGCCTAAACTGAGAAAAGTTCTCATCCAGTATAGTGTACAACGATCGAAAGACTTGAAAAATTCCATAGAATTTTATTATACCATGCTGCGAAATTTATATGAGCAGGCAAACACTTCCAACGTCCGTCTGGCAGATATCAAGCAAACTAAGGCCAAATTGCTCAGTCTTAAAAGACAGCAGATGGAGGGTCTGAAATTAAAATCCAAGGCTAAGACAGTCGTGGAGGATGAACACGCTTCCTTGTACCATCTACTGAAGCACGAAAGAAACAGGAGACGCACCTTCATTGATGGACTTCAGTCTGAAACTGGCGAGACACTTACGACTCAGAGAGACATCGTCAATGCAGTGCACAAATATTACGAAGACCTATACACTGCCAACCCGGTATGTGAAGAGTCCTTCGATGAGTTCCTTAGTTACATAGCTCCACAGGTCTCGGACGAGGAAAACGAAGACCTTCTCGTTGAGTGTACTAACGAAGATATCCACAGAATCATCTGCAAATCTCCTCTGAGGAAATCGCCGGGACCGGATGGTTTGCCTGTTGAATTTTATAAACGATACTGGCCACTGATTGGTGACATGTTTACCCGAATGACGAACGAGGTGCTTCAGGGAAAGCATTTACCTGCTGTTTTTAAAGAGAGCACAATAGTACTAATCCCAAAAAATGCTGCAAAAAGAAACCTCAACAACTTTCGTCCTATCTCCCTGTTAAACTCCGATTATAAAATCATCGGCAGAATTTTAAACAACAGACTCTCACAGTTGGCCAAAAAGATAGTAAGTCCATACCAGTCCTGTGTGCCTACCAAGAGCATTTTCAAAAGCATAGCTGAATATAGAGATATAATTGCAATCACTGCTGTGACCACCATAAAATGTGCTATCATGTTTATTGACTTCCAGAAAGCATTTGATCGTGTGGATCATAGATTCCTTAGTGCCACACTGAACAAAATAGGTTTTAATGAGCGAGTCGTAAGTGTGATCAGAAATGTTGCAACAGGCATCAGCGCTTGTATATCAGTTAACTGCCAGAGGACAAAGCAGATTCAGATCAGGCGCGGCGTTCCTCAAGGAAGCCCCCTTTCCATGTTCCTATTCGTGCTTTCATTAGAACCTTTCCTCCGCAGTGTTCATGCCACTCTAACTGGCATCACATTATCTGGTCACCGAACAGTCATAAACGCCTATGCCGATGATATCGGAGTCGTCCTGCGAAATCCCGACGACATTTTGAAATTGGAAACGCTAATTAAAAAGTACTGTAGAGTCTCCGGAGCAGGTGTCAACGCAAACAAAAGCAAACTCCTAAACCTGCGGGGTTTTCAACATACCACCTTAGCCTGGGCCACAATGGTCACCCAATGCAAAGCACTAGGAATAACACTGACACCTTGTCCGTTAAAAATGGCAGCTATCAATTGGAGAAATACGTCGGGACAACTTCTTGGAACAACAAGGGAAAACCTCCACCGTAACATGAACCAAGTTCAGAGGGTGATTTTCATTAACCACTGCATTCTCTCCAGGAGTTACTTTATAGCACAGATCTTCCCACTACCGAAAATGATTGGAAAAAAGATAATGTCTACCATTGCCAGCTATCTTTGGAGAGGGGATATATTCAGAGTCGACGCAAAAACTGCGACCTTAGATCCCAGGAATGGAGGTTTGGGGTTAGTTGACATCAGAAATAAGGCGTCTGCGCTTTTTATAAAAAGGACCGCCACTATCCTTAGCGACCACGCTGATAGCATTACAACTAAATTATTTGAAGTTGTCAGGCCTGCCAGTTTACAGGCGCCGGTGAATGTGCAAAAAATAAATAACCGGCTCCAGTACGTTCGTGTATATTTTGTGGAATTCAGCTATCTCGGCGGTGTCATCATCAACTCACGACGGATCACGGCCCGCGATATTCTGTGCCATTGAAAGAAAATGGAGGGGAGAAACAAATTGGAAAGTAAATACCCACACACTGATTGGGACGCCATATGGAAAAATATTAATATGCGTGGTCTACCATCGGACGTCAAGTCAGCGTGGTATAAAACAGTGAATGAGACCGTAAGCACCAATGAAAGGTTACATGCAATCGGCGTTAGCGACACGAACCTATGTCTCAAATGTAAATTGATCGACACGTTAGTGCACAGATTCACGTGCGGTGGCAATCTACAACTCTGTAATTGGATTAGGGAACAACTGGCTTTTCTTACGAGATCTTCGGTGGAAAATTTTCCCCCTGTTACATTCCTCAGGCCTCAGACTTGCTATTTTCCAGCAGCAAAAAACAACTCGGTCCATTGGTTAATGGGACACTATGTGAATTACGTAATTAATCACCTGGGAAATGACAATTCCACTGATTTTTACATGTACTTGAAGTGTGCTTTTTATAACGCCCTGAAATATAAAGACCACAAGAAAAACTACGGCAATATGCTTAAAATTGTATTCGAGCGACTGGGCATTGGTTGACAAGCCAACGAGATAAACAAAAATCGTTTATTTAAGCGAAACGACGCTTAAACAAAAACAATTGGGGAGAAGTACAATTTTACAGTTTCATATTACAATCACTTATCCTCTGCTGGCAAAGAAGGCTATTTTGTTTATTGCACAGAAGAAGCCGAAGCCGAAAGCCAGTATCGCAGGGTTAAAGATAAATTGTTTTCTTATACATTCATTTTATGACTGAGAAGGAAGTCTCATTTGTTTCCATGGAAGGGAACATACTTTTTTATTATTATTATTAATCTCAAGAAGGAAAGGAGGCTATGGAATTAGTGCCTTAACATAAAATTCCTTCTTCACATTCCATAAAGATTTTTCTTTTACAATAAAAAAAATAACAAACAAACAAAAATAATAATAACAATAAAAAAACTAAACAGAAATTAAAAAAAATAATATACAGGTTCAGGGTCCACTACTTCCTACAACTTTATTATATATTACAACGAAGTATGCTAGGTTGCCGAGAAGCAGTGGATAAAAAAAAAAAAAAAACAAAAAAAAAAAAAGAAAAAAAAAAAAATCCCGGACGAGCCCTTGCGTTTTGTGCAAACGTGTGGCGACTACCGGCATGCCGGCGGCTGTTCCGCGCATTTCCTGCCCTCCAGGTAAGCACAAAAACCAAGTAGCCGGTTCTGAAAGAGTTTCACGTATCATTTGAGCCATCTGCAGCCTGGTGGTTGGACGTTTGAAATTGATTTAAATGTTCACAGTAGAGATTGTAGCAAGTGTCTTGTTGAGTGCGACGAAAAAGTGATTACGCCCGGAATCGAAACGGAGACCTTCTGCCTGTTAGGCAGACGTGATAACCGCTACACCACGGAAACTGCTAAGCTCTGAGATCCACATGTGACACAACTTGCAGGACGATCACAACTTTGGCGTAAAAATCACTTTGCGGAAACGCACAATGCAGGTATTTCGCATTCGTACGCAACAATCGACAGCACCCTTGCCTGTCTGAATGCCACCACGAATAAGAGCCCAAGAAGTCGTCGGACAAGCTCGCGGCCGAGTCCTCGGTAGCATCAGCTACTCTTGCTTTCCGTACGAGCCACCGTCAATTCGCGCAGTCGCTATTGCATATGATGTCACCAAAAGCAATCACTTCGTTAGCGGCAAGGAGCCCGGGCCCAGCGGTAGCTCTACATGGAGGCACCAGCAGCCCCGACAGGCCGCCGCTGGCGCGCCGGCGCCCGGACCCGCGACCCCTAATGACGTTGCAGTCGATGTATTTCTTAATATCGCTTTTGGAAGAAGCAAGCCAGGTGTAAATCACACAGTATTTTACTGATGATCTGGAAACGCAAATTTAGAACAAGTAGAACATTATATAAAATTTGTTGTGTGGTCGAGCGGAACCCACCCTTCGCTCTTCCCAGATTATCGTTGCTGCACGGAATGATTGTTAAAGCACCGACGGCTTCAGAGTTCGTCTTCTCCAACGTTTGCTTTTGCAGTACATTCCGCAATCTTTTCGTTATGAGTCGTCTGTTTCGGTTTCCCGATGTAGTTTTGCTCACACCACCACTAGCAGAAAATTCCGCACTGCAGTCCGGTCAATCTGCAGAGCTCGATAAGAGCATCGCGGTCGTTCCTGAGCTAATGAAACGGCCGTGTCTGTAGTTGTTCCCAGATGTCTCCCACAGAAACGGCCTCCCGGACGCCTGCATTACAGGAGTACGCCCCTACTCCCAGCCATACAATTGCATTTGAAAGCAGAATAACATGAGCTACAGAGCAACTCCGACTTTTGTGTCTGACCTACTTTTAATGATACTGTGGTCGGTTTAGTTACTACTATCGCTGCTGGACGAAGCAGACCAGTTGAAAGCCACACGGTATTCTTGTAACGAACAGGTAATGGAAATTTAGGTAAAACGATATCAAAAAAAGTTGCGTGGTGGAGCGACACATACAGTTGGCTCTTCGTAGATGATCATTGCTGCACGGAATAATTCTTAAGGCACCGACGCCTTCAGGAGTCGTGTTTGGAAGTTTTGCTTGCAGTATATTCCGCTATCTTTTCGTTATGAGTTGGTGTTTCGGATTCCCGGTGTTCTTTTGTTTAGTGCATTTGCCTTCCCTTGATGCTAAGAAAGCACATGACGAAAGTGAAACACCACCGTCTGTTCATCTGCAGAGCGCGATGAAATTATTCACTCTACATTCATTGCCTTTAATATTCTTTCCATCAGTGGTGGGCGCTGCCTTCAGAAAGCGCTTTTCTTTCTGATTTACATGAAAGTTTGTGTTCCTCGGAGCTGGACTGCTTGGGATTACCTTCACTGCCACCGGCAAGTCGCTCGTTGGTCTAGGGGTATGATTCCTGCTTTGGGTGCAGGAGGTCCCGGGTTCAAATCCCGGACGAGCCCTACCGTTTTGACCGTGCTGAAGAGTAGGTGGAGCTCACCCACGTTTGTAGCTCTGCAATGAAGAACAGATGCGTGCCGCAGCACGCTGTGTGTGGCCCTACGGTCATGAAGGGACCGTTTGATATGGCAAGAATCTGATACCAGTAAATTACATAGGTCGATTTCTGTAGAAGAGCCGACAGTAATCTTGCATGCAACGGAAAACAAAGGTTGTCTTTGCAGAACGTGTGCACCGTGAGTGGAGACGAAGCTCAATCGTGGAGCAGTCTACCTTCATCTGATTAGCGACAACGTCAACCAAAGAGTGGGATACAAGACTGAGCGTAGTTAAGAGTTTCTCACTATTAGTTACGTTCACACTTCAACAGAGTTGTGACAAGGCGAGTGCAAAGAGATCAGGAAAGCCAGTATGAAGCGAACTTGAAGTAGTCTTGAAGAAATGGATACTAAATTTTGCAGGCCAGAATGGAGCTACGAGCGTTCTGAGTTACTGAATACCGGTGCACTATGGGAGCAAGAGCATTTGACAGTAAAATGAGGCGATATCGGTGTAGCACACGACATTTATTATCCCGCACACGCAGACGTGACGTTATCTCGGAAATGGAATCCGAAAACGGGTTTAAAAAAAGTCGTGCTTCCGCCCGGGATCGAACCGGGGACCTTCTGCGTGTAAAGCAGACGTGATATCCGCTACACCACGGAAACGACGGTTTTGCCGTTGTACTACCTGGAAAACCGTAGCTCCAACAGATTTTTCCTGCGTAAGCAAGGGCATCGGCTACGAGCTCCGTCCGATTCTAGAAGTTGCTATAGTAAAAGACAACGATAAAAACAATCAAACCGCAACAGCCAGGGAGAACGCTGGGTGAGCAGCAGCTCTGCACGGTGATACCAAGAACGGAGGCGATAGTCATGTGCATCGAGAAGGCTCGTTGGTCTAGGGGTATGATTCCTGCTTCGGGTGCAGGAGGTCCTGGGTTCAAATCCCGGACGAGCCCTTGCGTTTTGTGCAAACGTGTGGCGACTACCGGCATGCCGGCGGCTGTTCCGCGCATTTCCTGCCCTCCAGGTAAGCACAAAAACCAAGTAGCCGGTTCTGAAAGAGTTTCACGTATCATTTGAGCCATCTGCAGCCTGGTGGTTGGACGTTTGAAATTGATTTAAATGTTCACAGTAGAGATTGTAGCAAGTGTCTTGTTGAGTGCGACGAAAAAGTGATTACGCCCGGAATCGAAACGGAGACCTTCTGCCTGTTAGGCAGACGTGATAACCGCTACACCACGGAAACTGCTAAGCTCTGAGATCCACATGTGACACAACTTGCAGGACGATCACAACTTTGGCGTAAAAATCACTTTGCGGAAACGCACAATGCAGGTATTTCGCATTCGTACGCAACAATCGACAGCACCCTTGCCTGTCTGAATGCCACCACGAATAAGAGCCCAAGAAGTCGTCGGACAAGCTCGCGGCCGAGTCCTCGGTAGCATCAGCTACTCTTGCTTTCCGTACGAGCTACCGTCAATTCGCGCAGTCGCTATTGCATATGATGTCACCAAAAGCAATCACTTCGTTAGCGGCAAGGAGCCCGGGCCCAGCGGTAGCTCTACATGGAGGCACCAGCAGCCCCGACAGGCCGCCGCTGGCGCGCCGGCGCCCGGACCCGCGACCCCTAATGACGTTGCAGTCGATGTATTTCTTAATATCGCTTTTGGAAGAAGCAAGCCAGGTGTAAATCACACAGTATTTTACTGATGATCTGGAAACGCAAATTTAGAACAAGTAGAACATTATATAAAATTTGTTGTGTGGTCGAGCGGAACCCACCCTTCGCTCTTCCCAGATTATCGTTGCTGCACGGAATGATTGTTAAAGCACCGACGGCTTCAGAGTTCGTCTTCTCCAACGTTTGCTTTTGCAGTACATTCCGCAATCTTTTCGTTATGAGTCGTCTGTTTCGGTTTCCCGATGTAGTTTTGCTCACACCTCGCGACTTCTCTTAACCCCGAGCCACCACTAGCAGAAAATTCCGCACTGCAGTCCGGTCAATCTGCAGAGCTCGATAAGAGCATCGCGGTCGTTCCTGAGCTAATGAAACGGCCGTGTCTGTAGTTGTTCCCAGATGTCTCCCACAGAAACGGCCTCCCGGACGCCTGCATTACAGGAGTACGCCCCTACTCCCAGCCATACAATTGCATTTGAAAGCAGAATAACATGAGCTACAGAGCAACTCCGACTTTTGTGTCTGACCTACTTTTAATGATACTGTGGTCGGTTTAGTTACTACTATCGCTGCTGGACGAAGCAGACCAGTTGAAAGCCACACGGTATTCTTGTAACGAACAGGTAATGGAAATTTAGGTAAAACGATATCAAAAAAAGTTGCGTGGTGGAGCGACACATACAGTTGGCTCTTCGTAGATGATCATTGCTGCACGGAATAATTCTTAAGGCACCGACGCCTTCAGGAGTCGTGTTTGGAAGTTTTGCTTGCAGTATATTCCGCTATCTTTTCGTTATGAGTTGGTGCTTCGGATTCCCGGTGTTCTTTTGTTTAGTGCATTTGCCTTCCCTTGATGCTAAGAAAGCACATGACGAAAGTGAAACACCACCGTCTGTTCATCTGCAGAGCGCGATGAAATTATTCACTCTACATTCATTGCCTTTAATATTCTTTCCATCAGTGGTGGGCGCTGCCTTCAGAAAGCGCTTTTCTTTCTGATTTACATGAAAGTTTGTGTTCCTCGGAGCTGGACTGCTTTGGATTACCTTCACTGCCACCGGCAAGTCGCTCGTTGGTCTAGGGGTATGATTCCTGCTTTGGGTGCAGGAGGTCCCGGGTTCAAATCCCGGACGAGCCCTACCGTTTTGACCGTGCTGAAGAGTAGGTGGAGCTCACCCACGTTTGTAGCTCTGCAATGAAGAACAGATGCGTGCCGCAGCACGCTGTGTGTGGCCCTACGGTCATGAAGGGACCGTTTGATATGGCAAGAATCTGATACCAGTAAATTACATAGGTCGATTTCTGTAGAAGAGCCGACAGTAATCTTGCATGCAACGGAAAACAAAGGTTGTCTTTGCAGAACGTGTGCACCGTGAGTGGAGACGAAGCTCAATCGTGGAGCAGTCTACCTTCATCTGATTAGCGACAACGTCAACCAAAGAGTGGGATACAAGACTGAGCGTAGTTAAGAGTTTCTCACTATTAGTTACGTTCACACTTCAACAGAGTTGTGACAAGGCGAGTGCAAAGAGATCAGGAAAGCCAGTATGAAGCGAACTTGAAGTAGTCTTGAAGAAATGGATACTAAATTTTGCAGGCCAGAATGGAGCTACGAGCGTTCTGAGTTACTGAATACCGGTGCACTATGGGAGCAAGAGCATTTGACAGTAAAATGAGGCGATATCGGTGTAGCACACGACATTTATTATCCCGCACACGCAGACGTGACGTTATCTCGGAAATGGAATCCGAAAACGGGTTTAAAAAAAGTCGTGCTTCCGCCCGGGATCGAACCGGGGACCTTCTGCGTGTAAAGCAGACGTGATAACCGCTACACCACGGAAACGACGGTTTTGCCGTTGTACTACCTGGAAAACCGTAGCTCCAACAGATTTTTCCTGCGTAAGCAAGGGCATCGGCTACGAGCTCCGTCCGATTCTAGAAGTTGCTATAGTAAAAGACAACGATAAAAACAATCAAACCGCAACAGCCAGGGAGAACGCTGGGTGAGCAGCAGCTCTGCACGGTGATACCAAGAACGGAGGCGATAGTCATGTGCATCGAGAAGGCTCGTTGGTCTAGGGGTATGATTCCTGCTTCGGGTGCAGGAGGTCCCGGGTTCAAATCCCGGACGAGCCCTTGCGTTTTGTGCAAACGTGTGGCGACTACCGGCATGCCGGCGGCTGTTCCGCGCATTTCCTGCCCTCCAGGTAAGCACAAAAACCAAGTAGCCGGTTCTGAAAGAGTTTCACGTATCATTTGAGCCATCTGCAGCCTGGTGGTTGGACGTTTGAAATTGATTTAAATGTTCACAGTAGAGATTGTAGCAAGTGTCTTGTTGAGTGCGACGAAAAAGTGATTACGCCCGGAATCGAAACGGAGACCTTCTGCCTGTTAGGCAGACGTGATAACCGCTACACCACGGAAACTGCTAAGCTCTGAGATCCACATGTGACACAACTTGCAGGACGATCACAACTTTGGCGTAAAAATCACTTTGCGGAAACGCACAATGCAGGTATTTCGCATTCGTACGCAACAATCGACAGCACCCTTGCCTGTCTGAATGCCACCACGAATAAGAGCCCAAGAAGTCGTCGGACAAGCTCGCGGCCGAGTCCTCGGTAGCATCAGCTACTCTTGCTTTCCGTACGAGCTACCGTCAATTCGCGCAGTCGCTATTGCATATGATGTCACCAAAAGCAATCACTTCGTTAGCGGCAAGGAGCCCGGGCCCAGCGGTAGCTCTACATGGAGGCACCAGCAGCCCCGACAGGCCGCCGCTGGCGCGCCGGCGCCCGGACCCGCGACCCCTAATGACGTTGCAGTCGATGTATTTCTTAATATCGCTTTTGGAAGAAGCAAGCCAGGTGTAAATCACACAGTATTTTACTGATGATCTGGAAACGCAAATTTAGAACAAGTAGAACATTATATAAAATTTGTTGTGTGGTCGAGCGGAACCCACCCTTCGCTCTTCCCAGATTATCGTTGCTGCACGGAATGATTGTTAAAGCACCGACGGCTTCAGAGTTCGTCTTCTCCAACGTTTGCTTTTGCAGTACATTCCGCAATCTTTTCGTTATGAGTCGTCTGTTTCGGTTTCCCGATGTAGTTTTGCTCACACCTCGCGACTTCTCTTAACCCCGAGCCACCACTAGCAGAAAATTCCGCACTGCAGTCCGGTCAATCTGCAGAGCTCGATAAGAGCATCGCGGTCGTTCCTGAGCTAATGAAACGGCCGTGTCTGTAGTTGTTCCCAGATGTCTCCCACAGAAACGGCCTCCCGGACGCCTGCATTACAGGAGTACGCCCCTACTCCCAGCCATACAATTGCATTTGAAAGCAGAATAACATGAGCTACAGAGCAACTCCGACTTTTGTGTCTGACCTACTTTTAATGATACTGTGGTCGGTTTAGTTACTACTATCGCTGCTGGACGAAGCAGACCAGTTGAAAGCCACACGGTATTCTTGTAACGAACAGGTAATGGAAATTTAGGTAAAACGATATCAAAAAAAGTTGCGTGGTGGAGCGACACATACAGTTGGCTCTTCGTAGATGATCATTGCTGCACGGAATAATTCTTAAGGCACCGACGCCTTCAGGAGCCGTGTTTGGAAGTTTTGCTTGCAGTATATTCCGCTATCTTTTCGTTATGAGTTGGTGTTTCGGATTCCCGGTGTTCTTTTGTTTAGTGCATTTGCCTTCCCTTGATGCTAAGAAAGCACATGACGAAAGTGAAACACCACCGTCTGTTCATCTGCAGAGCGCGATGAAATTATTCACTCTACATTCATTGCCTTTAATATTCTTGCCATCAGTGGTGGGCGCTGCCTTCAGAAAGCGCTTTTCTTTCTGATTTACATGAAAGTTTGTGTTCCTCGGAGCTGGACTGCTTTGGATTACCTTCACTGCCACCGGCAAGTGGCTCGTTGGTCTAGGGGTATGATTCCTGCTTTGGGTGCAGGAGGTCCCGGGTTCAAATCCCGGACGAGCACTACCGTTTTGACCGTGCTGAAGAGTAGGTGGAGCTCACCCACGTTTGTAGCTCTGCAATGAAGAACAGATGCGTGCCGCAGCACGCTGTGTGTGGCCCTACGGTCATGAAGGGACCGTTTGATATGGCAAGAATCTGATACCAGTAAATTACATAGGTCGATTTCTGTAGAAGAGCCGACAGTAATCTTGCATGCAACGGAAAACAAAGGTTGTCTTTGCAGAACGTGTGCACCGTGAGTGGAGACGAAGCTCAATCGTGGAGCAGTCTACCTTCATCTGATTAGCGACAACGTCAACCAAAGAGTGGGATACAAGACTGAGCGTAGTTAAGAGTTTCTCACTATTAGTTACGTTCACACTTCAACAGAGTTGTGACAAGGCGAGTGCAAAGAGATCAGGAAAGCCAGTATGAAGCGAACTTGAAGTAGTCTTGAAGAAATGGATACTACATTTTGCAGGCCAGAATGGAGCTACGAGCGTTCTGAGTTACTGAATACCGGTGCACTATGGGAGCAAGAGCATTTGACAGTAAAATGAGGCGATATCGGTGTAGCACACGACATTTATTATCCCGCACACGCAGACGTGACGTTATCTCGGAAATGGAATCCGAAAACGGGTTTAAAAAAAGTCGTGCTTCCGCCCGGGATCGAACCGGGGACCTTCTGCGTGTAAAGCAGACGTGATAACCGCTACACCACGGAAACGACGGTTTTGCCGTTGTACTACCTGGAAAACCGTAGCTCCAACAGATTTTTCCTGCGTAAGCAAGGGCATCGGCTACGAGCTCCGTCCGATTCTAGAAGTTGCTATAGTAAAAGACAACGATAAAAACAATCAAACCGCAACAGCCAGGGAGAACGCTGGGTGAGCAGCAGCTCTGCACGGTGATACCAAGAACGGAGGCGATAGTCATGTGCATCGAGAAGGCTCGTTGGTCTAGGGGTATGATTCCTGCTTCGGGTGCAGGAGGTCCCGGGTTCAAATCCCGGACGAGCCCTTGCGTTTTGTGCAAACGTGTGGCGACTACCGGCATGCCGGCGGCTGTTCCGCGCATTTCCTGCCCTCCAGGTAAGCACAAAAACCAAGTAGCCGGTTCTGAAAGAGTTTCACGTATCATTTGAGCCATCTGCAGCCTGGTGGTTGGACGTTTGAAATTGATTTAAATGTTCACAGTAGAGATTGTAGCAAGTGTCTTGTTGAGTGCGACGAAAAAGTGATTACGCCCGGAATCGAAACGGAGACCTTCTGCCTGTTAGGCAGACGTGATAACCGCTACACCACGGAAACTGCTAAGCTCTGAGATCCACATGTGACACAACTTGCAGGACGATCACAACTTTGGCGTAAAAATCACTTTGCGGAAACGCACAATGCAGGTATTTCGCATTCGTACGCAACAATCGACAGCACCCTTGCCTGTCTGAATGCCACCACGAATAAGAGCCCAAGAAGTCGTCGGACAAGCTCGCGGCCGAGTCCTCGGTAGCATCAGCTACTCTTGCTTTCCGTACGAGCTACCGTCAATTCGCGCAGTCGCTATTGCATATGATGTCACCAAAAGCAATCACTTCGTTAGCGGCAAGGAGCCCGGGCCCAGCGGTAGCTCTACATGGAGGCACCAGCAGCCCCGACAGGCCGCCGCTGGCGCGCCGGCGCCCGGACCCGCGACCCCTAATGACGTTGCAGTCGATGTATTTCTTAATATCGCTTTTGGAAGAAGCAAGCCAGGTGTAAATCACACAGTATTTTACTGATGATCTGGAAACGCAAATTTAGAACAAGTAGAACATTATATAAAATTTGTTGTGTGGTCGAGCGGAACCCACCCTTCGCTCTTCCCAGATTATCGTTGCTGCACGGAATGATTGTTAAAGCACCGACGGCTTCAGAGTTCGTCTTCTCCAACGTTTGCTTTTGCAGTACATTCCGCAATCTTTTCGTTATGAGTCGTCTGTTTCGGTTTCCCGATGTAGTTTTGCTCACACCTCGCGACTTCTCTTAACCCCGAGCCACCACTAGCAGAAAATTCCGCACTGCAGTCCGGTCAATCTGCAGAGCTCGATAAGAGCATCGCGGTCGTTCCTGAGCTAATGAAACGGCCGTGTCTGTAGTTGTTCCCAGATGTCTCCCACAGAAACGGCCTCCCGGACGCCTGCATTACAGGAGTACGCCCCTACTCCCAGCCATACAATTGCATTTGAAAGCAGAATAACATGAGCTACAGAGCAACTCCGACTTTTGTGTCTGACCTACTTTTAATGATACTGTGGTCGGTTTAGTTACTACTATCGCTGCTGGACGAAGCAGACCAGTTGAAAGCCACACGGTATTCTTGTAACGAACAGGTAATGGAAATTTAGGTAAAACGATATCAAAAAAAGTTGCGTGGTGGAGCGACACATACAGTTGGCTCTTCGTAGATGATCATTGCTGCACGGAATAATTCTTAAGGCACCGACGCCTTCAGGAGCCGTGTTTGGAAGTTTTGCTTGCAGTATATTCCGCTATCTTTTCGTTATGAGTTGGTGTTTCGGATTCCCGGTGTTCTTTTGTTTAGTGCATTTGCCTTCCCTTGATGCTAAGAAAGCACATGACGAAAGTGAAACACCACCGTCTGTTCATCTGCAGAGCGCGATGAAATTATTCACTCTACATTCATTGCCTTTAATATTCTTGCCATCAGTGGTGGGCGCTGCCTTCAGAAAGCGCTTTTCTTTCTGATTTACATGAAAGTTTGTGTTCCTCGGAGCTGGACTGCTTTGGATTACCTTCACTGCCACCGGCAAGTGGCTCGTTGGTCTAGGGGTATGATTCCTGCTTTGGGTGCAGGAGGTCCCGGGTTCAAATCCCGGACGAGCACTACCGTTTTGACCGTGCTGAAGAGTAGGTGGAGCTCACCCACGTTTGTAGCTCTGCAATGAAGAACAGATGCGTGCCGCAGCACGCTGTGTGTGGCCCTACGGTCATGAAGGGACCGTTTGATATGGCAAGAATCTGATACCAGTAAATTACATAGGTCGATTTCTGTAGAAGAGCCGACAGTAATCTTGCATGCAACGGAAAACAAAGGTTGTCTTTGCAGAACGTGTGCACCGTGAGTGGAGACGAAGCTCAATCGTGGAGCAGTCTACCTTCATCTGATTAGCGACAACGTCAACCAAAGAGTGGGATACAAGACTGAGCGTAGTTAAGAGTTTCTCACTATTAGTTACGTTCACACTTCAACAGAGTTGTGACAAGGCGAGTGCAAAGAGATCAGGAAAGCCAGTATGAAGCGAACTTGAAGTAGTCTTGAAGAAATGGATACTACATTTTGCAGGCCAGAATGGAGCTACGAGCGTTCTGAGTTACTGAATACCGGTGCACTATGGGAGCAAGAGCATTTGACAGTAAAATGAGGCGATATCGGTGTAGCACACGACATTTATTATCCCGCACACGCAGACGTGACGTTATCTCGGAAATGGAATCCGAAAACGGGTTTAAAAAAAGTCGTGCTTCCGCCCGGGATCGAACCGGGGACCTTCTGCGTGTAAAGCAGACGTGATAACCGCTACACCACGGAAACGACGGTTTTGCCGTTGTACTACCTGGAAAACCGTAGCTCCAACAGATTTTTCCTGCGTAAGCAAGGGCATCGGCTACGAGCTCCGTCCGATTCTAGAAGTTGCTATAGTAAAAGACAACGATAAAAACAATCAAACCGCAACAGCCAGGGAGAACGCTGGGTGAGCAGCAGCTCTGCACGGTGATACCAAGAACGGAGGCGATAGTCATGTGCATCGAGAAGGCTCGTTGGTCTAGGGGTATGATTCCTGCTTCGGGTGCAGGAGGTCCCGGGTTCAAATCCCGGACGAGCCCTTGCGTTTTGTGCAAACGTGTGGCGACTACCGGCATGCCGGCGGCTGTTCCGCGCATTTCCTGCCCTCCAGGTAAGCACAAAAACCAAGTAGCCGGTTCTGAAAGAGTTTCACGTATCATTTGAGCCATCTGCAGCCTGGTGGTTGGACGTTTGAAATTGATTTAAATGTTCACAGTAGAGATTGTAGCAAGTGTCTTGTTGAGTGCGACGAAAAAGTGATTACGCCCGGAATCGAAACGGAGACCTTCTGCCTGTTAGGCAGACGTGATAACCGCTACACCACGGAAACTGCTAAGCTCTGAGATCCACATGTGACACAACTTGCAGGACGATCACAACTTTGGCGTAAAAATCACTTTGCGGAAACGCACAATGCAGGTATTTCGCATTCGTACGCAACAATCGACAGCACCCTTGCCTGTCTGAATGCCACCACGAATAAGAGCCCAAGAAGTCGTCGGACAAGCTCGCGGCCGAGTCCTCGGTAGCATCAGCTACTCTTGCTTTCCGTACGAGCTACCGTCAATTCGCGCAGTCGCTATTGCATATGATGTCACCAAAAGCAATCACTTCGTTAGCGGCAAGGAGCCCGGGCCCAGCGGTAGCTCTACATGGAGGCACCAGCAGCCCCGACAGGCCGCCGCTGGCGCGCCGGCGCCCGGACCCGCGACCCCTAATGACGTTGCAGTCGATGTATTTCTTAATATCGCTTTTGGAAGAAGCAAGCCAGGTGTAAATCACACAGTATTTTACTGATGATCTGGAAACGCAAATTTAGAACAAGTAGAACATTATATAAAATTTGTTGTGTGGTCGAGCGGAACCCACCCTTCGCTCTTCCCAGATTATCGTTGCTGCACGGAATGATTGTTAAAGCACCGACGGCTTCAGAGTTCGTCTTCTCCAACGTTTGCTTTTGCAGTACATTCCGCAATCTTTTCGTTATGAGTCGTCTGTTTCGGTTTCCCGATGTAGTTTTGCTCACACCTCGCGACTTCTCTTAACCCCGAGCCACCACTAGCAGAAAATTCCGCACTGCAGTCCGGTCAATCTGCAGAGCTCGATAAGAGCATCGCGGTCGTTCCTGAGCTAATGAAACGGCCGTGTCTGTAGTTGTTCCCAGATGTCTCCCACAGAAACGGCCTCCCGGACGCCTGCATTACAGGAGTACGCCCCTACTCCCAGCCATACAATTGCATTTGAAAGCAGAATAACATGAGCTACAGAGCAACTCCGACTTTTGTGTCTGACCTACTTTTAATGATACTGTGGTCGGTTTAGTTACTACTATCGCTGCTGGACGAAGCAGACCAGTTGAAAGCCACACGGTATTCTTGTAACGAACAGGTAATGGAAATTTAGGTAAAACGATATCAAAAAAAGTTGCGTGGTGGAGCGACACATACAGTTGGCTCTTCGTAGATGATCATTGCTGCACGGAATAATTCTTAAGGCACCGACGCCTTCAGGAGCCGTGTTTGGAAGTTTTGCTTGCAGTATATTCCGCTATCTTTTCGTTATGAGTTGGTGTTTCGGATTCCCGGTGTTCTTTTGTTTAGTGCATTTGCCTTCCCTTGATGCTAAGAAAGCACATGACGAAAGTGAAACACCACCGTCTGTTCATCTGCAGAGCGCGATGAAATTATTCACTCTACATTCATTGCCTTTAATATTCTTGCCATCAGTGGTGGGCGCTGCCTTCAGAAAGCGCTTTTCTTTCTGATTTACATGAAAGTTTGTGTTCCTCGGAGCTGGACTGCTTTGGATTACCTTCACTGCCACCGGCAAGTGGCTCGTTGGTCTAGGGGTATGATTCCTGCTTTGGGTGCAGGAGGTCCCGGGTTCAAATCCCGGACGAGCACTACCGTTTTGACCGTGCTGAAGAGTAGGTGGAGCTCACCCACGTTTGTAGCTCTGCAATGAAGAACAGATGCGTGCCGCAGCACGCTGTGTGTGGCCCTACGGTCATGAAGGGACCGTTTGATATGGCAAGAATCTGATACCAGTAAATTACATAGGTCGATTTCTGTAGAAGAGCCGACAGTAATCTTGCATGCAACGGAAAACAAAGGTTGTCTTTGCAGAACGTGTGCACCGTGAGTGGAGACGAAGCTCAATCGTGGAGCAGTCTACCTTCATCTGATTAGCGACAACGTCAACCAAAGAGTGGGATACAAGACTGAGCGTAGTTAAGAGTTTCTCACTATTAGTTACGTTCACACTTCAACAGAGTTGTGACAAGGCGAGTGCAAAGAGATCAGGAAAGCCAGTATGAAGCGAACTTGAAGTAGTCTTGAAGAAATGGATACTACATTTTGCAGGCCAGAATGGAGCTACGAGCGTTCTGAGTTACTGAATACCGGTGCACTATGGGAGCAAGAGCATTTGACAGTAAAATGAGGCGATATCGGTGTAGCACACGACATTTATTATCCCGCACACGCAGACGTGACGTTATCTCGGAAATGGAATCCGAAAACGGGTTTAAAAAAAGTCGTGCTTCCGCCCGGGATCGAACCGGGGACCTTCTGCGTGTAAAGCAGACGTGATAACCGCTACACCACGGAAACGACGGTTTTGCCGTTGTACTACCTGGAAAACCGTAGCTCCAACAGATTTTTCCTGCGTAAGCAAGGGCATCGGCTACGAGCTCCGTCCGATTCTAGAAGTTGCTATAGTAAAAGACAACGATAAAAACAATCAAACCGCAACAGCCAGGGAGAACGCTGGGTGAGCAGCAGCTCTGCACGGTGATACCAAGAACGGAGGCGATAGTCATGTGCATCGAGAAGGCTCGTTGGTCTAGGGGTATGATTCCTGCTTCGGGTGCAGGAGGTCCCGGGTTCAAATCCCGGACGAGCCCTTGCGTTTTGTGCAAACGTGTGGCGACTACCGGCATGCCGGCGGCTGTTCCGCGCATTTCCTGCCCTCCAGGTAAGCACAAAAACCAAGTAGCCGGTTCTGAAAGAGTTTCACGTATCATTTGAGCCATCTGCAGCCTGGTGGTTGGACGTTTGAAATTGATTTAAATGTTCACAGTAGAGATTGTAGCAAGTGTCTTGTTGAGTGCGACGAAAAAGTGATTACGCCCGGAATCGAAACGGAGACCTTCTGCCTGTTAGGCAGACGTGATAACCGCTACACCACGGAAACTGCTAAGCTCTGAGATCCACATGTGACACAACTTGCAGGACGATCACAACTTTGGCGTAAAAATCACTTTGCGGAAACGCACAATGCAGGTATTTCGCATTCGTACGCAACAATCGACAGCACCCTTGCCTGTCTGAATGCCACCACGAATAAGAGCCCAAGAAGTCGTCGGACAAGCTCGCGGCCGAGTCCTCGGTAGCATCAGCTACTCTTGCTTTCCGTACGAGCTACCGTCAATTCGCGCAGTCGCTATTGCATATGATGTCACCAAAAGCAATCACTTCGTTAGCGGCAAGGAGCCCGGGCCCAGCGGTAGCTCTACATGGAGGCACCAGCAGCCCCGACAGGCCGCCGCTGGCGCGCCGGCGCCCGGACCCGCGACCCCTAATGACGTTGCAGTCGATGTATTTCTTAATATCGCTTTTGGAAGAAGCAAGCCAGGTGTAAATCACACAGTATTTTACTGATGATCTGGAAACGCAAATTTAGAACAAGTAGAACATTATATAAAATTTGTTGTGTGGTCGAGCGGAACCCACCCTTCGCTCTTCCCAGATTATCGTTGCTGCACGGAATGATTGTTAAAGCACCGACGGCTTCAGAGTTCGTCTTCTCCAACGTTTGCTTTTGCAGTACATTCCGCAATCTTTTCGTTATGAGTCGTCTGTTTCGGTTTCCCGATGTAGTTTTGCTCACACCTCGCGACTTCTCTTAACCCCGAGCCACCACTAGCAGAAAATTCCGCACTGCAGTCCGGTCAATCTGCAGAGCTCGATAAGAGCATCGCGGTCGTTCCTGAGCTAATGAAACGGCCGTGTCTGTAGTTGTTCCCAGATGTCTCCCACAGAAACGGCCTCCCGGACGCCTGCATTACAGGAGTACGCCCCTACTCCCAGCCATACAATTGCATTTGAAAGCAGAATAACATGAGCTACAGAGCAACTCCGACTTTTGTGTCTGACCTACTTTTAATGATACTGTGGTCGGTTTAGTTACTACTATCGCTGCTGGACGAAGCAGACCAGTTGAAAGCCACACGGTATTCTTGTAACGAACAGGTAATGGAAATTTAGGTAAAACGATATCAAAAAAAGTTGCGTGGTGGAGCGACACATACAGTTGGCTCTTCGTAGATGATCATTGCTGCACGGAATAATTCTTAAGGCACCGACGCCTTCAGGAGTCGTGTTTGGAAGTTTTGCTTGCAGTATATTCCGCTATCTTTTCGTTATGAGTTGGTGTTTCGGATTCCCGGTGTTCTTTTGTTTAGTGCATTTGCCTTCCCTTGATGCTAAGAAAGCACATGACGAAAGTGAAACACCACCGTCTGTTCATCTGCAGAGCGCGATGAAATTATTCACTCTACATTCATTGCCTTTAATATTCTTGCCATCAGTGGTGGGCGCTGCCTTCAGAAAGCGCTTTTCTTTCTGATTTACATGAAAGTTTGTGTTCCTCGGAGCTGGACTGCTTGGGATTACCTTCACTGCCACCGGCAAGTGGCTCGTTGGTCTAGGGGTATGATTCCTGCTTTGGGTGCAGGAGGTCCCGGGTTTTGACCGTGCTGAAGAGTAGGTGGAGCTCACCCACGTTTGTAGCTCTGCAATGAAGAACAGATGCGTGCCGCAGCACGCTGTGTGTGGCCCTACGGTCATGAAGGGACCGTTTGATATGGCAAGAATCTGATACCAGTAAATTACATAGGTCGATTTCTGTAGAAGAGCCGACAGTAATCTTGCATGCAACGGAAAACAAAGGTTGTCTTTGCAGAACGTGTGCACCGTGAGTGGAGACGAAGCTCAATCGTGGAGCAGTCTACCTTCATCTGATTAGCGACAACGTCAACCAAAGAGTGGGATACAAGACTGAGCGTAGTTAAGAGTTTCTCACTATTAGTTACGTTCACACTTCAACAGAGTTGTGACAAGGCGAGTGCAAAGAGATCAGGAAAGCCAGTATGAAGCGAACTTGAAGTAGTCTTGAAGAAATGGATACTACATTTTGCAGGCCAGAATGGAGCTACGAGCGTTCTGAGTTACTGAATACCGGTGCACTATGGGAGCAAGAGCATTTGACAGTAAAATGAGGCGATATCGGTGTAGCACACGACATTTATTATCCCGCACACGCAGACGTGACGTTATCTCGGAAATGGAATCCGAAAACGGGTTTAAAAAAAGTCGTGCTTCCGCCCGGGATCGAACCGGGGACCTTCTGCGTGTAAAGCAGACGTGATAACCGCTACACCACGGAAACGACGGTTTTGCCGTTGTACTACCTGGAAAACCGTAGCTCCAACAGATTTTTCCTGCGTAAGCAAGGGCATCGGCTACGAGCTCCGTCCGATTCTAGAAGTTGCTATAGTAAAAGACAACGATAAAAACAATCAAACCGCAACAGCCAGGGAGAACGCTGGGTGAGCAGCAGCTCTGCACGGTGATACCAAGAACGGAGGCGATAGTCATGTGCATCGAGAAGGCTCGTTGGTCTAGGGGTATGATTCCTGCTTCGGGTGCAGGAGGTCCCGGGTTCAAATCCCGGACGAGCCCTTGCGTTTTGTGCAAACGTGTGGCGACTACCGGCATGCCGGCGGCTGTTCCGCGCATTTCCTGCCCTCCAGGTAAGCACAAAAACCAAGTAGCCGGTTCTGAAAGAGTTTCACGTATCATTTGAGCCATCTGCAGCCTGGTGGTTGGACGTTTGAAATTGATTTAAATGTTCACAGTAGAGATTGTAGCAAGTGTCTTGTTGAGTGCGACGAAAAAGTGATTACGCCCGGAATCGAAACGGAGACCTTCTGCCTGTTAGGCAGACGTGATAACCGCTACACCACGGAAACTGCTAAGCTCTGAGATCCACATGTGACACAACTTGCAGGACGATCACAACTTTGGCGTAAAAATCACTTTGCGGAAACGCACAATGCAGGTATTTCGCATTCGTACGCAACAATCGACAGCACCCTTGCCTGTCTGAATGCCACCACGAATAAGAGCCCAAGAAGTCGTCGGACAAGCTCGCGGCCGAGTCCTCGGTAGCATCAGCTACTCTTGCTTTCCGTACGAGCTACCGTCAATTCGCGCAGTCGCTATTGCATATGATGTCACCAAAAGCAATCACTTCGTTAGCGGCAAGGAGCCCGGGCCCAGCGGTAGCTCTACATGGAGGCACCAGCAGCCCCGACAGGCCGCCGCTGGCGCGCCGGCGCCCGGACCCGCGACCCCTAATGACGTTGCAGTCGATGTATTTCTTAATATCGCTTTTGGAAGAAGCAAGCCAGGTGTAAATCACACAGTATTTTACTGATGATCTGGAAACGCAAATTTAGAACAAGTAGAACATTATATAAAATTTGTTGTGTGGTCGAGCGGAACCCACCCTTCGCTCTTCCCAGATTATCGTTGCTGCACGGAATGATTGTTAAAGCACCGACGGCTTCAGAGTTCGTCTTCTCCAACGTTTGCTTTTGCAGTACATTCCGCAATCTTTTCGTTATGAGTCGTCTGTTTCGGTTTCCCGATGTAGTTTTGCTCACACCTCGCGACTTCTCTTAACCCCGAGCCACCACTAGCAGAAAATTCCGCACTGCAGTCCGGTCAATCTGCAGAGCTCGATAAGAGCATCGCGGTCGTTCCTGAGCTAATGAAACGGCCGTGTCTGTAGTTGTTCCCAGATGTCTCCCACAGAAACGGCCTCCCGGACGCCTGCATTACAGGAGTACGCCCCTACTCCCAGCCATACAATTGCATTTGAAAGCAGAATAACATGAGCTACAGAGCAACTCCGACTTTTGTGTCTGACCTACTTTTAATGATACTGTGGTCGGTTTAGTTACTACTATCGCTGCTGGACGAAGCAGACCAGTTGAAAGCCACACGGTATTCTTGTAACGAACAGGTAATGGAAATTTAGGTAAAACGATATCAAAAAAAGTTGCGTGGTGGAGCGACACATACAGTTGGCTCTTCGTAGATGATCATTGCTGCACGGAATAATTCTTAAGGCACCGACGCCTTCAGGAGTCGTGTTTGGAAGTTTTGCTTGCAGTATATTCCGCTATCTTTTCGTTATGAGTTGGTGTTTCGGATTCCCGGTGTTCTTTTGTTTAGTGCATTTGCCTTCCCTTGATGCTAAGAAAGCACATGACGAAAGTGAAACACCACCGTCTGTTCATCTGCAGAGCGCGATGAAATTATTCACTCTACATTCATTGCCTTTAATATTCTTGCCATCAGTGGTGGGCGCTGCCTTCAGAAAGCGCTTTTCTTTCTGATTTACATGAAAGTTTGTGTTCCTCGGAGCTGGACTGCTTGGGATTACCTTCACTGCCACCGGCAAGTGGCTCGTTGGTCTAGGGGTATGATTCCTGCTTTGGGTGCAGGAGGTCCCGGGTTTTGACCGTGCTGAAGAGTAGGTGGAGCTCACCCACGTTTGTAGCTCTGCAATGAAGAACAGATGCGTGCCGCAGCACGCTGTGTGTGGCCCTACGGTCATGAAGGGACCGTTTGATATGGCAAGAATCTGATACCAGTAAATTACATAGGTCGATTTCTGTAGAAGAGCCGACAGTAATCTTGCATGCAACGGAAAACAAAGGTTGTCTTTGCAGAACGTGTGCACCGTGAGTGGAGACGAAGCTCAATCGTGGAGCAGTCTACCTTCATCTGATTAGCGACAACGTCAACCAAAGAGTGGGATACAAGACTGAGCGTAGTTAAGAGTTTCTCACTATTAGTTACGTTCACACTTCAACAGAGTTGTGACAAGGCGAGTGCAAAGAGATCAGGAAAGCCAGTATGAAGCGAACTTGAAGTAGTCTTGAAGAAATGGATACTAAATTTTGCAGGCCAGAATGGAGCTACGAGCGTTCTGAGTTACTGAATACCGGTGCACTATGGGAGCAAGAGCATTTGACAGTAAAATGAGGCGATATCGGTGTAGCACACGACATTTATTATCCCGCACACGCAGACGTGACGTTATCTCGGAAATGGAATCCGAAAACGGGTTTAAAAAAAGTCGTGCTTCCGCCCGGGATCGAACCGGGGACCTTCTGCGTGTAAAGCAGACGTGATAACCGCTACACCACGGAAACGACGGTTTTGCCGTTGTACTACCTGGAAAACCGTAGCTCCAACAGATTTTTCCTGCGTAAGCAAGGGCATCGGCTACGAGCTCCGTCCGATTCTAGAAGTTGCTATAGTAAAAGACAACGATAAAAACAATCAAACCGCAACAGCCAGGGAGAACGCTGGGTGAGCAGCAGCTCTGCACGGTGATACCAAGAACGGAGGCGATAGTCATGTGCATCGAGAAGGCTCGTTGGTCTAGGGGTATGATTCCTGCTTCGGGTGCAGGAGGTCCCGGGTTCAAATCCCGGACGAGCCCTTGCGTTTTGTGCAAACGTGTGGCGACTACCGGCATGCCGGCGGCTGTTCCGCGCATTTCCTGCCCTCCAGGTAAGCACAAAAACCAAGTAGCCGGTTCTGAAAGAGTTTCACGTATCATTTGAGCCATCTGCAGCCTGGTGGTTGGACGTTTGAAATTGATTTAAATGTTCACAGTAGAGATTGTAGCAAGTGTCTTGTTGAGTGCGACGAAAAAGTGATTACGCCCGGAATCGAAACGGAGACCTTCTGCCTGTTAGGCAGACGTGATAACCGCTACACCACGGAAACTGCTAAGCTCTGAGATCCACATGTGACACAACTTGCAGGACGATCACAACTTTGGCGTAAAAATCACTTTGCGGAAACGCACAATGCAGGTATTTCGCATTCGTACGCAACAATCGACAGCACCCTTGCCTGTCTGAATGCCACCACGAATAAGAGCCCAAGAAGTCGTCGGACAAGCTCGCGGCCGAGTCCTCGGTAGCATCAGCTACTCTTGCTTTCCGTACGAGCTACCGTCAATTCGCGCAGTCGCTATTGCATATGATGTCACCAAAAGCAATCACTTCGTTAGCGGCAAGGAGCCCGGGCCCAGCGGTAGCTCTACATGGAGGCACCAGCAGCCCCGACAGGCCGCCGCTGGCGCGCCGGCGCCCGGACCCGCGACCCCTAATGACGTTGCAGTCGATGTATTTCTTAATATCGCTTTTGGAAGAAGCAAGCCAGGTGTAAATCACACAGTATTTTACTGATGATCTGGAAACGCAAATTTAGAACAAGTAGAACATTATATAAAATTTGTTGTGTGGTCGAGCGGAACCCACCCTTCGCTCTTCCCAGATTATCGTTGCTGCACGGAATGATTGTTAAAGCACCGACGGCTTCAGAGTTCGTCTTCTCCAACGTTTGCTTTTGCAGTACATTCCGCAATCTTTTCGTTATGAGTCGTCTGTTTCGGTTTCCCGATGTAGTTTTGCTCACATCCCCCGACTTCTCTTAACCCCGAGCCACCACTAGCAGAAAATTCCGCACTGCAGTCCGGTCAATCTGCAGAGCTCGATAAGAGCATCGCGGTCGTTCCTGAGCTAATGAAACGGCCGTGTCTGTAGTTGTTCCCAGATGTCTCCCACAGAAACGGCCTCCCGGACGCCTGCATTACAGGAGTACGCCCCTACTCCCAGCCATACAATTGCATTTGAAAGCAGAATAACATGAGCTACAGAGCAACTCCGACTTTTGTGTCTGACCTACTTTTAATGATACTGTGGTCGGTTTAGTTACTACTATCGCTGCTGGACGAAGCAGACCAGTTGAAAGCCACACGGTATTCTTGTAACGAACAGGTAATGGAAATTTAGGTAAAACGATATCAAAAAAAGTTGCGTGGTGGAGCGACACATACAGTTGGCTCTTCGTAGATGATCATTGCTGCACGGAATAATTCTTAAGGCACCGACGCCTTCAGGAGTCGTGTTTGGAAGTTTTGCTTGCAGTATATTCCGCTATCTTTCCGTTATGAGTTGGTGTTTCGGATTCCCGGTGTTCTTTTGTTTAGTGCATTTGCCTTCCCTTGATGCTAAGAAAGCACATGACGAAAGTGAAACACCACCGTCTGTTCATCTGCAGAGCGCGATGAAATTATTCACTCTACATTCATTGCCTTTAATATTCTTTCCATCAGTGGTGGGCGCTGCCTTCAGAAAGCGCTTTTCTTTCTGATTTACATGAAAGTTTGTGTTCCTCGGAGCTGGACTGCTTGGGATTACCTTCACTGCCACCGGCAAGTGGCTCGTAGGGTTTTCAGGGCGTCCACCGCCGTACGCTAAAACCACAACCGAATCTTACTGTTTCTCGCACCCAAGCCAAACAAAAAGCGGACAAGTCGGACGTAAAATCACAGAAAAATATACGATATGAAATTGTCAGAGAAGGTGCTCCAGATGAGCCTCCTGACACACTCAATGTAGAACAGCCCCTCAGTACTAAGGCGCGGGATGACAATGGCAGACAAACTAACGTTTAGCGACCGTGTTACTAGGACTGCTACCAAGTTCTGAATGACTGTAGTTCTAAACCGGATTTCAGCATACCAAAAGTAGAACAGTTTTTTTTTTTTTTTTTTTTTTTTTTGACCAACTTTGTCCGTGGCCAATAGCAAGTTAGGGATGCAAGCATACTCTATCACAACGATCAATATAAATAAAATTCGAACCTCATTAAAGCTAGCTGCTCTCAAGGAATTTTTGTATGACTCTGGAACCGATATCGCTTTGCTACAGGAGGTTGTAACGACGGAATTTGTAATACCAGGATACACCGCAATTGTTAACGTATCTTGTGACACACATACAGGAACAGCGGTTCTGCTCAGGGAAGGGATTCCCGTATCTCAAGTGGAGCGGTTGGAATCTGGGAGGGCAATTAGTATTAACGTTTTAGGTACCACATTGATTAACTTATACGCGCCCTCAGGAAATAGTAATAGACAGGACAGGGCAGCATTTTATAAAGAAGAACTTATATATTTCTTACGTCGAAACCCAAACAGTTTTATAATGGGCGGTGATTTTAACTGCGTGTTAAATCGTAAAGATCAACAACCACATTTTAACGGTTCTTTAGAACTTAAACGCCTAGTAATCGACCTAAAACTAAAGGACGCATGGGAACTAAAATATCCAACGAAGGTTGAATATACGTATATAACACAGTCTTCGCGCAGTAGAATAGACAGAATCTATGTTTCCCAAAACTTGGAAAGATGTCTACTAAATTCAGAAATCGTACCTGTATATTTTAGTGACCACTGCAGTATGAAGGCGTGCGTTAATTTAGCTCCACAGCCGATTCAGATTTTTAGGAACCAGTGGCAGCTAAATGTTTCTCTCTTAAAAGAGCAAGATTTGGCAGACGCGGTATCGGATGCGTGGACCTTATGTCTGCGATCGATCGAGAGGCACCCCACAGTATTAGACTGGTGGCTTAAGGTTGCAAAGCCGAGACTGAGAAAAGTGTGTATCAGATACAGCAGAGAAAGAGCGTGGGAGTTAAAAAACAGTATGGAATTTTATTACAGTTTGTTGCGAGACCTCTATGAACAGGCAAACGTGTCAACCATTAGATTACAAGACATCAGACACACCAAAGCGAAATTACTCGCCATTAAACGACAACAGATGGAAGGTTTAAAACTGAAGTCAAAGGCGAAGTCGGTGGTAGATGATGAAACAACATCCTTATATCATCTGCTTCGGCATGCAAAGAATAGGCGACGCACTGTTATTAGTGAACTTAAAACCCCCAATGGGACAACACTGACGTCTCAGAAGGAGATTCTAAATGCAGTATACCAGTACTACTATGCATTATATTCCTCCAGCCCACCTCACGAGGGGTCTCTGCAAGAGTTTCTCAGTGTTTTATCCCCACAGTTGACAAGTTCTGAAAACGACGAAATCATTTCTGAAGTCAGTAACGAAGAGGTTCGTGAGACAATAACCAAGTCCCCGATGAATAAATCTGCTGGACCCGACGGACTCCCTGTAGAATTTTACAGAAAGTTCTGGTTTTTAATTGGTGACACGTTTACATGCATTGTCAATGAGATTTTTAACGAGCAGACGATACCTGCAGATTTTAAAGACAGCAAAATTGTACTTCTACCGAAAAACAAAGGGACGAAAAGTTTAAACAATTACCGCCCTATTTCACTTTTAAACTCTGACTACAAAATAGTATGCAGGATTTTAAAAAAGAGACTTTCCCCTCTGACCGACAAATTAATTAGTCAACATCAGTCATGTGCAGCAAATAGAAGTATTTTTAATACGATTTCTGAATATAGAGACATCATCGCCTTAGCATCGGTTTCTAATATCAAATGTGCTTTACTTTTTATAGATTTTACTAAGGCTTTCGACTCGGTGAATCACCGCTTCCTATTTGAGGTACTGACAAAAATGGGACTCGTCCACAAAACAGTTAATGTTATAAAAAACGTTGCTACTGGTCTGAACGCTAAATTAGCTGTCAACTGTCAGCTGACGCGGCAAATTCAAATAAACCGTGGCATCCCACAGGGAAGTCCATTATCTATGTTTTTGTTTGTTGTGTCGTTAGAGCCCTTTTTAAGAAGTGTTCATGAAAGGTTAAAGGGCATAACTATAACTGGCAGGAAAACTGTAGTGAGAGCCTATGCTGACGATGTTGGTGTCGTCATAAGAGGGCAAGATGATGTAATTCGACTAGGGGCCATTCTTCAAAACTACTGCCACGCATCGGGTGCGACAACAAACGAAAATAAAAGTACAATCCTGGGAATGCGGGGTGTTGAACGGATACAAATCGATTGGGCGAAGTCAGTTACCACACATAAAACCCTGGGGACAATCCTGACGGCATGTCCAATGAGGATGACAGCCCTCAATTGGAAAGAGGTTTTAACAAAGATTCAAGGGGGACTTATTGAGAACTCACAACGACTTATGAACCAGGTTCAGAGGGTCAGGTTCATTAACTTATGCATTCTCTCAAAGGCATTCTATATGGCACAAGTTTTTCCCTTGCCGAAGTTGATAGCTCAGAAAATAATGTCGAGGGTTGCAAATTTCTTATGGAAGGGGGAAATCTTCAGGGTTAACCTAAGAACTGCGACTTTACATCCTAGAAATGGAGGCCTCGGACTGGTGGACATACGCAATAAAGCTTCTGCGCTTTTCATAAAAAGGTCTTTAAACATATTTCACGCCAACCCCGGCAGTATTACTACACAATTGTTTAAATGTGTCCAACCAGAAAGCCTTCAACCACCGGCAGACGTACAAAAAATTAACCCCCGACTGCGATACGTTAGGATCTTATACACAGAATTGAGCTATGTTAACGAGAAACTCAGAACTTCACTGCACATTACAGCCAGAGATATCATGAGACAAAGACAACAATATGAAGGACAAAATAAAATTGCCACGAAATATATGAGTCACAACTGGGATGCAATTTGGGAGAATATTAGTTTTAACGGGCTCAATTCAGATGTGGTAACGGCATGGTACAAAGCCGTCAATAATATTGTCAGCACCAACGAGCGGCTTTATAAAATTGGGAAAGCTGAAACCCCCTTATGTCAGAAATGTAACCTAGTTGACACTGTGATTCATAGATTTACGTGTGCTGGAAATCTCAACAATTGGCATTGGCTCAGGAAAAGTCTTGCACTACTGCAACGAACGTCACCCAATTCCATTACTCCTATGGTGCTTTTCAGACCTGAAACTAAATATTACCCGAAAACCAAAAATAATGCAATACACTGGTTAATGGGACAGTTTGTCCATTACATTATCAATAAAATAGGTGGTGACGACGAAACGGAATTCAAGCTTTTTATGCAAATGGAGTACAGCAACATTCAGCAATATGCAGACCACAGGAAAATGTATGGAAACATGTTGATCATTTTATTCGAACGAATAGGTGTTGGTTAAAGCGCACAGTCTAGCACTAAATGTACTATTTTAGGGGTAATGAAGAAGTGAAGTATAAATCTACGTTCAAGATGAAGGAAATGCCTCTTCTTTTATCCATTCATGTTACGTCTGCCCCCAATAAGTGTCTCATAAATGCTCGCTGTATATTGCAGTATAATCACATGTTTCTTACTCGAATGTCTGTTGACTGAAAACTCGAATGACGGCTTTGCAATGGGATCTCACCCCCAGATGTCGTACAATCAGTGCTCCTTACCACAATAAAGAGAGCAGGCGAAAAATATACACGACTATACCCGCTTTTCTATAACAATTAAAATGCACTGAAGGAGCCATTCGGTGGGAGTGATGGTGGGGGCATCGTGGCCAGGCCTCGAGTTCTTTGACCCCTGCCCTCTTTGTCCCCGTCATGCGCCTCCTGATATGCATCCTTATAAAAAACAATAAAAAGCGGTCCAAGGCGCCAGACTAAAGGAAAAGTGGCTAGGATACCTGGCTTTAAAAAAATGAGAAACAAAAGTGGTTAAAAAAAAAAAAAAAAAAAAAAAAGTTGGTCTAGGGGTATGATTCCTGCTTTGGGTGCAGGAGGTCCCGGGTTCAAATCCCGGACGAGCCCTACCGTTTTGACCGTGCTGAAGAGTAGGTGGAGCTCACCCACGTTTGTAGCTCTGCAATGAAGAACAGATGCGTGCCGCAGCACGCTGTGTGTGGCCCTACGGTCATGAAGGGACCGTTTGATATGGCAAGAATCTGATACCAGTAAATTACATAGGTCGATTTCTGTAGAAGAGCCGACAGTAATCTTGCATGCAACGGAAAACAAAGGTTGTCTTTGCAGAACGTGTGCACCGTGAGTGGAGACGAAGCTCAATCGTGGAGCAGTCTACCTTCATCTGATTAGCGACAACGTCAACCAAAGAGTGGGATACAAGACTGAGCGTAGTTAAGAGTTTCTCACTATTAGTTACGTTCACACTTCAACAGAGTTGTGACAAGGCGAGTGCAAAGAGATCAGGAAAGCCAGTATGAAGCGAACTTGAAGTAGTCTTGAAGAAATGGATACTAAATTTTGCAGGCCAGAATGGAGCTACGAGCGTTCTGAGTTACTGAATACCGGTGCACTATGGGAGCAAGAGCATTTGACAGTAAAATGAGGCGATATCGGTGTAGCACACGACATTTATTATCCCGCACACGCAGACGTGACGTTATCTCGGAAATGGAATCCGAAAACGGGTTTAAAAAAAGTCGTGCTTCCGCCCGGGATCGAACCTGGGACCTTCTGCGTGTAAAGCAGACGTGATAACCGCTACACCACGGAAACGACGGTTTTGCCGTTGTACTACCTGGAAAACCGTAGCTCCAACAGATTTTTCCTGCGTAAGCAAGGGCATCGGCTACGAGCTCCGTCCGATTCTAGAAGTTGCTATAGTAAAAGACAACGATAAAAACAATCAAACCGCAACAGCCAGGGAGAACGCTGGGTGAGCAGCAGCTCTGCACGGTGATACCAAGAACGGAGGCGATAGTCATGTGCATCGAGAAGGCTCGTTGGTCTAGGGGTATGATTCCTGCTTCGGGTGCAGGAGATCCCGGGTTCAAATCCCGGACGAGCCCTTGCGTTTTGTGCAAACGTGTGGCGACTACCGGCATGCCGGCGGCTGTTCCGCGCATTTCCTGCCCTCCAGGTAAGCACAAAAACCAAGTAGCCGGTTCTGAAAGAGTTTCACGTATCATTTGAGCCATCTGCAGCCTGGTGGTTGGACGTTTGAAATTGATTTAAATGTTCACAGTAGAGATTGTAGCAAGTGTCTTGTTGAGTGCGACGAAAAAGTGATTACGCCCGGAATCGAAACGGAGACCTTCTGCCTGTTAGGCAGACGTGATAACCGCTACACCACGGAAACTGCTAAGCTCTGAGATCCACATGTGACACAACTTGCAGGACGATCACAACTTTGGCGTAAAAATCACTTTGCGGAAACGCACAATGCAGGTATTTCGCATTCGTACGCAACAATCGACAGCACCCTTGCCTGTCTGAATGCCACCACGAATAAGAGCCCAAGAAGTCGTCGGACAAGCTCGCGGCCGAGTCCTCGGTAGCATCAGCTACTCTTGCTTTCCGTACGAGCTACCGTCAATTCGCGCAGTCGCTATTGCATATGATGTCACCAAAAGCAATCACTTCGTTAGCGGCAAGGAGCCCGGGCCCAGCGGTAGCTCTACATGGAGGCACCAGCAGCCCCGACAGGCCGCCGCTGGCGCGCCGGCGCCCGGAACCGCGACCCCTAATGACGTTGCAGTCGATGTATTTCTTAATATCGCTTTTGGAAGAAGCAAGCCAGGTGTAAATCACACAGTATTTTACTGATGATCTGGAAACGCAAATTTAGAACAAGTAGAACATTATATAAAATTTGTTGTGTGGTCGAGCGGAACCCACCCTTCGCTCTTCCCAGATTATCGTTGCTGCACGGAATGATTGTTAAAGCACCGACGGCTTCAGAGTTCGTCTTCTCCAACGTTTGCTTTTGCAGTACATTCCGCAATCTTTTCGTTATGAGTCGTCTGTTTTGGTTTCCCGATGTAGTTTTGCTCACACCACCACTAGCAGAAAATTCCGCACTGCAGTCCGGTCAATCTGCAGAGCTCGATAAGAGCATCGCGGTCGTTCCTGAGCTAATGAAACGGCCGTGTCTGTAGTTGTTCCCAGATGTCTCCCACAGAAACGGCCTCCCGGACGCCTGCATTACAGGAGTACGCCCCTACTCCCAGCCATACAATTGCATTTGAAAGCAGAATAACATGAGCTACAGAGCAACTCGGACTTTTGTGTCTGACCTACTGTTAATGATACTGTGGTCGGTTTAGTTACTACTATCGCTGCTGGACGAAGCAGACCAGTTGAAAGCCACACGGTATTCTTGTAACGAACAGGTAATGGAATTTAGGTAAAACGATATCAAAAAAAGTTGCGTGGTGGAGCGACACATACAGTTGGCTCTTCGTAGATGATCATTGCTGCACGGAATAATTCTTAAGGCACCGACGCCTTCAGGAGTCGTGTTTGGAAGTTTTGCTTGCAGTATATTCCGCTATCTTTTCGTTATGAGTTGGTGTTTCGGATTCCCGGTGTTCTTTTGTTTAGTGCATTTGCCTTCCCTTGATGCTAAGAAAGCACATGACGAAAGTGAAACACCACCGTCTGTTCATCTGCAGAGCGCGATGAAATTATTCACTCTACATTCATTGCCTTTAATATTCTTTCCATCAGTGGTGGGCGCTGCCTTCAGAAAGCGCTTTTCTTTCTGATTTACATGAAAGTTTGTGTTCCTCGGAGCTGGACTGCTTGGGATTACCTTCACTGCCACCGGCAAGTGGCTCGTTGGTCTAGGGGTATGATTCCTGCTTTGGGTGCAGGAGGTCCCGGGTTCAAATCCCGGACGAGCCCTACCGTTTTGACCGTGCTGAAGAGTAGGTGGAGCTCACCCACGTTTGTAGCTCTGCAATGAAGAACAGATGCGTGCCGCAGCACGCTGTGTGTGGCCCTACGGTCATGAAGGGACCGTTTGATATGGCAAGAATCTGATACCAGTAAATTACATAGGTCGATTTCTGTAGAAGAGCCGACAGTAATCTTGCATGCAACGGAAAACAAAGGTTGTCTTTGCAGAACGTGTGCACCGTGAGTGGAGACGAAGCTCAATCGTGGAGCAGTCTACCTTCATCTGATTAGCGACA
Source organism: Schistocerca gregaria (assembly GCF_023897955.1). Classification (NCBI taxonomy): domain Eukaryota; kingdom Metazoa; phylum Arthropoda; class Insecta; order Orthoptera; family Acrididae; genus Schistocerca; species Schistocerca gregaria. The sequence continues at coordinate 715,769,294 of NC_064921.1, read as the reverse complement.
ACGTCAACCAAAGAGTGGGATACAAGACTGAGCGTAGTTAAGAGTTTCTCACTATTAGTTACGTTCACACTTCAACAGAGTTGTGACAAGGCGAGTGCAAAGAGATCAGGAAAGCCAGTATGAAGCGAACTTGAAGTAGTCTTGAAGAAATGGATACTAAATTTTGCAGGCCAGAATGGAGCTACGAGCGTTCTGAGTTACTGAATACCGGTGCACTATGGGAGCAAGAGCATTTGACAGTAAAATGAGGCGATATCGGTGTAGCACACGACATTTATTATCCCGCACACGCAGACGTGACGTTATCTCGGAAATGGAATCCGAAAACGGGTTTAAAAAAAGTCGTGCTTCCGCCCGGGATCGAACCGGGGACCTTTTGCGTGTAAAGCAGACGTGATAACCGCTACACCACGGAAACGACGGTTTTGCCGTTGTACTACCTGGAAACCCGTAGCTCCAACAGATTTTTCCTGCGTAAGCAAGGGCATCGGCTACGAGCTCCGTCCGATTCTAGAAGTTGCTATAGTAAAAGACAACGATAAAAACAATCAAACCGCAACAGCCAGGGAGAACGCTGGGTGAGCAGCAGCTCTGCACGGTGATACCAAGAACGGAGGCGATAGTCATGTGCATCGAGAAGGCTCGTTGGTCTAGGGGTATGATTCCTGCTTCGGGTGCAGGAGGTCCCGGGTTCAAATCCCGGACGAGCCCTTGCGTTTTGTGCAAACGTGTGGCGACTACCGGCATGCCGGCGGCTGTTCCGCGCATTTCCTGCCCTCCAGGTAAGCACAAAAACCAAGTAGCCGGTTCTGAAAGAGTTTCACGTATCATTTGAGCCATCTGCAGCCTGGTGGTTGGACGTTTGAAATTGATTTAAATGTTCATAGTAGAGATTGTAGCAAGTGTCTTGTTGAGTGCGACGAAAAAGTGATTACGCCCGGAATCGAAACGGAGACCTTCTGCCTGTTAGGCAGACGTGATAACCGCTACACCACGGAAACTGCTAAGCTCTGAGATCCACATGTGACACAACTTGCAGGACGATCACAACTTTGGCGTAAAAATCACTTTGCGGAAACGCAACAATCGACAGCACCCTTGCCTGTCTGAATGCCACCACGAGTAAGAGCCCAAGAAGTCGTCGGACAAGCTCGCGGCCGAGTCCTCGGTAGCATCAGCTACTCTTGCTTTCCGTACGAGCTACCGTCAATTCGCGCAGTCGCTATTGCATATGATGTCACCAAAAGCAATCACTTCGTTAGCGGCAAGGAGCCCGGGCCCAGCGGTAGCTCTACATGGAGGCACCAGCAGCCCCGACAGGCCGCCGCTGGCGCGCCGGCGCCCGGACCCGCGACCCCTAATGACGTTGCAGTCGATGTATTTCTTAATATCGCTTTTGGAAGAAGCAAGCCAGGTGTAAATCACACAGTATTTTACTGATGATCTGGAAACGCAAATTTAGAACAAGTAGAACATTATATAATATTTGTTGTGTGGTCGAGCGGAACCCACCCTTCGCTCTTCCCAGATTATCGTTGCTGCACGGAATGATTGTTAAAGCACCGACGGCTTCAGAGTTCGTCTTCTCCAACGTTTGCTTTTGCAGTACATCTCGCAATCTTTTCGTTATGAGTCGTCTGTTCGGTTTCCCGATGTAGTTTTGCTCACAGCTCCCGACTTCTCTTAACCCCGAGCCACCACTAGCAGAAAATTCCGCACTGCAGTCCGGTCAATCTGCAGAGCTCGATAAGAGCATCGCGGTCGTTCCTGAGCTAATGAAACGGCCGTGTCTGTAGTTGTTCCCAGATGTCTCCCACAGAAACGGCCTCCCGGACGCCTGCATTACAGGAGTACGCCCCTACTCCCAGCCATACAATTGCATTTGAAAGCAGAATAACATGAGCTACAGAGCAACTCCGACTTTTGTGTCTGACCTACTTTTAATGATACTGTGGTCGGTTTAGTTACTACTATCGCTGCTGGACGAAGCAGACCAGTTGAAAGCCACACGGTATTCTTGTAACGAACAGGTAATGGAAATTTAGGTAAAACGATATCAAAAAAAGTTGCGTGGTGGAGCGACACATACAGTTGGCTCTTCGTAGATGATCATTGCTGCACGGAATAATTCTTAAGGCACCGACGCCTTCAGGAGTCGTGTTTGGAAGTTTTGCTTGCAGTATATTCCGCTATCTTTTCGTTATGAGTTGGTGTTTCGGATTCCCGGTGTTCTTTTGTTTAGTGCATTTGCCTTCCCTTGATGCTAAGAAAGCACATGACGAAAGTGAAACACCACCGTCTGTTCATCTGCAGAGCGCGATGAAATTATTCACTCTACATTCATTGCCTTTAATATTCTTTCCATCAGTGGTGGGCGCTGCCTTCAGAAAGCGCTTTTCTTTCTGATTTACATGAAAGTTTGTGTTCCTCGGAGCTGGACTGCTTGGGATTACCTTCACTGCCACCGGCAAGTCGCTCGTTGGTCTAGGGGTATGATTCCTGCTTTGGGTGCAGGAGGTCCCGGATTCAAATCCCGGACGAGCGCTACCGTTTTGACCGTGCTGAAGAGTAGGTGGAGCTCACCCACGTTTGTAGCTCTGCAATGAAGAACAGATGCGTGCCGCAGCACGCTGTGTGTGGCCCTACGGTCATGAAGGGACCGTTTGATATGGCAAGAATCTGATACCAGTAAATTACATAGGTCGATTTCTGTAGAAGAGCCGACAGTAATCTTGCATGCAACGGAAAACAAAGGTTGTCTTTGCAGAACGTGTGCACCGTGAGTGGAGACGAAGCTCAATCGTGGAGCAGTCTACCTTCATCTGATTAGCGACAACGTCAACCAAAGAGTGGGATACAAGACTGAGCGTAGTTAAGAGTTTCTCACTATTAGTTACGTTCACACTTCAACAGAGTTGTGACAAGGCGAGTGCAAAGAGATCAGGAAAGCCAGTATGAAGCGAACTTGAAGTAGTCTTGAAGAAATGGATACTAAATTTTGCAGGCCAGAATGGAGCTACGAGCGTTCTGAGTTACTGAATACCGGTGCACTATGGGAGCAAGAGCATTTGACAGTAAAATGAGGCGATATCGGTGTAGCACACGACATTTATTATCCCGCACACGCAGACGTGACGTTATCTCGGAAATGGAATCCGAAAACGGGTTTAAAAAAAGTCGTGCTTCCGCCCGGGATCGAACCGGGGACCTTCTGCGTGTAAAGCAGACGTGAAAACCGCTACACCACGGAAACGACGGTTTTGCCGTTGTACTACCTGGAAAACCGTAGCTCCAACAGATTTTTCCTGCGTAAGCAAGGGCATCGGCTACGAGCTCCGTCCGATTCTAGAAGTTGCTATAGTAAAAGACAACGATAAAAACAATCAAACCGCAACAGCCAGGGAGAACGCTGGGTGAGCAGCAGCTCTGCACGGTGATACCAAGAACGGAGGCGATAGTCATGTGCATCGAGAAGGCTCGTTGGTCTAGGGGTATGATTCCTGCTTCGGGTGCAGGAGGTCCCGGGTTCAAATCCCGGACGAGCCCTTGCGTTTTGTGCAAACGTGTGGCTACTAGCGGCATGCCGGCGGCTGTTCCGCGCATTTCCTGCCCTCCAGGTAAGCACAAAAACCAAGTAGCCGGTTCTGAAAGAGTTTCACGTATCATTTGAGCCATCTGCAGCCTGGTGGTTGGACGTTTGAAATTGATTTAAATGTTCACAGTAGAGATTGTAGCAAGTGTCTTGTTGAGTGCGACGAAAAAGTGATTACGCCCGGAATCGAAACGGAGACCTTCTGCCTGTTAGGCAGACGTGATAACCGCTACACCACGGAAACTGCTAAGCTCTGAGATCCACATGTGACACAACTTGCAGGACGATCACAACTTTGGCGTAAAAATCACTTTGCGGAAACGCACAATGCAGGTATTTCGCATTCGTACGCAACAATCGACAGCACCCTTGCCTGTCTGAATGCCACCACGAATAAGAGCCCAAGAAGTCGTCGGACAAGCTCGCGGCCGAGTCCTCGGTAGCATCAGCTACTCTTGCTTTCCGTACGAGCTACCGTCAATTCGCGCAGTCGCTATTGCATATGATGTCACCAAAAGCAATCACTTCGTTAGCGGCAAGGAGCCCGGGCCCAGCGGTAGCTCTACATGGAGGCACCAGCAGCCCCGACAGGCCGCCGCTGGCGCGCCGGCGCCCGGACCCGCGACCCCTAATGACGTTGCAGTCGATGTATTTCTTAATATCGCTTTTGGAAGAAGCAAGCCAGGTGTAAATCACACAGTATTTTACTGATGATCTGGAAACGCAAATTTAGAACAAGTAGAACATTATATAAAATTTGTTGTGTGGTCGAGCGGAACCCACCCTTCGCTGTTCCCAGATTATCGTTGCTGCACGGAATGATTGTTAAAGCACCGACGGCTTCAGAGTTCGTCTTCTCCAACGTTTGCTTTTGCAGTACATTCCGCAATCTTTTCGTTATGAGTCGTCTGTTTCGGTTTCCCGATGTAGTTTTGCTCACACCTCCCGACTTCTCTTAACCCCGAGCCACCACTAACAGAAAATTCCGCACTGCAGTCCGGTCAATCTGCAGAGCTCGATAAGAGCATCGCGGTCGTTCCTGGGCTAATGAAACGGCCGTGTCTGTAGTTGTTCCCAGATGTCTCCCACAGAAACGGCCTCCCGGACGCCTGCATTACAGGAGTACGCCCCTACTCCCAGCCATACAATTGCATTTGAAAGCAGAATAACATGAGCTACAGAGCAACTCCGACTTTTGTGTCTGACCTACTTTTAATGATACTGTGGTCGGTTTAGTTACTACTATCGCTGCTGGACGAAGCAGACCAGTTGAAAGCCACACGGTATTCTTGTAACGAACAGGTAATGGAAATTTAGGTAAAACGATATCAAAAAAAGTTGCGTGGTGGAGCGACACATACAGTTGGCTCTTCGTAGATGATCATTGCTTCGTTATGAGTTGGTGTTTCGGATTCCCGGTGTTCTTTTGTTTAGTGCATTTGCCTTCCCTTGATGCTAAGAAAGCACATGACGAAAGTGAAACACCACCGTCTGTTCATCTGCAGAGCGCGATGAAATTATTCACTCTACATTCATTGCCTTTAAAATTCTTTCCATCAGTGGTGGGCGCTGCCTTCAGAAAGCGCTTTTCTTTCTGATTTACATGAAAGTTTGTGTTCCTCGGAGCTGGACTGCTTGGGATTACCTTCACTGCCACCGGCAAGTGGCTCGTTGGTCTAGGGGTATGATTCCTGCTTTGGGTGCAGGAGGTCCCGCGTTCAAATCCCGGACGAGCCCTACCGTTTTGACCGTGCTGAAGAGTAGGTGGAGCTCACCCACGTTTGTAGCTCTGCAATGAAGAACAGATGCGTGCCGCAGCACGCTGTGTGTGGCCCTACGGTCATGAAGGGACCGTTTGATATGGCAAGAATCTGATACCAGTAAATTACATAGGTCGATTTCTGTAGAAGAGCCGACAGTAATCTTGCATGCAACGGAAAACAAAGGTTGTCTTTGCAGAACGTGTGCACCGTGAGTGGAGACGAAGCTCAATCGTGGAGCAGTCTACCTTCATCTGATTAGCGACAACGTCAACCAAAGAGTGGGATACAAGACTGAGCGTAGTTAAGAGTTTCTCACTATTAGTTACGTTCACACTTCAACAGAGTTGTGACAAGGCGAGTGCAAAGAGATCAGGAAAGCCAGTATGAAGCGAACTTGAAGTAGTCTTGAAGAAATGGATACTAAATTTTGCAGGCCAGAATGGAGCTACGAGCGTTCTGAGTTACTGAATACCGGTGCACTATGGGAGCAAGAGCATTTGACAGTAAAATGAGGCGATATCGGTGTAGCACACGACATTTATTATCCCGCACACGCAGACGTGACGTTATCTCGGAAATGGAATCCGAAACGGGTTTAAAAAACGTCGTGCTTCCGCCCGGGATCGAACCGGGGACCTTCTGCGTGTAAAGCAGACGTGATAACCGCTACACCACGGAAACGACGGTTTTGCCGTTGTACTACCTGGAAAACCGTAGCTCCAACAGATTTTTCCTGCGTAAGCAAGGGCATCGGCTACGAGCTCCGTCCGATTCTAGAAGTTGCTATAGTAAAAGACAACGATAAAAACAATCAAACCGCAACAGCCAGGGAGAACGCTGGGTGAGCAGCAGCTCTGCACGGTGATACCAAGAACGGAGGCGATAGTCATGTGCATCGAGAAGGCTCGTTGGTGTAGGGGTTTCAGTGCGGCTCTCGCAGCCGAGCGAAGCGGACGTGCGGTGTGTGCTCTCCGCTGGCAGAGAGGGCCCGCGCGCCTTGTTTACTTTCTTCGGCCGACACTAACGTGACGCCGTAGCGCTCCAAGACCATGGCAAACCAGTACAGAAGATCAACCTTGAAATTCACATTTCGGAACGACTTTACCCGACCAAAGGCGCTCGAAGTCGAACGTTTTTTAAAAGAGGAAGCCAAGATCCCGGCTGCCGACATTGTCGGCATTCACTTTTCGATCGTCAGTAGCACGGTCTATGTAAAGCTCATAAACGAAACTTCTTGCGACAAGGTGCGTCGAGAGATGAAACAAGAACTCCGCTTCTGCCACGCAGATGGAAATGTTGGCAACGTCGAGGTCGGCCATGCCGCAATGGGACTGCGGACTATACGCATCTTCGAACTTCCATTTGAACTCCCGGCGGCAGAAGTTGTAGCGGCGCTCCGCCCCTACGGCACGGTACACGAACACGTAGCTGAAAAACGGACCCAGTTTAAGACGTATCCAGTACTCAATGGAGTACGCCAAGTGCGCATAGATCTCCAACGACACGTGCCATCCTATCTACAGATAGGTGGATGCCGGGCCATAGTTATTTATGACGGCCAACCGAAGACGTGCTCCGGATGCGGTAAGGAAGGTCACCTTCGTTCCGAGTGCCTCCAGCGTCGGATCACACAACTCCCACCGAAGGACGTTGCACCACCAGCGGCGAAGACTATTCTACCCGTTACTTACGCGGCGGCGCTCACGACGTTCTCCACACAACAGACACGGCCGACCGCTTCAGCGGTACAAGAATCACTTTCCACGGACAAAGACCTGGATGATCCGCCGACCTGGCCAGTGGTGGAAAATAGCACTACGACTCTGGAGCTACCGAACGCGACAGACATTGACGCCAGTAAGATGGCAATTGATTCCCTTATTGTACCGACCGAAGCGTTTGTTCCGGCGGAGCATGAGTCAGTGCCGTCTTCTGACAATGAAGGCCACGTACGGAAACAGCGATCACCGAAACGCCGAAAGCGGCGTCGTCGGACCGTGTCGGATCACAGCGGTTCGCATTCGGCCGGGGAAGAACGACTGACCACTCAAGAAGCCAGCCGCGAAGCTGAAGCTGTTTCCACTGACTCCAACCTTACAGAACAGACAGAAAAACGTGCAGCTTTCGACCATCGGCCCATTGACAGAAACATTGAGCAGCGGGAAGGTACCAGTGCAGGTAGCGAAGTCGCCCGGTCCCTTACTATCAAACATTCTGAGGCTATGGACCATGAACAGACATCCGCGCCCGCTTCATGGGCCGAGGACGTTGAGACACAAGATCACGACCCGCGGCCAGCTGAGGCGCCGCCGGATCACGCAGCATAAGCAGCACAAGGAGGACCGCGTTCGGCGGGGGGTGCCATCACTTCCGATGTTCGCTTCTCTCCACCTTCACTATGGATAACCTCGCCCAAACAACTCGTTGCCAGGCTTACCGCCTGGCGACAATGAATATCAACATGATCAGTTCTCCTGTCAAGATCCAACTTTTGAAAGAAACCATACGAGCCATGGGGGTTGACTTTGCTTTCCTACAAGAAGCGAAAACGACGGCACTCCCGCACTTTTACGGGTACACCACACATGTGACGCCCGGTAGCCCTGCAGATACCGGAGTGGCAATATTAGTGCGTGAAGGAATTGAAGTTACCGACGTCACGTTTCTTCCCTCCGCTCGAGGAATAGCATTTACGGCACTCAACACCCGATTCATTAATGTTTACGCGCCGTCGGGTACCACAAGACGTCACGACCGCGCCAGATTCTACTCCACAGATATCGCTCCCCCTTTTCCTAGGGCGATACGACCACAGCGTCTTCGCCGGCGATTTTAATTGTGTACTTCACCCCAAGGACCAAATCCCACATTACACGCCTTGTCCGGAACTGGGTGCGATGATCCAAGAACTTCACTTGTGCGACACGTGGGAAAAAGTCCACGGTAACCGCTCTGGCCACACTCATCTTACCAGTCATTCGGCCAGCCGACTCGACCGCATATATGTGTCACAAGATCTCACACAAGGTGTGGTGGACGCCGAACTATGGCCTCAAGCCTATTCTGATCACAGTGCCTATATCTGCACTATACACCTACGCCCCCAACAAGTCTGGCGCAGCAATGGCTTTTGGAAGCTCAACATAACTCATCTCCAGGACCTGGATTGCCGTCGGCAAGTTGCAGCAACGTGGACTGACTGTGAACGCCGCCACCCTCGATACGCCTCGACCCTGGAGTGGTGGCTCCTCTGTGCCAAACCAGCAATCCGTAGGACACTTATGCAATATGGCAAGGACGTGACTGCGTGGCATCGACAGACCCTCGATTTTTACTACGCGACTCTCAGGGACCTCGACGCCTTACCCCCTTCCCCGGAGAGACAACATGATCAAAGCAGAATCAAGGCTCACATACTATCATTGACGAAGCGCCTACTAGAAGGTGCAGTCGTCCGCTCGCGACGGCACGACCGAACGTTTGCGGAGGAACCCACTATGCATCACGTTGTGGCGGATAAGCGCCGACAACGCCAACACTTAATCACACAACTCAGGACACACGACGGTCGCTTATGTACGACCCAAGCAACCATAGTAAAGGCGGTGGAGGATCATTTTCGTCATCTTTACAAGGAAAGAATCGTCGATGACGAGGCCACTACTGAAGTGTTACAGCAGGTAACACGTACTATCGACGAGGCTACCGTGAATGCACTAACAGAGGAAATCTCACTCGAAGAAGTCGAAGACGCCGTGGACAAAGGTGCGGCCAATAAGTCTCCTGGACCTGATGGATTGCCCATCGAATTCTACCGGACTTTCCGTGACATCATGATGCCTCGCTGGGTTATAATGTTCCGCGAACTTACGTCTCCAGACTGTGTTGTGCCGCCAGCGTTTGTAGAAGGACTTCTCATACCGGTACATAAGCCAGGTGGAGGGCTATCGATTAACGACTATCGGCCGCTTACAATGCTGAACGCCGATTACAAGATTTTCACCAGGATTATGGCGAGCCGTATTAAGACGGCTTTGCCGATGATCCTCGCTCCTGAACAGACGTCGCAGGGGGGAGAAGCCAACATACACATGGCCACCGGTGACTGCAGGGATTTAATAGCAATCGCTTCTGCGTGCCGTCTGAGAGCGGCGATCGTCTCCGTAGATTTCAACCGCGCCTTTGATAGAGTGCACCACAACTTCCTCCTACGAGTGATGGACTGTATGGGATTCCCCCCGGGCCTCATCGACACCCTACGGCGTCTTTGGACCGCAGCCAGCTCACACGTCCAGGTTAATGGAAGGACGGTAGGACCAGTACCCATTAAGAGGTCTCTACGACAGGGTTGTCCCCTTTCTACCTACCTTTATGCCATCGCACTCGAGCCACTCCTAGGGGGCCTTAACCACCGCCTATCTGGCATCACGCTGCGGGACGTCACCTTTCGCTATAGGACATACGCTGACGACCTGCTACTGCTGGTTCGTTCCAATGACGAAGTTCAAAGCGTACTAACCTGGATTGAGCGATACGGACAGGCCGCCGGCAGTCTTCTGAACATCAACAAGTCGGCGGCGTTGGATATTGGGCGAGGTCTCGGACCGGAAGCCCTCGCTCCCCTCCCACCAGTTTCTGATCTGCGATATTTGGGAATCACGTTCAAGAAAGATGTACGTAAAACAGCTGCAGCAAACTACCGACGGTTATTACAGATCATACGCGCAATGGTGCGACAGAACCTGCTCCGGGACTTGAACCAGCTACAACGTGTTGAATACCTGAACCTCTACGTGGCATCAAAACTCAATCACGTGGCACAAGTCCTCCCACTACCGCTGCAGATAGGTCGCCGGCTTCAAGCGGCCTTCAGTTACTACGTTTCCGCAGGTCATATCTTTAAAGTACGATACGACACTCTTACCCTCCCAGTGCACAAAGGAGGGCTGGGATTGGTCAACGTCAGGGCGAGAGCAGCTAGCCTTTACATGAGCAACATGAGGAAACGATGGAAAAGTCTTTATACCTCTCTCACGGGTCGTTTACTACAGGTTCTGATGCCAGTCTCTAACGTCCCGCCGGTGTCGGTTGCGCACGTCGCACCACAGCTCTCCCATGTGTCGACCTTCATTCTTGATTACAGCTATGTCAGCTCGAACCTCTCCGCCACGCGTCCACCAAAGGCGAAAGATTTTTACACCAACCTTCTGCGTGCTGTTCCCCATAACGTGGTGGAAAACAAGTACCCTACGGTTCACTGGCCAAGAGTGTGGAAAACGATACACCACAACTTTCTGTCCTCCACGGTGCGTTCGAAGTGGTATCAGATTGCCAACAAAAAATATGCCACACTACAGCGACTTCACACTATTGGACTGGCAGACTCCCCTTATTGCCCAGATTGTCACCTTTTGGATACTGATGAACATCGTTTTACTTGCGCATCATCGTCCGGAGTTTGGCGACTAACACAGAAGATATTGGCTTGTTACCTCCGGGTCACACCTGATATGATTGACCCTCAGACCCTACTCTGTCCCGATGGAACTTACTTTCCGGCTGCAAAATATCATGCGCTTACATGGTTCAAAGGACTTACAGTCGCCTACATCTTTCGCGACGGAGAGAAAGAGCAGCTTGATTACTGGTGGTTCCTGCAAAATGCTCACAATGCCCTCGAACGCACACCGAAATACCGTACGCTCTTCGCAAATTATTTACGCAGCGTTTTCGTTAACCCCCCACTCAGCTGGGGAGTGCCGAGCAGCGGTTAATGTTCTGTGCCGCATCACACAAACGGCTGAACGTTCTGCCTTGTCAGCCATGAGCGAAGGAAGAGACAAGCTGCTGCAAGGATGCTGTTTTCCTTGAGGCACTAGCGAAGCTGAATGCCTCCGTTGCAGATGCCCTTCAAAGGCGCAATTGGAGATATCACATAACGATGACGAGGCTCCAAGTGGAACCAGTTACAATATTGAAGAACCTTTTAGTTGGAATTACATCAGTGATTTATGTTTTTATTTCTGGATTACTCTTTTATGCCACCTTTGTTGTTGTAACACTTACTTGTAACACTTACTTACTAGAATTCACATGTAACAAAAAAAAGTGGCAAAGGATAGCCCTAACCTTGATTTCCCATATTTCCCCTGATATATAGACAGCTCTCTGGGGTGGGTTTACTCAGGAGCCAACGCCTGAAGTGGATCAGATTTTTTGTTATAGGATGAAAAGTGGCGGTGGCACTTAGGGGTTTTTTTAGTTCCATTTTCCTAAGCGGCTTTTAAGGGAAATTACTTTATAGAGGAAAAAAAAATTAAAACAAAAAAAAGTTGAAAAAAAATAAAAAAAATAAAAAAAAGAAAACAAAAAATAATAATAATAATAAAAAAAGGGGTATGATTCCTGCTTCGGGTGCAGGAGGTCCCGGGTTCAAATCCCGGACGAGCCCTTGCGTTTTGTGCAAACGTGTGGCGACTACCGGCATGCCGGCGGCTGTTCCGCGCATTTCCTGCCCTCCAGGTAAGCACAAAAACCAAGTAGCCGGTTCTGAAAGAGTTTCACGTATCATTTGAGCCATCTGCAGCCTGGTGGTTGGACGTTTGAAATTGATTTAAATGTTCACAGTAGAGATTGTAGCAAGTGTCTTGTTGAGTGCGACGAAAAAGTGATTACGCCCGGAATCAAAACGGAGACCTTCTGCCTGTTAGGCAGACGTGATAACCGCTACACCACGGAAACTGCTAAGCTCTGAGATCCACATGTGACACAACTTGCAGGACGATCACAACTTTGGCGTAAAAATCACTTTGCGGAAATGCACAATGCAGGTATTTCGCATTCGTACGCAACAATCGACAGCACCCTTGCCTGTCTGAATGCCACCACGAATAAGAGCCCAAGAAGTCGTCGGACAAGCTCGCGGCCGAGTCCTCGGTAGCATCAGCTACTCTTGCTTTCCGTACGAGCTACCGTCAATTCGCGCAGTCGCTATTGCATATGATGTCACCAAAAGCAATCACTTCGTTAGCGGCAAGGAGCCCGGGCCAAGCGGTAGCTCTACATGGAGGCACCAGCAGCCCCGACAGGCCGCCGCTGGCGCGCCGGCGCCCGGACCCGCGACCCCTAATGACGTTGCAGTCGATGTATTTCTTAATATCGCTTTTGGAAGAAGCAAGCCAGGTGTAAATCACACAGTATTTTACTGATGATCTGGAAACGCAAATTTAGAACAAGTAGAACATTATATAAAATTTGTTGTGTGGTCGAGCGGAACCCACCCTTCGCTCTTCCCAGATTATCGTTGCTGCACGGAATGATTGTTAAAGCACCGACGGCTTCAGAGTTCGTCTTCTCCAACGTTTGCTTTTGCAGTACATTCCGCAATCTTTTCGTTATGAGTCGTCTGTTTCGGTTTCCCGATGTAGTTTTGCTCACATCCCCCGACTTCTCTTAACCCCGAGCCACCACTAGCAGAAAATTCCGCACTGCAGTCCGGTCAATCTGCAGAGCTCGATAAGAGCATCGCGGTCGTTCCTGAGCTAATGAAACGGCCGTGTCTGTAGTTGTTCCCAGATGTCTCCCACAGAAACGGCCTCCCGGACGCCTGCATTACAGGAGTACGCCCCTACTCCCAGCCATACAATTGCTGTTGAAAGCAGAATAACATGAGCTACAGAGCAACTCCGACTTTTGTGTCTGACCTACTTTTAATGATACTGTGGTCGGTTTAGTTACTACTATCGCTGCTGGACGAAGCAGACCAGTTGAAAGCCACACGGTATTCTTGTAACGAGCAGGTAATGGAAATTTAGGTAAAACGATATCAAAAAAAGTTGCGTGGTGGAGCGACACATACAGTTGGCTCTTCGTAGATGATCATTGCTGCACGGAATAATTCTTAAGGCACCGACGCCTTCAGGAGTCGTGTTTGGAAGTTTTGCTTGCAGTATATTCCGCTATCTTTTCGTTATGAGTTGGTGTTTCGGATTCCCGGTGTTCTTTTGTTTAGTGCATTTGCCTTCCCTTGATGCTAAGAAAGCACATGACGAAAGTGAAACACCATCGTCTGTTCATCTGCAGAGCGCGATGAAATTATTCACTCTACATTCATTGCCTTTAATATTCTTTCCATCAGTGGTGGGCGCTGCCTTCAGAAAGCGCTTTTCTTTCTGATTTACATGAAAGTTTGTGTTCCTCGGAGGTGGACTGCTTGGGATTACCTTCACTGCCACCGGAAGTGGCTCGTTGGTCTAGGGGTATGATTCCTGTTTTGGGTGCAGGAGGTCCCGGGTTCAAATCCCGGACGAGCCCTACCGTTTTGACCGTGCTGAAGAGTAGGTGGAGCTCACCCACGTTTGTAGCTCTGCAATGAAGAACAGATGCGTGCCGCAGCACGCTGTGTGTGGCCCTACGGTCATGAAGGGACCGTTTGATATGGCAAGAATCTGATACCAGTAAATTACATAGGTCGATTTCTGTAGAAGAGCCGACAGTAATCTTGCATGCAACGGAAAACAAAGGTTGTCTTTGCAGAACGTGTGCACCGTGAGTGGAGACGAAGCTCAATCGTGGAGCAGTCTACCTTCATCTGATTAGCGACAACGTCAACCAAAGAGTGGGATACAAGACTGAGCGTAGTTAAGAGTTTCTCACTATTAGTTACGTTCACACTTCAACAGAGTTGTGACAAGGCGAGTGCAAAGAGATCAGGAAAGCCAGTATGAAGCGAACTTGAAGTAGTCTTGAAGAAATGGATACTAAATTTTGCAGGCCAGAATGGAGCTACGAGCGTTCTGAGTTACTGAATACCGGTGCACTATGGGAGCAAGAGCATTTGACAGTAAAATGAGGCGATATCGGTGTAGCACACGACATTTATTATCCCGCACACGCAGACGTGACGTTATCTCGGAAATGGAATCCGAAAACGGGTTTAAAAAAAGTCGTGCTTCCGCCCGGGATCGAACCGGGGACCTTCTGCGTGTAAAGCAGACGTGATAACCGCTACACCACGGAAACGACGGTTTTGCCGTTGTACTACCTGGAAAACCGTAGCTCCAACAGATTTTTCCTGCGTAAGCAAGGGCATCGGCTACGAGCTCCGTCCGATTCTAGAAGTTGCTATAGTAAAAGACAACGATAAAAACAATCAAACCGCAACAGCCAGGGAGAACGCTGGGTGAGCAGCAGCTCTGCACGGTGATACCAAGAACGGAGGCGATAGTCATGTGCATCGAGAAGGCTCGTTGGTGTAGGGGTTTCAGTGCGGCTCTCGCAGCCGAGCGAAGCGGACGTGCGGTGTGTGCTCTCCGCTGGCAGAGAGGGCCCGCGCGCCTTGTTTACTTTCTTCGGCCGACACTAACGTGACGCCGTAGCGCTCCAAGACCATGGCAAACCAGTACAGAAGATCAACCTTGAAATTCACATTTCGGAACGACTTTACCCGACCAAAGGCGCTCGAAGTCGAACGTTTTTTAAAAGAGGAAGCCAAGATCCCGGCTGCCGACATTGTCGGCATTCACTTTTCGATCGTCAGTAGCACGGTCTATGTAAAGCTCATAAACGAAACTTCTTGCGACAAGGTGCGTCGAGAGATGAAACAAGAACTCCGCTTCTGCCACGCAGATGGAAATGTTGGCAACGTCGAGGTCGGCCATGCCGCAATGGGACTGCGGACTATACGCATCTTCGAACTTCCATTTGAACTCCCGGCGGCAGAAGTTGTAGCGGCGCTCCGCCCCTACGGCACGGTACACGAACACGTAGCTGAAAAATGGACCCAGTTTAAGACGTATCCAGTACTCAATGGAGTACGCCAAGTGCGCATAGATCTCCAACGACACGTGCCATCCTATCTACAGATAGGTGGATGCCGGGCCATAGTTATTTATGACGGCCAACCGAAGACGTGCTCCGGATGCGGTAAGGAAGGTCACCTTCGTTCCGAGTGCCTCCAGCGTCGGATCACACAACTCCCACCGAAGGACGTTGCACCACCAGCGGCGAAGACTATTCTACCCGTTACTTACGCGGCGGCGCTCACGACGTTCTCCACACAACAGACACGGCCGACCGCTTCAGCGGTACAAGAATCACTTTCCACGGACAAAGACCTGGATGATCCGCCGACCTGGCCAGTGGTGGAAAATAGCACTACGACTCTGGAGCTACCGAACGCGACAGACATTGACGCCAGTAAGATGGCAATTGATTCCCTTATTGTACCGACCGAAGCGTTTGTTCCGGCGGAGCATGAGTCAGTGCCGTCTTCTGACAATGAAGGCCACGTACGGAAACAGCGATCACCGAAACGCCGAAAGTGGCGTCGTCGGACCGTGTCGGAACACAGCGGTTCGCATTCGGCCGGGGAAGAACGACTGACCATTCAAGAAGCCAGCCGCGAAGCTGAAGCTGTTTCCACTGACTCCAACCTTACAGAACAGACAGAAAAACGTGCAGCTTTCGACCATCGGCCCATTGACAGAAACATTGAGCAGCGGGAAGGTACCAGTGCAGGTAGCGAAGTCGCCCGGTCCCTTACTATCAAACATTCTGAGGCTATGGACCATGAACAGACATCCGCGCCCGCTTCATGGGCCGAGGACGTTGAGACACAAGATCACGACCCGCGGCCAGCTGAGGCGCCGCCGGATCACGCAGCATAAGCAGCACAAGGAGGACCGCGTTCGGCGGGGGGTGCCATCACTTCCGATGTTCGCTTCTCTCCACCTTCACTATGGATAACCTCGCCCAAACAACTCGTTGCCAGGCTTACCGCCTGGCGACAATGAATATCAACATGATCAGTTCTCCTGTCAAGATCCAACTTTTGAAAGAAACCATACGAGCCATGGGGGTTGACTTTGCTTTCCTACAAGAAGCGAAAACGACGGCACTCCCGCACTTTTACGGGTACACCACACATGTGACGCCCGGTAGCCCTGCAGATACCGGAGTGGCAATATTAGTGCGTGAAGGAATTGAAGTTACCGACGTCACGTTTCTTCCCTCCGCTCGAGGAATAGCATTTACGGCACTCAACACCCGATTCATTAATGTTTACGCGCCGTCGGGTACCACAAGACGTCACGACCGCGCCAGATTCTACTCCACAGATATCGCTCCCCCTTTTCCTAGGGCGATACGACCACAGCGTCTTCGCCGGCGATTTTAATTGTGTACTTCACCCCAAGGACCAAATCCCACATTACACGCCTTGTCCGGAACTGGGTGCGATGATCCAAGAACTTCACTTGTGCGACACGTGGGAAAAAGTCCACGGTAACCGCTCTGGCCACACTCATCTTACCAGTCATTCGGCCAGCCGACTCGACCGCATATATGTGTCACAAGATCTCACACAAGGTGTGGTGGACGCCGAACTATGGCCTCAAGCCTATTCTGATCACAGTGCCTATATCTGCACTATACACCTACGCCCCCAACAAGTCTGGCGCAGCAATGGCTTTTGGAAGCTCAACATAACTCATCTCCAGGACCTGGATTGCCGTCGGCAAGTTGCAGCAACGTGGACTGACTGTGAACGCCGCCACCCTCGATACGCCTCGACCCTGGAGTGGTGGCTCCTCTGTGCCAAACCAGCAATCCGTAGGACACTTATGCAATATGGCAAGGACGTGACTGCGTGGCATCGACAGACCCTCGATTTTTACTACGCGACTCTCAGGGACCTCGACGCCTTACCCCCTTCCCCGGAGAGACAACATGATCAAAGCAGAATCAAGGCTCACATACTATCATTGACGAAGCGCCGACTAGAAGGTGCAGTCGTCCGCTCGCGACGGCACGACCGAACGTTTGCGGAGGAACCCACTAAGCATCACGTTGTGGCGGATAAGCGCCGACAACGCCAACACTTAATCACACAACTCAGGACACACGACGGACGCTTATGTACGACCCAAGCAACCATAGTAAAGGCGGTGGAGGATCATTTTCGTCATCTTTACAAGGAAAGAATCGTCGATGACGAGGCCACTACTGAAGTGTTACAGCAGGTAACACGTACTATCGACGAGGCTACCGTGAATGCACTAACAGAGGAAATCTCACTCGAAGAAGTCGAAGACGCCGTGGACAAAGGTGCGGCCAATAAGTCTCCTGGACCTGATGGATTGCCCATCGAATTCTACCGGACTTTCCGTGACATCATGATGCCTCGCTGGGTTATAATGTTCCGCGAACTTACGTCTCCAGACTGTGTTGTGCCGCCAGCGTTTGTAGAAGGACTTCTCATACCGGTACATAAGCCAGGTGGAGGGCTATCGATTAACGACTATCGGCCGCTTACAAAGCTGAACGCCGATTACAAGATTTTCACCAGGATTATGGCGAGCCGTATTAAGACGGCTTTGCCGATGATCCTCGCTCCTGAACAGACGTCGCAGGGGGGAGAAGCCAACATACACATGGCCACCGGTGACTGCAGGGATTTAATAGCAATCGCTTCTGCGTGCCGTCTGAGAGCGGCGATCGTCTCCGTAGATTTCAACCGCGCCTTTGATAGAGTGCACCACAACTTCCTCCTACGAGTGATGGACTGTATGGGATTCCCCCCGGGCCTCATCGACACCCTACGGCGTCTTTGGACCGCAGCCAGCTCACACGTCCAGGTTAATGGAAGGACGGTAGGACCAGTACCCATTAAGAGGTCTCTACGACAGGGTTGTCCCCTTTCTACCTACCTTTATGCCATCGCACTCGAGCCACTCCTAGGGGGCCTTAACCACCGCCTATCTGGCATCACGCTGCGGGACGTCACCTTTCGCTATAGGACATACGCTGACGACCTGCTACTGCTGGTTCGTTCCAATGACGAAGTTCAAAGCGTACTAACCTGGATTGAGCGATACGGACAGGCCGCCGGCAGTCTTCTGAACATCAACAAGTCGGCGGCGTTGGATATTGGGCGAGGTCTCGGACCGGAAGCCCTCGCTCCCCTCCCACCAGTTTCTGATCTGCGATATTTGGGAATCACGTTCAAGAAAGATGTACGTAAAACAGCTGCAGCAAACTACCGACGGTTATTACAGATCATACGCGCAATGGTGCGACAGAACCTGCTCCGGGACTTGAACCAGCTACAACGTGTTGAATACCTGAACCTCTACGTGGCATCAAAACTCAATCACGTGGCACAAGTCCTCCCACTACCGCTGCAGATAGGTCGCCGGCTTCAAGCGGCCTTCAGTTACTACGTTTCCGCAGGTCATATCTTTAAAGTACGATACGACACTCTTACCCTCCCAGTGCACAAAGGAGGGCTGGGATTGGTCAACGTCAGGGCGAGAGCAGCTAGCCTTTACATGAGCAACATGAGGAAACGATGGAAAAGTCTTTATACCTCTCTCACGGGTCGTTTACTACAGGTTCTGATGCCAGTCTCTAACGTCCCGCCGGTGTCGGTTGCGCACGTCGCACCACAGCTCTCCCATGTGTCGACCTTCATTCTTGATTACAGCTATGTCAGCTCGAACCTCTCCGCCACGCGTCCACCAAAGGCGAAAGATTTTTACACCAACCTTCTGCGTGCTGTTCCCCATAACGTGGTGGAAAACAAGTACCCTACGGTTCACTGGCCAAGAGTGTGGAAAACGATACACCACAACTTTCTGTCCTCCACGGTGCGTTCGAAGTGGTATCAGATTGCCAACAAAAAATATGCCACACTACAGCGACTTCACACTATTGGACTGGCAGACTCCCCTTATTGCCCAGATTGTCACCTTTTGGATACTGATGAACATCGTTTTACTTGCGCATCATCGTCCGGAGTTTGGCGACTAACACAGAAGATATTGGCTTGTTACCTCCGGGTCACACCTGATATGATTGACCCTCAGACCCTACTCTGTCCCGATGGAACTTACTTTCCGGCTGCAAAATATCATGCGCTTACATGGTTCAAAGGACTTACAGTCGCCTACATCTTTCGCGACGGAGAGAAAGAGCAGCTTGATTACTGGTGGTTCCTGCAAAATGCTCACAATGCCCTCGAACGCACACCGAAATACCGTACGCTCTTCGCAAATTATTTACGCAGCGTTTTCGTTAACCCCCCACTCAGCTGGGGAGTGCCGAGCAGCGGTTAATGTTCTGTGCCGCATCACACAAACGGCTGAACGTTCTGCCTTGTCAGCCATGAGCGAAGGAAGAGACAAGCTGCTGCAAGGATGCTGTTTTCCTTGAGGCACTAGCGAAGCTGAATGCCTCCGTTGCAGATGCCCTTCAAAGGCGCAATTGGAGATATCAGATAACGATGACGAGGCTCCAAGTGGAACCAGTTACATTATTGAAGAACCTTTTAGTTGGAATTACATCAGTGATTTATGTTTTTATTTCTGGATTACTCTTTTATGCCACCTTTGTTGTTGTAACACTTACTTGTAACACTTACTTACTAGAATTCACATGTAACAAAAAAAGTGGCAAAGGATAGCCCTAACCTTGATTTCCCATATTTCCCCTGATATATAGGCAGCTCTCTGGGGTGGGTTTACTCAGGAGCCAACGCCTGAAGTGGATCAGATTTTTTGTTATAGGATGAAAAGTGGCGGTGGCACTTAGGGGTTTTTTTAGTTCCATTTTCCTAAGCGGCTTTTAAGGGAAATTACTTTATAGAGGAAAAAAATTAAAACAAAAAAAAAGTTGAAAAAAAAATAAAATAAAAAAAATAAAAAAAATAAAAAAAAGAAAACAAAAAATAATACTAATAAAAAAAAGGGGTATGATTCCTGCTTCGGGTGCAGGAGGTCCCGGGTTCAAATCCCGGACGAGCCATTGCGTTTTGTGCAAACGTGTGGCGGCTGTTCCGCGCATTTCCTGCCCTCCAGGTAAGCACAAAAACCAAGTAGCCGGTTCTGAAAGAGTTTCACGTATCATTTGAGCCATCTGCAGCCTGGTGGTTGGACGTTTGAAATTGATTTAAATGTTCACAGTAGAGATTGTAGCAAGTGTCTTGTTGAGTGCGACGAAAAAGTGATTACGCCCGGAATCGAAACGGAGACCTTCTGCCTGTTAGGCAGACGTGATAACCGCTACACCACGGAAACTGCTAAGCTCTGAGATCCACATGTGACACAACTTGCAGGACGATCACAACTTTGGCGTAAAAATCACTTTGCGGAAACGCACAATGCAGGTATTTCGCATTCGTACGCAACAATCGACAGCACCCTTGCCTGTCTGAATGCCACCACGAATAAGAGCCCAAGAAGTCGTCGGACAAGCTCGCGGCCGAGTCCTCGGTAGCATCAGCTACTCTTGCTTTCCGTACGAGCTACCGTCAATTCGCGCAGTCGCTATTGCATATGATGTCACCAAAAGCAATCACTTCGTTAGCGGCAAGGAGCCCGGGCCCAGCGGTAGCTCTACATGGAGGCACCAGCAGCCCCGACAGGCCGCCGCTGGCGCGCCGGCGCCCGGACCCGCGACCCCTAATGACGTTGCAGTCGATGTATTTCTTAATATCGCTTTTGGAAGAAGCAAGCCAGGTGTAAATCACACAGTATTTTACTGATGATCTGGAAACGCAAATTTAGAACAAGTAGAACATTATATAAAATTTGTTGTGTGGTCGAGCGGAACCCACCCTTCGCTCTTCCCAGATTATCGTTGCTGCACGGAATGATTGTTAAAGCACCGACGGCTTCAGAGTTCGTCTTCTCCAACGTTTGCTTTTGCAGTACATTCCGCAATCTTTTCGTTATGAGTCGTCTGTTTCGGTTTCCCGATGTAGTTTTGCTCACACCTCCCGACTTCTCTTAACCCCGAGCCACCACTAGCAGAAAATTCCGCACTGCAGTCCGGTCAATCTGCAGAGCTCGATAAGAGCATCGCGGTCGTTCCTGAGCTAATGAAACGGCCGTGTCTGTAGTTGTTCCCAGATGTCTCCCACAGAAACGGCCTCCCGGACGCCTGCATTACAGGAGTACGCCCCTACTCCCAGCCATACAATTGCATTTGAAAGCAGAATAACATGAGCTACAGAGCAACTCCGACTTTTGTGTCTGACCTACTTTTAATGATACTGTGGTCGGTTTAGTTACTACTATCGCTGCTGGACGAAGCAGACCAGTTGAAAGCCACACAGTATTCTTGTAACGAACAGGTAATGGAAATTTAGGTAAAACGATATCAAAAAAAGTTGCGTGGTGGAGCGACACATACAGTTGCCTCTTCGTAGATGATCATTGCTGCACGGAATAATTCTTAAGGCACCGACGCCTTCAGGAGTCGTGTTTGGAAGTTTTGCTTGCAGTATATTCCGCTATCTTTTCGTTATGAGTTGGTGTTTCGGATTCCCGGTGTTCTTTTGTTTAGTGCATTTGCCTTCCCTTGATGCTAAGAAAGCACATGGCGAAAGTGAAACACCATCGTCTGTTCATCTGCAGAGCGCGATGAAATTATTCACTCTACATTCATTGCCTTTAATATTCTTTCCATCAGTGGTGGGCGCTGCCTTCAGAAAGCGCTTTTCTTTCTGATTTACATGAAAGTTTGTGTTCCTCGGAGCTGGACTGCTTGGGATTACCTTCACTGCCACCGGCAAGTGGCTCGTTGGTCTAGGGGTATGATTCCTGCTTTGGGTGCAGGAGGTCCCGGGTTTTGACCGTGCTGAAGAGTAGGTGGAGCTCACCCACGTTTGTAGCTCTGCAATGAAGAACAGATGCGTGCCGCAGCACGCTGTGTGTGGCCCTACGGTCATGAAGGGACCGTTTGATATGGCAAGAATCTGATACCAGTAAATTACATAGGTCGATTTCTGTAGGAGAGCCGACAGTAATCTTGCATGCAACGGAAAACAAAGGTTGTCTTTGCAGAACGTGTGCACCGTGAGTGGAGACGAAGCTCAATCGTGGAGCAGTCTACCTTCATCTGATTAGCGACAACGTCAACCAAAGAGTGGGATACAAGACTGAGCGTAGTTAAGAGTTTCTCACTATTAGTTACGTTCACACTTCAACAGAGTTGTGACAAGGCGAGTGCAAAGAGATCAGGAAAGCCAGTATGAAGCGAACTTGAAGTAGTCTTGAAGAAATGGATACTAAATTTTGCAGGCCAGAATGGAGCTACGAGCGTTCTGAGTTACTGAATACCGGTGCACTATGGGAGCAAGAGCATTTGACAGTAAAATGAGGCGATATCGGTGTAGCACACGACATTTATTATCCCGCACACGCAGACGTGACGTTATCTCGGAAATGGAATCCGAAAACGGGTTTAAAAAAAGTCGTGCTTCCGCCCGGGATCGAACCGGGGACCTTCTGCGTGTAAAGCAGAAGTGATAACCGCTACACCACGGAAACGACGGTTTTGCCGTTGTACTACCTGGAAAACCGTAGCTCCAACAGATTTTTCCTGCGTAAGCAAGGGCATCGGCTACGAGCTCCGTCCGATTCTAGAAGTTGCTATAGTAAAAGACAACGATAAAAACAATCAAACCGCAACAGCCAGGGAGAACGCTGGGTGAGCAGCAGCTCTGCACGGTGATACCAAGAACGGAGGCGATAGTCATGTGCATCGAGAAGGCTCGTTGGTCTAGGGGTATGATTCCTGCTTCGGGTGCAGGAGGTCCCGGGTTCAAATCCCGGACGAGCCCTTGCGTTTTGTGCAAACGTGTGGCGACTACCGGCATGCCGGCGGCTGTTCCGCGCATTTCCTGCCCTCCAGGTAAGCACAAAAACCAAGTAGCCGGTTCTGAAAGAGTTTCACGTATCATTTGAGCCATCTGCAGCCTGGTGGTTGGACGTTTGAAATTGATTTAAATGTTCACAGTAGAGATTGTAGCAAGTGTCTTGTTGAGTGCGACGAAAAAGTGATTACGCCCGGAATCGAAACGGAGACCTTCTGCCTGTTAGGCAGACGTGATAACCGCTACACCACGGAAACTGCTAAGCTCTGAGATCCACATGTGACACAACTTGCAGGACGATCACAACTTTGGCGTAAAAATCACTTTGCGGAAACGCACAATGCAGGTATTTCGCATTCGTACGCAACAATCGACAGCACCCTTGCCTGTCTGAATGCCACCACGAATAAGAGCCCAAGAAGTCGTCGGACAAGCTCGCGGCCGAGTCCTCGGTAGCATCAGCTACTCTTGCTTTCCGTACGAGCTACCGTCAATTCGCGCAGTCGCTATTGCATATGATGTCACCAAAAGCAATCACTTCGTTAGCGGCAAGGAGCCCGGGCCCAGCGGTAGCTCTACATGGAGGCACCAGCAGCCCCGACAGGCCGCCGCTGGCGCGCCGGCGCCCGGACCCGCGACCCCTAATGACATTGCAGTCGATGTATTTCTTAATATCGCTTTTGGAAGAAGCAAGCCAGGTGTAAATCACACAGTATTTTACTGATGATCTGGAAACGCAAATTTAGAACAAGTAGAACATTATATAAAATTTGTTGTGTGGTCGAGCGGAACCCACCCTTCGCTCTTCCCAGATTATCGTTGCTGCACGGAATGATTGTTAAAGCACCGACGGCTTCAGAGTTCGTCTTCTCCAACGTTTGCTTTTGCAGTACATTCCGCAATCTTTTCGTTATGAGTCGTCTGTTTCGGTTTCCCGATGTAGTTTTGCTCACACCTCCCGACTTTTCTTAACCCCGAGCCACCACTAGCAGAAAATTCCGCACTGCAGTCCGGTCAATCTGCAGAGCTCGATAAGAGCATCGCGGTCGTTCCTGAGCTAATGAAACGGCCGTGTCTGTAGTTGTTCCCAGATGTCTCCCACAGAAACGGCCTCCCGGACGCCTGCATTACAGGAGTACGCCCCTACTCCCAGCCATACAATTGCATTTGAAAGCAGAATAACATGAGCTACAGAGCAACTCCGACTTTTGTGTCTGACCTACTTTTAATGATACTGTGGTCGGTTTAGTTACTACTATCGCTGCTGGACGAAGCAGACCAGTTGAAAGCCACACGGTATTCTTGTAACGAACAGGTAATGGAAATTTAGGTAAAACGATATCAAAAAAAGTTGCGTGGTGGAGCGACACATACAGTTGGCTCTTCGTAGATGATCATTGCTGCACGGAATAATTCTTAAGGCACCGACGCCTTCAGGAGTCGTGTTTGGAAGTTTTGCTTGCAGTATATTCCGCTATCTTTTCGTTATGAGTTGGTGTTTCGGATTCCCGGTGTTCTTTTGTTTAGCGCATTTGCCTTCCCTTGATGCTAAGAAAGCACATGACGAAAGTGAAACACCATCGTCTGTTCATCTGCAGAGCGCGATGAAATTATTCACTCTACATTCATTGCCTTTAATATTCTTGCCATCAGTGGTGGGCGCTGCCTTCAGAAAGCGCTTTTCTTTCTGATTTACATGAAAGTTTGTGTTCCTCGGAGCTGGACTGCTTGGGATTACCTTCACTGCCACCGGCAAGTGGCTCGTTGGTCTAGGGGTATGATTCCTGCTTTGGGTGCAGGAGGTCCCGGGTTCAAATCCCGGACGAGCCCTACCGTTTTGACCGTGCTGAAGAGTAGGTGGAGCTCACCCACGTTTGTAGCTCTGCAATGAAGAACAGATGCGTGCCGCAGCACGCTGTGTGTGGCCCTACGGTCATGAAGGGACCGTTTGATATGGCAAGAATCTGATACCAGTAAATTACATAGGTCGATTTCTGTAGAAGAGCCGACAGTAATCTTGCATGCAACGGAAAACAAAGGTTGTCTTTGCAGAACGTGTGCACCGTGAGTGGAGACGAAGCTCAATCGTGGAGCAGTCTACCTTCATCTGATTAGCGACAACGTCAACCAAAGAGTGGGATACAAGACTGAGCGTAGTTAAGAGTTTCTCACTATTAGTTACGTTCACACTTCAACAGAGTTGTGACAAGGCGAGTGCAAAGAGATCAGGAAAGCCAGTATGAAGCGAACTTGAAGTAGTCTTGAAGAAATGGATACTAAATTTTGCAGGCCAGAATGGAGCTACGAGCGTTCTGAGTTACTGAATACCGGTGCACTATGGGAGCAAGAGCATTTGACAGTAAAATGAGGCGATATCGGTGTAGCACATGACATTTATTATCCCGCACACGCAGACGTGACGTTATCTCGGAAATGGAATACGAAAACGGGTTTAAAAAAAGTCGTGCTTCCGCCCGGGATCGAACCGGGGACCTTCTGCGTGTAAAGCAGACGTGATAACCGCTACACCACGGAAACGACGGTTTTGCCGTTGTACTACCTGGAAAACCGTAGCTCCAACAGATTTTTCCTGCGTAAGCAAGGGCATCGGCTACGAGCTCCGTCCGATTCTAGAAGTTGCTATAGTAAAAGACAACGATAAAAACAATCAAACCGCAACAGCCAGGGAGAACGCTGGGTGAGCAGCAGCTCTGCACGGTGATACCAAGAACGGAGGCGATAGTCATGTGCATCGAGAAGGCTCGTTGGTCTAGGGGTATGATTCCTGCTTCGGGTTCAAATCCCGGACGAGCCCTTGCGCTTCGTGCAAACGTGTGGCGACTACTGGCATGCCGGCGGCTGTTCCGCGCATTTCCTGCCCTCCAGGTAAGCACAAAAACCAAGTAGCCGGTTCTGAAAGAGTTTCACGTATCATTTGAGCCATCTGCAGCCTGGTGGTTGGACGTTTGAAATTGATTTAAATGTTCACAGTAGAGATTGTAGCAAGTGTCTTGTTGAGTGCGACGAAAAAGTGATTACGCCCGGAATCGAAACGGAGACCTTCTGCCTGTTAGGCAGACGTGATAACCGCTACACCACGGAAACTGCTAAGCTCTGAGATCCACATGTGACACAACTTGCAGGACGATCACAACTTTGGCGTAAAAATCACTTTGCGGAAACGCACAATGCAGGTATTTCGCATTCGTACGCAACAATCGACAGCACCCTTGCCTGTCTGAATGCCACCACGAATAAGAGCCCAAGAAGTCGTCGGACAAGCTCGCGGCCGAGTCCTCGGTAGCATCAGCTACTCTTGCTTTCCGTACGAGCTACCGTCAATTCGCGCAGTCGCTATTGCATATGATGTCACCAAAAGCAATCACTTCGTTAGCGGCAAGGAGCCCGGGCCCAGCGGTAGCTCTACATGGAGGCACCAGCAGCCCCGACAGGCCGCCGCTGGCGCGCCGGCGCCCGGACCCGCGACCCCTAATGACATTGCAGTCGATGTATTTCTTAATATCGCTTTTGGAAGAAGCAAGCCAGGTGTAAATCACACAGTATTTTACTGATGATCTGGAAACGCAAATTTAGAACAAGTAGAACATTATATAAAATTTGTTGTGTGGTCGAGCGGAACCCACCCTTCGCTCTTCCCAGATTATCGTTGCTGCACGGAATGATTGTTAAAGCACCGACGGCTTCAGAGTTCGTCTTCTCCAACGTTTGCTTTTGCAGTACATTCCGCAATCTTTTCGTTATGAGTCGTCTGTTTCGGTTTCCCGATGTAGTTTTGCTCACACCTCCCGACTTTTCTTAACCCCGAGCCACCACTAGCAGAAAATTCCGCACTGCAGTCCGGTCAATCTGCAGAGCTCGATAAGAGCATCGCGGTCGTTCCTGAGCTAATGAAACGGCCGTGTCTGTAGTTGTTCCCAGATGTCTCCCACAGAAACGGCCTCCCGGACGCCTGCATTACAGGAGTACGCCCCTACTCCCAGCCATACAATTGCATTTGAAAGCAGAATAACATGAGCTACAGAGCAACTCCGACTTTTGTGTCTGACCTACTTTTAATGATACTGTGGTCGGTTTAGTTACTACTATCGCTGCTGGACGAAGCAGACCAGTTGAAAGCCACACGGTATTCTTGTAACGAACAGGTAATGGAAATTTAGGTAAAACGATATCAAAAAAAGTTGCGTGGTGGAGCGACACATACAGTTGGCTCTTCGTAGATGATCATTGCTGCACGGAATAATTCTTAAGGCACCGACGCCTTCAGGAGTCGTGTTTGGAAGTTTTGCTTGCAGTATATTCCGCTATCTTTTCGTTATGAGTTGGTGTTTCGGATTCCCGGTGTTCTTTTGTTTAGCGCATTTGCCTTCCCTTGATGCTAAGAAAGCACATGACGAAAGTGAAACACCATCGTCTGTTCATCTGCAGAGCGCGATGAAATTATTCACTCTACATTCATTGCCTTTAATATTCTTGCCATCAGTGGTGGGCGCTGCCTTCAGAAAGCGCTTTTCTTTCTGATTTACATGAAAGTTTGTGTTCCTCGGAGCTGGACTGCTTGGGATTACCTTCACTGCCACCGGCAAGTGGCTCGTTGGTCTAGGGGTATGATTCCTGCTTTGGGTGCAGGAGGTCCCGGGTTCAAATCCCGGACGAGCCCTACCGTTTTGACCGTGCTGAAGAGTAGGTGGAGCTCACCCACGTTTGTAGCTCTGCAATGAAGAACAGATGCGTGCCGCAGCACGCTGTGTGTGGCCCTACGGTCATGAAGGGACCGTTTGATATGGCAAGAATCTGATACCAGTAAATTACATAGGTCGATTTCTGTAGAAGAGCCGACAGTAATCTTGCATGCAACGGAAAACAAAGGTTGTCTTTGCAGAACGTGTGCACCGTGAGTGGAGACGAAGCTCAATCGTGGAGCAGTCTACCTTCATCTGATTAGCGACAACGTCAACCAAAGAGTGGGATACAAGACTGAGCGTAGTTAAGAGTTTCTCACTATTAGTTACGTTCACACTTCAACAGAGTTGTGACAAGGCGAGTGCAAAGAGATCAGGAAAGCCAGTATGAAGCGAACTTGAAGTAGTCTTGAAGAAATGGATACTAAATTTTGCAGGCCAGAATGGAGCTACGAGCGTTCTGAGTTACTGAATACCGGTGCACTATGGGAGCAAGAGCATTTGACAGTAAAATGAGGCGATATCGGTGTAGCACACGACATTTATTATCCCGCACACGCAGACGTGACGTTATCTCGGAAATGGAATCCGAAAACGGGTTTAAAAAAAGTCGTGCTTCCGCCCGGGATCGAACCGGGGACCTTCTGCGTGTAAAGCAGACGTGATAACCGCTACACCACGGAAACGACGGTTTTGCCGTTGTACTACCTGGAAAACCGTAGCTCCAACAGATTTTTCCTGCGTAAGCAAGGGCATCGGCTACGAGCTCCGTCCGATTCTAGAAGTTGCTATAGTAAAAGACAACGATAAAAACAATCAAACCGCAACAGCCAGGGAGAACGCTGGGTGAGCAGCAGCTCTGCACGGTGATACCAAGAACGGAGGCGATAGTCATGTGCATCGAGAAGGCTCGTTGGTCTAGGGGTATGATTCCTGCTTCGGGTGCAGGAGGTCCCGGGTTCAAATCCCGGACGAGCCCTTGCGTTTTGTGCAAACGTGTGGCGACTACCGGCATGCCGGCGGCTGTTCCGCGCATTTCCTGCCCTCCAGGTAAGCACAAAAACCAAGTAGCCGGTTCTGAAAGAGTTTCACGTATCATTTGAGCCATCTGCAGCCTGGTGGTTGGACGTTTGAAATTGATTTAAATGTTCACAGTAGAGATTGTAGCAAGTGTCTTGTTGAGTGCGACGAAAAAGTGATTACGCCCGGAATCGAAACGGAGACCTTCTGCCTGTTAGGCAGACGTGATAACCGCTACACCACGGAAACTGCTAAGCTCTGAGATCCACATGTGACACAACTTGCAGGACGATCACAACTTTGGCGTAAAAATCACTTTGCGGAAACGCACAATGCAGGTATTTCGCATTCGTACGCAACAATCGACAGCACCCTTGCCTGTCTGAATGCCACCACGAATAAGAGCCCAAGAAGTCGTCGGACAAGCTCGCGGCCGAGTCCTCGGTAGCATCAGCTACTCTTGCTTTCCGTACGAGCTACCGTCAATTCGCGCAGTCGCTATTGCATATGATGTCACCAAAAGCAATCACTTCGTTAGCGGCAAGGAGCCCGGGCCCAGCGGTAGCTCTACATGGAGGCACCAGCAGCCCCGACAGGCCGCCGCTGGCGCGCCGGCGCCCGGACCCGCGACCCCTAATGACATTGCAGTCGATGTATTTCTTAATATCGCTTTTGGAAGAAGCAAGCCAGGTGTAAATCACACAGTATTTTACTGATGATCTGGAAACGCAAATTTAGAACAAGTAGAACATTATATAAAATTTGTTGTGTGGTCGAGCGGAACCCACCCTTCGCTCTTCCCAGATTATCGTTGCTGCACGGAATGATTGTTAAAGCACCGACGGCTTCAGAGTTCGTCTTCTCCAACGTTTGCTTTTGCAGTACATTCCGCAATCTTTTCGTTATGAGTCGTCTGTTTCGGTTTCCCGATGTAGTTTTGCTCACACCTCCCGACTTTTCTTAACCCCGAGCCACCACTAGCAGAAAATTCCGCACTGCAGTCCGGTCAATCTGCAGAGCTCGATAAGAGCATCGCGGTCGTTCCTGAGCTAATGAAACGGCCGTGTCTGTAGTTGTTCCCAGATGTCTCCCACAGAAACGGCCTCCCGGACGCCTGCATTACAGGAGTACGCCCCTACTCCCAGCCATACAATTGCATTTGAAAGCAGAATAACATGAGCTACAGAGCAACTCCGACTTTTGTGTCTGACCTACTTTTAATGATACTGTGGTCGGTTTAGTTACTACTATCGCTGCTGGACGAAGCAGACCAGTTGAAAGCCACACGGTATTCTTGTAACGAACAGGTAATGGAAATTTAGGTAAAACGATATCAAAAAAAGTTGCGTGGTGGAGCGACACATACAGTTGGCTCTTCGTAGATGATCATTGCTGCACGGAATAATTCTTAAGGCACCGACGCCTTCAGGAGTCGTGTTTGGAAGTTTTGCTTGCAGTATATTCCGCTATCTTTTCGTTATGAGTTGGTGTTTCGGATTCCCGGTGTTCTTTTGTTTAGCGCATTTGCCTTCCCTTGATGCTAAGAAAGCACATGACGAAAGTGAAACACCATCGTCTGTTCATCTGCAGAGCGCGATGAAATTATTCACTCTACATTCATTGCCTTTAATATTCTTGCCATCAGTGGTGGGCGCTGCCTTCAGAAAGCGCTTTTCTTTCTGATTTACATGAAAGTTTGTGTTCCTCGGAGCTGGACTGCTTGGGATTACCTTCACTGCCACCGGCAAGTGGCTCGTTGGTCTAGGGGTATGATTCCTGCTTTGGGTGCAGGAGGTCCCGGGTTCAAATCCCGGACGAGCCCTACCGTTTTGACCGTGCTGAAGAGTAGGTGGAGCTCACCCACGTTTGTAGCTCTGCAATGAAGAACAGATGCGTGCCGCAGCACGCTGTGTGTGGCCCTACGGTCATGAAGGGACCGTTTGATATGGCAAGAATCTGATACCAGTAAATTACATAGGTCGATTTCTGTAGAAGAGCCGACAGTAATCTTGCATGCAACGGAAAACAAAGGTTGTCTTTGCAGAACGTGTGCACCGTGAGTGGAGACGAAGCTCAATCGTGGAGCAGTCTACCTTCATCTGATTAGCGACAACGTCAACCAAAGAGTGGGATACAAGACTGAGCGTAGTTAAGAGTTTCTCACTATTAGTTACGTTCACACTTCAACAGAGTTGTGACAAGGCGAGTGCAAAGAGATCAGGAAAGCCAGTATGAAGCGAACTTGAAGTAGTCTTGAAGAAATGGATACTAAATTTTGCAGGCCAGAATGGAGCTACGAGCGTTCTGAGTTACTGAATACCGGTGCACTATGGGAGCAAGAGCATTTGACAGTAAAATGAGGCGATATCGGTGTAGCACACGACATTTATTATCCCGCACACGCAGACGTGACGTTATCTCGGAAATGGAATCCGAAAACGGGTTTAAAAAAAGTCGTGCTTCCGCCCGGGATCGAACCGGGGACCTTCTGCGTGTAAAGCAGACGTGATAACCGCTACACCACGGAAACGACGGTTTTGCCGTTGTACTACCTGGAAAACCGTAGCTCCAACAGATTTTTCCTGCGTAAGCAAGGGCATCGGCTACGAGCTCCGTCCGATTCTAGAAGTTGCTATAGTAAAAGACAACGATAAAAACAATCAAACCGCAACAGCCAGGGAGAACGCTGGGTGAGCAGCAGCTCTGCACGGTGATACCAAGAACGGAGGCGATAGTCATGTGCATCGAGAAGGCTCGTTGGTCTAGGGGTATGATTCCTGCTTCGGGTGCAGGAGGTCCCGGGTTCAAATCCCGGACGAGCCCTTGCGTTTTGTGCAAACGTGTGGCGACTACCGGCATGCCGGCGGCTGTTCCGCGCATTTCCTGCCCTCCAGGTAAGCACAAAAACCAAGTAGCCGGTTCTGAAAGAGTTTCACGTATCATTTGAGCCATCTGCAGCCTGGTGGTTGGACGTTTGAAATTGATTTAAATGTTCACAGTAGAGATTGTAGCAAGTGTCTTGTTGAGTGCGACGAAAAAGTGATTACGCCCGGAATCGAAACGGAGACCTTCTGCCTGTTAGGCAGACGTGATAACCGCTACACCACGGAAACTGCTAAGCTCTGAGATCCACATGTGACACAACTTGCAGGACGATCACAACTTTGGCGTAAAAATCACTTTGCGGAAACGCACAATGCAGGTATTTCGCATTCGTACGCAACAATCGACAGCACCCTTGCCTGTCTGAATGCCACCACGAATAAGAGCCCAAGAAGTCGTCGGACAAGCTCGCGGCCGAGTCCTCGGTAGCATCAGCTACTCTTGCTTTCCGTACGAGCTACCGTCAATTCGCGCAGTCGCTATTGCATATGATGTCACCAAAAGCAATCACTTCGTTAGCGGCAAGGAGCCCGGGCCCAGCGGTAGCTCTACATGGAGGCACCAGCAGCCCCGACAGGCCGCCGCTGGCGCGCCGGCGCCCGGACCCGCGACCCCTAATGACATTGCAGTCGATGTATTTCTTAATATCGCTTTTGGAAGAAGCAAGCCAGGTGTAAATCACACAGTATTTTACTGATGATCTGGAAACGCAAATTTAGAACAAGTAGAACATTATATAAAATTTGTTGTGTGGTCGAGCGGAACCCACCCTTCGCTCTTCCCAGATTATCGTTGCTGCACGGAATGATTGTTAAAGCACCGACGGCTTCAGAGTTCGTCTTCTCCAACGTTTGCTTTTGCAGTACATTCCGCAATCTTTTCGTTATGAGTCGTCTGTTTCGGTTTCCCGATGTAGTTTTGCTCACACCTCCCGACTTCTCTTAACCCCGAGCCACCACTAGCAGAAAATTCCGCACTGCAGTCCGGTCAATCTGCAGAGCTCGATAAGAGCATCGCGGTCGTTCCTGAGCTAATGAAACGGCCGTGTCTGTAGTTGTTCCCAGATGTCTCCCACAGAAACGGCCTCCCGGACGCCTGCATTACAGGAGTACGCCCCTACTCCCAGCCATACAATTGCATTTGAAAGCAGAATAACATGAGCTACAGAGCAACTCCGACTTTTGTGTCTGACCTACTTTTAATGATACTGTGGTCGGTTTAGTTACTACTATCGCTGCTGGACGAAGCAGACCAGTTGAAAGCCACACGGTATTCTTGTAACGAACAGGTAATGGAAATTTAGGTACTACCTGAAAAACCGTAGCTCCAACAGATTTTTCCTGCGTAAGCAAGGGCATCGGCTACGAGCTCCGTCCGATTCTAGAAGTTGCTATAGTAAAAGACAACGATAAAAACAATCAAACCGCAACAGCCAGGGAGAACGCTGGGTGAGCAGCAGCTCTGCACGGTGATACCAAGAACGGAGGCGATAGTCATGTGCTTCGAGAAGGCTCGTTGGTCTAGGGGTATGATTCCTGCTTCGGGTGCAGGAGGTCCCGGGTTCAAATCCCGGACGAGCCCTTGCGTTTTGTGCAAACGTGTGGCGACTACCGGCATGCCGGCGGCTGTTCCGCGCATTTCCTGCCCTCCAGGTAAGCACAAAAACCAAGTAGCCGGTTCTGAAAGAGTTTCACGTATCATTTGAGCCATCTGCAGCCTGGTGGTTGGACGTTTGAAATTGATTTAAATGTTCACAGTAGAGATTGTAGCAAGTGTCTTGTTGAGTGCGACGAAAAAGTGATTACGCCCGGAATCGAAACGGAGACCTTCTGCCTGTTAGGCAGACGTGATAACCGCTACACCACGGAAACTGCTAAGCTCTGAGATCCACATGTGACACAACTTGCAGGACGATCACAACTTTGGCGTAAAAATCACTTTGCGGAAACGCACAATGCAGGTATTTCGCATTCGTACGCAACAATCGACAGCACCCTTGCCTGTCTGAATGCCACCACGAATAAGAGCCCAAGAAGTCGTCGGACAAGCTCGCGGCCGAGTCCTCGGTAGCATCAGCTACTCTTGCTTTCCGTACGAGCTACCGTCAATTCGCGCACACACAGTAGAGATTGTAGCAAGTGTCTTGTTGAGTGCGCCGAAAAAGTGATTACGCCCGGAATCGAAACGGAGACCTTCTGCCTGTTAGGCAGACGTGATAACCGCTACACCACGGAAACTGCTAAGCTCTGAGATCCACATGTGACACAACTTGCAGGACGATCACAACTTTGGCGTAAAAATCACTTTGCGGAAACGCACAATGCAGGTATTTCGCATTCGTACGCAACAATCGACAGCACCCTTGCCTGTCTGAATGCCACCACGAATAAGAGCCCAAGAAGTCGTCGGACAAGCTCGCGGCCGAGTCCTCGGTAGCATCAGCTACTCTTGCTTTCCGTACGAGCTACCGTCAATTCGCGCAGTCGCTATTGCATATGATGTCACCAAAAGCAATCACTTCGTTAGCGGCAAGGAGCCCGGGCCCAGCGGTAGCTCTACATGGAGGCACCAGCAGCCCCGACAGGCCGCCGCTGGCGCGCCGGCGCCCGGACCTGCGACCCCTAATGACGTTGCAGTCGATGTATTTCTTAATATCGCTTTTGGAAGAAGCAAGCCAGGTGTAAATCACACAGTATTTTACTGATGATCTGGAAACGGAAATTTAGAACAAGTAGAACATTATATAAAATTTGTTGTGTGGTCGAGCGGAACCCACGCTCGCTCTTCCCAGATTATCGTTGCTGCACGGAATAATTGTTAAAGCACCGACGGCTTCAGAGTTAGTCTTCTCCAACGTTTGCTTTTGCAGTACATTCCGCAATCTTTTCGTTATGAGTCGTCTGTTTCGGTTTCCCGATGTAGTTTTGCTCACACCACCACTAGCAGAAAATTCCGCACTGCAGTCCGGTCAATCTGCAGAGCTCGATAAGAGCATCGCGGTCGTTCCTGAGCTAATGAAACGGCCGTGTCTGTAGTTGTTCCCAGATGTCTCCCACAGAAACGGCCTCCCGGTCGCCTGCATTACAGGAGTACGCCCCTACTCCCAGCCATACAATTGCATTTGAAAGCAGAATAACATGAGCTACAGAGCAACTCCGACTTTTGTGTCTGACCTACTTTTAATGATACTGTGGTCGGTTTAGTTACTACTATCGCTGCTGGACGAAGCAGACCAGTTGAAAGCCACACGGTATTCTTGTAACGAACAGGTAATGGAAATTTAGGTAAAACGATATCAAAAAAAGTTGCTTGGTGGAGCGACACATACAGTTGGCTTTTCGTAGATGATCATTGCTGCACGGAATAATTCTTAAGGCACCGACGCCTTCAGGAGTCGTGTTTGGAAGTTTTGCTTGCAGTATATTCCGCTATCTTTTCGTTATGAGTTGGTGTTTCGGATTCCCGGTGTTCTTTTGTTTAGTGCATTTGCCTTCCCTTGATGCTAAGAAAGCACATGACGAAAGTGAAACACCACCGTCTGTTCATCTGCAGAGCGCGATGAAATTATTCACTCTACATTCATTGCCTTTAATAGTCTTTCCATCAGTGGTGGGCGCTGCCTTCAGAAAGCGCTTTTCTTTCTGATTTACATGAAAGTTTGTGTTCCTCGGAGCTGGACTGCTTGGGATTACCTTCACTGCCACCGGCAAGTGGCTCGTTGGTCCAGGGGTATGATTCCTGCTTTGGGTGCAGGAGGTCCCGGGTTCAAATCCCGGACGAGCCCTACCGTTTTGACCGTGCTGAAGAGTAGGTGGAGCTCACCCACGTTTGTAGCTCTGCAATGAAGAACAGATGCGTGCCGCAGCACGCTGTGTGTGGCCCTACGGTCATGAAGGGACCGTTTGATATGGCAAGAATCTGATACCAGTAAATTACATAGGTCGATTTCTGTAGGAGAGCCGACAGTAATCTTGCATGCAACGGAAAACAAAGGTTGTCTTTGCAGAACGTGTGCACCGTGAGTGGAGACGAAGCTCAATCGTGGAGCAGTCTACCTTCATCTGATTAGCGACAACGTCAACCAAAGAGTGGGATACAAGACTGAGCGTAGTTAAGAGTTTCTCACTATTAGTTACGTTCACACTTCAACAGAGTTGTGACAAGGCGAGTGCAAAGAGATCAGGAAAGCCAGTATGAAGCGAACTTGAAGTAGTCTTGAAGAAATGGATACTAAATTTTGCAGGCCAGAATGGAGCTACGAGCGTTCTGAGTTACTGAATACCGGTGCACTATGGGAGCAAGAGCATTTGACAGTAAAATGAGGCGATATCGGTGTAGCACACGACATTTATTATCCCGCACACGCAGACGTGACGTTATCTCGGAAATGGAATCCGAAAACGGGTTTAAAAAAGTCGTGCTTCCGCCCGGGATCGAACCGGGGACCTTCTGCGTGTAAAGCAGACGTGATAACCGCTACACCACGGAAACGACGGTTTTGCCGTTGTACTACCTGGAAAACCGTAGCTCCAACAGATTTTTCCTGCGTAAGCAAGGGCATCGGCTACGAGCTCCGTCCGATTCTAGAAGTTGCTATAGTAAAAGACAACGATAAAAACAATCAAACCGCAACAGCCAGGGAGAACGCTGGGTGAGCAGCAGCTCTGCACGGTGATACCAAGAACGGAGGCGATAGTCATGTGCATCGAGAAGGCTCGTTGGTCTAGGGGTATGATTCCTGCTTCGGGTGCAGGAGGTCCCGGTTTCAAATCCCGGACGAGCCCTTGCGTTTTGTGCAAACGTGTGGCGACTACCGGCATGCCGGCGGCTGTTCCGCGCATTTCCTGCCCTCCAGGTAAGCACAAAAACCAAGTAGCCGGTTCTGAAAGAGTTTCACGTATCATTTGAGCCATCTGCAGCCTGGTGGTTGGACGTTTGAAATTGATTTAAATGTTCACAGTAGAGATTGTAGCAAGTGTCTTGTTGAGTGCGACGAAAAAGTGATTACGCCCGGAATCGAAACGGAGACCTTCTGCCTGTTAGGCAGACGTGATAACCGCTACACCACGGAAACTGCTAAGCTCTGAGATCCACATGTGACACAACTTGCAGGACGATCACAACTTTGGCGTAAAAATCACTTTGCGGAAACGCACAATGCAGGTATTTCGCATTCGTACGCAACAATCGACAGCACCCTTGCCTGTCTGAATGCCACCACGAATAAGAGCCCAAGAAGTCGTCGGACAAGCTCGCGGCCGAGTCCTCGGTAGCATCAGCTACTCTTGCTTTCCGTACGAGCTACCGTCAATTCGCGCACACACAGTAGAGATTGTAGCAAGTGTCTTGTTGAGTGCGCCGAAAAAGTGATTACGCCCGGAATCGAAACGGAGACCTTCTGCCTGTTAGGCAGACGTGATAACCGCTACACCACGGAAACTGCTAAGCTCTGAGATCCACATGTGACACAACTTGCAGGACGATCACAACTTTGGCGTAAAAATCACTTTGCGGAAACGCACAATGCAGGTATTTCGCATTCGTACGCAACAATCGACAGCACCCTTGCCTGTCTGAATGCCACCACGAATAAGAGCCCAAGAAGTCCTCGGACAAGCTCGCGGCCGAGTCCTCGGTAGCATCAGCTACTCTTGCTTTCCGTACGAGCTACCGTCAATTCGCGCAGTCGCTATTGCATATGATGTCACCAAAAGCAATCACTTCGTTAGCGGCAAGGAGCCCGGGCCAAGCGGTAGCTCTACATGGAGGCACCAGCAGCCCCGACAGGCCGCCGCTGGCGCGCCGGCGCCCGGACCCGCGACCCCTAATGACGTTGCAGTCGATGTATTTCTTAATATCGCTTTTGGAAGAAGCAAGCCAGGTGTAAATCACACAGTATTTTACTGATGATCTGGAAACGCAAATTTAGAACAAGTAGAACATTATATAAAATTTGTTGTGTGGTCGAGCGGAACCCACCCTTCGCTCTTCCCAGATTATCGTTGCTGCACGGAATGATTGTTAAAGCACCGACGGCTTCAGAGTTCGTCTTCTCCAACGTTTGCTTTTGCAGTACATTCCGCAATCTTTTCGTTATGAGTCGTCTGTTTCGGTTTCCCGATGTAGTTTTGCTCACACCTCCCGACTTCTCTTAACCCCGAGCCACCACTAGCAGAAAATTCCGCACTGCAGTCTCGTCAATCTGCAGAGCTCGATAAGAGCATCGCGGTCGTTCCTGGGCTAATGAAACGGCCGTGTCTGTAGTTGTTCCCAGATGTCTCCCACAGAAACGGCCTCCCGGTCGCCTGCATTACAGGAGTACGCCCCTACTCCCAGCCATACAATTGCATTTGAAAGCAGAATAACATGAGCTACAGAGCAACTCCGACTTTTGTGTCTGACCTACTTTTAATGATACTGTGGTCGGTTTAGTTACTACTATCGCTGCTGGACGAAGCAGACCAGTTGAAAGCCACACAGTATTCTTGTAACGAACAGGTAATGGAAATTTAGGTAAAACGATATCAAAAAAAGTTGCGTGGTGGAGCGACACATACAGTTGGCTCTTCGTAGATGATCATTGCTGCACGGAATAATTCTTAAGGCACCGACGCCTTCAGGAGTCGTGTTTGGAAGTTTTGCTTGCAGTATATTCCGCTATCTTTTCGTTATGAGTTGGTGTTTCGGATTCCCGGTGTTCTTTTGTTTAGTGCATTTGCCTTCCCTTGATGCTAAGAAAGCACATGACGAAAGTGAAACACCACCGTCTGTTCATCTGCAGAGCGCGATGAAATTATTCACTCTACATTCATTGCCTTTAATATTCTTTCCATCAGTGGTGGGCGCTGCCTTCAGAAAGCGCTTTTCTTTCTGATTTACATGAAAGTTTGTGTTCCTCGGAGCTGGACTGCTTGGGATTACCTTCACTGCCACCGGCAAGTCGCTCGTTGGTCTAGGGGTATGATTCCTGCTTTGGGTGCAGGAGGTCCCGGGTTCAAATCCCGGACGAGCCCTACCGTTTTGACCGTGCTGAAGAGTAGGTGGAGCTCACCCACGTTTGTAGCTCTGCAATGAAGAACAGATGCGTGCCGCAGCACGCTGTGTGTGGCCCTACGGTCATGAAG
Organism: Schistocerca gregaria; assembly: GCF_023897955.1. NCBI lineage: Eukaryota > Metazoa > Arthropoda > Insecta > Orthoptera > Acrididae > Schistocerca > Schistocerca gregaria. The sequence continues at coordinate 715,730,556 of NC_064921.1, read as the reverse complement.
GGACCGTTTGATATGGCAAGAATCTGATACCAGTAAATTACATAGGTCGATTTCTGTAGGAGAGCCGACAGTAATCTTGCATGCAACGGAAAACAAAGGTTGTCTTTGCAGAACGTGTGCACCGTGAGTGGAGACGAAGCTCAATCGTGGAGCAGTCTACCTTCATCTGATTAGCGACAACGTCAACCAAAGAGTGGGATACAAGACTGAGCGTAGTTAAGAGTTTCTCACTATTAGTTACGTTCACACTTCAACAGAGTTGTGACAAGGCGAGTGCAAAGAGATCAGGAAAGCCAGTATGAAGCGAACTTGAAGTAGTCTTGAAGAAATGGATACTAAATTTTGCAGGCCAGAATGGAGCTACGAGCGTTCTGAGTTACTGAATACCGGTGCACTATGGGAGCAAGAGCATTTGACAGTAAAATGAGGCGATATCGGTGTAGCACACGACATTTATTATCCCGCACACGCAGACGTGACGTTATCTCGGAAATGGAATCCGAAAACGGGTTTAAAAAAAGTCGTGCTTCCGCCCGGGATCGAACCGGGGACCTTCTGCGTGTAAAGCAGACGTGATAACCGCTACACCACGGAAACGACGGTTTTGCCGTTGTACTACCTGGAAAACCGTAGCTCCAACAGATTTTTCCTGCGTAAGCAAGGGCATCGGCTACGAGCTCCGTCCGATTCTAGAAGTTGCTATAGTAAAAGACAACGATAAAAACAATCAAACCGCAACAGCCAGGGAGAACGCTGGGTGAGCAGCAGCTCTGCACGGTGATACCAAGAACGGAGGCGATAGTCCTGTGCATCGAGAAGGCTCGTTGGTCTAGGGGTATGATTCCTGCTTCGGGTGCAGGAGGTCCCGGGTTCAAATCCCGGACGAGCAGTTGCGTTTTGTGCAAACGTGTGGCGACTACCGGCATGCCGGCGGCTGTTCCGCGCATTTCCTGCCCTCCAGGTAAGCACAAAAACCAAGTAGCCGGTTCTGAAAGAGTTTCACGTATCATTTGAGCCATCTGCAGCCTGGTGGTTGGACGTTTGAAATTGATTTAAATGTTCACAGTAGAGATTGTAGCAAGTGTCTTGTTGAGTGCGACGAAAAAGTGATTACGCCCGGAATCGAAACGGAGACCTTCTGCCTGTTAGGCAGACGTGATAACCGCTACACCACGGAAACTGCTAAGCTCTGAGATCCACATGTGACACAACTTGCAGGACGATCACAACTTTGGCGTAAAAATCACTTTGCGGAAACGCACAATGCAGGTATTTCGCATTCGTACGCAACAATCGACAGCACCCTTGCCTGTCTGAATGCCACCACGAATAAGAGCCCAAGAAGTCGTCGGACAAGCTCGCGGCCGAGTCCTCGGTAGCATCAGCTACTCTTGCTTTCCGTACGAGCTACCGTCAATTCGCGCAGTCGCTATTGCATATGATGTCACCAAAAGCAATCACTTCGTTAGCGGCAAGGAGCCCGGGCCCAGCTGTAGCTCTACATGGAGGCACCAGCAGCCCCGACAGGCCGCCGCTGGCGCGCCGGCGCCCGGACCCGCGACCCCTAATGACGTTGCAGTCGATGTATTTCTTAATATCGCTTTTGGAAGAAGCAAGTCAGGTGTAAATCACACAGTATTTTACTGATGATCTGGAAACGCAAATTTAGAACAAGTAGAACATTATATAAAATTTGTTGTGTGGTCGAGCGGAACCCACCCTTCGCTCTTCCCAGATTATCGTTGCTGCACGGAATGATTGTTAAAGCACCGACGGCTTCAGAGTTCGTCTTCTCCAACGTTTGCTTTTGCAGTACATTCCGCAATCTTTTCGTTATGAGTCGTCTGTTTCGGTTTTTTTTTTTTTTTTTTTTTTAAAAAAAAAAAATATCTTTATTAACCAATGTTATATTATGATACAGAATAACCCACCACCTGAAGCATTAGTGGGTCTTTGCTTACATACAATAATACAGTTACTACAGCATTCATTGCTTAATATTATTACCTACTTTTTAGTGTTAGTTTTTTGTTTTCGCTATGGGCATTTCTACTTCTAATATTAACCTACTTAATCTAACTGCAACGTTACACACGTGCCAGCGTGAGTATAAACCTACTGTTTGTGGCCGGGCCCACTGAGCTGATCCCAGTGGGCATGCCCCTGGCACCGGGCTGGCCCAAGACGTTTGAACCGCTGCAGTTTATACTAGGTATTATCCTAACTTATCCTACTTCTTAACCTATTCCTACGCTACTGTCAATTTCGGTGTGTTGGTCAAATCCGGTAGAAATGTGCACCCTCCTCCTGGTCCAGGAGCGTGGCGGATCCCAGCCGTGAAACGGCTGGCCAATTCCACGTCCGGCGGAAAGGGACGGGTGCACTTAGGTCTGGTCAGGTGTTTGTCAGTTTCGGGTTAATTTTGATTGTTCCTAAGAAAGTCCTTTAATATTTTGCCCGAGATCTCATTCGCAAGATTATTTAAAGTTTGAAAGTGATCCTCGCGCCTGAGTAAGTGGTACGTGTCTTGATTTGGTAGTTGGAGTCTGAGTTGTGATGCTACTTCGTCAAAGAGATGGCACTCATACACCACATGGTCTGGGGTGCCCTGTGGGGCCCCACAGTCGCACGCTGGTGTAGCCCGTTTCCCGATTCTGCATAAGTATGCTGGATAGGGTCCATGTCCAGTGAGGAAGTGCAGAAGTCCTCTTGATGGCTTGAAATATCTGAGCTGTAAGCGCTCCTTAATATTTGGCAGCAGTTCATGCGTTCTCCGACCTGTGTCGTCCGCATCCCATTGCTCTTGCCAAAGTTCTTCCCCCCTATTTCTAATTTCCGATTTAAAGCCCGTGTAGATCCCCATTATTTCTATCATTTTATCCCTGTTGCCTTTCTTGGCCCAGTACCATGCCGCCTGTTCTCTTATTTTAATGTCCAGAGGACACAGCCCCATGAGTACTAATAGCGCCCCCCCTGGTGTTGTTCTATATGCTCCTACAGAGCGCAGGAGCATATTCCGCTGCACTCTCCTCACGGCCATGGCAGGCATGACCCTCGTAAGCCTGTGAGCCCAGACTCCTGACGCGTATCCCACAATGGAGGTCAGTATGCTGTTATGATATAGTTTGATTAGGTCTGGTGGTAAGTGAAACCGCTTGTGTCCTATGCCAGTGAGTTTATTCAGTGTTTCTAGGGATCTCTGTGTTATTGTGTCAACATGCGATGTATAGTTCCATCTCTCATCGACGATTACGCCCAAGTACCGGGCCTCACGTCGCCGAAGCACTGGCGAGCCGTCTATTCTCACCGTCGGGTTCCTAACTAGTTGTCCCTTGAGCAATAGATATGTAGACTTACTGGGTGATATAGTCATTTTTGTTCTGTGACACCATGTGGTCAAGATAGAAATTGCTCTCTCAATTTTCGGTTCCAGTTCTTCGCGGCTGCGGCCGCCAACCAACAGAAGGAGGTCGTCTGCGTAGGCTATGCCCTCTAGCACATCCTCGCTATTCTGCAGATCTTCTAAGAGTGGTTCCATTGTTATGTCCCAAAAGAGTGGCCCAAGGACAGAGCCCTGTGGACACCCCTTTGTAATCTTCTTTCTAACCCTCCCGCTAGGGGACGATAGCCAGACCTCCCTTCCCTCACAGTAGCTCCTAAAACAACCATATAGCGGCCCTGGACACTCTTTCTCTCGTAAGCGAGAGAAGAGCGAGGGCCACCACAGATTGTCGAAGGCGCCGCTGATATCCACCATGATGCCAACAATGTATTTGTGCGGGGCTGAGCCACAGACCTCCGCGGCAAGGGCGATAGCGTCAGACGCTGATCTCCCCGACCGGAAACCGAATTGCCTGTCGCACATCCCACACAACACACGATGTGCAGCCAGTCTGTCTGCCAGCAACCTCTCAAAAAGTTTCCCCAGTATGTCTAGTAGGCAGATGGGCCTGTATGATTTGGCTTCTTTTGGGTCCTTATCTGGGCCTTTCTTGAGTATTACAACATTTGCCTTCTTCCAGGTGTTAGGGAATTTTCTGAGTCTCAAGCACTCATTGTACAACTTGGTGAGAGGTGCCACCAGCTGGGGAGCCAGGAACTGCACCACTTCCGTTGTGATACCGTCTGGTCCAGGAGCCTTCCCCTTTTTGAGGGCTTTTATCTGGGCTTCGACCTCCTCTTCTGAGAAGGGATAGACCATACTGTTGTTTTCATAATCTTGTCGGTCTTCCTCCCTGATCAGCCTTTGTACTTCTGTATCCTCTTCTTCCACATCATCAGGCAGCAGGACCCGGAGAAGGACCTCGGCAGTTTCCTGCCAAGTCTCTGTCATCCGGTCCCCGCTCCTGACGGTGGACAGCACCATGGGCGATCTTATTTTCTCCCGTACTAGTTTGTAAGGGGTACCCCATGGGTCTGTGGCGAGTTGATTTAAAACAAATTTTTCCCAGCTTGCAAGTCGGACTGCCCTGAGCTCCTGTTGAAAATGATCCTTCGCCTCTCTGTAAATTTGTAGCCATCGTTGTTTTTCCCTCCAGACGGCACACCGCTGGTAGTACCTCCTAGCCCTCCTTACAGACTGGCGCATCTGTTCTAGTTCTGTCGACCATGGTGTTGGGGAGGCCGCGACGGCTCTCCTCCTGGTTGGTACGGCTGCTTTCACCGCTCTGTTGACTGCACTCACCAGTTCTTCGGCGTATAGCTCCACGTTTACGTCACCTTCCGGCCATGTCGGAATGTCACACTCTCTCGCCAGGCGATCCCAGTCGGCCCTATTGTAATTGAATTGCAGCTCCCACCCCATGTCCCAGCGGCACTCCTTGTCTCCCAGTGAAAAGGTAATCAGATTGTGGTCACTTGTTGTCATGTGTTCCCATACTTTCCAATCAATTACCTTGGTTGCGGCGTTGGGCGTTACCAAGGTAATATCAATATTGGTACCTTCTCCCCCGCCACCTGCATAGGTAGGGGGGTGCCCTTGCTTGTTAGCGACCATGAGCTGTAGGGCCATGATGGTCTCTTCAGCCTTTTCTCCACGTTCATCTCTTGTGCCGCTGAACCACAGGGGGGACTTTGCATTTATGTCTGCTGTGACTATTATTCTCCGCCCCTGCAGTGCCGTGGTTATCTGAGTTAGTTTATCTAAGAACTCGTCAATCTCCCTTCCGTACTGGAAGTACATATTAATGATGTACAGTACCCCGATGGGTGATTGCAACTCCACGACATTGCAGTGGTCATCAGAAAGCTGTGTAAGCACTGTAACTCTCAGTGCCTTGTTAATAATTATGATTGCAGCTTTTGGCTCACCTGTGCTATGAGTTATTTGCCAGTTGGCAGCTGTAAAGGGGATCCGTCCAGCTTGAGAGTATGGCTCCTGTAGACAGAGTATGTCAAGTCTCCTCTCCTCCACCACCTTCCGGAGTTCCTGCGTGACTAGTCTGCTGTTATGACAGTTAATCTGCCCTACGTTTATAAGGCTCAGTGGAAAAGTATGTTCTAATATGCGATTCTGGCCAGGTCTTATTCCAGTCGTGTGCAAGCCTTCCATTTGTAATTACAGACTGGTGATATAGTTCTTCCAGATCAAATTTTTCGTTTCGCCTTTCGAATACTTTTTTCACCAAGTCACGTAGGGCTCCAAAGTCAGTGGGGAGATTCATTGTCTTGAGCTGTATTCTATCCACAGCCTCCATTACCGAAAAGGTGACGTCTCTACCATATTCATGGCCAACACGCACCACATGCCTTAAAGCGGTGGTGAGGACAGCCGGCTCCTCCAGGCGCGATAGCTGCAATGCCTGTTCCAAATTTGGATAAATCCTCCTTGGATCCACGCCCATGCCTCCAAAGGAGGGTGGATCTTTCAACGTACTCGTACTGCTCACATCATTGATTTGTATTTTCCCTTCATCAGCTGTGTTGTCTTTGATTGTCGGGAAAGTCAAACTCCCTACCACAGGATGCCCTTTTGGTCGCTCATGATCTGTAATCGACCTTCTTCCCCAGCTTGGAGGAGAGGGTGCGTCCTTCTGCCCACTAGGGTCTGTTTGAATCCCTATGTCTACCATTTGCACTTTTCCAGTAGTTGCATTGTTGAACTTCCGCAGAGGTTCTCTAAATCTGCTTGCTCTCAACGCATCCCTTAACCTCTTACTGGGCGACTTCCTTTTGGGCTTCCTGGATGCAGGAACAGACTCAGCCATAGTCTATTCTTGCTATAAGCCGTTGCTCGAGCATCCTGTATGTAGGGCAGTTCCTTCCAGTAGCATTGCAACTTTTCTTTCCTCTTCTCACACAAGGGATACATATCCCTGTTTTACAACAGGTTTTCCTTGTATGGTATTCTGCCCCACACCTGGAGCAGGCCGGCTTCCTCTCGCAATGCTTGTGGACATGGTCCAGATCACCGCAGTTATGACATCTGGGAACCACCAGGTAGTCCCTCACATTAATTGCGTGGAACCCCATATAAATTCTGCCCATAGCGGTCAGTTTGCGCCACATACTCCCCGAGACTTCCGCGACGTGATGGACAACATCACGATCGCGGGGTCCCGTTCTGAAGCGCAACTTAAACTCATTTTTGAAGGCTTCCATATTCATTTCCTCGAAGTTCTGTTCTTTTATGGCTTCATATATCTCATTTTCCTCTATTGCCACAGGTACATCATATAATATCACCAGCGGATTCCGCTTTTTAGGCGGTTCGCATTTCACTACCTTATTAAGCTTCGTGTGATTAAGTATTTTTTCCCTGTCTTCTTCTGTAGCAACATTTACAATAACCACATTTTTGGTTGCCTTAACTTTGTTTATTTTAATTTTTTCTTTTGCAGGGTTCACCGTTGTGGTGAATATTTCTTGTACTTTCTTAGTATCATGTCCGGACAGGGGTCTCAAGAAGACCGCCGTGTCCGGCCTTTTCGACACCTTGGCGATTGTCTCTTTTGTGGTTTGCGTTTTTGGAGCCGCTTGCGCAGCTACACCAGCCCATGTTTTTGTCGGCTGTTTACGTAGACGCTCGTTTTCTTTTTCTAGTTCTTCTAGCCGCCCCTCGAGCTTTGCGCTAGCGATCGCCCAGGCGGCAAGCTCCTTTTTGATGGACAGGACAGCAGTATTGCTTATCTTGCCGTTCTTTATACTAGAGTCCAATAATTGATTTATTCTGTTGTGCCAGTCAGTTACATTCTCCACGTTTTGCCCCAGGCCCTCTTCTGGGACAGGAACAATAGGCATCGAACACCTCGAATGCACACTCGAGTCACTCGTCTCTTGTTCAGCCATGATGATGTAGACGAGTGAAAAAAGTTGGGAGCCCGTCTCTTACCCCGGACCGGCTCCTCTGGCATGGGGGGGGACTTCTTGCAGCTCGCCCACCGACCTCGCCCCAAGGTCAAGGGCTTTCTCGAACTGCTGGGTTCAGCGCGCCGTCGCCAGCGCACTGGTCCCCATCGATGGCTTCATCATCGGCGATTTCACGCGACGCTCCTCGGCAACTGCACCCCGCACTCCGGAGAGGCGGATGCACCTCTCGTCCTTCGCCGCCTACTAGCCCGAGTTTCCACCTTTCGGCCAAGGACCCACTCCTACTCAGGTGGCGGGCCGGTCCCCCAGACGTTCGGCGGTCTGGACCCAGTTAACCTAGCCCAGGCGATGTCACCACCTCCTGGGTTTGGCAGAACACGCCCCGGTTACCCAGGGGCGCGGCGAGGCACCCTTGCCGACTCGCGCCGCGATCCCACGCCGACAAACGAAGTCGCCGGCATGCAGAGCTCCTGCTGGTCTGGGCCCTGCGAACAGAAGGGACAGATGTTCGTCCCTCGACACAGCTCCCCCTGTGCCATGCACCCTTCGCTTTCGCATCGGGTTGGGTCGCAGCTCTCCCTTTTGTCGCAAGGCAAAACGCCAAGCTTAACGTCTGGCACCACGGGAAGGCGGAAAGAGCCACTTGGGAAGGAGAGCCTATAGGAGACGCGTCACTTCCCCTGTGAGGACTGCCGCGGCACGCCCGTCTGGAAGCGATACGCCCCAGTGCGAGCCTCCGTGCCTTACGGCGCGCCGGCTACGGGCGGGCCCGCGCCGAACGCGCCGTCGAGCGACCGACCTCACGCCAGACGTCTGTTTCGGTTTCCCGATGTAGTTTTGCTCACACCACCACTAGCAGAAAATTCCGCACTGCAGTCCGGTCAATCTGCAGAGCTCGATAAGAGCATCGCGGTCGTTCCTGAGCTAATGAAACGGCCGTGTCTGTAGTTGTTCCCAGATGTCTCCCACAGAAACGGCCTCCCGGACGCCTGCATTACAGGAGTACGCCCCTACTCCCAGCCATACAATTGCATTTGAAAGCAGAATAACATGAGCTACAGAGCAACTCCGACTTTTGTGTCTGACCTACTTTTAATGATACTGTGGTCGGTTTAGTTACTACTATCGCTGCTGGACGAAGCAGACCAGTTGAAAGCCACACGGTATCTACATCTACATCAACATCCGTACTCCGCAAGCCACCTGACGGTGTGTGGCGGAGGGTACCCTGAGTACCTCTATCGGTTCTCCCTTCTATTCCAGTCTCGTATTGTACGTGGAAAGAAGGATTGTCGGTATGCTTCTGTGTGGGCTCTAATCTCTCTGATTTTATCCTCATGGTCTCTTCGCGAGATATACGTAGGAGGGAGCAACATACTGCTTGACTCTTCGGAGAAGGTATGTTTCTCGAAACTTCAACAAAAGCCCGTACTGAGCTACTGAGCGTCTCTCCTGCAGAGTCTTCCACTGGAGTTTATCTATCATCTCCGTAACGCTTTCGCAATTACTAAATGATCCTGTAACGAAGCGCGCTGCTCTCCGTTGGATCTTCTCTCTCTCTTCTATCAACCCTACCTGGTGCGGATCCCACACTGCTGAGCAGTATTCAAGCATTGGGCGAACAAGCGTACTGTAACCTACTTCCTTTGTTGTCGGATTGCATTTCCTTAGGATTCTTCCAATGAATCTCAGTCTGGCATCTGCTTTACCGACGATCAACTTTATATGATCATTCCATTTTAAATCACTCCTAATGCGTACTCCCAGATAATTTATGGAATTAACTGCTTCCAGTTGCTGACCTGCTATTTTGTAGCTAAATGATAAGGGACCTATCTTTCTATGTATTCGCATCACATTACACTTCGCTACATTGAGATTCAATTGCAATTCCGTGCACCATGCGTCAATTCGCTGCAGATCCTCCTGCATTTCAGTACAATTTTCCATTGTTGCAACCTCTCGATACACCACAGCATCATCTGCAAAAAGCCTCAGTGAACTTCCGATGTCATCCACCAGGTCATTTATGTATATTGTGAATAGCAACGGTCCTATGACACTCCCCTGCGGCACACCTGAAATCACTCTTACTTCGGAAGACTTCTCTCCATTGAGAATGACGTGCTGCGTTCTGTTATCTAGGAACTTGTATTCTTGTAACGAACAGGTAAATGGAAATTTAGGTAAAACGATATCAAAAAAAGTTGCGTGGTGGAGCGACACATACAGTTGGCTCTTCGTAGATGATCATTGCTGCACGGAATAATTCTTAAGGCACCGACGCCTTCAGGAGTCGTGTTTGGAAGTTTTGCTTGCAGTATATTCCGCTATCTTTTCGTTATGAGTTGGTGTTTTCGGATTCCCGGTGTTCTTTTGTTTAGTGCATTTGCTTTCCCTTGATGCTAAGAAAGCACATGACGAAAGTGAAACACCACCGTCTGTTCATCTGCAGAGCGCGATGAAAGTATTCACTCTACATTCATTGCCTTTAATATTCTTTCCATCAGTGGTGGGCGCTGCCTTCAGAAAGCGCTTTTCTTTCTGATTTACATGAAAGTTTGTGTTCCTCGGAGCTGGACTGCTTGGGATTACCTTCACTGCCACCGGCAAGTGGCTCGTTGGTCTAGGGGTATGATTCCTGCTTTGGGTGCAGGAGGTCCCGGGTTCAAATCCCGGACGAGCCCTACCGTTTTGACCGTGCTGAAGAGTAGGTGGAGCTCACCCACGTTTGTAGCTCTGCAATGAAGAACAGATGCGTGCCGCAGCACGCTGTGTGTGGCCCTACGGTCATGAAGGGACCGTTTGATATGGCAAGAATCTGATACCAGTAAATTACATAGGTCGATTTCTGTAGAAGAGCCGACAGTAATCTTGCATGCAACGGAAAACAAAGGTTGTCTTTGCAGAACGTGTGCACCGTGAGTGGAGACGAAGCTCAATCGTGGAGCAGTCTACCTTCATCTGATTAGCGACAACGTCAACCAAAGAGTGGGATACAAGACTGAGCGTAGTTAAGAGTTTCTCACTATTAGTTACGTTCACACTTCAACAGAGTTGTGACAAGGCGAGTGCAAAGAGATCAGGAAAGCCAGTATGAAGCGAACTTGAAGTAGTCTTGAAGAAATGGATACTAAATTTTGCAGGCCAGAATGGAGCTACGAGCGTTCTGAGTTACTGAATACCGGTGCACTATGGGAGCAAGAGCATTTGACAGTAAAATGAGGCGATATCGGTGTAGCACACGACATTTATTATCCCGCACACGCAGACGTGACGTTATCTCGGAAATGGAATCCGAAAACGGGTTTAAAAAAAGTCGTGCTTGCGCCCGGGATCGAACCGGGGACCTTCTGCGTGTAAAGCAGACGTGATAACCGCTACACCACGGAAACGACGGTTTTGCCGTTGTACTACCTGGAAAACCGTAGCTCCAACAGATTTTTCCTGCGTAAGCAAGGGCATCGGCTACGAGCTCCGTCCGATTCTAGAAGTTGCTATAGTAAAAGACAACGATAAAAACAATCAAACCGCAACAGCCAGGGAGAACGCTGGGTGAGCAGCAGCTCTGCACGATGATACCAAGAACGGAGGCGATAGTCATGTGCATCGAGAAGGCACGTTGGTCTAGGGGTATTCGGTCAGAGGGTTAGCTTCCCTCTGTAATTAAAAAAACTGAGTTAATCGATCAACTACGAACTTAACAGGATTTCTTACGACGTCCGCCCCGAGCAGATGAAACGAACACAAGCGAACAAAATGAGATTAAAAAAAAAAAAAAAAAAAAAAGGGGGTATGATTCCTGCTTCGGGTGCAGGAGGTCCCGGGTTCAAATCCCGGACGAGCCCTTGCGTTTTGTGCAAACGTGTGGCGACTACCGGCATGCCGGCGGCTGTTCCGCGCATTTCCTGCCCTCCAGGTAAGCACAAAAACCAAGTAGCCGGTTCTGAAAGAGTTTCACGTATCATTTGAGCCATCTGCAGCCTGGTGGTTGGACGTTTGAAATTGATTTAAATGTTCACAGTAGAGATTGTAGCAAGTGTCTTGTTGAGTGCGACGAAAAAGTGATTACGCCCGGAATCGAAACGGAGACCTTCTGCCTGTTAGGCAGACGTGATAACCGCTACACCACGGAAACTGCTAAGCTCTGAGATCCACATGTGACACAACTTGCAGGACGATCACAACTTTGGCGTAAAAATCACTTTGCGGAAACGCACAATGCAGGTATTTCGCATTCGTACGCAACAATCGACAGCACCCTTGCCTGTCTGAATGCCACCACGAATAAGAGCCCAAGAAGTCCTCGGACAAGCTCGCGGCCGAGTCCTCGGTAGCATCAGCTACTCTTGCTTTCCGTACGAGCTACCGTCAATTCGCGCAGTCGCTATTGCATATGATGTCACCAAAAGCAATCACTTCGTTAGCGGCAAGGAGCCCGGGCCCAGCGGTAGCTCTACATGGAGGCACCAGCAGCCCCGACAGGCCGCCGCTGGCGCGCCGGCGCCCGGACCCGCGACCCCTAATGACGTTGCAGTCGATGTATTTCTTAATATCGCTTTTGGAAGAAGCAAGCCAGGTGTAAATCACACAGTATTTTACTGATGATCTGGAAACGCAAATTTAGAACAAGTAGAACATTATATAAAATTTGTTGTGTGGTCGAGCGGAACCCACCCTTCGCTCTTCCCAGATTATCGTTGCTGCACGGAATGATTGTTAAAGCACCGACGGCTTCAGAGTTCGTCTTCTCCAACGTTTGCTTTTGCAGTACATTCCGCAATCTTTTCGTTATGAGTCGTCTGTTTCGGTTTCCCGATGTAGTTTTGCTCACACCACCACTAGCAGAAAATTCCGCACTGCAGTCCGGTCAATCTGCAGAGCTCGATAAGAGCATCGCGGTCGTTCCTGAGCTAATGAAACGGCCGTGTCTGTAGTTGTTCCCAGATGTCTCCCACAGAAACGGCCTCCCGGACGCCTGCATTACAGGAGTACGCCCCTACTCCCAGCCATACAATTGCATTTGAAAGCAGAATAACATGAGCTACAGAGCAACTCCGACTTTTGTGTCTGACCTACTTTTAATGATACTGTGGTCGGTTTAGTTACTACTATCGCTGCTGGACGAAGCAGACCAGTTGAAAGCCACACGGTATTCTTGTAACGAACAGGTAATGGAAATTTAGGTAAAACGATATCAAAAAAAGTTGCGTGGTGGAGCGACACATACAGTTGGCTCTTCGTAGATGATCATTGCTGCACGGAATAATTCTTAAGGCACCGACGCCTTCAGGAGTCGTGTTTGGAAGTTTTGCTTGCAGTATATTCCGCTATCTTTTCGTTATGAGTTGGTGTTTCGGATTCCCGGTGTTCTTTTGTTTAGTGCATTTGCCTTCCCTTGATGCTAAGAAAGCACATGACGAAAGTGAAACACCACCGTCTGTTCATCTGCAGAGCGCGATGAAATTATTCACTCTACATTCATTGCCTTTAATATTCTTTCCATCAGTGGTGGGCGCTGCCTTCAGAAAGCGCTTTTCTTTCTGATTTACATGAAAGTTTGTGTTCCTCGGAGCTGGACTGCTTGGGATTACCTTCACTGCCACCGGCAAGTCGCTCGTTGGTCTCGGGGTATGATTCCTGCTTTGGGTGCAGGAGGTCCCGGGTTCAAATCCCCGACGAGCCCTACCGTTTTGACCGTGCTGAAGAGTAGGTGGGGCTCACCCACGTTTGTAGCTCTGCAATGAAGAACAGATGCTTGCCGCAGCACGCTGTGTGTGGCCCTACGGTCATGAAGGGACCGTTTGATATGGCAAGAATCTGATACCAGTAAATTACATAGGTCGATTTCTGTAGAAGAGCCGACAGTAATCTTGCATGCAACGGAAAACAAAGGTTGTCTTTGCAGAACGTGTGCACCGTGAGTGGAGACGAAGCTCAATCGTGGAGCAGTCTACCTTCATCTGATTAGCGACAACGTCAACCAAAGAGTGGGATACAAGACTGAGCGTAGTTAAGAGTTTCTCACTATTAGTTACGTTCACACTTCAACAGAGTTGTGACAAGGCGAGTGCAAAGAGATCAGGAAAGCCAGTATGAAGCGAACTTGAAGTAGTCTTGAAGAAATGGATACTAAATTTTGCAGGCCAGAATGGAGCTACGAGCGTTCTGAGTTACTGAATACCGGTGCACTATGGGAGCAAGAGCATTTGACAGTAAAATGAGGCGATATCGGTGTAGCACACGACATTTATTATCCCGCACACGCAGACGTGACGTTATCTCGGAAATGGAATCCGAAAACGGGTTTAAAAAAGTCGTGCTTCCGCCCGGGATCGAACCGGGGACCTTCTGCGTGTAAAGCAGACGTGATAACCGCTACACCACGGAAACGACGGTTTTGCCGTTGTACTACCTGGAAAACCGTAGCTCCAACAGATTTTTCCTGCGTAAGCAAGGGCATCGGCTACGAGCTCCGTCCGATTCTAGAAGTTGCTATAGTAAAAGACAACGATAAAAACAATCAAACCGCAACAGCCAGGGAGAACGCTGGGTGAGCAGCAGCTCTGCACGATGATACCAAGAACAGAGGCGATAGTCATGTGCATCGAGAAGGCTCGTTGGTCTAGGGGTATGATTCCTGCTTCGGGTGCAGGAGGTCCCGGGTTCAAATCCCGGACGAGCCCTTGCGTTTCGTGCAAACGTGTGGCGACTACCGGCATGCCGGCGGCTGTTCCGCGCATTTCCTGCCCTCCAGGTAAGCACAAAAACCAAGTAGCCGGTTCTGAAAGAGTTTCATGTATCATTTGAGCCATCTGCAGCCTGGTGGTTGGACGTTTGAAATTGATTTAAATGTTCACAGTAGAGATTGTAGCAAGTGTCTTGTTGAGTGCGACGAAAAAGTGATTACGCCCGGAATCGAAACGGAGACCTTCTGCCTGTTAGGCAGACGTGATAACCGCTACACCACGGAAACTGCTAAGCTCTGAGATCCACATGTGACACACCTTGCAGGACGATCACAACTTTGGCGTAAAAATCACTTTGCGGAAACGCACAATGCAGGTATTTCGCATTCGTACGCAACAATCGACAGCACCCTTGCCTGTCTGAATGCCACCACGAATAAGAGCCCAAGAAGTCGTCGGACAAGCTCGCGGCCGAGTCCTCGGTAGCATCAGCTACTCTTGCTTTCCGTACGAGCTACCGTCAATTCGCGCAGTCGCTATTGCATATGATGTCACCAAAAGCAATCACTTCGTTAGCGGCAAGGAGCCCGGGCCCAGCGGTAGCTCTACATGGAGGCACCAGCAGCCCCGACAGGCCGCCGCTGGCGCGCCGGCGCCCGGACCCGCGACCCCTAATGACGTTGCAGTCGATGTATTTCTTAATATCGCTTTTGGAAGAAGCAAGCCAGGTGTAAATCACACAGTATTTTACTGATGATCTGGAAACGCAAATTTAGAACAAGTAGAACATTATATAAAATTTGTTGTGTGGTCGAGCGGAACCCACCCTTCGCTCTTCCCAGATTATCGTTGCTGCACGGAATGATTGTTAAAGCACCGACGGCTTCAGAGTTCGTCTTCTCCAACGTTTGCTTTTGCAGTACATTCCGCAATCTTTTCGTTATGAGTCGTCTGTTTCGGTTTCCCGATGTAGTTTTGCTCACACCACCACTAGCAGAAAATTCCGAACTGCAGTCCGGTCAATCTGCAGAGCTCGATAAGAGCATCGCGGTCGTTCCTGAGCTAATGAAACGGCCGTGTCTGTAGTTGTTCCCAGATGTCTCCCACAGAAACGGCCTCCCGGACGCCTGCATTACAGGAGTACGCCCCTACTCCCAGCCATACAATTGCATTTGAAAGCAGAATAACATGAGCTACAGAGCAACTCCGACTTTTGTGTCTGACCTACTTTTAATGATACTGTGGTCGGTTTAGTTACTACTATCGCTGCTGGACGAAGCAGACCAGTTGAAAGCCACACGGTATTCTTGTAACGAACAGGTAATGGAAATTTAGGTAAAACGATATCAAAAAAAGTTGCGTGGTGGAGCGACACATACAGTTGGCTCTTCGTAGATGATCATTGCTGCACGGAATAATTCTTAAGGCACCGACGCCTTCAGGAGTCGTGTTTGGAAGTTTTGCTTGCAGTATATTCCGCTATCTTTTCGTTATGAGTTGGTGTTTCGGATTCCCGGTGTTCTTTTGTTTAGTGCATTTGCCTTCCCTTGATGCTAAGAAAGCACATGACGAAAGTGAAACACCACCGTCTGTTCATCTGCAGAGCGCGATGAAATTATTCACTCTACATTCATTGCCTTTAATATTCTTTCCATCAGTGGTGGGCGCTGCCTTCAGAAAGCGCTTTTCTTTCTGATTTACATGAAAGTTTGTGTTCCTCGGAGCTGGACTGCTTGGGATTACCTTCACTGCCACCGGCAAGTCGCTCGTTGGTCTCGGGGTATGATTCCTGCTTTGGGTGCAGGAGGTCCCGGGTTCAAATCCCCGACGAGCCCTACCGTTTTGACCGTGCTGAAGAGTAGGTGGGGCTCACCCACGTTTGTAGCTCTGCAATGAAGAACAGATGCTTGCCGCAGCACGCTGTGTGTGGCCCTACGGTCATGAAGGGACCGTTTGATATGGCAAGAATCTGATACCAGTAAATTACATAGGTCGATTTCTGTAGAAGAGCCGACAGTAATCTTGCATGCAACGGAAAACAAAGGTTGTCTTTGCAGAACGTGTGCACCGTGAGTGGAGACGAAGCTCAATCGTGGAGCAGTCTACCTTCATCTGATTAGCGACAACGTCAACCAAAGAGTGGGATACAAGACTGAGCGTAGTTAAGAGTTTCTCACTATTAGTTACGTTCACACTTCAACAGAGTTGTGACAAGGCGAGTGCAAAGAGATCAGGAAAGCCAGTATGAAGCGAACTTGAAGTAGTCTTGAAGAAATGGATACTAAATTTTGCAGGCCAGAATGGAGCTACGAGCGTTCTGAGTTACTGAATACCGGTGCACTATGGGAGCAAGAGCATTTGACAGTAAAATGAGGCGATATCGGTGTAGCACACGACATTTATTATCCCGCACACGCAGACGTGACGTTATCTCGGAAATGGAATCCGAAAACGGGTTTAAAAAAGTCGTGCTTCCGCCCGGGATCGAACCGGGGACCTTCTGCGTGTAAAGCAGACGTGATAACCGCTACACCACGGAAACGACGGTTTTGCCGTTGTACTACCTGGAAAACCGTAGCTCCAACAGATTTTTCCTGCGTAAGCAAGGGCATCGGCTACGAGCTCCGTCCGATTCTAGAAGTTGCTATAGTAAAAGACAACGATAAAAACAATCAAACCGCAACAGCCAGGGAGAACGCTGGGTGAGCAGCAGCTCTGCACGATGATACCAAGAACAGAGGCGATAGTCATGTGCATCGAGAAGGCTCGTTGGTCTAGGGGTATGATTCCTGCTTCGGGTGCAGGAGGTCCCGGGTTCAAATCCCGGACGAGCCCTTGCGTTTCGTGCAAACGTGTGGCGACTACCGGCATGCCGGCGGCTGTTCCGCGCATTTCCTGCCCTCCAGATAAGCACAAAAACCAAGTAGCCGGTTCTGAAAGAGTTTCATGTATCATTTGAGCCATCTGCAGCCTGGTGGTTGGACGTTTGAAATTGATTTAAATGTTCACAGTAGAGATTGTAGCAAGTGTCTTGTTGAGTGCGACGAAAAAGTGATTACGCCCGGAATCGAAACGGAGACCTTCTGCCTGTTAGGCAGACGTGATAACCGCTACACCACGGAAACTGCTAAGCTCTGAGATCCACATGTGACACACCTTGCAGGACGATCACAACTTTGGCGTAAAAATCACTTTGCGGAAACGCACAATGCAGGTATTTCGCATTCGTACGCAACAATCGACAGCACCCTTGCCTGTCTGAATGCCACCACGAATAAGAGCCCAAGAAGTCGTCGGACAAGCTCGCGGCCGAGTCCTCGGTAGCATCAGCTACTCTTGCTTTCCGTACGAGCTACCGTCAATTCGCGCAGTCGCTATTGCATATGATGTCACCAAAAGCAATCACTTCGTTAGCGGCAAGGAGCCCGGGCCCAGCGGTAGCTCTACATGGAGGCACCAGCAGCCCCGACAGGCCGCCGCTGGCGCGCCGGCGCCCGGACCCGCGACCCCTAATGACGTTGCAGTCGATGTATTTCTTAATATCGCTTTTGGAAGAAGCAAGTCAGGTGTAAATCACACAGTATTTTACTGATGATCTGGAAACGCAAATTTAGAACAAGTAGAACATTATATAAAATTTGTTGTGTGGTCGAGCGGAACCCACCCTTCGCTCTTCCCAGATTATCGTTGCTGCACGGAATGATTGTTAAAGCACCGACGGCTTCAGAGTTCGTCTTCTCCAACGTTTGCTTTTGCAGTACATTCCGCAATCTTTTCGTTATGAGTCGTCTGTTTCGGTTTCCCGATGTAGTTTTGCTCACACCTCCCGACTTCTCTTAACCCCGAGCCAACACTAGCAGAAAATTCCGCACTGCAGTCCGGTCAATCTGCAGAGTTCGATAAGAGCATCGCGGTCGTTCCTGGGCTAATGAAACGGCCGTGTGTGTAGTTCTTCCCAGATGTCTCCCACAGAAACGGCCTCCCGGACGCCTGCATTACAGGAGTACGCCCCTACTCCCAGCCATACAATTGCATTTGAAAGCAGAATAACATGAGCTACAGAGCAACTCCGACTTTTGTGTCTGACCTACTTTTAATGATACTGTGGTCGGTTTAGTTACTACTATCGCTGCTGGACGAAGCAGACCAGTTGAAAGCCACACGGTATTCTTGTAACGAACAGGTAATGGAAATTTAGGTAAAACGATATCAAAAAAAGTTGCTTGGTGGAGCGACACATACAGTTGGCTCTTCGTAGATGATCATTGCTGCACGGAATAATTCTTAAGGCACCGACGCCTTCAGGAGTCGTGTTTGGAAGTTTTGCTTGCAGTATATTCCGCTATCTTTTCGTTATGAGTTGGTGTTTCGGATTCCCGGTGTTCTTTTGTTTAGTGCATTTGCCTTCCCTTGATGCTAAGAAAGCACATGACGAAAGTGAAACACCACCGTCTGTTCATCTGCAGAGCGCGATGAAATTATTCACTCTACATTCATTGCCTTTAATATTCTTTCCATCAGTGGTGAGCGCTGCCTTCAGAAAGCGCTTTTCTTTCTGATTTACATGAAAGTTTGTGTTCCTCGGAGCTGGACTGCTTGGGATTACCTTCACTGCCACCGGCAAGTGGCTCGTTGGTCTAGGGGTATGATTCCTGCTTTGGGTGCAGGAGGTCCCGGGTTCAAATCCCGGACGAGCCCTACCGTTTTGACCGTGCTGAAGAGTAGGTGGAGCTCACCCACGTTTGTAGCTCTGCAATGAAGAACAGATGCGTGCCGCAGCACGCTGTGTGTGGCCCTACGGTCATGAAGGGACCGTTTGATATGGCAAGAATCTGATACCAGTAAATTACATAGGTCGATTTCTGTAGAAGAGCCGACAGTAATCTTGCATGCATCGGAAAACAAAGGTTGTCTTTGCAGAACGTGTGCACCGTGAGTGGAGACGAAGCTCAATCGTGGAGCAGTCTACCTTCATCTGATTAGCGACAACGTCAACCAAAGAGTGGGATACAAGACTGAGCGTAGTTAAGAGTTTCTCACTATTAGTTACGTTCACACTTCAACAGAGTTGTGACAAGGCGAGTGCAAAGAGATCAGGAAAGCCAGTATGAAGCGAACTTGAAGTAGTCTTGAAGAAATGGATACTACATTTTGCAGGCCAGAATGGAGCTACGAGCGTTCTGAGTTACTGAATACCGGTGCACTATTGGAGCAAGAGCATTTGACAGTAAAATGACGCGATTTCGGAGTAGCACACGACATTTATTATCCCGCACACGCAGACGTGACGTTATCTCGGAAATGGAATCCGAAAACGGGTTTAAAAAAAGTCGTGCTTGCGCCCGGGATCTAACCGGGGACCTTCTGCGTGTAAAGCAGACGTGATAACCGCTACACCACGGAAACGACGGCTTTGCCGTTGTACTACCTGGAAAACCGCAGCTCCAACAGATTTTTCCTGCGTAAGCAAGGGCATCGGCTACGAGCTCCGTCCGATTCTAGAAGTTGCTATAGTAAAAGCCAACGACAAAAACAATCAAACCGCAACAGCCAGGGAGAGCGCTGGGTGAGCAGCAGCTCTTCACGGTGATACCAAGAACGGAGGCGTTACTCATGTGCATCGAGAAGGCTCGTTGGTCTTGGGGTATGATCTCTGCTTCGGGTGCAGGAGGTCCCGGGTTCAAATCCCGGACGAGCCCTTGCGTTTCGTGCAAACGTGTGGCGACTACTGGCATGCCGGCGGCTGTTCCGCGCATTTCCAGCCCTCCAGGTAAGCACAAAAACCAAGTAGCCGCTTCTGAAAGAGTTTCATGTATCATTTGAGCCATCTGCAGCCTGGTGGTTGGACGTTTGAAATTGATTTAAATGTTCACCGTAGAGATTGTAGCAAGTGTCTTGTTGAGTGCGACGAAAATGTGTTTCCGCCCGGAATCGAACCGGTGACGTTCTGCGTGTTGGCAGACGTGATAACCGCTACACCACGGAAACTGCTACGCTGTGAGCTCCACATGTGACACAACTTGAGGACGATCGCAACTTTGGCGTAAAAATCACTTTGCGGAAACGCAAAATGCATGTACTTCGCATTCGTACGCAACAATCGACAGCATCCTTGCTTGTCTGTATGCCACCACGAATAAGAGCCCAAGAAGTCGTCGGAAATGCTCGCGCCCGAGTCCTCGGTAGCATCAGCTACTCTTGCTTTCCGTACGAGCTACCGTCAATTCGAGCAGTCGCTATTGCAAATGATGTCACCAAAAGCAATCACTTCGTTGGCGGCAATTAGCCCGGGCCCAGCGGTAGCTCTACATGGAGGCACCAGCAGCTCCGACAGGCCGCCGCTGGCGCTCCGGTGCCCGGACCCGCGACGCCTAATGACGTTTCAGTCGATGTATTTCATAATATCGCTTTTGGAAGAAGCAAGCCAGGTGTAAATCACACAGTATTTTACTAATGATCTGGCTTGAGGTCGGTCGCTCGACGGCGCGTTCGGCGCTGGCCCGCCCGTAGCCGGCGCGCCGTAAGGCACGGAGGCTCGCACTGGGGCGTATCGCTTCCAGACGGGCGTGCCGTGGCAGTCCTCACAGTGGAAGTGATGTGTCTCTCATAGCCTCTCCTTCCCAAATGGCTCTTTCCGCCTTCCCGTGGTGCCAGACGTTATGCTCGGCATTCTGCCTTGCGACAAAAGGGAGAGCTGCGACCCAACCCGATGCGAAAGCGAAGGGTGCGTGGCACAGGGGGAGCTGTGTCGAGGGACGAACACCTGTCCCTTTCTGTTCGCAGGGCCCAGACCAGCAGGAGCTCTGCATGCCGGCGACTTCGTTTGTCGGCGTGGGATCGCGGCGCGAGTCGGCAAGGGTGCTTCGCCGCGCCCCTGGGTAACCGGGGCGTGTTCTGCCAAACCCAGGAGGTGGTGACATCGCCTGGGCCAGGTGAACTGGGTCCAGACCGCCGAACGTCTGGGGGACCGGCCCGCCACCTGAGTAGGAGTGGGTCCTTGGCCGTAAGGTGGAAACTCGGGCTAGTAGGCGGCGAAGGGCGAGAGGTGCATCCGCCTCTCCCGAGTGCGGGGTGCAGTTGCCGAGGAGCGTCGCGTGAAATCGCCGATGACGGAGCCATCGATGGGGACCATTGCGCTGGCAACGGCGCGCTGAACCCGGCAGTTCGATAGGGCCCTTGACCTTGGGGCGAGGTCGGTGGGCGAGCTGCAAGAAGTCCCCCCCCCCCCCCCCCCCATGCCAGAGGAGGCGGTCTGGGGCAAGAGACGGGCTCCCACTTTCTTTATCACTCGTTAATCATGGCGACAACTATAACGAGTGATTCGAGTGCGCCTTTGAGGGCTTCGGCTGTGCCTGATCCCTCTCCACAGGACGAGGTGGGACAGGCAGATGATGAAACTGTTGCACAGAGGCATAATAGAATCGCCTTGAGGATTGATCAAAATGTAAAAAATGGCAAGATCAGTCAGGCGGCCTTGACCATTATAAAAAATGAACTCTCGGCCTGGGCTATTACCCATGCAAAATTAGAAGGCCGTTTAGAGGAATTAGAGAAGGAAAACAGCAGGCTGCGAAAACAACCAGCCAAATCCTGGGCGGCAGTGGCTGCGCAAGCGCCCATCAAGCCAACTACCACAAAAGATACAATCGATAGGGTAGCCAAGAGACAAGACACGGCAGTTTTTCTTTTGACGCTGCCAGGACAGGACACAAGTGTCAAAAAGTTACAAGAACTTTTAACTACTACAATAGATCCTGTAAAGGATAAAATAAGAATCAAGAAAATTAAACCCAGTAAGAACTCTGTAATAGTAGAAGTAGCCTCAGAGGAAGATAAAGAAAAACCACTAAAAAACCAAAAACTGAATGCTGTAATGAAATGTGAACCTTCAAGGAAAAGGTATCCTTTGGTGATATTGTACGATGTGCCAACTATCATGACTAACGACGAGTTAAGCGAGACAATAAGGGGACAGAATTTTGAAAGTATGAATGCTGACGAATTCAATGATAAATTTAAACTCAAATTCAAAACAGGACCCCGTGATCGGGACGTTGTCCATCACGTGGCCGAGGTAAATCCACAAATGTGGAAGCAAATCACTGGAATGGGCAGACTATATGTCGGGTTTCATGCAATCAATGTAAGAGATTACATCGTGGTACCTCGTTGCCATAATTGTGGGGACTTGGACCACATTCTCAGGCACTGCACCAGGGGGTCAGCGTGCTCCAAGTGCGGTGAAAACGGACACGTACGAAAGGACTGCAAGGCTGCTAGTGTTTGTATTCCCTGTAAGAGTAGAGGGAAAAAACCATGTGGAGCTACAGGACGGAGTTGCCCTACATATGGATGTTAGAACAACGCCTAATATCTAGAATTGATTATGGCTGAGTCTGGCACAATCTACAGGATGCCAAAGCGAAAATCCCCCAGCAAGAGAAGGAGGGATGCTATGAGGGCTCACAAGTTCAGGGAATTTTTGAGATCGCTTTCGAGCTCAGAAGTCGAAACAGCAGACACTGCTGTCCAGACAGAGGCATACATGGTAGACAAAGGGCAGCAAACTGAATTTCCCATGCCACTCATGGCTCCCTCCCCTCGAAGCCGGGGATTTGAGCTGAAAACAGACCATCCACGGCAAGGGCATCCTGTGGTAGTGGCAACCCCCAAGGAGAAAACTGAAAAACCACCTATACAAGAAAATGTAGTCACAAGTTCGAGTGTAAGTTGCACCACTGATACATCAATTGTCAGGCTTCCGCCTGTTGATCCGGTGAGGGTGTACCCAAACCTCGAATTTACGATGCAACTGGCAAGACTGGAGCAGCCGGCAACCCTGACCACTGCCTTGAGACATGTGGTCCGAATTGGACATGAGAACGGTAGAAAGGTAACCTTCTCGGTGATGGAGGCTGTAGATAGAATACAGCTAAAGTCGGTGAATCTCCCCACGGACTTCGGAGCCCTGCGTGACCTGCTAAAGAAACTGTTTGAAAGACGAGGAGAGAAATTTGACTTAGAGGATATTTACGTGCAATCAGTGTTGGCAAATGGAAGAATAACTTTCGATCGGAACAAGACCTGGCCATATGACCGAGTACACACATATTACCCATGACGACTAGGACATCTGTTGGCCAACTAAATACGCACAACAGTCGACTTGTGATGCAGGAACTCCGTAAGGAAGTGGAGGAGAGGAGACTGGATGTACTCTGTTTGCAGGAGCCTTACTCTCTGGCTGGCAAAATTGCTTTTGTGGCCACCACATGGCAAGTTATCAGCTGTGGGGATGTCCCCAAAGCAGCTGTGGTAATCACCAATAAAAAAACTACAGGCAACCTTACTTTCGCAGTACTCAAACAGTCACTGTAACGTCATTGAACTGCAATCTCCAGCAGGCACTATAATACTCATCAACATGTATTTCCAATATGGAGATGATATTGATATACATTTAGACCATCTAACGAGAGTAGCTATGGCGTTGCAGGGACGGAGAGTTGTCATAACTGCGGACATAAATGCGAAGTCCCCCCTATGGTGCAGTGGCACAAGGGACGAAAATGGTGGAAAGGTGGAAGAAGTGATTATGTCGTTGCAGCTTGTGGTGGCAAACAAACCGGGAAACTCTCCCACCTATGCGGCGGGAGGGGGGCAAGGCACGAACATCGATGTGACCTTGGTCACGCCAAATGCGGCAAACCTAATACAGAACTGGAAGGTGATAGACAGTGCCACCACGAGCGATCATAACCTTATCACTTTTACCTTAGGGAGCAGGGAGTGCCACTGGGCCATGGGGTGGGAAGTGCAGCTAAACTTCAGAAAAGCCAACTGGAAACGCTTAGCCAGAGAGTGTGACATTCCTCCATTAGCAGAAGGTGACAGACAAATTGACATTGACAACAGAGCTGAGGAACTGGTGTGTGCAGTGACTAGAGCGATGAAGGCGGCCATGCCAACTAGGAGGAGGGCCATGGCGGCCTCGCCGACACCATGGTCTGCTGAGTTGCAGGAGCTGTGTCAGTCTGTCAGGAGGCTGCGAAGGCACTACCAGCGCAGTGTCGTCTGGTGGGAGAAGCAGAGATGGTTACTGCTATACCGGGAGGCAAAGGAAAGATTTCAGAAAGAACTGAAAGCGGTCCGAGTCAGAAGTTGGGAGACTTTCGTGACCAATCAGCTGGCCTTAGATCCGTGGGGGATTCCATACAAACTAGTAAGAGAAAAGATCCGCTCCCCGATGATGCTGTCCACAGTCAGGCATGGGGATGGGATGACGGACTCATGGCAGGAGACTGCTGAGGTCCTACTCCGATCCCTGTTGCCTGACGACGACAGAACAGAGGATACTGAGGAACAGCGACGGTTGCGGGACTTAGATCTGGACGACTATACAAATGATGAGGCAGTCCCTTTCTCGGAGGAGGAGGTCGCTGCCCTCATAAAGACAATAAAGAGAGGGAAAGCCCCCGGGCCAGACGGCATTGTGGCGGAGGTGGTGC
Source organism: Schistocerca gregaria (assembly GCF_023897955.1). Taxonomy (NCBI): domain Eukaryota; kingdom Metazoa; phylum Arthropoda; class Insecta; order Orthoptera; family Acrididae; genus Schistocerca; species Schistocerca gregaria. The sequence continues at coordinate 715,706,051 of NC_064921.1, read as the reverse complement.
AGTTCTTAGCCCCACAACTGGTCGCTCCATTAACCCAGCTGTACAACGAGTGCCTTCGGCAAGGCAAATTCCCAAAGACCTGGAAAGCAGCAAACGTTGTAATCATTAAGAAAGGCCCTGATAAAGATACAGCTGAGGCAAAGTCTTACAGGCCCATCTGCGTTCTGGATGTGCTCGGGAAAATCCTTGAAAAGCTGCTTGCTGATAGGCTGACTGCGCACCGAGTGCTGCACGGGATGAGCGACAGACAGTTTGGCTTCAGGCCTGGACGTTCCGCATCTGATGCGATCGCCCTGGCGGCCGAGGTCTGTGGTTCGGCCCCATGCAAGTACATCGTCGGCATCATGGTGGACATTAGTGGCGCCTTTGACAACCTGTGGTGGCCTTCGCACTTCTCCTGCTTGCGGGAGAAAGAGTGCCCAGGGCCGCTATACGGTTGCCTTAGGAGCTATTGTGTAGATCGGGAGGTCTGGCTATCATCCACTAGCGGGAGGATTGGAAAACCCATAACAAAGGGATGTCCCCAGGGTTCCGTCTAAGGTCCCCTATTTTGGGATATCCACATGGAGCCACTTTTAAATACATTACAACAGAATGAAGATGTGCTAGAGGTGATAGCCTACGCTGATGACCTCCTTCTACTGGTTGGAGGCCGAAGTCGCGAGGACATTGAACCTAAAATAGACAGAGCCATGACACAACTACTATCATGGTGCCGTAACACCAAGGTAACCACCTCACCGACCAAATCAACCTATCTATTACTGAAGGGACAGCTAATAAGAAACCCGACTGTAAGAATTGAGGGCACACCAGTACTCCGACGACGAGAGGGACGTTACTTAGGGATCATCATCGATGAAAGGTGGAACTTCGGAAAGCACACTGAAACCGTGACCCAAAGAGCTCTGCAAATCCTCAATAACCTCATCACCATAGGTCATAAAAGATATCATCTCCCCCCTCACCTCATCAAATTGTATCACAATAGCATATTAACATCAATAGTGGGTTACGGCGCGGGAGTCTGGGCACACAGGCTCACGAGGGTTGTGCCCGCCATTTCAGTGAGAAGGGTTCAAAGGAACATGATATTAAGATCTGTGGGGGCATATAGAACATCTCCGGGGGGGCCCTATTAGTAATAATGGGGCTTTGTCCTCTGGACATCAAAATCAGGGAACAGGGTGATTGGTATTGGGCAAAGAAAGGGGACATAGAGAAAGTAGAAGAAATCTTGGGAGCAAGGGTTAGGGATAAGGGGTAGATACGGAAGAGGGGTGAAGAGCTATGGCAAGAAGTTTGGGAGGCAGAGGAATCCGGCAGAAGAACTTTCAGCTTCCTGCCGAATGTGAGGGAAAGAATGAGCATGGGTTATTTTGAACCAACTAGGGGTTTGTTCCACTTTCTCACTGGACATGGGCCTTACCCTACGTATCTATGTCGGTTTGGGAAGAGGGCAACGCCTACGTGTGACTGTGGTGCATCGGAGGGAACTCCCGACCATGTGGTCTACGAGTGCCCCCTTTTCGATGATGTAGCAGCTACACTTAGACAACAACTACCCAACCATGACACTTATATGTTATTAAGACAAGACGAGACCTTTCGACTGCTAAATCAGTTGGCAAATGAGGTATCACGAAAGGTCCTAACACAATACCTGAGAGAGCTATGAGACTTAAAGAAGTCACATACTAAGTCAATACCCCAATCCCGTAACGCCTGTGCGTGGACTGGTCGACTGGTAAAGTTGGAATCCGCCACGTGCAGGATAGGGGGAGAAGGGTGATTATACCGGACTTGACAAGGCACTGATTTTGACTTAGAATAGTTCATTAGGTTAGGAAATTAGAATAGGAATTAAGATAGAAACCTGCAGCGAATAAAAGTACTGGCCTGCCCTGTGCCAGGGCGCGTTCACCGGGGTTAGCTCGGTGAGCAAGGCACACAAGTAGGTTTGTATATTACTGGCATGTTTGTAACGCTGCAGGCAGTAGAGACTAGTGTAAGCAGTAATATCAGGTAGTAGTAGATTTGTTAATTAGTAGGTCTGCCCATTTAGCTAACAATACTGTCTGTAGATTAGAACTAAAAATGTATATGCTGTACCAAACTAATGTATTATATTATGACCCACTAATTCATAAGGTGGTGGGTTTTATTGTATAAAAAACATATTGTTAATGATCAGGAAACGCAAATTTAGAACAAGTAGAACATTATATAAAATTTGTTGTGTGGTCGAGCGGTACCCACCCTTTGCTCTTCCCAGATTATCGTTGCTGCACGGAATGATTGTTAAAGCACCGACGGCTTCAGAGTTCGTCTTCTCCAACGTTTGCTTTTGCAGTACATTCCGCAATCTTTTCGTTATGAGTCGTCTGTTTCGGTTTCCCGATGTAGTTTTGCTCACAGCTCCCGACTTCTCTTAACCCCGAGCCACCACAAGCCGAAAATTGCGCACTGCAGTCTGGTCAATCTGCAGAGCTCGATAAGAGCATCGCGGTCGTTCCTGAGCTAATGAAATGGCCGTATCTGTAGTTGTTCCCACATGTCTCCCACAGCAACGGCCTCCCGGACGCCTGCATTACAGGAGTACGCCACAACTCCCAGCCATACAATTGCATTTGAAAGCAGAATAACATGAGCTACAGAGCAACTCCGATTTTTGTGTCTGACCTACTTTTAATGATACTGTGGTCGGTTTACTTACTACTATCGCTGCTGGACGAAGCAGACCAGTTGAAAGCCACACGGTATTCTTGTAACGAACAGGTAATGGAAATTTAGGTTAAACGATATCAAAAAAAGTTGCGTGGTGGAGCGACACATAGAGTTGTCTCTTCGTAGATTATCATTGCTGCACGGAATAATTCTTAAGGTACCGACGCCTTCAGGAGTCGTGTTTGGAAGTTTTGCTTGCAGTATATTCCGCTATCTTTTCGTTATGAGTTGGTGTTTCGGATTCCCGGTGTTCTTTTGTTTAGTGCATTTGCCTTCCCTTGACACTGAGAAACCACATGACGAAAGTGAAACACCACCGTCTGTTCAGCTGCAGAGCGCGATGAAATTATTCACTCTACATTCATTGCCTTTAATATTCTTCCCATCAGTGGTGGGCGCTGCCTTCAGAAAGCTCTTTTCTTTCTGATTTACATGAAAGTTTTGTGTTCCTCGGAGGTGGACTGCTTGGGATTACCTTCACTGCTGCCGGCAAGTGGCTCGTTGGTCCCAGTTCCGCTTGAGACGCGACAGCGTTCGGACGTGTCTTCACTTCCGTGCCGTCGTAGCGCCGCAAGCCGTGTTTACATCGTTTCGTGTGACTGTGATTGTGTTTTTTTTCTCGTGTTCTTTTGCGTTTTTGTGTACTCTTATTGTTTTCTTTCTCTTACTAGCGGTTTCGGCCGCTTATCGTTACAGTTATGGCGAAATCTGTTCCCCGTAAAAATAAATTATGTTTTGAGTTTGACAAGGCATCGCGTCGTGTGCAACCAAGCTCTCTGGAAATAAATGATTGGATTGTAGATGTAATTGGGATAAATTCTGACCAGGTTCACACAGCGTACTATGATTTGTCGGATTACTGTTTCTTTGTCAAGTTTCTCACTCCGTTACAACTGGAGAAGATATTGCAGAAAACTGGAGGAAAGGCGGAATTCCATCATTGCGACCAATCGGTGAGTACCGTGTTAATCACCATTGCCGATGTAGAATATAAACAGGTTCGAGTATTCAATTTGCCGCCCGAAGTTGAACATTACCTATTGAAAGATGTTCTTGCTAAATACGGTGATATTCGGCAAATCAGAATGGAAAAATGGTCTAGCCAACACAAATTGCAATGCTACAGTGGGGTTCGTTCTGTTGATATGAGCATTAAAGTTAATATTCCCTCGAATATCGTGGTCTGTGGCAATAAAGCACATGTCGTTTATAGTGGGCAAGTAGAAACTTGTTATATTTGTAACGAGAGCGGGCATCTACGCAGTGACTGTCCTCGGCGTATTTTTGTCCTTAAAAACACCTTACAAAAACGCCAGAGGTTGACACTAGCTGATATTATGACCCAACATCAGAATTTGGAGGAGACACTGTGGCGTCGCAACTAGTGCGAGCGCACAGTTTTCTATCAAATATTTACTGTGAAATGTAGACAGACTGTAAAGTAGCCATCAGATTAGCATATGTGCTGTAGCGGGCAGATTACCGGTGTCCGTTCGTCTGACGTCACGACCATATGGCATGTCTGTACCGTGAGAATGTAAGACCTGTGCGCTAACTAGCCGCGTGTATAACGTGGAACTTTCATCTTTAATAACTTCTAACTGAGGAACCTGAGGAAATTAAAAGTTAATATACTAGTTTCTGTTATGAATAAAAATAAGTCATCCAAATTTGAGCTTTGAAACCTGCATATTTTGGAAATTAGAAAAATCTTACAGAAAACGCAAATTTCTACAATTTTCGAGTCTAAATAAATACCATTATGTATAGATCACCTTCAGTGACCATCCAACTATGAAACAAAATCACCTTCCGTGCTTTTGTATTTATTTTGAGAATTTTACTTTTAGAAATTCACCTATAACTTTGTTAAAACCATAAATGTTTTGAATTTTTGTGAACAGTTATTTTATATGAGTAGGTGAGAGTGAATGAGTGTGCCTGAGTGAATGAAAGAGGGACATTCGCCATTCTTTGCAAGTGTATAAAATCTAGGTTGGAACTCGCAAGTGTTCAGACGATGTAACCGTGGGAACAGAGTCGCCAGTGGTTCCCCATCTTAGTGAATGTCGGATGTCCAAGAGTGTATGGTATTGTACAAGCAGCCAGAACGTTCGCGAGTATTTAAATAATTTCTGGAAATAAAGTAAAGTCTAGTTTTCCTTTCGGTTTGTTAAATTATACAGTAAATTTTGTGTAACAAGAAATCATGACGTAAATGATTCAGAAGTCATGATTGGTGCGTGCTAGATTTTGGCGCGAGGCGCACCCAAAGAGTTAATTCTGATTGGCTGTGTGATGTGTGAGCCAATGAGATGCGAGGACGGTTAGCAGACTAGGAGAGTGAGTCGCGAGTGGATGAGGGTCGCGAAGGAACTGTGATCGAGAAGAGACATGCTTGATGTGTCCTCGCGAATAATGTGTAAAATGAAGTCATAAAACGGCTTCATCGCTTCGGTACTGTGCGATTTGAGACTGGAAGAGTCCAGTAACGCGTAGTGTGAGTTTGAGCGAGTTGTGACTTTTCGTTCCGCGAAAGACGCGAGTAACTTTAATAATTAAAAGCGTGGCGGTACTTCGTAAACTTTTACTAAGTGCTTATGGCGAGCATTAACGTTAAAAAACGAACTATTATTGAACATCGACTGCAAACGTGTATGTTAGAAAATCGTCTGTGTTGCAGTTAAGTAAATTCCGTAACTTTGAAAGCTAATTCTGGCGGGGTTTGAGTGTGGATAGAATTGTGAACTGAACTTTCTTCAAACGTAGATTAGCGGGCTGATGATCAGGCTTAAAGACAATAAAGAGCTTAAATAGAATTACCAACTTCGCGTTCTCGTTTGAGTAAACAATTACTACCATTCCAATAACTCAATTTATTTAGGAAGATTGCTCATAGATTGTATTTCAGCAAACATGTATCGCGGCCTCCGGTGAGCGGCTATTAAATTGCAGTTTCTTCAACACTGCTTTTCTGCAATTTTTCCAGTAGCTGCTATCAGGAGAGGCGAGTGCAGCAACTACCTAAGAAACGAGGTAGGTGGATTTTCTTTCAGGGAAAGGAAACTGCGCGATAAGAGCCTGACCCGTCGCAACACCTTTGCCACCCGGTGCATCAGAGGCCGTTGAACCTCATCTTAGCAACGAGTCCTGCCCGCCATTAGCGCAGAAGAGCGAGAAGCTTCCACTTGCTGTCAGCACAACGTTATCAGTCGCTGCTTCCACGGCGGCGTCGGTAAACAACAGTGCCGGCCAGTGTTTACAGCTGGCTGTTGTGACGCCGCCGGGCGGCCCGCCACAACACGACTTGGACGCACAACAAGAGGACGACCGTCCGATGTCGGCTCTACAGACACACGATGAAGAAGGTGGTCTGGAGCCCGTTGTCAACACCAACCTGCCCCTTCATGAACTCAACCAACCTGGGAAGCCGGACGACTGTTTACCAACAGACCGTGTGGATACAAACAAACACACCTTGCCTTCCGCCGCCGCGTCTTCGCACGAGTTAGCTCCAGTGGAGGAAGCCGGCACTCCGGCTACCGATTTCAGTCATGATCCGCCCACCCCGCCTTCTGCCATGGAACTCCCGGCTACTGGACGACGGAAAACTAAACCCAAACCAAATGTCTCCGCGGCCCGAAGGAAGACTCCGATTAGAGGTGCCGCGGAATCAGGACGCGAACCTGGCACTGTCACTTCGCAGTCTGACAGTGCGATGGACTGGGCCGCTAATGCAATGCAGCTTTCTCCCTCCTCCGATGGGCACGACCCAGGCATATAAATTTCTGTCTCTTAATATTAACAAGTTCACGACAGCTTTGGAGACAGGGTTGTTGCGACAGTTTATCTACGGGTCTGCAGCCGATGTTGTACTTCTACAGGAAGTGTCTATATTAAGTCTTACCGTCCCTGCTTTTCATGCGATAGCAAATGTAAGGAAAGACACGGGCACAGGTGCAGCCATTTAGTGAAAAAGCGGCGGACTTCAGGCTGTCTTTTCTTCCCCTCAAATACATTGTGCACATTGGGCGAAGTGTACATCTCGAATTTTGTGTACTCCCTCTACTTTGACACCGCTACATGACAATTAACCTTCTCAGATGATTCAAGCTTATAAAATATTAACTATTAACGTTAACAGGATAACGTCAGATTTGAAAAAAAGTAGTGTTAAAACAATTTATCTATGAAACAGAGGCGGATGTTCGTACCCGGTTTTCAAATATTTTATAATGTCCTACCGGACGCAAATACAGGAACCGCAATTTTAACTCGTGAAGGTTTACCGGTAATGTTGTTGGATAAACTGGTTACAGGAAGAGGCGTTAGTTGTAAAATATTTGATGTCACCGTTGTAAATGTTTATGCGCCGTCCGGTAACACCAACAAAGCGGCGAGAGCTAATTTTTTCAAGGATGACATTATCTACTTGCTGAGGAAAAATCCTGCGTCTGTAATAAGTGATGGCGACTTCAATTGTGTAGTTAACAGGAAAGATCAGGTGCCGCACTTTAATTACAGCAAGGAGCTGCATGACTTAATTAAAAACATGAAGTACAAAGATGCATGGGAAATCAAATTACCTACGCTAGTCAAGTTCACGCATTTCACTTCGACATCATGCAGTCGGATCGATAGGCAGTATGTGTCGGAGAATCTAATTCATAACGTGTTGGATGTGGAAGTAATCCCGACATACTGCTAGGATCACTGTGGGTTTTCTATGACTATCAATTTAGCAAGACAACCTACTAAATTTTACCGCAATCAGTGGATGCTCAACATTGCCCATCTCAAAGATGACGAACTGGAAGACTGGATCAGAGCCACATGGACGGCATGTTTGAAATCAGTGCATAAATACGGTTCTAAAATCGGATGGTGTGTCAAGTTTGCCAAACCTAAACTTCAGCAATACTTAAATTCATACAGTGTTCAAAAAACTAGAGATGCCAAAAAGACAATCGAATTTTATTATACGGTATTGCGAGAACTACATGACAAACATAATGTAGCTGCTACTCACCTAGAGCAAATTCGAAAAATAAAAGCGAATCTTCTAAGCATCACACGCCGGCAGTTAGAGGGATTAAAACTTAAATCAAAGGCGAAGTCTCTACTACAAGAAGAAACTACTTCAATGTTTCACCTGTTCAAACACCAACTTAATAGCCGACGCAGTTTTATTGAACACCTCAAACTCGAAGACGGGACTGTAATTACCGACCAAAATGACATGGTGCGCGCCATACATCAGCATTTCGCTCACCTCTACGCTAAAGACCAGACTGCCGAGACTGCACGTCCTGACACTTTGCACTTTTTAACGGAACGGATCACTACTGATGAAAATAACTGTCTGCTTGCTGCCTTTGCAGAGGACGAAATATTACATCTCGTAAAGACGTCACCTTCCAACAAATCGGCGGGTCCAGATGGATCACCAAAAGAATTTTATCACAAGTTTTGGCATATTATTGGGTCAACATTCACGGATATAATAAACGAAACCTTACAAGGAGGAGAATTACCAACTGAACTTAAGGAAGGAAAACTAGTCTTGATTCCGAAAAGTAAAGGACAAAAGAACATCGATCAGTTTCGCCCCTTAATGTTGATGAACTATGATTACAAGACCATTGCACGAGCACTTAAGGAGAGACTCACACCACTTCTCAGAATAGTAATAAAAGGCCATCAAGCCTGCTTCCCGGGCCGGACGATCATGTCAGTCATCTCCGAATACAGAGACCTCATTTCTATCGTGGCAGTCACTGACATCAGGTGTGCAATATACTTCGTCGATTTCTGCAAGGCATTTGACCATGTCAGCCACCGATACGTGGACCTCATATTTAAACATCTGGCTTTTGACGATCGAGCAGTTAGAGTCATCCATCAGATGATGACCGGAATAACTGCCAAGGCTTACGTCAACGGACAGCCGACGAAAACTATTCATATAGAGAGGGGAGTTCTACAAGGGAGCCCGTTATCAATGCTTTTGTATGTTCTTGTACTTGAACCTTTGCTACGGCAACTCAGCGACAAATTAAGTGGTGTCACAATCTCCGGAGTCACGTTTACAGCAAAAGCATATGCCGATGACGTGGGCGTCGTCCTTAGAAACGGAGGAGAAATTACAATTCTGGAAGAGACGATACGTCAGTATAGTCGCGCCTCTGGTGCAAAAGTGAACATCCATAAGAGTAAAATCTTAAACCTAAGAGGGTTTGACAGGGTACGCAGCGAATGGGCGTCACTAGTTGATTCCCACAAAACACTAGGCATTACTATGAACAGTTGTCCAATGAAGATGGCTGCAGTAAATTGGCGGGACACGGCGAACAAAATACAGGGTGCGTTAAGAGAACTTCGTGGGCGATCCGCGAATTTATTGCAAAATGTTCAATTAATTAACACCTACGTGTTTTCTAAAGCCTGTTTAGTAGCACAAATATTCCCAGCACCGACGTTACAGGTGAAAAAGGTAATGCGTCTTGCAAATAGCTACTTGTGGAAAGGCAACATATTTAAAGTTAGACTGGACAGTGTGACCAAAGCAAGACTGATGGGCGGGTTAGGGCTAACTAATTTGGTTACAAAGGCAACTGCACTTTACATCAAAAGAACCCTGTTTATGATTAATAAGGACAGAAATAACATCACCTCCCGACTATTCACAATTGTCCAGCCAGGTTCCCTGCAACCCCCGGTGAATGTGAACAAACTAAACAACATACTAACGCATATCAAGAAATTTTATATTGAGGTCGGCTACTTAGAGGCACGCACAATGTACAAGTCAAATATAACTAGAAAGGAGATTCTAAATACATGGCACAAATCGGATACACAAAATACCATAGAAATCAAATATCCGAACGTCATATGGCGTACTGTATGGAAAAACCTTAGCCTCAAAATCCATTCAACAAACGTGGCTTCCACTTCGTACAAGGTAGTCAGCGACACTGTACCAACCAATGCAAAACTTTATCAGATAGGACTGTGTGCTACAAATCACTGCACTAAGTGTGGATTCGTGGACACACTTCAACACAGATTCACGTGCAGAGGACAATTTCACAATTGGACATGGATCAGACGGAAGATTGCACTCCTCACCAGAAGTGATGGCCGCAATTATACACCACAAATGCTATTACAGCCTGAAATGACATTTTCTCCAGAAAGCAAAAATAACGCTGTCATGTGGCTCATGGGTCACTACGCACATTACGTAATTGGAAGGAATGGATCTGACAATTCAATTGATTTCATCGTCTATATGGAATCCGCTTATTGGGAATCAAAAAAATACAGTGACCATAAAAAACACTACGGCAACATGTTGAATATAGTCTTCGAGAGGACAGGCATAGGATAAAAACGAACAACACGATAGAAACTATAAGGAAGTAACAAGCAAACAGTGGACTGAGTGACCTATTTTATTACTCTCTGAGAAGTGACTACGGCTTCTACACGGTATTATGTACGAAAAAAAACCACAACAGAAAAAGTTAAAAACAAATTACAACATTCAAGAACCAAACAGAGCAAATAAAAAAAATAAAAGAACATACAATAAAATAAGGGAAAAACCACAACGTCCAAAGTAAAAACTTTGTTCCATGATATAAATAATCTCAGAGGAGACAGACAAAATTCTGTGTCCTTCCATGTCATGATGGGGGAGGGGTTCTGTGTCGTGACGCACTTGCAGTGCCGCGAAGAGGCCCCACTGCTGTTGCTGCGCGTCCGGGATCCTGCCTTCATTACGATCTACTTATTGAAAAGAGAAGTAAAAAAAAGGGGTTAAGGAAAGAAAAAGTGGTTAAGGACAAAAAAAAGTTTGGAAAACAGAAGTAAAAAAAAGGGGTTAAGGAAAGAAAAAGTGGTTAAGGACAAAAAAAAGTTTGGAAGAGCGTTAGACAAAAAAAAGTGGTTAAGGCTTTGGACTGCTAATCCAATGTGCTCTGCACGCGTGGGTTCGAATCCCATCCTCGTTAAAAAAAAAAAGTGGTTAAGGCATCTGACTTGAAATCAGATCCCCCTGGGAGCGTAGGTTCGAGTCCTGCCGACTGCCAAAATTTTCTCGCTCTCAGAAGATGGACGTTCAGCTGCATCCTAGCAGTTGCGTCTCTACTAAACACGTGGATCGCCAGCAATGTGCAGTGTTCTTGGCTGCAGGGTGCAGCGCTACAGTCGCTCCCAGAAGCCACAGCTCATCTCCTCGTCTCACTGCCGTCCACCAGGTGTCAGTGCAAGTGTCGCCTCTCTGGGCAGTGCAGATGTGTCCATTTTAGCTTGCAGACGGTGACGTGTAGCAATTTATGAGCTAACGCAAGTCAGATGTTTTAGCGTGTGATTCTGCTAGATACTGCCTCTCACATAGTAGAGAGGCTCACTCCTTCTTGTGTCTCGTTCTCTGCACACGACCTGCACGTGGTATCGATATAGCAAAGGTTTTCTAGCGCCAGCGAAGTCAATATTACATGAATCGAGTAGACATGTTTGCTTCTTACGATGATGGAATCAGAAGAAATGTGTGTGGTACTTCACTGAAAAAAAAAGTGGTAGAGCACTGGCATAGTAAACCAGGGGTAGTGAGTTCCATCCTCACAGGAGGAATACGAATTTTGGAAATCAGTTGTGCGTCGTGGCCGCATAGCAAACAGTATCTGTGATGACGAACAATTAGCGACAGGCGTTTTATTAAGAATTACTCTCAGATGTGATTAAGGCGAATGGCGCAGATAAAGCATTTGCCAAAGCGGTACACCATAAGGTGGGACGAGGCAGTCTGAATTACATTTTATAGATGTATTTCTCACATATCTCAGAGCCTCTCGCGTAAGTCGTCGTCGTCGTCGCCGCCGCCGTCGTCGTCGTCGCATCTGCAGAAGTAGCAAATGGCCATCGTAGCAAATGCGGCGAGGGACGCCCTGCCTTCGATTCCGAATGCACAAAGTGTGTGGTCATGTTTCCGAGTCTATATTTGGTCGATCTCGTAAGAGGTTGAATGTAACGAATGGGTGGGAAAGAGCAAGGGGAAGCGGCTGTGTAGAACGAAAAAAAAAAAAAATAGTGGTGTAGCGGTTATCGCGTCTGCTTTACACACAGAAGGTCCCTGGTTCGATCCCGGGCGGAGGCACGACTTTTTTAAAACCCGTTTTCGGATTCCATTTCCGAGATAACGTCACGTCTGCGTATGCAGGGATAATAAATGTCGTGTGCTACACCGATATTGCGTCCCACTGTCAAATGCTCTTGCTCCCATAGTGCACCGGTATTCAGGAACTCAGAACGCTCGTAGCTCCATTCTGGCCGGCAAAATTTAGTATCCATTTCTTCAAGACTACTTCAAGTTCGCTTCATACTGGCTTTCCTGAGCTCTTTGCACTCGCCTTGTCACAACTCTGTTGAAGTGTGAACGTAACTAATAGTGAGAAACTCCTAACGACGATCAGTCTTGTATCCCACTCTTTGGTTGACGTTGTCGCTAATCAGATGAAGGTAGACTGCTCCACGATAGAGCTTCGTCTCCACTCACGGTGCACACGTTCTGCAAAGACAGCCTTTGTTTTCCGTTGCATGCAAGATTACTGTCGGCTCTTCTACAGCAATCGACCTATGTAATTTACTGGTATCAGATTCTTGCCATATCAGACGGTCCCTTCATGACCGTAGGGCCACACACAGCGTACTGCGGCACGCATCTGTTCTTCATTGCAGAGCTACAAACGTGGGTGAGCTCCACCTACTATTCAGCACGGTCAAAACGCTAGGGCTCGTCCGGGATTTGAACCCGGGACCTCCTGCACCCAAGGAAATACATCGACTGCAACGTCATTAGTGGTCGCGGGTCCGGGCGCCGGCGCGTCAGCGGCGGCTTGTCGGGGCTGCTGGTGCCTCCATGTAGAGCTACCGCTGGGCCCGGGCTCCTTGCCGCTTACGAAGTGATTGCTTTTGGTGACATCATTTGCAATAGCGACTGCGCGAATTGACGGTAGCTCGTACGGAAAGCAAGAGTAGCTGATGCTACCAAGGACTCGGGCGCGAGCATTTCCGACGACTTCTTGGGCTCTTATTCGCGGTGGCATTCAGACAGGCAAGGGTGCTGTCGATTGTTGCGTACGAATGCGAAATACCTGCATTGTGCGTTTCCGCAAAGTGATTTTTACGCCAAAGCTGCGATCGTCCTACATGTTGTGTCACATGTGGAGCTCACCGCTGGGCCCGGGCTCCTTGCCGCTAACGAAGTGATTGCTTTTGGTGACATCATTTGCAATAGCGACTGCGCGAATTGACGGTAGCTCGTACGGAAAGCAAGAGTAGCTGATGCTACCGAGGACTCGGCCGCGAGCATTTCCGACGACTTGTTGGGCTCTTATTCGTGGTGGCATTCAGACAGGCAAGGGTGCTGTTGATTGTTACGTACGAATGCGAAATACCTGCATTGTGCGTTTCCGCAAAGTGACTTTTACGCCAAAGTTGCGATCGTCCTACATGTTGTGTCACATGTGGAGCTCACCTCTGGGCCCGGGCTCCTTGCCGCTAACGAAGTGATTGCTTTTGGTGACATCATTTGCAATAGCGACTGCGCGAATTGACGGTAGCTCGTACGGAAAGCAAGAGTAGCTGATGCTACCAAGGACTCGAGCGCGAGCATTTCCGACGACTTCTTGGGCTCTTATTCGCGGTGGCATTCAGACAGGCAAGGGTGCTGTCGATTGTTGCGTACGAATGCGAAATACCTGCATTGTGTCTGGCGTGGGACCTGTTGTCTCGCGGTGCGCCTTTTGGCGTGGGCCAGTCCGCGCCGGCGCACCGTAAGGCACAGGGGTTCGCACTGGGGCGTATCGCTTCCAGTCGGACGTGCCCACAGGGGAAGTGATGCGTCATATATAGCCTCTCCTTCTCAAGTGGCTCTTTCCGCCTTCAAGTGGTGCCGGACGTTAAGCTCGGCATTTCTCGGGCTTGCCCGGGTATGCCTTGCGACAAAAGGAAGAGCTGCGACCCAACCCGATGCGAAAGCGAAGGGTGCGTGGCACAGGGGGAGCTGTGTCGAGGGACGAACAGCTGTCCCTTTCTGTTCGCAGGGCCCAGACCAGCAGGAGCCCTGCATGCCGGCGACTTCGTTCGTCGGCGTGGGATCGCGGCGCGAGTCGGCAAGGGCGCTTCGCCGCGCCCCTGGGTAACCGGGGCGTGTTCTGCCAAACCCAGGAGGTGGTGACACTGCCTGGGCCAGGTTAACTGGGTCCAGACCGCCGAACGTCTGGGGGACCGGCCCGCCACCTGAGTAGGAGTGGGTCCTTGGCCGAAGGGTGGAAACTTGGGCTAGTAGGCGGCGAAGGGCGAGAGGTGCATCCGCCTCTCCGGAGTGCGGGGTGTAGTTGCCGAGGAGCGTCGCGTGAAATCGCCGATGACGGAGCCATCGATGGGGACCAGTGCGCTGGCAACGGCGCGCTGAACCCGGCAGTTCGAGAGGGCCCTTGACCTTGGGGCGAGGTCGGTGGGCGAGCTGCAAGAAGTCCCCCCCCATGCCAGAGGAGCCGGTCCGGGGTAAGAGACGGGCTCCCACCTTTTTTATATCACTCGTAAATCATGGCGACGACAGATACGAGTGATTCGAGTGCGCCTCAACGTGCGTCTACTGCGCCTGATCCCTCTCCTCAGGACGAGCTGGGACAGGTCGAGAATGAGTCAGTTATGCAAAGACTTGCCAGAATAACTACGCTCATGGAGCAATCTGTAAAAAATGGCAAGATCAGCCAAGCCGGAATGTCAGCCATTAAAAATGAATTGGCAGCTTGGGCCATTGTCCATGCAAAACTAGAAGGTAGGCTAGAAGAATTAGTAAAAGAAAACAATAGACTAAGAAAGCAGCCAGTGAAAACTTGGGCGGCAGTGGCAGCGCAAGCTCCCACCAAGCCCAACACCACCAGAGAGACAATAAATAAGGTAACTAAGAGGCCAGATACGGCAGTCTTTTTGAGAACACTTCCTGGAGAAGACACAAGCATAAAGAAAATACAGGAGTTATTCACGAAAACCGTGGACCCTGTGAAGGAAAAAATAAAGATAAAGAGAATCAAACCGAGCAGGAACTCAGTCATCGTAGAAGTTGCCTCGGAAGAGGATAAAGAAAAGCTGCTGAAGAACCAAAAGCTGAACTCAGTGGTGAAATGTGAGCCACCAAGAAAAAGAAATCCTCTCGTCATACTTTATGACGTGCCATCTATTATGACGAATGAAGAGTTGTCAGAGACAATCAGGGCACAAAATTTTGAGCATCTAAGCGCTGAAGAATTTAATAATTGTTTTAAACTTAGATTTAAAACGGGTCCACGAGGTCGTGATGTTGTACATCATGTCGCTGAAGTGACAGCACAGATGTGGAAGAACATCACAACAATGGGCAGGATCTATGTTGGCTTCCATGCCATCAACACCAAAGACTATGTCGTGGTACCTCGTTGCCACAACTGTGGTGACCTGGACCACATTCTCAGGCTGTGCACCAGGGAGCCGGCGTGCACCAAGTGCGGAGAAAGTGGCCATAATCGTAAGGACTGTAAAGGTACACAAATCTGCATACCATGCAAAAGCAGAGGGAAGAAGTCTTGCGGAGCTGTAGGTCGGAATTGCCCAACATACAGAATGTTGGAACAAAGATTAATCTCCAGAACTGATTATGGCTGAACTCGGCATACCGAACAGGATGCCGAAGCGCAAATCCCCGAGCAAGAGGAGGAGGGACGCTATGAGGGCAAGTAAATTCAAGTTATTTCTGAGGTCGCTTACGGGCGCCGGAAAACCTGAAACAACAGATATAGCCATTCAAACTGAGCCCCAATGGGTGAACATAGCAATACAAACAGATCTCCCTATAGCAGCAGCTCCCTCCTCTGAAAGCCGGGGAGCAGAGCCGATAAAACATCAGAAACGGCAAGGGCATCCTGCGGCCATAACAGTCTCTGAAAAGCAACAGAACAAGCATGAGAAACCGATTCAAGAAAATGAAGTAACTAGCTCCAGCATAAATTCCACTGAACAGAGTACTCCAGTGGTCAGATTGCCACCTGTGGATCCTGTGAGGGTCTACCCTAATTTAGAATATACTATGCAGCTAGCAAGACTTGAACAGCCGGCTACCCTGACCACAGCCCTGAGACATGTGGTTCGTGTAGGACATGAAGAAGGAAGAAGGGTAACCTTCTCGGTGATGGAGTCTGTTGACAGAATCCAACTAAAATCAGTGAATCTCCCCACCGACTTCGGAGCCCTGCGGGACCTGCTACGAAAAGTCTTCGAAAGGAGAGGGGAGAAATTCAACTTAGACGACATTTACGAGCAGGCAGTTCTAGCCAATGGAAGAATTGCATTTGACTGGTCTAAAACCTGGCCAAATGACCGCATACATACATACTTCCCTTGATGACAAAGCTTAACATAGGACAACTAAATACACATAACAGCCGACTCGTAATGCAGGAACTCCGAAGGGAGGTGGAGGAGAGGAGATTGGATGTGCTCTGTCTACAGGAGCCGTACTCCCAAGCTGGAAAGGTCGCTTTTGCTGCCGCAACATGGCAGGTAATTAGCAAAGGAGAAGTCCCGAAAGCGGCGATAATAATAACAAATAAGCTCCTGAGAGTCACCACGCTCTCTCAATTCACAACTACCCACTGCAACGTCGTGGAGTTGCAATCCCCAACCGGAATCGTCTTTATAATAAACATGTACTTTCAGTACAGTGATAATATTGAAACACACTTAGATCACCTAACGAGAGTGACCACGGCGTTGCGGGGGAGAAAGTTGATAATTACAGCTGACATAAATGCCAAATCCCCCCTGTGGTACAGTGGCACACGAGATGCAAATGGGGAGAAGGTAGAAGAATTTATTATGGCAACCCAACTTGTGGTGGCTAATAGGCCGGGCAATCCTCCTACCTACACGGCGGGAGGAAGACAAGGGACAAATATTGACATAACTCTAACAACACCGAATGTTACAAACATACTCCAAAATTGGAAGGTAATAGGGAATGCCACCACAAGCGACCATAATTTAATAACTTTCACCATAGGGGATAGAGAGTGCCGCTGGGCCATGGGGTGGGAATTGCAATATAACTTTAATAGAGCAGATTGGGAGCGGCTAGCGAGGGAGTGCGACATTCCTCCAATACCGGGAGGGGACGCACAACAAGATATAGACGTAAACGACAGAACTGACGACATAGTGACCGCCATAACTAGAGCGGTGAGGGCTGCTGTACCAACCAGGAGGAGGGCCATGGCGGCCTCTCCGTCACCATGGACGCCTGAACTAGAGGAATTGCGTCAGTCTGTCAGAAGGCTAAGGAGGTACTACCAGCGCAGTGTCATCTGGCAAGAGAAACAAAGATGGCAGTTGCGGTATAGGGAGGCCAAGCAACAGTTCCAAAAGGAACTACGCGAGGTCAGGACACGGAGCTGGGAACGCTATGTGCTCAGTCAACTTGTGCTGGATCCATGGGGACTTCCCTACAAGTTAGTGAGGGAAAAGATCCGCTCTCCTATGGAGCTATCAACTGTCAGGCACGGGGGCGGGATGACGGAGTCCTGGCAGGAAACTGCTGGGGTCCTCCTCCAGTCCCTGTTGCCTGATGACTATGCGGACGGGGAAACTGAAGCACAGCGGCAACTGCGAGAGGAGGATCAAGTGCAATATAACAACGATGCAGCGGTCTACCCCTTCTCGGAAGAGGAGGTGGCGGCCCACATAAAATCTCTCAAAAGAGGGAAAGCTCCTGGGCCAGATGGCATTGTGGCGGAGGTGGTGCAATTCCTGGCCCCCCAGCTGGTTGCGCCATTAACGCATTTATACAATGAATGCCTAAGGCAACAACAGTTCCCAAGGAGATGGAAAAAGGCAAATGTTGTCATTATAAAGAAGGGACAAGATAAAGATCCAGCGGAAGTGAAGTCATACAGGCCAATCTGCCTGTTGGACTTGCTTGGTAAATTATTTGAGAAGTTGCTGGCTGACAGACTGGCGGCACACAGAGTTTTGTGCGGGATGAGCAGCAGGCAATTCGGTTTCAGGCCAGGGCGATCGGCATCTGATGCAATCGCCCTGGCAGCCGAGGTCTGCGGCTCAACCCCGCATAAATACGTGGTGGGCATCATGGTGGACATCAGTGGCGCCTTTGACAACCTGTGGTGGCCTTCGCTCTTCTCCTGCTTGCGGGAGAAAGAGTGTCCAGGGCCGCTATATGGTTGCCTGAGGAGCTATTGCGAGGAACGAGAGGTCTGGCTATCATCCTCTAGCGAGAGAGTTAGTAAAGTGATCACGAAAGGATGTCCCCAGGGATCGGTCCTTGGACCGCTTTTTTGGGACATCCATATGGAGCCTTTATTGGACAATCTACAACAATGCGAGGATGTGCTAGAGGTGATAGCCTACGCAGATGACCTCCTCCTGTTGGTCGGTGGCCGGAGCCGAGAAGACATTGAACCTAAGATAGAAAGGGCCATAGACAAACTTCAACAGTGGTGCCACACCACCAAAATGACAGTCTCACCAAGTAAGTCAACTTACTTACTGCTGAAAGGACAACTAACCAGGAACCCGACAGTCAGGATTGACGGTTCACCAGTATTACGAAGACGTGACACACGATACTTAGGAGTCATCATTGATGAGAAATGGAACTTCGGGAGGCACATTGAAACCGTAACCCAAAAGGCCCTACAAATTCTAAATAACCTCATTTCCATAGGACATAAAAGATTTCACCTCCCTCCACACCTCATTAAACTATATCATAATAGTATCTTAACCTCAGTGGTGGGTTACGGCTCGGGAGTCTGGGCGCATAGACTCACGAGGGTTGTGCCTGCCATGGCAGTGAGAAGGGTGCAAAGAAGTATGATATTACGATCTGTGGGGGCTTATAGAACGTCTCCAGGGGGGGCCCTGTTAGTCATAATGGGGCTCTGCCCACTAGATATAAAGATAAGGGAGCAAGCAGCCTGGTATTGGGCAAAAAAGGGGAATCTAGGTAAAATTGAAGAGATTATGGGGGTGAGGGTGGCAAATAAGAGGGAAATTATGAAAAGGGGAGAAGAATTATGGCAGGGGACTTGGGAAACGGAGGAAACCGGACGTAGAACTTTTCAGTTCATTCCGGACGTGAGGGAACGCTTGCAAATGAAGTATTTTGAGCCAACAAGGGGATTGATCCACTTTCTCACTGGACATGGACCCTACCCGACATACCTATGTCGGTTTGGGAAGAAGGCAACGCCCGCGTGTGACTGTGGCGTCCCGGAAGGTACTCCTGAACATGTGATCTACGAGTGTCCTCTCTTCAATGATGTTGCAGCCACACTCCGAGATAGACTACCAAACCAAGACACATACCAACTTCTAAGACGCGAAGATACCTTTCAACTGCTTAACACTCTGGCAAACGAGGTATCACGTAAGGTGTTGATGGAATATCTGAGGGACATGAATTAACATAAACTCAGAAATATACACCGATTTCGTCTGGATCCCTGTTCCCATACCGCCTGTGCGCGGACTGGCCGACTATCCACCATAGTTGGGATCCGCCGCGTGCAGGAATAGGGGGAGTAGGGGTCAACTCTACCAAAAGGGAAAGCACCGGATTTGACTTAGGATAAGCTTAGTTTGTAGGAATTAGACTAGGATATTTACGTTTAGGAAACTGCAGCGTAATAACATCTTGGCCTGCCCAGTGCCAGGGGCATGCTCTTCGGGTTTAGCTCGAAGAGCAAGGCAATTATCAGTAGGTTTATACTCTCTGCTGGCATATATGTGACGCTGCAGATGTTAGAACTTAGAAATAAGAAGTAGTATTTAATTGTAGGTATAGACAATAATATTAGTAGTGCCCATTATTGTGAAACACCTGTAGCTCACTTACAAGTTAGAATTAAGAGCTGCATACTTGTAATAATCATTGTATAAAATACAGGCCCACTAATCAACTAAGGGAGTGGGTTATTAAGTATAACTATTATTGTAGTTGAAATAAATAAAGATTTTAAAAAAAAAAAAAAAAAAATACCTGCATTGTGCGTTTCCGCAAAGTGATTTTTACGCCAAAGTTGCGATCGTCCTACATGTTGTGTCACATGTGGAGCTCACCGCTGGGCCCGGGCTCCTTGCCGCTAACGAGGTGATTGCTTTTGGTGACATCATTTGCAATAGCGACTGCGCGAATTGACGGTAGCTTGTACGGAAAGCAAGAGTAGCTGATGCTACCAAGGACTCGGGCGCGAGCATTTCCGACGACTTCTTGGGCTCTTATTCGCGGTGGCATTCAGACAGGCAAGGGTGCTGTCGATTGTTGCGTACGAATGCGAAATACCTGCATTGTGCGTTTCCGCAAAGTGATTTTTACGCCAAAGTTGCGATCGTCCTACATGTTGTGTCACATGTGGAGCTCACCGCTGGGCCCGGGCTCCTTGCCGCTAACGAAGTGATTGCTTTTGGTGACATCATTTGCAATAGCGACTGCGCGAATTGACGGTAGCTCGTACGGAAAGCAAGAGTAGCTGATGCTACCAAGGACTCGAGCGCGAGCATTTCCGACGACTTCTTGGGCTCTTATTCGCGGTGGCATTCAGACAGGCAAGGGTGCTGTCGATTGTTGCGTACGAATGCGAAATACCTGCATTGTGCGTTTCCGCAAAGTGATTTTTACGCCAAAGTTGCGATCGTCCTACATGTTGTGTCACATGTGGAGCTCACCGCTGGGCCTGGGCTCCTTGCCGCTAACGAAGTGATTGCTTTTGGTGACATCATTTGCAATAGCGACTGCGCGAATTGACGGTAGCTCGTACGGAAAGCAAGAGTAGCTGATGCTACCGAGGACTCGGCCGCGAGCATTTCCGACGACTTGTTGGGCTCTTATTCGTGGTGGCATTCAGACAGGCAAGGGTGCTGTTGATTGTTACGTACGAATGCGAAATACCTGCATTGTGCGTTTCCGCAAAGTGACTTTTACGCCAAAGTTGCGATCGTCCTACATGTTGTGTCACATGTGGAGCTCACCGCTGGGCCCGGGCTCCTTGCCGCTAAGGAAGTGATTGCTTTTGGTGACATCATTTGCAATAGCGACTGCGCGAATTGACGGTAGCTCGTACGGAAAGCAAGAGTAGCTGATGCTACCGAGGACTCGGCCGCGAGCATTTCCGACGACTTGTTGGGCTCTTATTCGTGGTGGCATTCAGACAGGCAAGGGTGCTGTTGATTGTTACGTACGAATGCGAAATACCTGCATTGTGCGTTTCCGCAAAGTGATTTTTACGCCAAAGTTGCGATCGTCCTACATGTTGTGTCACATGTGGAGCTCACAGCGTAGCAGTTTCCGTGGTGTAGCGGTTATCACGTCTGCCAACAGGCAGAAGGTCTCCGGTTCGATTCCGAGCGGAAACACATTTTCGTCGCACTCAACAAGACACTTGCTACAATCTCTACTGTGAACATTTAAATCAATTTCAAACGTCCAACCACCAGGCTGCAGATGGCTCAAATGATACAAGAAACTCTTTGAGAACCGGCTACTTGGTTTTTGTGCTTACCTGGAGGTCTGGAAATGCGCGTAACAGCCACCGGCATGCCGGTAGTCGCCACACGTTTGCACAAAACGCAAGGGCTCGTCCGGGATTTGAACGCGGGACCCTTTGCACCCAAAGCAGGAATCATTCCCATTTTTTTTTTGTTTTTTTTTTGGGCCTCCATCCACCCCTTCTAGCCCGTCCTCACGCTCGCCATAATTGCCTTCATCGGCTCGGCTTCTCCGCCATAAAAAAAGTCACCGTTTATATTAAATAATATTATTAAATAATATTCGTGTGACAGTTTAATGCTCTTCAGTATGCATTTGGATAGTTGGTTAAACCACTATATTGCATGTGGTGATTAAACAAATTAACTCTTCTGCGAGAAAGTGAGTAACTCATCACAACGTCCAAGGAAGACCGCATATGTGAAAATAAACTGGAGGGTGCTGGAGTCTTCCGCAGCATGAAGGAACAAATCTTCTCCTCCTCTTTTATGGGAGATTCAAACATAAAAGAAACACGTCTTCTGTGCAAATAAACGAATCTTCCTAAATAAGTAAGAAAAGGATAATTGTAATGTGAGTATTAGATATCCGAAATTCCACGGGGTTCTTGTAGAACAGTCTCGTATTGCTGTCGACAGGAGAGGCATCGCCCCCCAAAGTGTCACCACTGTCGGGGCGGTCCGTCGCATATTCGTGACCGTTCGATTCCCGCAATCCGAATCCTAATTGCGGCCATTATAATTCTGAAGGGGCCATCCAGCAGTATTTTCGTACTACAAACGTCGCCCTGGATGAGTATCTCTCTACGTTAATGTTCGGAGTAGGAAAGACGCATAATTTTCTCTATATTTGTCTATTCGTCGAAGTTTCTGGTGTTGAGTTAGTAGGTATAACCAATAGTCTTCTTTATCTTTTGCTGGTGCTGATAGTATATAATACACCGTCTGACCTTGAAGCCAATTGACTGCTAATCGTTTTGCGGGGGGGTATGGAACGGCATCGGGAGTGAGGAGTCCAGCTGGAGTAATCATCCTAGGTGCAGTACGCAGCATACTTGAGAGCTTCCGTGCAAAGAGAATCCAGATGTCCTTCACATCGTCGCATAGAAAGCGATGTTCGATGGTATCTAGTAAAGTACAGTGAACGCAATTCGGAGTGTCGGCCAAGTGAATCATGTGTAGCTTTGAATTTGTCGGTATGATCCTATTGACTGCCATGTACCACGTAGACCGCACCTGCGATGGTAAGTGTGCGTCGTGAATGTTTTCCCAGATCTTTGCCCAATTGCAGTCCTTATACTTTACTTCTATTCTGTTCCGCGATTTACTGTCCGTCAGGCAGCTGTAAAGCGCTCTGACCCTGTAAAGATCATTCTCAGGTATGGTGCATTGAACATAGCTGTAGTCTAGGAAAAAATTACTAAAGTGGCATAATGCAGTCGGGATGTGACTTACGTTGACAGGAGGCGTCATGCTGGCTGGTGCGATTTCATGGAGAAGAAGGGCCGTTAAGGAATGTGGTGTTCGTTGCCATTGTTTATACACGTTGCTGATATATAATGCTTTCGCTTTGTGGTAAACATCAGTCAGATTGAGGCCGCCCTTTCCCATGGGGAGCGTCAAGGTTTCAAATGCGACTTTGAAAATTTGTCCCCTACTGACAAAGTGGCCGAGCGCCGCAAGCATGCGTTGTGCTATGACTTTTGGTATTGGGAGGATTTGCGCGACATAATTGACTTTTGAAACGATGTAAGTATTGACTAAAAGCACTCTTTGTATGGCGTTGAGATTTCGCAAATGATGTTGCCGTATGCCGGCCCGAATTTGTGCCAACAATCTCCTATAGTTAAGAGCAGCCGTGCAGCGGATGCTGCGCGTGTATTCAATGCCGAGACATTTAAAAGTTCCCATCCTTTTTAGTGAACGGCTATTGACAAGTTCTAGTCCCCTACCAAGTGCCATAACGCCAGACTTTTTACACTTGACTTTCGCTCCTGAGGAGGCTTCATAAGTGTTTATCAGCTGAAACGCGCGTTCTAAGTCTTCATCTTTCGTCACCACGAAACTGACGTCATCCGCAAATGCCTGGCAGACAATCTTCTGGCCATGTATACGTAATCCCGGAAGGTCTTGCGTCAGGGAGAACAGCAAGGGTTCAAGAGCAACTGCAAACAAAGCCATTGACATCGGGCAACCTTGTCGTACCGACCTATGATGGAAATAGGTTTACTTAGTTGTCCGTTGAGACAGATCTTGGATGTTCCGTTTCTCAGCAGGAGTGTAACAGTGTCAATAACTTTCCGTGGAAAATTCATTGCTGCCATCGCGCACAGAAGATATGAGTGACTGACTTTATCGAATGCTTTTTCAAAATCTAGCGAGACTAGAGCGCATCGGATGTCACAAGCGGCGGCTGTAGCTATGATATCTCTATATTCGCTTAACGTCTGCTGGATGTTTCTAGTTTTCCCAACGCTCGTTTGATAGGCCCCCGTAACAGTACTGAGTAGCGTACTGAATCGCTGCATCATGACCCGCGCGAATATCTTATAATCCGTATTAAGTAATGTAATCGGTCGGAGATTGTCGACTGTCTTGCCCGCGGGGGTTTAGGGGACCAATACCACTATGCCCTCACAGTATTCCCTTAGGATATCATCTCCAGCGTTTAGGATATCATTACAGACCATGGTCATCTTTGGAACTAAATGGTGTCGAAAAGTTCTATAAAACTCGGCCGGTAATCCGGGGCCAGGCGATTTATTCTGTGGGCTCCCTCGAATGGCGTCCGCTACTTCATCGTCAGTTATTACTGCAGCGAGGCCGTCTGCTTCTTCCGTGCTCAATGTCGCAAAACGGCGTGCCATGAGGGCTTGCTGTGCCGCTATATTCACCGGGTGTTCCGTTAACTGTGCTGTGAAATGTTTACAAATCTCGTCTCGTATGTCGCGCTGTTGGTGTAAGTGTTGACCATCTGCAGTGTGCAGTTCTGTCAATATCTTTCTGTGCCCCCTTTTCTGTTCGCGAATAACATGATACATTGATGTCGTTTCGTCCTGTACGGCGTTTTGCAGACGTGTCCTGACTTTACAGCCTTCCAATTGCTTCCGTTTGAGGGTTAAAATCGTAGCCTGTATTCGTTTAATATGCATACGATTTGCTGTTACCGTTGCATCTTCTCGATATAACTCCCTTAAACACTGAAAGTAGAATTCCAGGGTTTGCTTCTGCCAGGCACATCGATCTCTGGAATAATTCTTCATCGCTTTTGTTAAGGCGGGTTTTGCACATTTTGCCACGTAATGGCAGAGTCGTACGCGGGAAACTTCCGTTCGCATTCTGCCCACGTGTTGCGGAAGACTGTGTGACACTCGGGTTCTGTTAAATGCGCTACATTTAGTTTCCAGGGTCCCCTTGCCCTGTACGTCCCTTGCTTGGCTAAATTGACGGTACATATATATGCCACATGATCTGTAAAGACAGTCGCCCATAGCTCTGCCTGCAAAACATGTTCCCTCTTATTTGCTGATGCGTAGATTCTATCGACGCGGCTAGCTGAGTGACCAGTAACGAATGTGAATCCGGGCCTGTCACCGTGTCTATGCTCCCATGTGTCTATTAAATTTAACTCTTCAATGATGGCGCGAAGCTCGGCGGACGGATTGAAATTTGGTGTCTGGTCTTTGGGACTGAGTACACAGTTAAAATCACCAGCGAATATAAGTTGGTCTGAAGGTGGTGTGAAAAGTGGCACAATGCCATCTTTAAAAAACTCTGCTCTCTTTCGTCGTCTCCCAGAAGCGGAAGGGGCGTAGAGATTAATAAATCTGGTAGTATCGATAGTAGTCGCTATACCTCTGCTATTCGCCAGGCGTTCGATATGTGACATCACTATCCCTTCCTTAGCCATGATCGCGGTCCCTAGTTCAGTACCATTTCCAGGATTAACGACGGCATTGTAACCTGTGATACGGTCAAGGTTAATATTGGTCACTTCCTGCAGCATTATGAGATCAATATCAGCGGCATAGAGAAAATCTTGAAGGTTTTTTAAGTTGAGTGGGCTACTGATCTTATTGATGTTCAATGTCGCAATGCGATAAGCTTGCAAGGACGTCATGAGAACAGAGGTCTAGGTGACAATATGCCTACTATTGATGTTCATGGCGAACATCATCTAAAAGAAGTCCGCGTCATCAGCCACTGCACCGACACCGGCGGTAGCCGTTTGTTGCTGGTGGGACACATCTGCTTGAGCTTCTGATGACGGATTCTCTATACCGCGCCGATCCAGTACTAAATCTTCTTCCCGACCACCCTCTTCAACGTCATCTGACCAATCGCACACGTACTTGTCTGCGTTCATATCGCAATCCGAGAGCTTGGAAACTTCAGACATAGGGTTCGGATCCAATGAATCGGCCACCGCAGGGTCCCCTGAGGGCGATCGTCCGTGATCAGTGTCC
The DNA here is from genome assembly GCF_023897955.1 of Schistocerca gregaria. Classification (NCBI taxonomy): domain Eukaryota; kingdom Metazoa; phylum Arthropoda; class Insecta; order Orthoptera; family Acrididae; genus Schistocerca; species Schistocerca gregaria. Next base: position 715,680,252 of record NC_064921.1, on the reverse strand, counting down.
GATTCGTCCGTCCGAGATTTTTTTGCCGTTTTGCTGGTTGCCGACGACGGTGGGTCAGTTACTTCAGTCAGTTTCTGTCTGACGTGGTTCGCCTTTTCACGTAATATTGTTGCCTTTGCTTCTGCCCCTTGATGTGCTAGCCGGCGTTTCTTCTGAGATTTGGGAGACCGCGGGGGCTGGTGGCCAGCCATCTCGTTCGACTCCATCCGGTCTACGTCGGACTTGTCGTCTCGAACCGGTACGCCCGCCGGAATACTTTCGGTGTACGGTGGGTGCCCCATCTGCGAGTGAGTATTGCCCTCCTTCTGGGTGTGTGAAGAAGGAACATTCGGTACAACGTTCGCTTCCATCGGTGTACCGCCTTCGTGCACTGCGCGCAAACCCTCTAGCGAAACATCTAAACTAGGTTCCGAGGTGACATTAGCCCGAGCGGCGGCGACGTATGATAATGGCAACGTAGACGTCGCGCCGCGCAACTCACGCTCACCGGCCGGTATTTGCGCCACGCGTCGTTGGACACACTGAGCACGGATATGTTCTGTGGACCCAAATCCCGCACAAGTTCTAGGCTGCCCGTCATAAATCACTATGGCCCTGTAGCCACACACAGTGATGTAGGACGGAATGTGCTTTAACATATCTATCTTCACCTGACGGACACCGTTTAGCACCGGGAAAATATGCATAGTCGACCACTTTTCTGCCGTATTGCTGATGACTGTTCCATATTCCCTCAATTTGGCATTAATCTGGTCAGCGGAAATTTCAAAGGGTAATTCAAATATGCGAACAGTTCTCACTCCGAGACCAGCAAGCGAAATTCTGACATCACCAACATTGCTGTCAGAATGGTTGAACTTCAACACTCCTCCACAAGATTGAACGACCTGCTCGCATTTCTCGGGATTCAACAATTTGAGGTACACCGTACTGCTGACGATAGATAGGTGAATGCCAATCATATCATCAATAGTTATTTTCATGACGTCTCTAATAAATAACTCAACCTCTAAGGATTTGGGTCGTGCATAATGAGGGTCAAAACTCAATTTCAACGTGTCTTTCCGAATAAGTTGATCCATTATAGTCGAATGCACTTCATCACGCCACAATAAAACAACGTAGCAATGCGCACGCCCACCAAACAGCATGCGACCGCCACAGGCGAGAGCGAAAACAATCCGCGTCCCAAAATGTGTTTCCGCCCGGAATCGAACCGGGGACCTTCTGCGTGTTGGCAGACGTGATAACCGCTACACCACGGAAACTGCTACATCCCCATAGACCAACGCGCCTTCTCGATGCACATGACTAACGCCTCCGTTCTTGGTGTCACCGTGCAGAGCTGCTGCTCACCCAGCGTTCTCCCTGGCTGTTGCGGTTTGATTGTTTTTATCGTTGTCTTATACTATAGCAACTTCTAGAATCGGACGGAGCTCGTAGCCGATGCCCTTGCTTACGCAGGAAAAATCTGTTGGAGCTACGGTTTTCCAGGTAGTACAACGGCAAAACCGTCGTTTCCGTGGTGTAGCGGTTATCACGTCTGCTTTACCCGCAGAAGGTCCCCGGTTCGATCCCGGGCGGAAGCACGACTTTTTTTTAAACCCGTTTTCGGATTCCATTTCCGAGATAACGTCACGTCTGCGTGTGTGGGATAATAAATGTCGTGTGCTACACCGATATCGCCTCATTTTACTGTCAAATGCTCTTGCTCCCTTAGTGCACCGGTATTCAGTAACTCAGAACGCCCGTAGCTCCATTCTGGCCGGCAAAATTTAGTATCCATTTCTTCAAGACTACTTCAAGTTCGCTTCATACTGGCTTTCCTGAGCTCTTTGCACTCGCCTTGTCACAACTCTGTTGAAGTGTGAACGTCACTAATAGTGAGAAACTCCTAACGACGATCAGTCTTGTATCCCACTCTTTGGTTGACGTTGTCGCTAATCAGATGAAGGTAGACTGCTCCACGATTGAGCTTCGTCTCCACTCACGGTGCACACGTTCTGCAAAGACAACCTTTGTTTTCCGTTGCATGCAAGATTACTGTCGGCTCTTCTACAGAAATCGACCTATGTAATTTACTGGTATCAGATTCTTGCCATATCAAACGGTCCCTTCATGACCGTAGGGCCACACACAGCGTGCTGCGGCACGCATCTGTTCTTCATTGCAGAGCTACAAACGTGGGTGAGCTCCACCTACTCTTCAGCACGGTCAAAACGCTAGGGCTCGTCCGGGATTTGAACCCGGGACCTCCTGCACCCAAAGCAGGAATCATACCCCTAGACCAACGAGCCACCTGCCGGTGGCAGTGAAGGTAATCCCAAGCAGTCCAGCTCCGAGGAACACAAACTTTCATGTAAATCAGAAAGAAAAGCGCTTTCTGAAGGCAGCGCCCACCACTGATGGAAAGAATATTAAAGGCAATGAATGTAGAGTGAATAATTTCATCGCGCTCTGCAGATGAACAGACGGTGGTGTTTCACTTTCGTCATGTGGTTTCTTAGCGTCAAGGGAAGGCAAATGCACTAAACAAAAGAACACCGGGAATCCGAAACACCAACTCATAACGAAAAGATAGCCGAATATACTGCAAGCAAAACTTCCAAACACGACTCCTGAAGGCGTCGGTGCCTTAAGAATTATTCCGTGCAGCAATGATCATCTACGAAGAGCCAACTGTATGTGTCGCTCCACCGCGCAACTTTTTTCGATATCGTTTTACCTAAATTTCCATTACCTGTTCGTTACAAGAATACCGTGTGGCTTTCAACTGGTCTGCTTCGTCCAGCAGCGATAGTAGTAAGTAAACCGACCACAGTATCATTAAAAGTAGGTCAGACACAAAAGTCGGAGTTGCTCTGTAGCTCATGTTATTCTGCTTTCAAATGCAATTGAATGGCTGGGAGTAGGGGCGTACTCCTGTAATGCAGGCGTCCGGGAGGCCGTTGCTGTGGGAGACATCTGGGAACAACTACAGACACGGCCGTTTCATTAGCTCAGGAACGACCGCGATGCTCTTATCGAGCTCTGCAGATTGACCGGACTGCAGTGCGGAATTTTCGGCTAGTGGTGGCTCGGGGTTAAGAGAAGTCGGGAGGTGTGAGCAAAACTACATCGGGAAGCCGAAACAGACGATTCATAACGAAAAGATTGCGGAATGTACTGCAAAATCAAACGTTGGAGAAGACGAACTCTGAAGCCGTCGGTGCTTTAACAATCATTCCGTGCAGCAACGATAATCTGGGAAGAGCGAAGGGTGGGTACCGCTCGACCACACAACAAAATTTTATATAATGTTCTACTTGTTCTAAATTTGCGTTTCCAGATCATCAGTAAAATACTGTGTGATTTACACCTGGCTTGCTTCTTCGAAAAGCGATATTAAGAAATACATCGACTGCAACGTCATTAGGGGTCGCGGGTCCGGGCGCCGGCGCGCCAGCGGCGGCCTGTCGGGGCTGCTGGTGCCTCCATGTAGAGCTACCGCTGGGCCCGGGATCCTAGCCGCTAACGAAGTGATTGCTTTTGGTGACATCATTTGCAATAGCGACTGCGCGAATTGGCGGTAGCTCTTACGGAAAGCAAGAGTAGCTGATGCTACCGAGGACTCGGCCGCGTTCATTGCCGACGACTTCTTGGGCTCTTATTCATGGTGGCATTCAGACAGGCAAGGGTGCTGTCGATTGTTAGGTACGAATGCGAAATTCCTGCATTGTGCGTTTCCGCAAAGTGATTTTTACGCCAAAGTTGCGATCGTCCTCAAGTTGTGTCACATGTGGAGCTCACAGCGTAGCAGTTTCCGTGGTGTAGCGGTTATCACGTCTGCCAACACGCAGAACGTCACCGGTTCGATTCCGGGAGGAAACACATTTTCGTCTCACTCAACAAGACACTTGCTACAATCTCTACGGTGAACATTTAAATCAATTTCAAACGTCCAACCACCAGGCTGCAGATGGCTCAAATGATACATGAAACTCTTTCAGAAGCGGCTACTTGGTTTTTGTGCTTACCTGGAGGGCTGGAAATGCGCGGAACAGCCGCCGGCATGCCAGTAGTCGCCACACGTTTGCACGAAACGCAAGGGCTCGTCCGGGATTTGAACCCGGGACCTCCTGCACCCGAAGCAGGGATCATACCCCGAGACCAACGAGCCTTCTCGATGCACATGAGTAACGCCTCCGTTCTTGGTATCACCGTGCAGAGCTACTGCTCACCCAGCGTTCTCCCTGGCTGTTGCGGTTTGATTGTTTTTATCGTTGTCTTTTACTATAGCAACTTCTAGAATCGGACGGAGCTCGTAGCCGATGCCCTTGCTTACGCAGGAAAAATCTGTTGGAACTACGGTTTTCCAGGTAGTACAACGGCAAAACCGTCGTTTCCGTGGTGTAGCGGTTATCACGTCTGCTTTACACGCAGAAGGTCCCTGGTTCGATCGCGGGCGGAAGCACGACTTTTTTTAAACCCGTTATCGGATTCCATTTCCGAGATAACGTCACGTCTGCGTATGCAGGGATAATAAATGTCGTGTGCTACACCGATATCGCGTTATTTTACTGTCAAATGCTCTTGCTCCCATAGTGCACCGGTATTCAGTAACTCAGAACGCTCGTAGCCCCATTCTGGCCGGCAAAATTTAGTATCCATTTCTTCAAGACTACTTCAAGTTCGCTTCATACTGGCTTTCCTGAGCTCTTTGCACTCGCCTTGTCACAACTCTCTTGAAGCGTGAACGTAACTAATAGTGAGAAACTCTTAACTACGCTCAGTCTTGTATCCCACGCTTTGGTTGACGTTGTCGCTAATCAGATGAAGGTAGACTGCTCCACGATTGAGCTTCGTCTCCAATCACGGTGCACACGTTCTGCAAAGACAACCTTTGTTTTCCGTAGCATGCAAGATTACTGTCGGCTCTTCTACAGAAATCGACCTATGTAATTTACTGGTATCAGATTCTTGCCATATCAAACGGTCCCCTCATGACCGTAGGGCCACAATCAGCGTGCTGCGGCACGCATCTGTTCTTCATTGCAGAGCTACAAACGTGGGTGAGCTCCACCTACTCTTCAGCACGGTCAAAACGATAGGCCTCGTCCGCGATTTGAACCCGGGACCTCCTGCACCCAAAGCAGGAATCATACCCCTAGACCAACGAGCCACCTGCTGCTAGCAGTGAAGGTAATCCCAAGCAGTCCACCTCCGAGGAACACAAACTTTCATGTAAATCAGGAAGAAAAGCGCTTTCTGAAGGCAGCGCCCACCACTGATGGAAAGAATATTAAAGGCAATGAATGTAGAGTGAATAATTTCATCGCACTCTGCAGATGAACAGACGGTGGTGTTTCACTTTCGTCATGTGGTTTCTCAGTGTCAAGGGAAGGCAAATGCACTAAACAAAAGAACACCGGGAATCCGAAACACCAACTCATAACGAAAAGATAGCGGAATATACTGCAAGCAAAACTTCCAAACACGACTCCTGAAGGCGTCTGTGCCTTAAGAATTGTTCCGTGCAGCAATGATCATCTACGAAGAGCCAACTGTATGTGTCGCTCCACCACGCAAATTTTTTTGATATAGTTTTACCTAAATTTCCATTACCTGTTCTTTACAAGAATACCGTGTGGCTTTCAACTGGTCTGCTTCGTCCAGCAGCGATAGTAGTAAGTAAACCGACCACAGTATCATTAGAAGTAGGTCAGACACAAAAATCCGAGTTGCTCTGTAGCTCATGTTATTCTGCTTTCAAATGCAATTGTATGGCTGGGAGTAGTGGCGTACTCCTGTAATGCAGGCGTCCGGGAGGCCGTTGCTGTGGGAGACATCTGGGAACAACTACAGATACGGCCGTGTCATTAGCTCAGGAACGACCGCGATGCTCTTATCGAGCTCTGCAGATTGACCAGACTGCAGTGCGGAATTTTCGGCTAGTGGTGGCTCGGGGTTAAGAGAAGTCGGGAGCTGTGAGCAAAACTACATCGGGAAACCGAAACAGACGACTCATAACGAAAAGATTGCGGAATGTACTGCAAAAGCAAACGTTGGAGAAGACGAACCCTGAAGCCGTCGGTGCTTTAACAATCATTCCGTGCAGCAACGATAATCTGGGAAGAGCGAAGGGTGGTTACCGCTCGACCACACAACAAAATTTTATATAATGTTCTACTTGTTCTAAATTTGCGTTTCCAGATCATCAGTAAAATACTGTGTGATTTACACCTGGCTTGCTTCTTCGAAAAGCGATATTAAGAAATACATCGACTGCAACGTCATTAGGGGTCGCGGGTCCGGGCGCTGGCGCGCCAGCGGCGGCCTGTCGGGGCTGCTGGTGCCTCCATGTAGAGCTACCGCTGGGCCCGGGCTCCTTGCCGCTAACGAAGTGATTGCTTTTGGTGACATCATTTGCAATAGCGACTGCGCGAATTGGCGGTAGCTCTTACGGAAAGCAAGAGTAGCTGATGCTACCGAGGACTCGGCCGCGTTCATTGCCGACGACTTATTGGGCTCTTATTCATGGTGGCATTCAGACAGGCAAGGGTTCTGTCGATTGTTAGGTACGAATGCGAAATTCCTGCATTGTGCGTTTCCGCAAAGTGATTTTTACGCCAAAGTTGCGATCGTCACATGTGGAGCTCACAGCGTAGCAGTATCCGTGGTGCAGCGGTTATCACGTCTGCCAACACGCAGAACGTCACCGGTTCGATTCCGGGCGGAAACACATTTTCGTCGCACTCAACAAGACACTTGCTACAATCTCTACGGTGAACATTTAAATCAATTTCAAACGTCCAACCACCAGGCTGCAGATGGCTCAAATGATACATGAAACTCTTTCAGAAGCGGCTACTTGGTTTTTGTGCTTACCTGGAGGGCTGGAAATGCGCGGAACAGCCGCCGGCATGCCAGTAGTCGCCACACGTTTGCACGAAACGCAAGGGCTCGTCCGGGATTTGAACCCGGGACCTCCTGCACCCGAAGCAGGGATCATACCCCGAGACCAACGAGCCTTCTCGATGCACATGAGTAACGCCTCCGTTCTTGGTATCACCGTGCAGAGCTACTGCTCACCCAGCGTTCTCCCTGGCTGTTGCGGTTTGATTGTTTTTATCGTTGTCTTTTACTATAGCAACTTCTAGAATCGGACGGAGCTCGTAGCCGATGCCCTTGCTTACGCAGGAAAAATCTGTTGGAACTACGGTTTTCCAGGTAGTACAACGGCAAAACCGTCGTTTCCGTGGTGTAGCGGTTATCACGTCTGCTTTACACGCAGAAGGTCCCCGGTTCGATCCCGGGCGGAAGCACGACTTTTTTTAAACCCGTTATCGGATTCCATTTCCGAGATAACGTCACGTCTGCGTATGCAGGGATAATAAATGTCGTGTGCTACACCGATATCGCGTTATTTTACTGTCAAATGCTCTTGCTCCCATAGTGCACCCGTATTCAGTAACTCAGAACGCTCGTAGCCCCATTCTGGCCGGCAAAATTTAGTATCCATTTCTTCAAGACTACTTCAAGTTCGCTTCATACTGGCTTTCCTGAGCTCTTTGCACTCGCCTTGTCACAACTCTCTTGAAGCGTGAACGTAACTAATAGTGAGAAACTCTTAACTACGCTCAGTCTTGTATCCCACGCTTTGGTTGACGTTGTCGCTAATCAGATGAAGGTAGACTGCTCCACGATTGAGCTTCGTCTCCAATCACGGTGCACACGTTCTGCAAAGACAACCTTTGTTTTCCGTTGCATGCAAGATTACTGTCGGCTCTTCTACAGAAATCGACCTATGTAATTTACAGGTATCCGATTCTTGCCATATCAAACGGTCCCCTCATGACCGTAGGGCCACACACAGCGTGCTGCGGCACGCATCTGTTCTTCATTGCAGAGCTACAAACGTGGGTGAGCTCCACCTACTCTTCAGCACGGTCAAAACGATAGGGCTCGTCCGGGATTTGAACCCGGGACCTCCTCCACCCAAAGCAGGAATCATACCCCTATACCAACGAGCCACCTGCTGCTAGCAGTGAAGGTAATCCCAAGCAGTCCACCTCCGAGGAACACAAACTTTCATGTAAATCAGGAAGAAAAGCGCTTTCTGAAGGCAGCGCCCACCACTGATGGAAAGAATATTAAAGGCAATGAATGTAGAGTGAATAATTTCATCGCGCTCTGCAGATGAACAGACGGTGGTGTTTCACTTTCGTCATGTGGTTTCTCAGTGTCAAGGGAAGGCAAATGCACTAAACAAAAGAACACCGGGAATCCGAAACACCAACTCATAACGAAAAGATAGCGGAATATACTGCAAGCAAAACTTCCAAACACGACTCCTGAAGGCGTCTGTGCCTTAAGAATTATTCCGTGCAGCAATGATCATCTACGAAGAGCCAACTGTATGTGTCGCTCCACCACGCAAATTTTTTTGATATAGTTTTACCTAAATTTCCATTACCTGTTCTTTACAAGAATACCGTGTGGCTTTCAACTGGTCTGCTTCGTCCAGCAGCGATAGTAGTAACTAAACCGACCACAGTATCATTAAAAGTAGGTCAGACACAAAAATCGGAGTTGCTCTGTAGCTCATGTGATTCTGCTTTCAAATGCAATTGTATGGCTGGGAGTAGTGGCGTACTCCTGTAATGCAGGCGTCGGCAGGCCGTTGCTGTGGGAGACATCTGGGAACAACTACAGATACGGCCGTGTCATTAGCTCAGGAACGACCGCGATGCTCTTATCGAGCTCTGCAGATTGACCAGACTGCAGTGCGGAATTTTCGGCTAGTGGTGGCTCGGGGTTAAGAGAAGTCGGGAGCTATGAGCAAAACTACATCGGGAAACCGAAACAGACGACTCATAACGAAAAGATTGCGGAATGTACTGCAAAAGCAAACGTTGGAGAAGACGAACTCTGAAGCCGTCGGTGCTTTAACAATCATTCCGTGCAGCAACGATAATCTGGGAAGAGCGAAGGGTGGGTACCGCTCGACCACACAACAAAATTTTATATAATGTTCTACTTGTTCTAAATTTGCGTTTCCAGATCATCAGTAAAATACTGTGTGATTTACACCTGGCTTGCTTCTTCGAAAAGCGATATTAAGAAATACATCGACTGCAACGTCATTAGGGGTCGCGGATCCGGGCGCCGGCGCGCCAGCCGCGGCCTGTCGGGGCTGCTGGTGCCTCCATGTAGAGCTACCGCTGGGCCCGGGCTCCTTGCCGCTAACGAAGTGATTGCTTTTGGTGACATCATTTGCAATAGCGACTGCGCGAATTGGCGGTAGCTCTTACGGAAAGCAAGAGTAGCTGATGCTACCGAGGACTCGGCCGCGTTCATTGCCGACGACTTCTTGGGCTCTTATTCATGGTGGCATTCAGACAGGCAAGGGTGCTGTCGATTGTTAGGTACGAATGCGAAATTCCTGCATTGTGCGTTTCCGCAAAGTGATTTTTACGCCAAAGTTGCGATCGTCCTCAAGTTGTGTAACGTGTGGAGCTCACAGCGTAGCAGTTTCGTGGTGTAGCGGTTATCACGTCTGCCAACACGCAGAACGTCACCGGTTCGATTCCGGGCGGAAACACATTTTCGTCGCACTCAACAAGACACTTGCTACAATCTCTACGGTGAACATTTAAATCAATTTCAAACGTCCAACCACCAGGCTGCAGATGGCTCAAATGATACATGAAACTCTTTCAGAAGCGGCTACTTGGTTTTTGTGCTTACCTGGAGGGCTGGAAATGCGCGGAACAGCCGCCGGCATGCCAGTAGTCGCCACACGTTTGCACGAAACGCAAGGGCTCGTCCGGGATTTGAACCCGGGACCTCCTGCACCCGAAGCAGGGATCATACCCCGAGACCAACGAGCCTTCTCGATGCACATGAGTAACGCCTCCGTTCTTGGTATCACCGTGCAGAGCTACTGCTCACCCAGCGTTCTCCCTGGCTGTTGCGGTTTGATTGTTTTTATCGTTGTCTTTTACTATAGCAACTTCTAGAATCGGACGGAGCTCGTAGCCGATGCCCTTGCTTACGCAGGAAAAATCTGTTGGAACTACGGTTTTCCAGGTAGTACAACGGCAAAACCGTCGTTTCCGTGGTGTAGCGGTTATCACGTCTGCTTTACACGCAGAAGGTCCCCGGTTCGATCCCGGGCGGAAGCACGACTTTTTTTAAACCCGTTATCGGATTCCATTTCCGAGATAACGTCACGTCTGCGTATGCAGGGATAATAAATGTCGTGTGCTACACCGATATCGCGTTATTTTACTGTCAAATGCTCTTGCTCCCATAGTGCACCGGTATTCAGTAACTCAGAACGCTCGTAGCCCCATTCTGGCCGGCAAAATTTAGTATCCATTTCTTCAAGACTACTTCAAGTTCGCTTCATACTGGCTTTCCTGAGCTCTTTGCACTCGCCTTGTCACAACTCTCTTGAAGCGTGAACGTAACTAATAGTGAGAAACTCTTAACTACGCTCAGTCTTGTATCCCACGCTTTGGTTGACGTTGTCGCTAATCAGATGAAGGTAGACTGCTCCACGATTGAGCTTCGTCTCCAATCACGGTGCACACGTTCTGCAAAGACAACCTTTGTTTTCCGTTGCATGCAAGATTACTGTCGGCTCTTCTACAGAAATCGACCTATGTAATTTACTGGTATCCGATTCTTGCCATATCAAACGGTCCCCTCATGACCGTAGGGCCACACACAGCGTGCTGCGGCACGCATCTGTTCTTCATTGCAGAGCTACAAACGTGGGTGAGCTCCACCTACTCTTCAGCACGGTCAAAACGATAGGGCTCGTCCGGGATTTGAACCCGGGACCTCCTCCACCCAAAGCAGGAATCATACCCCTAGACCAACGAGCCACCTGCTGCTAGCAGTGAAGGTAATCCCAAGCAGTCCACCTCCGAGGAACACAAACTTTCATGTAAATCAGGAAGAAAAGCGCTTTCTGAAGGCAGCGCCCACCACTGATGGAAAGAATATTAAAGGCAATGAATGTAGAGTGAATAATTTCATCGCGCTCTGCAGATGAACAGACGGTGGTGTTTCACTTTCGTCATGTGGTTTCTCAGTGTCAAGGGAAGGCAAATGCACTAAACAAAAGAACACCGGGAATCCGAAACACCAACTCATAACGAAAAGATAGCGGAATATACTGCAAGCAAAACTTCCAAACACGACTCCTGAAGGCGTCTGTGCCTTAAGAATTGTTCCGTGCAGCAATGATCATCTACGAAGAGCCAACTGTATGTGTCGCTCCACCACGCAAATTTTTTTGATATAGTTTTACCTAAATTTCCATTACCTGTTCTTTACAAGAATACCGTGTGGCTTTCAACTGGTCTGCTTCGTCCAGCAGCGATAGTAGTAAGTAAACCGACCACAGTATCATTAGAAGTAGGTCAGACACAAAAATCCGAGTTGCTCTGTAGCTCATGTTATTCTGCTTTCAAATGCAATTGTATGGCTGGGAGTAGTGGCGTACTCCTGTAATGCAGGCGTCCGGGAGGCCGTTGCTGTGGGAGACATCTGGGAACAACTACAGATACGGCCGTGTCATTAGCTCAGGAACGACCGCGATGCTCTTATCGAGCTCTGCAGATTGACCAGACTGCAGTGCGGAATTTTCGGCTAGTGGTGGCTCGGGGTTAAGAGAAGTCGGGAGCTATGAGCAAAACTACATCGGGAAACCGAAACAGACGACTCATAACGAAAAGATTGCGGAATGTACTGCAAAAGCAAACGTTGGAGAAGACGAACTCTGAAGCCGTCGGTGCTTTAACAATCATTCCGTGCAGCAACGATAATCTGGGAAGAGCGAAGGGTGGGTTCCGCTCGACCACACAACAAAATTTTATATAATGTTCTACTTGTTCTAAATTTGCGTTTCCAGATCATCAGTAAAATACTGTGTGATTTACACCTGGCTTGCTTCTTCGAAAAGCGATATTAAGAAATACATCGACTGCAACGTCATTAGGGGTCGCGGATCCGGGCGCCGGCGCGCCAGCCGCGGCCTGTCGGGGCTGCTGGTGCCTCCATGTAGAGCTACCGCTGGGCCCGGGCTCCTTGCCGCTAACGAAGTGATTGCTTTTGGTGACATCATTTGCAATAGCGACTGCGCGAATTGGCGGTAGCTCTTACGGAAAGCAAGAGTAGCTGATGCTACCGAGGACTCGGCCGCGTTCATTGCCGACGACTTCTTGGGCTCTTATTCATGGTGGCATTCAGACAGGCAAGGGTGCTGTCGATTGTTAGGTACGAATGCGAAATTCCTGCATTGTGCGTTTCCGCAAAGTGATTTTTACGCCAAAGTTGCGATCGTCCTCAAGTTGTGTAACGTGTGGAGCTCACAGCGTAGCAGTTTCGTGGTGTAGCGGTTATCACGTCTGCCAACACGCAGAACGTCACCGGTTCGATTCCGGGCGGAAACACATTTTCGTCGCACTCAACAAGACACTTGCTACAATCTCTACGGTGAACATTTAAATCAATTTCAAACGTCCAACCACCAGGCTGCAGATGGCTCAAATGATACATGAAACTCTTTCAGAAGCGGCTACTTGGTTTTTGTGCTTACCTGGAGGGCTGGAAATGCGCGGAACAGCCGCCGGCATGCCAGTAGTCGCCACACGTTTGCACGAAACGCAAGGGCTCGTCCGGGATTTGAACCCGGGACCTCCTGCACCCGAAGCAGGGATCATACCCCGAGACCAACGAGCCTTCTCGATGCACATGAGTAACGCCTCCGTTCTTGGTATCACCGTGCAGAGCTACTGCTCACCCAGCGTTCTCCCTGGCTGTTGCGGTTTGATTGTTTTTATCGTTGTCTTTTACTATAGCAACTTCTAGAATCGGACGGAGCTCGTAGCCGATGCCCTTGCTTACGCAGGAAAAATCTGTTGGAACTACGGTTTTCCAGGTAGTACAACGGCAAAACCGTCGTTTCCGTGGTGTAGCGGTTATCACGTCTGCTTTACACGCAGAAGGTCCCCGGTTCGATCCCGGGCGGAAGCACGACTTTTTTTAAACCCGTTATCGGATTCCATTTCCGAGATAACGTCACGTCTGCGTATGCAGGGATAATAAATGTCGTGTGCTACACCGATATCGCGTTATTTTACTGTCAAATGCTCTTGCTCCCATAGTGCACCCGTATTCAGTAACTCAGAACGCTCGTAGCCCCATTCTGGCCGGCAAAATTTAGTATCCATTTCTTCAAGACTACTTCAAGTTCGCTTCATACTGGCTTTCCTGAGCTCTTTGCACTCGCCTTGTCACAACTCTCTTGAAGCGTGAACGTAACTAATAGTGAGAAACTCTTAACTACGCTCAGTCTTGTATCCCACGCTTTGGTTGACGTTGTCGCTAATCAGATGAAGGTAGACTGCTCCACGATTGAGCTTCGTCTCCAATCACGGTGCACACGTTCTGCAAAGACAACCTTTGTTTTCCGTTGCATGCAAGATTACTGTCGGCTCTTCTACAGAAATCGACCTATGTAATTTACTGGTATCCGATTCTTGCCATATCAAACGGTCCCCTCATGACCGTAGGGCCACACACAGCGTGCTGCGGCACGCATCTGTTCTTCATTGCAGAGCTACAAACGTGGGTGAGCTCCACCTACTCTTCAGCACGGTCAAAACGATAGGCCTCGTCCGCGATTTGAACCCGGGACCTCCTGCACCCAAAGCAGGAATCATACCCCTAGACCAACGAGCCACCTGCTGCTAGCAGTGAAGGTAATCCCAAGCAGTCCACCTCCGAGGAACACAAACTTTCATGTAAATCAGGAAGAAAAGCGCTTTCTGAAGGCAGCGCCCACCACTGATGGAAAGAATATTAAAGGCAATGAATGTAGAGTGAATAATTTCATCGCACTCTGCAGATGAACAGACGGTGGTGTTTCACTTTCGTCATGTGGTTTCTCAGTGTCAAGGGAAGGCAAATGCACTAAACAAAAGAACACCGGGAATCCGAAACACCAACTCATAACGAAAAGATAGCGGAATATACTGCAAGCAAAACTTCCAAACACGACTCCTGAAGGCGTCTGTGCCTTAAGAATTGTTCCGTGCAGCAATGATCATCTACGAAGAGCCAACTGTATGTGTCGCTCCACCACGCAAATTTTTTTGATATAGTTTTACCTAAATTTCCATTACCTGTTCTTTACAAGAATACCGTGTGGCTTTCAACTGGTCTGCTTCGTCCAGCAGCGATAGTAGTAAGTAAACCGACCACAGTATCATTAGAAGTAGGTCAGACACAAAAATCCGAGTTGCTCTGTAGCTCATGTTATTCTGCTTTCAAATGCAATTGTATGGCTGGGAGTAGTGGCGTACTCCTGTAATGCAGGCGTCCGGGAGGCCGTTGCTGTGGGAGACATCTGGGAACAACTACAGATACGGCCGTGTCATTAGCTCAGGAACGACCGCGATGCTCTTATCGAGCTCTGCAGATTGACCAGACTGCAGTGCGGAATTTTCGGCTAGTGGTGGCTCGGGGTTAAGAGAAGTCGGGAGCTGTGAGCAAAACTACATCGGGAAACCGAAACAGACGACTCATAACGAAAAGATTGCGGAATGTACTGCAAAAGCAAACGTTGGAGAAGACGAACCCTGAAGCCGTCGGTGCTTTAACAATCATTCCGTGCAGCAACGATAATCTGGGAAGAGCGAAGGGTGGTTACCGCTCGACCACACAACAAAATTTTATATAATGTTCTACTTGTTCTAAATTTGCGTTTCCAGATCATCAGTAAAATACTGTGTGATTTACACCTGGCTTGCTTCTTCGAAAAGCGATATTAAGAAATACATCGACTGCAACGTCATTAGGGGTCGCGGGTCCGGGCGCCGGCGCGCCAGCGGCGGCTTGTCGGGGCTGCTGGTGCCTCCATGTAGAGCTACCGCTGGGCCCGGGCTCCTTGCCGCTAACGAAGTGATTGCTTTTGGTGACATCATTTGCAATAGCGACTGCGCGAATTGGCGGTAGCTCTTACGGAAAGCAAGAGTAGCTGATGCTACCGAGGACTCGGCCGCGTTCATTGCCGACGACTTCTTGGGCTCTTATTCATGGTGGCATTCAGACAGGCAAGGGTGCTGTCGATTGTTAGGTACGAATGCGAAATTCCTGCATTGTGCGTTTCCGCAAAGTGATTTTTACGCCAAAGTTGCGATCGTCCTCAAGTTGTGTAACGTGTGGAGCTCACAGCGTAGCAGTTTCGTGGTGTAGCGGTTATCACGTCTGCCAACACGCAGAACGTCACCGGTTCGATTCCGGGCGGAAACACATTTTCGTCGCACTCAACAAGACACTTGCTACAATCTCTACGGTGAACATTTAAATCAATTTCAAACGTCCAACCACCAGGCTGCAGATGGCTCAAATGATACATGAAACTCTTTCAGAAGCGGCTACTTGGTTTTTGTGCTTACCTGGAGGGCTGGAAATGCGCGGAACAGCCGCCGGCATGCCAGTAGTCGCCACACGTTTGCACGAAACGCAAGGGCTCGTCCGGGATTTGAACCCGGGACCTCCTGCACCCGAAGCAGGGATCATACCCCGAGACCAACGAGCCTTCTCGATGCACATGAGTAACGCCTCCGTTCTTGGTATCACCGTGCAGAGCTACTGCTCACCCAGCGTTCTCCCTGGCTGTTGCGGTTTGATTGTTTTTATCGTTGTCTTTTACTATAGCAACTTCTAGAATCGGACGGAGCTCGTAGCCGATGCCCTTGCTTACGCAGGAAAAATCTGTTGGAACTACGGTTTTCCAGGTAGTACAACGGCAAAACCGTCGTTTCCGTGGTGTAGCGGTTATCACGTCTGCTTTACACGCAGAAGGTCCCCGGTTCGATCCCGGGCGGAAGCACGACTTTTTTTAAACCCGTTATCGGATTCCATTTCCGAGATAACGTCACGTCTGCGTATGCAGGGATAATAAATGTCGTGTGCTACACCGATATCGCGTTATTTTACTGTCAAATGCTCTTGCTCCCATAGTGCACCCGTATTCAGTAACTCAGAACGCTCGTAGCCCCATTCTGGCCGGCAAAATTTAGTATCCATTTCTTCAAGACTACTTCAAGTTCGCTTCATACTGGCTTTCCTGAGCTCTTTGCACTCGCCTTGTCACAACTCTCTTGAAGCGTGAACGTAACTAATAGTGAGAAACTCTTAACTACGCTCAGTCTTGTATCCCACGCTTTGGTTGACGTTGTCGCTAATCAGATGAAGGTAGACTGCTCCACGATTGAGCTTCGTCTCCAATCACGGTGCACACGTTCTGCAAAGACAACCTTTGTTTTCCGTTGCATGCAAGATTACTGTCGGCTCTTCTACAGAAATCGACCTATGTAATTTACTGGTATCCGATTCTTGCCATATCAAACGGTCCCCTCATGACCGTAGGGCCACACACAGCGTGCTGCGGCACGCATCTGTTCTTCATTGCAGAGCTACAAACGTGGGTGAGCTCCACCTACTCTTCAGCACGGTCAAAACGATAGGCCTCGTCCGCGATTTGAACCCGGGACCTCCTGCACCCAAAGCAGGAATCATACCCCTAGACCAACGAGCCACCTGCTGCTAGCAGTGAAGGTAATCCCAAGCAGTCCACCTCCGAGGAACACAAACTTTCATGTAAATCAGGAAGAAAAGCGCTTTCTGAAGGCAGCGCCCACCACTGATGGAAAGAATATTAAAGGCAATGAATGTAGAGTGAATAATTTCATCGCACTCTGCAGATGAACAGACGGTGGTGTTTCACTTTCGTCATGTGGTTTCTCAGTGTCAAGGGAAGGCAAATGCACTAAACAAAAGAACACCGGGAATCCGAAACACCAACTCATAACGAAAAGATAGCGGAATATACTGCAAGCAAAACTTCCAAACACGACTCCTGAAGGCGTCTGTGCCTTAAGAATTGTTCCGTGCAGCAATGATCATCTACGAAGAGCCAACTGTATGTGTCGCTCCACCACGCAAATTTTTTTGATATAGTTTTACCTAAATTTCCATTACCTGTTCTTTACAAGAATACCGTGTGGCTTTCAACTGGTCTGCTTCGTCCAGCAGCGATAGTAGTAAGTAAACCGACCACAGTATCATTAGAAGTAGGTCAGACACAAAAATCCGAGTTGCTCTGTAGCTCATGTTATTCTGCTTTCAAATGCAATTGTATGGCTGGGAGTAGTGGCGTACTCCTGTAATGCAGGCGTCCGGGAGGCCGTTGCTGTGGGAGACATCTGGGAACAACTACAGATACGGCCGTGTCATTAGCTCAGGAACGACCGCGATGCTCTTATCGAGCTCTGCAGATTGACCAGACTGCAGTGCGGAATTTTCGGCTAGTGGTGGCTCGGGGTTAAGAGAAGTCGGGAGCTGTGAGCAAAACTACATCGGGAAACCGAAACAGACGACTCATAACGAAAAGATTGCGGAATGTACTGCAAAAGCAAACGTTGGAGAAGACGAACCCTGAAGCCGTCGGTGCTTTAACAATCATTCCGTGCAGCAACGATAATCTGGGAAGAGCGAAGGGTGGTTACCGCTCGACCACACAACAAAATTTTATATAATGTTCTACTTGTTCTAAATTTGCGTTTCCAGATCATCAGTAAAATACTGTGTGATTTACACCTGGCTTGCTTCTTCGAAAAGCGATATTAAGAAATACATCGACTGCAACGTCATTAGGGGTCGCGGGTCCGGGCGCCGGCGCGCCAGCGGCGGCTTGTCGGGGCTGCTGGTGCCTCCATGTAGAGCTACCGCTGGGCCCGGGCTCCTTGCCGCTAACGAAGTGATTGCTTTTGGTGACATCATTTGCAATAGCGACTGCGCGAATTGGCGGTAGCTCTTACGGAAAGCAAGAGTAGCTGATGCTACCGAGGACTCGGCCGCGTTCATTGCCGACGACTTCTTGGGCTCTTATTCATGGTGGCATTCAGACAGGCAAGGGTGCTGTCGATTGTTAGGTACGAATGCGAAATTCCTGCATTGTGCGTTTCCGCAAAGTGATTTTTACGCCAAAGTTGCGATCGTCCTCAAGTTGTGTAACGTGTGGAGCTCACAGCGTAGCAGTTTCGTGGTGTAGCGGTTATCACGTCTGCCAACACGCAGAACGTCACCGGTTCGATTCCGGGCGGAAACACATTTTCGTCGCACTCAACAAGACACTTGCTACAATCTCTACGGTGAACATTTAAATCAATTTCAAACGTCCAACCACCAGGCTGCAGATGGCTCAAATGATACATGAAACTCTTTCAGAAGCGGCTACTTGGTTTTTGTGCTTACCTGGAGGGCTGGAAATGCGCGGAACAGCCGCCGGCATGCCAGTAGTCGCCACACGTTTGCACGAAACGCAAGGGCTCGTCCGGGATTTGAACCCGGGACCTCCTGCACCCGAAGCAGGGATCATACCCCGAGACCAACGAGCCTTCTCGATGCACATGAGTAACGCCTCCGTTCTTGGTATCACCGTGCAGAGCTACTGCTCACCCAGCGTTCTCCCTGGCTGTTGCGGTTTGATTGTTTTTATCGTTGTCTTTTACTATAGCAACTTCTAGAATCGGACGGAGCTCGTAGCCGATGCCCTTGCTTACGCAGGAAAAATCTGTTGGAACTACGGTTTTCCAGGTAGTACAACGGCAAAACCGTCGTTTCCGTGGTGTAGCGGTTATCACGTCTGCTTTACACGCAGAAGGTCCCCGGTTCGATCCCGGGCGGAAGCACGACTTTTTTTAAACCCGTTATCGGATTCCATTTCCGAGATAACGTCACGTCTGCGTATGCAGGGATAATAAATGTCGTGTGCTACACCGATATCGCGTTATTTTACTGTCAAATGCTCTTGCTCCCATAGTGCACCCGTATTCAGTAACTCAGAACGCTCGTAGCCCCATTCTGGCCGGCAAAATTTAGTATCCATTTCTTCAAGACTACTTCAAGTTCGCTTCATACTGGCTTTCCTGAGCTCTTTGCACTCGCCTTGTCACAACTCTCTTGAAGCGTGAACGTAACTAATAGTGAGAAACTCTTAACTACGCTCAGTCTTGTATCCCACGCTTTGGTTGACGTTGTCGCTAATCAGATGAAGGTAGACTGCTCCACGATTGAGCTTCGTCTCCAATCACGGTGCACACGTTCTGCAAAGACAACCTTTGTTTTCCGTTGCATGCAAGATTACTGTCGGCTCTTCTACAGAAATCGACCTATGTAATTTACTGGTATCCGATTCTTGCCATATCAAACGGTCCCCTCATGACCGTAGGGCCACACACAGCGTGCTGCGGCACGCATCTGTTCTTCATTGCAGAGCTACAAACGTGGGTGAGCTCCACCTACTCTTCAGCACGGTCAAAACGATAGGCCTCGTCCGCGATTTGAACCCGGGACCTCCTGCACCCAAAGCAGGAATCATACCCCTAGACCAACGAGCCACCTGCTGCTAGCAGTGAAGGTAATCCCAAGCAGTCCACCTCCGAGGAACACAAACTTTCATGTAAATCAGGAAGAAAAGCGCTTTCTGAAGGCAGCGCCCACCACTGATGGAAAGAATATTAAAGGCAATGAATGTAGAGTGAATAATTTCATCGCACTCTGCAGATGAACAGACGGTGGTGTTTCACTTTCGTCATGTGGTTTCTCAGTGTCAAGGGAAGGCAAATGCACTAAACAAAAGAACACCGGGAATCCGAAACACCAACTCATAACGAAAAGATAGCGGAATATACTGCAAGCAAAACTTCCAAACACGACTCCTGAAGGCGTCTGTGCCTTAAGAATTGTTCCGTGCAGCAATGATCATCTACGAAGAGCCAACTGTATGTGTCGCTCCACCACGCAAATTTTTTTGATATAGTTTTACCTAAATTTCCATTACCTGTTCTTTACAAGAATACCGTGTGGCTTTCAACTGGTCTGCTTCGTCCAGCAGCGATAGTAGTAAGTAAACCGACCACAGTATCATTAGAAGTAGGTCAGACACAAAAATCCGAGTTGCTCTGTAGCTCATGTTATTCTGCTTTCAAATGCAATTGTATGGCTGGGAGTAGTGGCGTACTCCTGTAATGCAGGCGTCCGGGAGGCCGTTGCTGTGGGAGACATCTGGGAACAACTACAGATACGGCCGTGTCATTAGCTCAGGAACGACCGCGATGCTCTTATCGAGCTCTGCAGATTGACCAGACTGCAGTGCGGAATTTTCGGCTAGTGGTGGCTCGGGGTTAAGAGAAGTCGGGAGCTGTGAGCAAAACTACATCGGGAAACCGAAACAGACGACTCATAACGAAAAGATTGCGGAATGTACTGCAAAAGCAAACGTTGGAGAAGACGAACCCTGAAGCCGTCGGTGCTTTAACAATCATTCCGTGCAGCAACGATAATCTGGGAAGAGCGAAGGGTGGTTACCGCTCGACCACACAACAAAATTTTATATAATGTTCTACTTGTTCTAAATTTGCGTTTCCAGATCATCAGTAAAATACTGTGTGATTTACACCTGGCTTGCTTCTTCGAAAAGCGATATTAAGAAATACATCGACTGCAACGTCATTAGGGGTCGCGGGTCCGGGCGCCGGCGCGCCAGCGGCGGCTTGTCGGGGCTGCTGGTGCCTCCATGTAGAGCTACCGCTGGGCCCGGGCTCCTTGCCGCTAACGAAGTGATTGCTTTTGGTGACATCATTTGCAATAGCGACTGCGCGAATTGGCGGTAGCTCTTACGGAAAGCAAGAGTAGCTGATGCTACCGAGGACTCGGCCGCGTTCATTGCCGACGACTTATTGGGCTCTTATTCATGGTGGCATTCAGACAGGCAAGGGTTCTGTCGATTGTTAGGTACGAATGCGAAATTCCTGCATTGTGCGTTTCCGCAAAGTGATTTTTACGCCAAAGTTGCGATCGTCACATGTGGAGCTCACAGCGTAGCAGTATCCGTGGTGCAGCGGTTATCACGTCTGCCAACACGCAGAACGTCACCGGTTCGATTCCGGGCGGAAACACATTTTCGTCGCACTCAACAAGACACTTGCTACAATCTCTACGGTGAACATTTAAATCAATTTCAAACGTCCAACCACCAGGCTGCAGATGGCTCAAATGATACATGAAACTCTTTCAGAAGCGGCTACTTGGTTTTTGTGCTTACCTGGAGGGCTGGAAATGCGCGGAACAGCCGCCGGCATGCCAGTAGTCGCCACACGTTTGCACGAAACGCAAGGGCTCGTCCGGGATTTGCGTCCGGGATTTGAACCCGGGACCTCCTGCACCCGAAGCAGGGATCATACCCCGAGACCAACGAGCCTTCTCGATGCACAGGAGTAACGCCTCCGTTCTTGGTATCACCGTGCAGAGCTACTGCTCACCCAGCGTTCTCCCTGGCTGTTGCGGTTTGATTGTTTTTATCGTTGTCTTTTACTATAGCAACTTCTAGAATCGGACGGAGCTCGTAGCCGATGCCCTTGCTTACGCAGGAAAAATCTGTTGGAACTACGGTTTTCCAGGTAGTACAACGCAAAACCGTCGTTTCCGTGGTGTAGCGGTTATCACGTCTGCTTTACACGCAGAAGGTCCCCGGTTCGATCCCGGGCGGAAGCACGACTTTTTTTAAACCCGTTTTCGGATTCCATTTCCGAGATAACGTCACGTCTGCGTATGCAGGGATAATAAATGTCGTATGCTACACCGATATTGCGTTATTTTACTGTCAAATGCTCTTGCTCCCATAGTGCACCGGTATTCAGTAACTCAGAACGCTCGTAGCCCCATTCTGGCCGGCAAAATTTAGTATCCATTTCTTCAAGACTACTTCAAGTTCGCTTCATACTGGCTTTCCTGAGCTCTTTGCACTCGCCTTGTCACAACTCTCTTGAAGCGTGAACGTAACTAATAGTGAGAAACTCTTAACTACGCTCAGTCTTGTATCCCACGCTTTGGTTGACGTTGTCGCTAATCAGATGAAGGTAGACTGCTCCACGATTGAGCTTCGTCTCCAATCACGGTGAACACGTTCTGCAAAGACAACCTTTGTTTTCCGTAGCATGCAAGATTACTGTCGGCTCTTCTACAGAAATCGACCTATGTAATTTACTGGTATCAGATTCTTGCCATATCAAACGTCCCTTCATGACCGTAGGGCCACACACAGCGTGCTGCGGCACGCATCTCTTCTTCATTGCAGAGCTACAAACGTGGGTGAGCTACACCTACTCTTCAGCACCGTCAAAACGGTAGGGCTCGTCCGGGATTTGAACCCGGGACCTCCTGCACCCAAAGCAGGAATCATACCCCTAGACCAACGAGCCACCTGCTACTAGCAGTGAAGGTAATCCCAAGCAGTCCACCTCCGAGGAACACAAACTTTCATGTAAATCAGGAAGAAAAGCGCTTTCTGAAGGCAGCGCCCACCACTGATGGCAAGAATATTAAAGGCAATGAATGTAGAGTGAATAATTTCATCGCGCTCTGCAGATGAACAGACGGTGGTGTTTCACTTTCGTCATGTGGTTTCTCAGTGTCAAGGGAAGGCAAATGCACTAAACAAAAGAACACCGGGAATCCGAAACACCAACTCATAACGAAAAGATAGCGGAATATACTGCAAGCAAAACTTCCAAACACGACTCCTGAAGGCGTCGGTGCCTTAAGAATTATTCCGTGCAGCAATGATCATCTACGAAGAGCCAACTGTATGTGTCGCTCCACCACGCAACTTTTTTTGATATCGTTTTACCTAAATTTCCATTACCTGTTCTTTACAAGAATACCGTGTGGCTTTCAACTGGTCTGCTTCGTCCAGCAGCGATAGTAGTAAGTAAACCGACCACAGTATCATTAGAAGTAGGTCAGACACAAAAATCGGAGTTGCTCTGTAGCTCATGTTATTCTGCTTTCAAATGCAATTGTATGGCTGGGAGTAGTGTCGTACTCCTGTAATGCAGGCGTCCGGGAGGCCGTTGCTGTGGGAGACATCTGGGAACAACTACAGATACGGCCGTTTCATTAGCTCAGGAACGACCGCGATGCTCTTATCGAGCTCTGCAGATAGACCAGACTGCAGTGCGGAATTTTCGGCTAGTGGTGGCTCGGGGTTAAGAGAAGTCGGGAGCTGTGAGCAAAACTACATCGGGAAACCGAAACAGACGACTCATAACGAAAAGATTGCGGAATGTACTGCAAAAGCAAACGTTGGAGAAGACGAACTCTGAAGCCGTCTGTGCTTTAACAAACATTCCGTGCAGCAACGATAATCTGGGAAGAGCGAAGGGTGGGTACCGCTCGACCACACAACAAAATTTTATATAATGTTCTACTTGTTCTAAATTTGCGTTTCCAGATCATCAGTAAAATACTGTGTGATTTACACCTGGCTTGCTTCTTCGAAAAGCGATATTAAGAAATACATCGACTGCAACGTCATTAGGGGTCGCGGGTCGCTACCGCTGGGCCCGGGCTCCTTGCCGCTAACGAAGTGATTGCTTTTGGTGACATCATTTGCAATAGCGACTGCGCGAATTGACGGTAGCTCTTACGGAAAGCAAGAGTAGCTGATGCTACCGAGGACTCGGCCGCGTTCATTGCCGACGACTTCTTGGGCTCTTATTCATGGTGGCATTCAGACAGGCTAGGGTGCTGTCGATTGTTAGGTACGAATGCGAAATTCCTGCATTGTGCGTTTCCGCAAAGTGATTTTTACGCCAAAGTTGCGATCGTCCTCAAGTTGTGTCACATGTGGAGCTCACAGCGTAGCAGTTTCCGTGGTGTAGCGGTTATCACGTCTGCCAACACGCAGAACGTCACCGGTTCGATTCCGGGCGGAAACACATTTTTGTCGCACTCAACAAGACACTTGCTACAATCTCTACGGTGAACATTTAAATCAATTTCAAACGTCCAACCACCAGGCTGCAGATGGCTCAAATGATACATGAAACTCTTTCAGAAGCGGCTACTTGGTTTTTGTGCTTACCTGGAGGGCTGGAAATGCGCGGAACAGCCGCCGGCATGCCAGTAGTCGCCACACGTTTGCACGAAACGCAAGGGCTCGTCCGGGATTTGAACCCGGGACCTCCTGCACCCGAAGCAGGGATCATACCCCGAGACCAACGAGCCTTCTCGATGCACATGAGTAACGCCTCCGTTCTTGGTATCACCGTGCAGAGCTACTGCTCACCCAGCGTTCTCCCTGGCTGTTGCGGTTTGATTGTTTTTATCGTTGTCCTTTACTATAGCAACTTCTAGAATCGGACGGAGCTCGTAGCCGATGCCCTTGCTTACGCAGGAAAAATCTGTTGGAACTACGGTTTTCCAGGTAGTACAACGGCAAAACCGTCGTTTCCGTGGTGTAGCGGTTATCACGTCTGCTTTACACGCAGAAGGTCCCCGGTTCGATCCCGGGCGGAAGCACGACTTTTTTTAAACCCGTTTTCGGATTCCATTTCCGAGATAACGTCACGTCTGCGTATGCAGGGATAATAAATGTCGTATGCTACACCGATATCGCGTTATTTTACTGTCAAATGCTCTTGCTCCCATAGTGCACCGGTATTCAGTAACTCAGAACGCTCGTAGCCCCATTCTGGCCGGCAAAATTTAGTATCCATTTCTTCAAGACTACTTCAAGTTCGCTTCATACTGGCTTTCCTGAGCTCTTTGCACTCGCCTTGTCACAACTCTCTTGAAGCGTGAACGTAACTAATAGTGAGAAACTCTTAACTACGCTCAGTCTTGTATCCCACGCTTTGGTTGACGTTGTCGCTAATCAGATGAAGGTAGACTGCTCCACGATTGAGCTTCGTCTCCAATCACGGTGCACACGTTCTGCAAAGACAACCTTTGTTTTCCGTAGCATGCAAGATTACTGTCGGCTCTTCTACAGAAATCGACCTATGTAATTTACTGGTATCAGATTCTTGCCATATCAAACGTCCCTTCATGACCGTAGGGCCACACACAGCGTGCTGCGGCACGCATCTCTTCTTCATTGCAGAGCTACAAACGTGGGTGAGCTACACCTACTCTTCAGCACCGTCAAAACGGTAGGGCTCGTCCGGGATTTGAACCCGGGACCTCCTGCACCCAAAGCAGGAATCATACCCCTAGACCAACGAGCCACCTGCTGCTAGCAGTGAAGGTAATCCCAAGCAGTCCACCTCCGAGGAACACAAACTTTCATGTAAATCAGGAAGAAAAGCGCTTTCTGAAGGCAGCGCCCACCACTGATGGCAAGAATATTAAAGGCAATGAATGTAGAGTGAATAATTTCATCGCGCTCTGCAGATGAACAGACGGTGGTGTTTCACTTTCGTCATGTGGTTTCTCAGTGTCAAGGGAAGGCAAATGCACTAAACAAAAGAACACCGGGAATCCGAAACACCAACTCATAACGAAAAGATAGCGGAATATACTGCAAGCAAAACTTCCAAACACGACTCCTGAAGGCGTCGGTGCCTTAAGAATTATTCCGTGCAGCAATGATCATCTGCGAAGAGCCAACTGTATGTGTCGCTCCACCACGCAACTTTTTTTGATATCGTTTTACCTAAATTTCCATTACCTGTTCTTTACAAGAATACCGTGTGGCTTTCAACTGGTCTGCTTCGTCCAGCAGCGATAGTAGTAAGTAAACCGACCACAGTATCATTAGAAGTAGGTCAGACACAAAAATCGGAGTTGCTCTGTAGCTCATGTTATACTGCTTTCAAATGCAATTGTATGGCTGGGAGTAGTGGCGTACTCCTGTAATGCAGGCGTCCGGGAGGCCGTTGCTGTGGGAGACATCTGGGAACAACTACAGATACGGCCATTTCATTAGCTCAGGAACGACCGCGATGCTCTTATCGAGCTCTGCAGATCGACCAGACTGCAGTGCGGAATTTTCGGCTAGTGGTGGCTCGGGGTTAAGAGAAGTCGGGAGCTGTGAGCAAAACTACATCGGGAAACCGAAACAGACGACTCATAACGAAAAGATTGCGGAATGTACTGCAAAAGCAAACGTTGGAGAAGACGAACTCTGAAGCCGTCGGTGCTTTAACAAACATTCCGTGCAGCAACGATAATCTGGGAAGAGCGAAGGGTGGGTACCGCTCGACCACACAACAAAATTTTATATAATGTTCTACTTGTTCTAAATTTGCGTTTCCAGATCATCAGTAAAATACTGTGTGATTTACACCTGGCTTGCTTCTTCGAAAAGCGATATTAAGAAATACATCGACTGCAACGTCATTAGGGGTCGCGGGTCCGGGCGCCGGCGCGCCAATGGCGGCCTGTCGGGGCTGCTGGTGCCTCCATGTAGAAGCTACCGCTGGGCCCGGGCTCCTTGCCGCTAACACGTAATCGGCATGGCTTCAGAAAACATCGCTCTTGTGCAACGCAGCTAGCTCTTTATTCGCACGAAGTAATGGCCGCTATCGACAGGGGATCTCAAGTTGATTCCGTATTTCTAGATTTCCGGAAAGCTTTTGACACCGTTCCTCACAAGCGACTTCTAATCAAGCTGCGGAGCTATGGGGTATCGTCTCAGTTGTGCGACTGGATTCGTGATTTCCTGTCAGGAAGGTCGCAGTTCGTAGTAATAGACGGCAAATCATCGAGTAAAACTGAAGTGATATCAGGTGTTCCCCAGGGAAGCGTCCTGGGACCTCTACTGTTCCTGATCTATATAAATGACCTGGGTGACAATCTGAGCAGTTCTCTTAGGTTGTTCGCAGATGATGCTGTAATTTACCGTCTAGTAAGGTCATCCGAAGACCAGTATCAGCTGCAAAGCGATTTAGAAAAGATTGCTGTATGGTGTGTCAGGTGGCAGTTGACGCTAAATAACGAAAAGTGTGAGATGATCCACATGAGTTCCAAAAGAAATCCGTTGGAATTCGATTACTCGATAAATAGTACAATTCTCAAGGCTGTCAATTCAACTAAGTACCTGGGTGTTAAAATTACAAACAACTTCAGTTGGAAGGACCACATAGATAATATTGTCGGGAAGGCGAGCCAAAGGTTGCGTTTCATTGGCAGGACACTTAGAAGATGCAACAAGTCCACTAAAGAGACAGCTTACACTACACTCGTTCGTCCTCTGTTAGAATATTGCTGCGCGGTGTGGGATCCTTACCAGGTGGGATTGACGGAGGACATCGAAAGGGTGCAAAGAAGGGCAGCTCGTTTTGTATTATCGCGTTATAGGGGAGAGAGTGTGGCAGATATGATACACGAGTTGGGATGGAAGTCATTACAGCATAGACGTTTTTCGTCGCGGCGAGACCTTTTTACGAAATTTCAGTCACCAACTTTCTCTTCCGAATGCGAAAATATTTTGTTGAGCCCAACCTACATAGGTAGGAATGATCATGAAAATAAAATAAGAGAAATCAGAGCTCGAACAGAAAGGTTTAGGTGTTCGTTTTTCCCGCTCGCTGTTCGGGAGTGGAATAGTAGAGAGATAGTATGATTGTGGTTCGATGAACCCTCTGCCACGCACTTAAATGTGAATTGCAGAGTAGTCATGTAGATGTAGATGTAGAAGTGATTGCTTTTGGTGACATCATTTGCAATAGCGACTGCGCGAATTGACGGTAGCTCTTACGGAAAGCAAGAGTAGCTGATGCTACCGAGGACTCGGCCGCGTTCATTGCCGACGACTTCTTGGGCTCTTATTCATGGTGGCATTCAGACAGGCAAGGGTGCTGTCGATTGTTAGGTACGAATGCGAAATTCCTGCATTGTGCGTTTCCGCAAAGTGATTTTTACGCCAAAGTTGCGATCGTCCTCAAGTTGTGTCACATGTGGAGCTCACAGCGTAGCAGTTTCCGTGGTGTAGCGGTTATCACGTCTGCCAACACGCAGAACGTCACCGGTTCGATTCCGGGCGGAAACACATTTTTGTCGCACTCAACAAGACACTTGCTACAATCTCTACGGTGAACATTTAAATCAATTTCAAACGTCCAACCACCAGGCTGCAGATGGCTCAAATGATACATGAAACTCTTTCAGAAGCGGCTACTTGGTTTTTGTGCTTACCTGGAGGGCTGGAAATGCGCGGAACAGCCGCCGGCATGCCAGTAGTCGCCACACGTTTGCACGAAACGCAAGGGCTCGTCCGGGATTTGAACCCGGGACCTCCTGCACCCGAAGCAGGGATCATACCCCGAGACCAACGAGCCTTCTCGATGCACATGAGTAACGCCTCCGTTCTTGATATCACCGTGCAGAGCTACTGCTCACCCAGCGTTCTCCCTGGCTGTTGCGGTTTGATTGTTTAAACCGTTGTCTTTTACTATAGCAACTTCTAGAATCGGACGGAGCTCGTAGCCGATGCCCTTGCTTACGCAGGAAAAATCTGTTGGAACTACGGTTTTCCAGGTAGTACAACGGCAAAACCGTCGTTTCCGTGGTGTAGCGGTTATCACGTCTGCTTTACACGCAGAAGGTCCCCGGTTCGATCCCGGGCGGAAGCACGACTTTTTTTAAACCCGTTTTCGGATTCCATTTCCGAGATAACGTCACGTCTGCGTATGCAGGGATAATAAATGTCGTATGCTACACCGATATCGCGTTATTTTACTGTCAAATGCTCTTGCTCCCATAGTGCACCGGTATTCAGTAACTCAGAACGCTCGTAGCCCCATTCTGGCCGGCAAAATTTAGTATCCATTTCTTCAAGACTACTTCAAGTTCGCTTCATACTGGCTTTCCTGAGCTCTTTGCACTCGCCTTGTCACAACTCTCTTGAAGCGTGAACGTAACTAATAGTGAGAAACTCTTAACTACGCTCAGTCTTGTATCCCACGCTTTGGTTGACGTTGTCGCTAATCAGATGAAGGTAGACTGCTCCACGATTGAGCTTCGTCTCCAATCACGGTGCACACGTTCTGCAAAGACAACCTTTGTTTTCCGTAGCATGCAAGATTACTGTCGGCTCTTCTACAGAAATCGACCTATGTAATTTACTGGTATCAGATTATTGCCACATCAAACGTTCCTTCATGACCGTAGGGCCACACACAGCGTGCTGCGGCACGCATCTCTTCTTCATTGCAGAGCTACAAACGTGGGTGAGCTACACCGACTCTTCAGCACGGTCAAAACGGTAGGGCTCGTCCGGGATTTGAACCCGGGACCTCCTGCACCCAAAGCAGGAATCATACCGCTAGACCAACGAGCCACCTGCTGCTAGCAATGAAGGTAATCCCAAGCAGTCCACCTCCGAGGAACACAAACTTTCATGTAAATCAGGAAGAAAAGCGCTTTCTGAAGGCAGCGCCCACCACTGATGGCAAGAATATTAAAGGCAATGAATGTAGAGTGAATAATTTCATCGCGCTCTGCAGATGAACAGACGGTGGTGTTTCACTTTCGTCATGTGGTTTCTCAGTGTCAAGGGAAGGCAAATGCACTAAACAAAAGAACACCGGGAATCCGAAACACCAACTCATAACGAAAAGATAGCGGAATATACTGCAAGCAAAATTTCCAAACACGACTCCTGAAGGCGTCGGTGCCTTAAGAATTATTCCGTGCAGCAATGATCATCTACGAAGAGCCAACTGTATGTGTCGCTCCACCACGCAACTTTTTTTGATATCGTTTTACCTAAATTTCCATTACCTGTTCTTTACAAGAATACCGTGTGGCTTTCAACTGGTCTGCTTCGTCCAGCAGCGATAGTAGTAAGTAAACCGACCACAGTATCATTAGAAGTAGGTCAGACACAAAAATCGGAGTTGCTCTGTAGCTCATGTTATTCTGCTTTCAAATGCAATTGTATGGCTGGGAGTAGTGGCGTACTCCTGTAATGCAGGCGTCCGGGAGGCCGTTGCTGTGGGAGACATCTGGGAACAACTACAGATACGGCCGTTTCATTAGCTCAGGAACGACCGCGATGCTCTTATCGAGCTCTGCAGATAGACCAGACTGCAGTGCGGAATTTTCGGCTAGTGGTGGCTCGGGGTTAAGAGAAGTCGGGAGCTGTGAGCAAAACTACATCGGGAAACCGAAACAGACGACTCATAACGAAAAGATTGCGGAATGTACTGCAAAAGCAAACGTTGGAGAAGACGAACTCTGAAGCCGTCGGTGCTTTAACAAACATTCCGTGCAGCAACGATAATCTGGGAAGAGCGAAGGGTGGGTACCACTCGACCACACAACAAAATTTTATATAATGTTCTACTTGTTCTAAATTTGCGTTTCCAGATTTCAGTAAAATACTGTGTGATTTACACCTGGCTTGCTTCTTCGAAAAGCGATATTAAGAAATACATCGACTGCAACGGCATTAGGGGTCGCGGGTCCGGGCGCCGGCGCGCCAGCGGCGGCCTGTCGGGGCTGCTGGTGCCTCCATCTAGAGCTACTGCTACCGCTGGCCCCGGGCTCCTTGCCGCTAACGAAGTGATTGTTTTTGGTGACATCATTTGCAATAGCGACTGCGCGAATTGACGGTAGCTCTTACGGAAAGCAAGAGTAGCTGATGCTACCGAGGACTCGGCCGCGTTCATTGCCGACGACTTCTTGGGCTCTTATTCATGGTGGCATTCAGACAGGCAAGGGTGCTGTCGATTGTTAGGTACGAATGCGAAATTCCTGCATTGTGCGTTTCCGCAAAGTGATTTTTACGCCAAAGTTGCGATCGTCCTCAAGTTGTGTCACATGTGGAGCTCACAGCGTAGCAGTTTCCGTGGTGTAGCGGTTATCACGTCTGCCAACACGCAGAACGTCACCGGTTCGATTCCGGGCGGAAACAAATTTTTGTCGCACTCAACAAGACACTTGCTACAATCTCTACGGTGAACATTTAAATCAATTTCAAACGTCCAACCACCAGGCTGCAGATGGCTCAAATGATACATGAAACTCTTTCAGAAGCGGCTACTTGGTTTTTGTGCTTACCTGGAGGGCTGGAAATGCGCGGAACAGCCGCCGGCATGCCAGTAGTCGCCACACGTTTGCACGAAACGCAAGGGCTCGTCCGGGATTTGAACCCGGGACCTCCTGCACCCGAAGCAGGGATCATACCCCGAGACCAACGAGCCTTCTCGATGCACATGAGTAACGCCTCCGTTCTTGATATCACCGTGCAGAGCTACTGCTCACCCAGCGTTCTCCCTGGCTGTTGCGGTTTGATTGTTTAAACCGTTGTCTTTTACTATAGCAACTTCTAGAATCGGACGGAGCTCGTAGCCGATGCCCTTGCTTACGCAGGAAAAATCTGTTGGAACTACGGTTTTCCAGGTAGTACAACGGCAAAACCGTCGTTTCCGTGGTGTAGCGGTTATCACGTCTGCTTTACACGCAGAAGGTCCCCGGTTCGATCCCGGGCGGAAGCACGACTTTTTTTAAACCCGTTTTCGGATTCCATTTCCGAGATAACGTCACGTCTGCGTATGCAGGGATAATAAATGTCGTATGCTACACCGATATCGCGTTATTTTACTGTCAAATGCTCTTGCTCCCATAGTGCACCGGTATTCAGTAACTCAGAACGCTCGTAGCCCCATTCTGGCCGGCAAAATTTAGTATCCATTTCTTCAAGACCACTTCAAGTTCGCTTCATACTGGCTTTCCTGAGCTCTTTGCACTCGCCTTGTCACAACTCTCTTGAAGCGTGAACGTAACTAATAGTGAGAAACTCTTAACTACGCTCAGTCTTGTATCCCACGCTTTGGTTGACGTTGTCGCTAATCAGATGAAGGTAGACTGCTCCACGATTGAGCTTCGTCTCCAATCACGGTGCACACGTTCTGCAAAGACAACCTTTGTTTTCCGTAGCATGCAAGATTACTGTCGGCTCTTCTACAGAAATCGACCTATGTAATTTACTGGTATCAGATTATTGCCACATCAAACGTTCCTTCATGACCGTAGGGCCACACACAGCGTGCTGCGGCACGCATCTCTTCTTCATTGCAGAGCTACAAACGTGGGTGAGCTACACCGACTCTTCAGCACGGTCAAAACGGTAGGGCTCGTCCGGGATTTGAACCCGGGACCTCCTGCACCCAAAGCAGGAATCATACCGCTAGACCAACGAGCCACCTGCTGCTAGCAATGAAGGTAATCCCAAGCAGTCCACCTCCGAGGAACACAAACTTTCATGTAAATCAGGAAGAAAAGCGCTTTCTGAAGGCAGCGCCCACCACTGATGGCAAGAATATTAAAGGCAATGAATGTAGAGTGAATAATTTCATCGCGCTCTGCAGATGAACAGACGGTGGTGTTTCACTTTCGTCATGTGGTTTCTCAGTGTCAAGGGAAGGCAAATGCACTAAACAAAAGAACACCGGGAATCCGAAACACCAACTCATAACGAAAAGATAGCGGAATATACTGCAAGCAAAATTTCCAAACACGACTCCTGAAGGCGTCGGTGCCTTAAGAATTATTCCGTGCAGCAATGATCATCTACGAAGAGCCAACTGTATGTGTCGCTCCACCACGCAACTTTTTTTGATATCGTTTTACCTAAATTTCCATTACCTGTTCTTTACAAGAATACCGTGTGGCTTTCAACTGGTCTGCTTCGTCCAGCAGCGATAGTAGTAAGTAAACCGACCACAGTATCATTAGAAGTAGGTCAGACACAAAAATCGGAGTTGCTCTGTAGCTCATGTTATTCTGCTTTCAAATGCAATTGTATGGCTGGGAGTAGTGGCGTACTCCTGTAATGCAGGCGTCCGGGAGGCCGTTGCAGTGGGAGACATCTGGGAACAACTACAGATACGGCCGTTTCATTAGCTCAGGAACGACCGCGATGCTCTTATCGAGCTCTGCAGATAGACCAGACTGCAGTGCGGAATTTTCGGCTAGTGGTGGCTCGGGGTTAAGATAAGTCGGGAGCTGTGAGCAAAACTACATCGGGAAACCGAAACAGACGACTCATAACGAAAAGATTGCGGAATGTACTGCAAAAGCAAACGTTGGAGAAGACGAACTCTGAAGCCGTCGGTGCTTTAACAAACATTCCGTGCAGCAACGATAATCTGGGAAGAGCGAAGGGTGGGTACCACTCGACCACACAACAAAATTTTATATAATGTTCTACTTGTTCTAAATTTGCGTTTCCAGATCATCAGTAAAATACTGTGTGATTTACACCTGGCTTGCTTCTTCGAAAAGCGATATTAAGAAATACATCGACTGCAACGGCATTAGGGGTCGCGGGTCCGGGCGCCGGCGCGCCAGCGGCGGCCTGTCGGGGCTGCTGGTGCCTCCATCTAGAGCTACTGCTACCGCTGGCCCCGGGCTCCTTGCCGCTAACGAAGTGATTGTTTTTGGTGACATCATTTGCAATAGCGACTGCGCGAATTGACGGTAGCTCTTACGGAAAGCAAGAGTAGCTGATGCTACCGAGGACTCGGCCGCGTTCATTGCCGACGACTTCTTGGGCTCTTATTCATGGTGGCATTCAGACAGGCAAGGGTGCTGTCGATTGTTAGGTACGAATGCGAAATTCCTGCATTGTGCGTTTCCGCAAAGTGATTTTTACGCCAAAGTTGCGATCGTCCTCAAGTTGTGTCACATGTGGAGCTCACAGCGTAGCAGTTTCCGTGGTGTAGCGGTTATCACGTCTGCCAACACGCAGAACGTCACCGGTTCGATTCCGGGCGGAAACAAATTTTTGTCGCACTCAACAAGACACTTGCTACAATCTCTACGGTGAACATTTAAATCAATTTCAAACGTCCAACCACCAGGCTGCAGATGGCTCAAATGATACATGAAACTCTTTCAGAAGCGGCTACTTGGTTTTTGTGCTTACCTGGAGGGCTGGAAATGCGCGGAACAGCCGCCGGCATGCCAGTAGTCGCCACACGTTTGCACGAAACGCAAGGGCTCGTCCGGGATTTGAACCCGGGACCTCCTGCACCCGAAGCAGGGATCATACCCCGAGACCAACGAGCCTTCTCGATGCACATGAGTAACGCCTCCGTTCTTGATATCACCGTGCAGAGCTACTGCTCACCCAGCGTTCTCCCTGGCTGTTGCGGTTTGATTGTTTAAACCGTTGTCTTTTACTATAGCAACTTCTAGAATCGGACGGAGCTCGTAGCCGATGCCCTTGCTTACGCAGGAAAAATCTGTTGGAACTACGGTTTTCCAGGTAGTACAACGGCAAAACCGTCGTTTCCGTGGTGTAGCGGTTATCACGTCTGCTTTACACGCAGAAGGTCCCCGGTTCGATCCCGGGCGGAAGCACGACTTTTTTTAAACCCGTTTTCGGATTCCATTTCCGAGATAACGTCACGTCTGCGTATGCAGGGATAATAAATGTCGTATGCTACACCGATATCGCGTTATTTTACTGTCAAATGCTCTTGCTCCCATAGTGCACCGGTATTCAGTAACTCAGAACGCTCGTAGCCCCATTCTGGCCGGCAAAATTTAGTATCCATTTCTTCAAGACTACTTCAAGTTCGCTTCATACTGGCTTTCCTGAGCTCTTTGCACTCGCCTTGTCACAACTCTCTTGAAGCGTGAACGTAACTAATAGTGAGAAACTCTTAACTACGCTCAGTCTTGTATCCCACGCTTTGGTTGACGTTGTCGCTAATCAGATGAAGGTAGACTGCTCCACGATTGAGCTTCGTCTCCAATCACGGTGCACACGTTCTGCAAAGACAACCTTTGTTTTCCGTAGCATGCAAGATTACTGTCGGCTCTTCTACAGAAATCGACCTATGTAATTTACTGGTATCAGATTATTGCCACATCAAACGTTCCTTCATTACCGTAGGGCCACACACAGCGTGCTGCGGCACGCATCTCTTCTTCATTGCAGAGCTACAAACGTGGGTGAGCTACACCGACTCTTCAGCACGGTCAAAACGGTAGGGCTCGTCCGGGATTTGAACCCGGGACCTCCTGCACCCAAAGCAGGAATCATACCGCTAGACCAACGAGCCACCTGCTGCTAGCAATGAAGGTAATCCCAAGCAGTCCACCTCCGAGGAACACAAACTTTCATGTAAATCAGGAAGAAAAGCGCTTTCTGAAGGCAGCGCCCACCACTGATGGCAAGAATATTAAAGGCAATGAATGTAGAGTGAATAATTTCATCGCGCTCTGCAGATGAACAGACGGTGGTGTTTCACTTTCGTCATGTGGTTTCTCAGTGTCAAGGGAAGGCAAATGCACTAAACAAAAGAACACCGGGAATCCGAAACACCAACTCATAACGAAAAGATAGCGGAATATACTGCAAGCAAAATTTCCAAACACGACTCCTGAAGGCGTCGGTGCCTTAAGAATTATTCCGTGCAGCAATGATCATCTACGAAGAGCCAACTGTATGTGTCGCTCCACCACGCAACTTTTTTTGATATCGTTTTACCTAAATTTCCATTACCTGTTCTTTACAAGAATACCGTGTGGCTTTCAACTGGTCTGCTTCGTCCAGCAGCGATAGTAGTAAGTAAACCGACCACAGTATCATTAGAAGTAGGTCAGACACAAAAATCGGAGTTGCTCTGTAGCTCATGTTATTCTGCTTTCAAATGCAATTGTATGGCTGGGAGTAGTGGCGTACTCCTGTAATGCAGGCGTCCGGGAGGCCGTTGCTGTGGGAGACATCTGGGAACAACTACAGATACGGCCGTTTCATTAGCTCAGGAACGACCGCGATGCTCTTATCGAGCTCTGCAGATAGACCAGACTGCAGTGCGGAATTTTCGGCTAGTGGTGGCTCGGGGTTAAGATAAGTCGGGAGCTGTGAGCAAAACTACATCGGGAAACCGAAACAGACGACTCATAACGAAAAGATTGCGGAATGTACTGCAAAAGCAAACGTTGGAGAAGACGAACTCTGAAGCCGTCGGTGCTTTAACCAACATTCCGTGCAGCAACGATAATCTGGGAAGAGCGAAGGGTGGGTACCACTCGACCACACAACAAAATTTTATATAATGTTCTACTTGTTCTAAATTTGCGTTTCCAGATCATCAGTAAAATACTGTGTGATTTACACCTGGCTTGCTTCTTCGAAAAGCGATATTAAGAAATACATCGACTGCAACGGCATTAGGGGTCGCGGGTCCGGGCGCCGGCGCGCCAGCGGCGGCCTGTCGGGGCTGCTGGTGCCTCCATCTAGAGCTACTGCTACCGCTGGCCCCGGGCTCCTTGCCGCTAACGAAGTGATTGCTTTTGGTGACATCATTTGCAATAGCGACTGCGCGAATTGACGGTAGCTCTTACGGAAAGCAAGAGTAGCTGATGCTACCGAGGACTCGGCCGCGTTCATTGCCGACGACTTCTTGGGCCCTTATTCATGGTGGCATTCAGACAGGCAAGGGTGCTGTCGATTGTTAGGTACGAATGCGAAATTCCTGCATTGTGCGTTTCCGCAAAGTGATTTTTACGCCAAAGTTGCGATCGTCCTCAAGTTGTGTCACATGTGGAGCTCACAGCGTAGCAGTTTCCGTGGTGTAGCGGTTATCACGTCTGCCAACACGCAGAACGTCACCGGTTCGATTCCGGGCGGAAACACATTTTTGTCGCACTCAACAAGACACTTGCTACAATCTCTACGGTGAACATTTAAATCAATTTCAAACGTCCAACCACCAGGCTGTAGATGGCTCAAATGATACATGAAACTCTTTCAGAAGCGGCTACTTGGTTTTTGTGCTTACCTGGAGGGCTGGAAATGCGCGGAACAGCCGCCGGCATGCCAGTAGTCGCCACACGTTTGCACGAAACGCAAGGGCTCGTCCGGGATTTGAACCCGGGACCTCCTGCACCCGAAGCAGGGATCATACCCCGAGACCAACGAGCCTTCTCGATGCACATGAGTAACGCCTCCGTTCTTGATATCACCGTGCAGAGCTACTGCTCACCCAGCGTTCTCCCTGGCTGTTGCGGTTTGATTGTTTAAACCGTTGTCTTTTACTATAGCAACTTCTAGAATCGGACGGAGCTCGTAGCCGATGCCCTTGCTTACGCAGGAAAAATCTGTTGGAACTACGGTTTTCCAGGTAGTACAACGGCAAAACCGTCGTTTCCGTGGTGTAGCGGTTATCACGTCTGCTTTACACGCAGAAGGTCCCCGGTTCGATCCCGGGCGGAAGCACGACTTTTTTTAAACCCGTTTTCGGATTCCATTTCCGAGATAACGTCACGTCTGCGTATGCAGGGATAATAAATGTCGTATGCTACACCGATATCGCGTTATTTTACTGTCAAATGCTCTTGCTCCCATAGTGCACCGGTATTCAGTAACTCAGAACGCTCGTAGCCCCATTCTGGCCGGCAAAATTTAGTATCCATTTCTTCAAGACTACTTCAAGTTCGCTTCATACTGGCTTTCCTGAGCTCTTTGCACTCGCCTTGTCACAACTCTCTTGAAGCGTGAACGTAACTAATAGTGAGAAACTCTTAACTACGCTCAGTCTTGTATCCCACGCTTTGGTTGACGTTGTCGCTAATCAGATGAAGGTAGACTGCTCCACGATTGAGCTTCGTCTCCAATCACGGTGCACACGTTCTGCAAAGACAACCTTTGTTTTCCGTAGCATGCAAGATTACTGTCGGCTCTTCTACAGAAATCGACCTATGTAATTTACTGGTATCAGATTATTGCCACATCAAACGTTCCTTCATGACCGTAGGGCCACACACAGCGTGCTGCGGCACGCATCTCTTCTTCATTGCAGAGCTACAAACGTGGGTGAGCTACACCGACTCTTCAGCACGGTCAAAACGGTAGGGCTCGTCCGGGATTTGAACCCGGGACCTCCTGCACCCAAAGCAGGAATCATACCGCTAGACCAACGAGCCACCTGCTGCTAGCAATGAAGGTAATCCCAAGCAGTCCACCTCCGAGGAACACAAACTTTCATGTAAATCAGGAAGAAAAGCGCTTTCTGAAGGCAGCGCCCACCACTGATGGCAAGAATATTAAAGGCAATGAATGTAGAGTGAATAATTTCATCGCGCTCTGCAGATGAACAGACGGTGGTGTTTCACTTTCGTCATGTGGTTTCTCAGTGTCAAGGGAAGGCAAATGCACTAAACAAAAGAACACCGGGAATCCGAAACACCAACTCATAACGAAAAGATAGCGGAATATACTGCAAGCAAAATTTCCAAACACGACTCCTGAAGGCGTCGGTGCCTTAAGAATTATTCCGTGCAGCAATGATCATCTACGAAGAGCCAACTGTATGTGTCGCTCCACCACGCAACTTTTTTTGATATCGTTTTACCTAAATTTCCATTACCTGTTCTTTACAAGAATACCGTGTGGCTTTCAACTGGTCTGCTTCGTCCAGCAGCGATAGTAGTAAGTAAACCGACCACAGTATCATTAGAAGTAGGTCAGACACAAAAATCGGAGTTGCTCTGTAGCTCATGTTATTCTGCTTTCAAATGCAATTGTATGGCTGGGAGTAGTGGCGTACTCCTGTAATGCAGGCGTCCGGGAGGCCGTTGCTGTGGGAGACATCTGGGAACAACTACAGATACGGCCGTTTCATTAGCTCAGGAACGACCGCGATGCTCTTATCGAGCTCTGCAGATAGACCAGACTGCAGTGCGGAATTTTCGGCTAGTGGTGGCTCGGGGTTAAGAGAAGTCGGGAGCTGTGAGCAAAACTACATCGGGAAACCGAAACAGACGACTCATAACGAAAAGATTGCGGAATGTACTGCAAAAGCAAACGTTGGAGAAGACGAACTCTGAAGCCGTCGGTGCTTTAACAAACATTCCGTGCAGCAACGATAATCTGGGAAGAGCGAAGGGTGGGTACCACTCGACCACACAACAAAATTTTATATAATGTTCTACTTGTTCTAAATTTGCGTTTCCAGATCATCAGTAAAATACTGTGTGATTTACACCTGGCTTGCTTCTTCGAAAAGCGATATTAAGAAATACATCGACTGCAACGGCATTAGGGGTCGCGGGTCCGGGCGCCGGCGCGCCAGCGGCGGCCTGTCGGGGCTGCTGGTGCCTCCATCTAGAGCTACTGCTACCGCTGGCCCCGGGCTCCTTGCCGCTAACGAAGTGATTGCTTTTGGTGACATCATTTGCAATAGCGACTGCGCGAATTGACGGTAGCTCTTACGGAAAGCAAGAGTAGCTGATGCTACCGAGGACTCGGCCGCGTTCATTGCCGACGACTTCTTGGGCTCTTATTCATGGTGGCATTCAGACAGGCAAGGGTGCTGTCGATTGTTAGGTACGAATGCGAAATTCCTGCATTGTGCGTTTCCGAAAAGTGATTTTTACGCCAAAGTTGCGATCGTCCTCAAGTTGTGTCACATGTGGAGCTCACAGCGTAGCAGTTTCCGTGGTGTAGCGGTTATCACGTCTGCCAACACGCAGAACGTCACCGGTTCGATTCCGGGCGGAAACACATTTTTGTCGCACTCAACAAGACACTTGCTACAATCTCTACGGTGAACATTTAAATCAATTTCAAACGTCCAACCACCAGGCTGCAGATGGCTCAAATGATACATGAAACTCTTTCAGAAGCGGCTACTTGGTTTTTGTGCTTACCTGGAGGGCTGGAAATGCGCGGAACAGCCGCCGGCATGCCAGTAGTCGCCACACGTTTGCACGAAACGCAAGGGCTCGTCCGGGATTTGAACCCGGGACCTCCTGCACCCGAAGCAGGGATCATACCCCGAGACCAACGAGCCTTCTCGATGCACATGAGTAACGCCTCCGTTCTTGGTATCACCGTGCAGAGCTACTGCTCACCCAGCGTTCTCCCTGGCTGTTGCGGTTTGATTGTTTAAACCGTTGTCTTTTACTATAGCAAATTCTAGAATCGGACGGAGCTCGTAGCCGATGCCCTTGCTTACGCAGGAAAACTCTGTTGGAACTACGGTT
Source organism: Schistocerca gregaria (assembly GCF_023897955.1). Classification (NCBI taxonomy): domain Eukaryota; kingdom Metazoa; phylum Arthropoda; class Insecta; order Orthoptera; family Acrididae; genus Schistocerca; species Schistocerca gregaria. The sequence goes on along the minus strand of NC_064921.1, from coordinate 715,640,397 downwards.
TTCCAGGTAGTACAACGGCAAAACCGTCGTTTCCGTGGTGTAGCGGTTATCACGTCTGCTTTACACGCAGAAGGTCCCCGGTTCTATCCCGGGCGGAAGCACGACTTTTTTTAAACCCGTTTTCGGATTCCATTTCCGAGATAACGTCACGTCTGCGTATGCAGGGATAATAAATGTCGTATGCTACACCGATATCGCGTTATTTTACTGTCAAATGCTCTTGCTCCCATAGTGCACCGGTATTCAGTAACTCAGAACGCTCGTAGCCCCATTCTGGCCGGCAAAATTTAGTATCCATTTCTTCAAGACTACTTCAAGTTCGCTTCATACTGGCTTTCCTGAGCTCTTTGCACTCGCCTTGTCACAACTCTCTTGAAGCGTGAACGTAACTAATAGTGAGAAACTCTTAACTACGCTCAGTCTTGTATCCCACGCTTTGGTTGACGTTGTCGCTAATCAGATGAAGGTACACTGCCCCACGATTGAGCTTCGTCTCCAATCACGGTGCACACGTTCTGCAAAGACAACCTTTGTTTTCCGTTGCATGCAAGATTACTGTCGGCTCTTCTACAGAAATCGACCTATGTAATTTACTGGTATCAGATTCTTGCCATATCAAACGTTCCTTCATGACCGTAGGGCCACACACAGCGTGCTGCGGCACGCATCTTTTCTTCATTGCAGAGCTACAAACGTGGGTGAGCTACACCTACTCTTCAGCACGGTCAAAACGGTAGGGCTCGTCCGGGATTTGAACCAGGGACCTCCTGCACCCAAAGCAGGAATCATACCCCTAGACCAACGAGCCACCTGCTGCTAGCAGTGAAGGTAATCCCAAGCAGTCCACCTCCGAGGAACACAAACTTTCATGTAAATCAGGAAGAAAAGCGCTTTCTGAAGGCAGCGCCCACCACTGATGGCAAGAATATTAAAGGCAATGAATGTAGAGTGAATAATTTCATCGCGCTCTGCAGATGAACAGACGGTGGTGTTTCACTTTCGTCATGTGGTTTCTCAGTGTCAAGGGAAGGCAAATGCACTAAACAAAAGAACACCGGGAATCCGAAACACCAACTCATAACGAAAAGATAGCGGAATATACTGCAAGCAAAACTTCCAAACACGACTCCTGAAGGCGTCGGTGCCTTAAGAATTATTCCGTGCAGCAATGATCATCTACGAAGAGCCAACTGTATGTGTCGCACCACCACGCAACTTTTTTTGATATCGTTTTACCTAAATTTCCATTACCTGTTCTTTACAAGAATACCGTGTGGCTTTCAACTGGTCTGCTTCGTCCAGCAGCGATAGTAGTAAGTAAACCGACCACAGTATCATTAGAAGTAGGTCAGACACAAAAATCGGAGTTGCTCTGTAGCTCATGTTATTCTGCTTTCAAATGCAATTGTATGGCTGGGAGTAGTGGCGTACTCCTGTAATGCAGGCGTCCGGGAGGCCGTTGCTGTGGGAGACATCTGGGAACAACTACAGATACGGCCGTTTCATTAGCTCAGGAACGACCGCGATGCTCTTATCGAGCTCTGCAGATAGACCAGACTGCAGTGCGGAATTTTCGGCTAGTGGTGGCTCGGGGTTAAGAGAAGTCGGGAGCTGTGAGCAAAACTACATCGGGAAACCGAAACAGACGACTCATAACGAAAAGATTGCGGAATGTACTGCAAAAGCAAACGTTGGAGAAGACGAACTCTGAAGCCGTCGGTGCTTTAACAAACATTCCGTGCAGCAACGATAATCTGGGAAGAGCGAAGGGTGGGTACCACTCGACCACACAACAAAATTTTATATAATGTTCTACTTGTTCTAAATTTGCGTTTCCAGATCATCAGTAAAATACTGTGTGATTTACACCTGGCTTGCTTCTTCGAAAAGCGATATTAAGAAATACATCGACTGCAACGGCATTAGGGGTCGCGGGTCCGGGCGCCGGCGCGCCAGCGGCTGCCTGTCGGGGCTGCTGGTGCCTCCATCTAGAGCTACTGCTACCGCTGGCCCCGGGCTCCTTGCCGCTAACGAAGTGATTGCTTTTGGTGACATCATTTGCAATAGCGACTGCGCGAATTGACGGTAGCTCTTACGGAAAGCAAGAGTAGCTGATGCTACCGAGGACTCGGCCGCGTTCATTGCCGACGACTTCTTGGGCTCTTATTCATGGTGGCATTCAGACAGGCAAGGGTGCTGTCGATTGTTAGGTACGAATGCGAAATTCCTGCATTGTGCGTTTCCGCAAAGTGATTTTTACGCCAAAGTTGCGATCGTCCTCAAGTTGTGTCACATGTGGAGCTCACAGCGTAGCAGTTTCCGTGGTGTAGAGGTTATCACGTCTGCCAACACGCAGAACGTCACCGGTTCGATTCCGGGCGGAAACACATTTTTGTCGCACTCAACAAGACACTTGCTACAATCTCTACGGTGAACATTTAAATCAATTTCAAACGTCCAACCACCAGGCTGCAGATGGCTCAAATGATACATGAAACTCTTTCAGAAGCGGCTACTTGGTTTTTGTGCTTACCTGGAGGGCTGGAAATGCGCGGAACAGCCGCCGGCATGCCAGTAGTCGCCACACGTTTGCACGAAACGCAAGGGCTCGTCCGGGATTTGAACCCGGGACCTCCTGCACCCGAAGCAGGGATCATACCCCGAGACCAACGAGCCTTCTCGATGCACATGAGTAACGCCTCCGTTCTTGATATCACCGTGCAGAGCTACTGCTCACCCAGCGTTCTCCCTGGCTGTTGCGGTTTGATTGTTTAAACCGTTGTCTTTTACTATAGCAACTTCTAGAATCGGACGGAGCTCGTAGCCGATGCCCTTGCTTACGCAGGAAAAATCTGTTGGAACTACGGTTTTCCAGGTAGTACAACGGCAAAACCGTCGTTTCCGTGGTGTAGCGGTTATCACGTCTGCTTTACACGCAGAAGGTCCCCGGTTCGATCCCGGGCGGAAGCACGACTTTTTTTAAACCCGTTTTCGGATTCCATTTCCGAGATAACGTCACGTCTGCGTATGCAGGGATAATAAATGTCGTATGCTACACCGATATCGCGTTATTTTACTGTCAAATGCTCTTGCTCCCATAGTGCACCGGTATTCAGTAACTCAGAACGCTCGTAGCCCCATTCTGGCCGGCAAAATTTAGTATCCATTTCTTCAAGACTACTTCAAGTTCGCTTCATACTGGCTTTGCTGAGCTCTTTGCACTCGCCTTGTCACAACTCTCTTGAAGCGTGAACGTAACTAATAGTGAGAAACTCTTAACTACGCTCAGTCTTGTATCCCACGCTTTGGTTGACGTTGTCGCTAATCAGATGAAGGTAGACTGCTCCACGATTGAGCTTCGTCTCCAATCACGGTGCACACGTTCTGCAAAGACAACCTTTGTTTTCCGTAGCATGCAAGATTACTGTCGGCTCTTCTACAGAAATCGACCTATGTAATTTACTGGTATCAGATTCTTGCCACATCAAACGTTCCTTCATGACCGTAGGGCCACACACAGCGTGCTGCGGCACGCATCTCTTCTTCATTGCAGAGCTACAAACGTGGGTGAGCTACACCGACTCTTCAGCACGGTCAAAACGGTAGGGCTCGTCCGGGATTTGAACCCGGGACCTCCTGCACCCAAAGCAGGAATCATTCCGCTAGACCAACGAGCCACCTGCTGCTAGCAATGAAGGTAATCCCAAGCAGTCCACCTCCGAGGAACACAAACTTTCATGTAAATCAGGAAGAAAAGCGCTTTCTGAAGGCAGCGCCCACCACTGATGGCAAGAATATTAAAGGCAATGAATGTAGAGTGAATAATTTCATCGCGCTCTGCAGATGAACAGACGGTGGTGTTTCACTTTCGTCATGTGGTTTCTCAGTGTCAAGGGAAGGCAAATGCACCAAACAAAAGAACACCGGGAATCCGAAACACCAACTCATAACGAAAAGATAGCGGAATATACTGCAAGCAAAACTTCCAAACACGACTCCTGAAGGCGTCGGTGCCTTAAGAATTATTCCGTGCAGCAATGATCATCTACGAAGAGCCAACTGTATGTGTCGCTCCACCACGCAACTTTTTTTGATATCGTTTTACCTAAATTTCCATTACCTGTTCTTTACAAGAATACCGTGTGGCTTTCAACTGGTCTGCTTCGTCCAGCAGCGATAGTAGTAAGTAAACCGACCACAGTATCATTAGAAGTAGGTCAGACACAAAAATCGGAGTTGCTCTGTAGCTCATGTTATTCTGCTTTCAAATTCAATTGTATGGCTGGGAGTAGTGGCGTACTCCTGTAATGCAGGCGTCCGGGAGGCCGTTGCTGTGGGAGACATCTGGGAACAACTACAGATACGGCCGTTTCATTAGCTCAGGAACGACCGCGATGCTCTTATCGAGCTCTGCAGATAGACCAGACTGCAGTGCGGAATTTTCGGCTAGTGGTGGCTCGGGGTTAAGAGAAGTCGGGAGCTGTGAGCAAAACTACATCGGGAAACCGAAACAGACGACTCATAACGAAAAGATTGCGGAATGTACTGCAAAAGCAAACGTTGGAGAAGACGAACTCTGAAGCCGTCGGTGCTTTAACAAACATTCCGTGCAGCAACGATAATCTGGGAAGAGCGAAGGGTGGGTACCACTCGACCACACAACAAAATTTTATATAATGTTCTACTTGTTCTAAATTTGCGTTTCCAGATCATCAGTAAAATACTGTGTGATTTACACCTGGCTTGCTTCTTCGAAAAGCGATATTAAGAAATACATCGACTGCAACGGCATTAGGGGTCGCGGGTCCGGGCGCCGGCGCGCCAGCGGCGGCCTGTCGGGGCTGCTGGTGCCTCCATCTAGAGCTACTGCTACCGCTGGCCCCGGGCTCCTTGCCGCTAACGAAGTGATTGCTTTTGGTGACATCATTTGCAATAGCGACTGCGCGAATTGACGGTAGCTCTTACGGAAAGCAAGAGTAGCTGATGCTACCGAGGACTCGGCCGCGTTCATTGCCGACGACTTCTTGGGCTCTTATTCATGGTGGCATTCAGACAGGCAAGGGTGCTGTCGATTGTTAGGTACGAATGCGAAATTCCTGCATTGTGCGTTTCCGCAAAGTGATTTTTACGCCAAAGTTGCGATCGTCCTCAAGTTGTGTCACATGTGGAGCTCACAGCGTAGCAGTTTCCGTGGTGTAGCGGTTATCACGTCTGCCAACACGCAGAACGTCACCGGTTCGATTCCGGGCGGAAACACATTTTTGTCGCACTCAACAAGACACTTGCTACAATCTCTACGGTGAACATTTAAATCAATTTCAAACGTCCAACCACCAGGCTGCAGATGGCTCAAATGATACATGAAACTCTTTCAGAAGCGGCTACTTGGTTTTTGTGCTTACCTGGAGGGCTGGAAATGCGCGGAACAGCCGCCGGCATGCCAGTAGTCGCCACACGTTTGCACGAAACGCAAGGGCTCGTCCGGGATTTGAACCCGGGACCTCCTGCACCCGAAGCAGGGATCATACCCCGAGACCAACGAGCCTTCTCGATGCACATGAGTAACGCCTCCGTTCTTGGTATCACCGTGCAGAGCTACTGCTCAGCCAGCGTTCTCCCTGGCTGTTGCGGTTTGATTGTTTAAACCGTTGTCTTTTACTATAGCAACTTCTAGAATCGGACGGAGCTCGTAGCCGATGCCCTTGCTTACGCAGGAAAAATCTGTTGGAACTACGGTTTTCCAGGTAGTACAACGGCAAAACCGTCGTTTCCGTGGTGTAGCGGTTATCACGTCTGCTTTACACGCAGAAGGTCCCCGGTTCGATCCCGGGCGGAAGCACGACTTTTTTTAAACCCGTTTTCGGATTCCATTTCCGAGATAACGTCACGTCTGCGTATGCAGGGATAATAAATGTCGTATGCTACACCGATATCGCGTTATTTTACTGTCAAATGCTCTTGCTCCCATAGTGCACCGGTATTCAGTAACTCAGAACGCTCGTAGCCCCATTCTGGCCGGCAAAATTTAGTATCCATTTCTTCAAGACTACTTCAAGTTCGCTTCATACTGGCTTTCCTGAGCTCTTTGCACTCGCCTTGTCACAACTCTCTTGAAGCGTGAACGTAACTAATAGTGAGAAACTCTTAACTACGCTCAGTCTTGTATCCCACGCTTTGGTTGACGTTGTCGCTAATCAGATGAAGGTAGACTGCTCCACGATTGAGCTTCGTCTCCAATCACGGTGCACACGTTCTGCAAAGACAACCTTTGTTTTCCGTAGCATGCAAGATTACTGTCGGCTCTTCTACAGAAATCGACCTATGTAATTTACTGGTATCAGATTCTTGCCATATCAAACGTCCCTTCATGACCGTAGGGCCACACACAGCGTGCTGCGGCACGCATCTCTTCTTCATTGCAGAGCTACAAACGTGGGTGAGCTACACCTACTCTTCAGCACGGTCAAAACGGTAGGGCTCGTCCGGGATTTGAACCCGGGACCTCCTGCACCCAAAGCAGGAATCATACCCCTAGACCAACGAGCCACCTGCTGCTAGCAGTGAAGGTAATCCCAAGCAGTCCACCTCCGAGGAACACAAACTTTCATGTAAATCAGGAAGAAAAGCGCTTTCTGAAGGCAGCGCCCACCACTGATGGCAAGAATATTAAAGGCAATGAATGTAGAGTGAATAATTTCATCGCGCTCTGCAGATGAACAGACGGTGGTGTTTCACTTTCGTCATGTGGTTTCTCAGTGTCAAGGGAAGGCAAATGCACTAAACAAAAGAACACCGGGAATCCGAAACACCAACTCATAACGAAAAGATAGCGGAATATACTGCAAGCAAAACTTCCAAACACGACTCCTGAAGGCGTCGGTGCCTTAAGAATTATTCCGTGCAGCAATGATCATCTACGAAGAGCCAACTGTATGTGTCGCTCCACCACGCAACTTTTTTTGATATTGTTTTACCTAAATTTCCATTACCTGTTCTTTACAAGAATACCGTGTGGCTTTCAACTGGTCTGCTTCGTCCAGCAGCGATAGTAGTAAGTAAACCGACCACAGCATCATTAGAAGTAGGTCAGACACAAAAATCGGAGTTGCTCTGTAGCTCATGTTATTCTGCTTTCAAATGCAATTGTATGGCTGGGAGTAGTGGCGTACTCCTGTAATGCAGGCGTCCGGGAGGCCGTTGCTGTGGGAGACATCTGGGAACAACTACAGATACGGCCGTTTCATTAGCTCAGGAACGACCGCGATGCTCTTATCGAGCTCTGCAGATAGACCAGACTGCAGTGCGGAATTTTCGGCTAGTGGTGGCTCGGGGTTAAGAGAAGTCGGGAGCTGTGAGCAAAACTACATCGGGAAACCGAAACAGACGACTCATAACGAAAAGATAGCGGAATGTACTGCAAAAGCAAACGTTGGAGAAGACGAACTCTGAAGCCGTCGGTGCTTTAACAAACATTCCGTGCAGCAACGATAATCTGGGAAGAGCGAAGGGTGGGTACCGCTCGACCACACAACAAAATTTTATACAATGTTCTACTTGTTCTAAATTTGCGTTTCCAGATCATCAGTAAAATACTGTGTGATTTACACCTGGCTTGCTTCTTCGAAAAGCGATATTAAGAAATACATCGACTGCAACGTCATTAGGGGTCGCGGGTCCGGGCGCCGGCGCGCCAGCGGCGGCCTGTCGGGGCTGCTGGTGCCTCCATGTAGAGCTACCGCTGGGCCCGGGCTCCTTGCCGCTAACGAAGTGATTGCCTTTGGTGACATCATTTGCAATAGCGACTGCGCGAATTGACGGTAGCTCGTACGGAAAGCAAGAGTAGCTGATGCTACCGAGGACTCGGCCGCGTTCATTGCCGACGACTTCTTGGGCTCTTATTCATGGTGGCATTCAGACAGGCAAGGGTGCTGTCGATTGTTAGGTACGAATGCGAAATTCCTGCATTGTGCGTTTCCGCAAAGTGATTTTTACGCCAAAGTTGCGATCATCCTCAAGTTGTGTCACATGTGGAGCTCACAGCGTAGCAGTTTCCGTGGTGTAGCGGTTATCACGTCTGCCAACACGCAGAACGTCACCGGTTCGATTCCGGGCGGAAACACATTTTTGTCGCACTCAACAAGACACTTGCTACAATCTCTACGGTGAACATTTAAATCAATTTCAAACGTCCAACCACCAGGCTGCAGATGGCTCAAATGATACATGAAACTCTTTCAGAAGCGGCTACTTGGTTTTTGTGCTTACCTGGAGGGCTGGAAATGCGCGGAACAGCCGCCGGCATGCCAGTAGTCGTCACACGTTTGCACGAAACGCAAGGGCTCCTCCGGGATTTGAACCCGGGACCTCCTGCACCCGAAGCAGGGATCATACCCCGAGACCAACGAGCCTTCTCGATGCACATGAGTAACGCCTCCGTTCTTGGTATCACCGTGCAGAGCTACTGCTCACCCAGCGTTCTCCCTGGCTGTTGCGGTTTGATTGTTTAAACCGTTGTCTTTTACTATAGCAACTTCTAGAATCGGACGGAGCTCGTAGCCGATGCCCTTGCTTACGCAGGAAAAATCTGTTGGAACTACGGTTTTCCAGGTAGTACAACGGCAAAACCGTCGTTTCCGTGGTGTAGCGGTTATCACGTCTGCTTTACACGCTGAAGGTCCCCGGTTCGATCCCGGGCGGAAGCACGACTTTTTTTAAACCCGTTTTCGGATTCCATTCCCGAGATAACGTCACGTCTGCGTATGCAGGGATAATAAATGTCGTATGCTACACCGAGATCGCGTTATTTTACTGTCAAATGCTCTTGCTCCCATAGTGCACCGGTATTCAGTAACACAGAACGCTCGTAGCCCCATTCTGGCCGGCAAAATTTAGTATCCATTTCTTCAAGACTACTTCAAGTTCGCTTCATACTGGCTTTCCTGAGCTCTTTGCACTCGCCTTGTCACAACTCTCTTGAAGCGTGAACGTAACTAATAGTGAGAAACTCTTAACTACGCTCAGTCTTGTATCCCACGCTTTGGTTGACGTTGTCGCTAATCAGATGAAGGTAGACTGCTCCACGATTGAGCTTCGTCTCCAATCACGGTGCACACGTTCTGCAAAGACAACCTTTGTTTTCCGTAGCATGCAAGATTACTGTCGGCTCTTCTACAGAAATCGACCTATGTAATTTACTGGTATCAGATTCTTGCCACATCAAACGTTCCTTCATGACCGTAGGGCCACACACAGCGTGCTGCGGCACGCATCTCTTCTTCATTGCAGAGCTACAAACGTGGGTGAGCTACACCTACTCTTCAGCACGGTCAAAACGGTAGGGCTCGTCCGGGATTTGAACCCGGGACCTCCTGCACCCAAAGCAGGAATCATACCCCTAGACCAACGAGCCACCTGCCGGTGGCAGTGAAGGTAATCCCAAGCAGTCCAGCTCCGAGGAACACAAACTTTCATGTAAATCAGAAAGAAAAGCGCTTTCTGAAGGCAGCGCCCACCACTGATGGCAAGAATATTAAAGGCAATGAATGTAGAGTGAATAATTTCATCGCGCTCTGCAGATGAACAGACGGTGGTGTTTCACTTTCGTCATGTGGTTTCTCAGTGTCAAGGGAAGGCAAATGCACTAAACAAAAGAACACCGGGAATCCGAAACACCAACTCATAACCAAAAGATAGCGGAATATACTGCAAGCAAAACTTCCAAACACGACTCCTGAAGGCGTCGGTGCCTTAAGAATTATTCCGTGCAGCAATGATCATCTACGAAGAGCCAACTGTATGTGTCGCTCCACCACGCAACTTTTTTTGATATCGTTTTACCTAAATTTCCATTACCTGTTCTTTACAAGAATACCGTGTGGCTTTCAACTGGTCTGCTTCGTCCAGCAGCGATAGTAGTAAGTAAACCGACCACAGTATCATTAGAAGTAGGTCAGACACAAAAATCGGAGTTGCTCTGTAGCACATGTTATTCTGCTTTCAAATGCAATTGTATGGCTGGGAGTAGTGGCGTACTCCTGTAATGCAGGCGTCCGGGAGGCCGTTGCTGTGGGAGACATCTGGGAACAACTACAGATACGGCCATTTCATTAGCTCACGAACGACCGCGATGCTCTTATCGAGCTCTGCAGATAGACCAGACTGCAGTGCGGAATTTTCGGCTAGTGGTGGCTCGGGGTTAAGAGAAGTCGGGAGCTGTGAGCAAAACTACATCGGGAAACCGAAACAGACGACTCATAACGAAAAGATTGCGGAATGTACTGCAAAAGCAAACGTTGGAGAAGACGAACTCTGAAGCCGTCGGTGCTTTAACAAACATTCCGTGCAGCAACGATAATCTGGGAAGAGCGAAGGGTGGGTACCGCTCGACCACACAACAAAATTTTATATAATGTTCTACTTGTTCTAAATTTGCGTTTCCAGATCATCAGTAAAATACTGTGTGATTTACACCTGGCTTGCTTCTTCGAAAAGCGATATTAAGAAATACATCGACTGCAACGTCATTAGGGGTCGCGGGTCCGGGCGCCGGCGCGCCAGCGGCGGCCTGTCGGGGCTGCTGGTGCCTCCATGTAGAGCTACCGCACGGCCCGGGCTCCTTGCCGCTAACGAAGTGATTGCTTTTGGTGACATCATTTGCAATAGCGACTGCGCGAATTGACGGTAGCTCTTACGGAAAGCAAGAGTAGCTGATGCTACCGAGGACTCGGCCGCGTTCGTTGCCGACGACTTCTTGGGCTCTTATTCATGGTGGCATTCAGACAGGCAAGGGTGCTGGCGATTGTTGGGTACGAATGCGAAATTCCTGCATTGTGCGTTTCCGCAAAGTGATTTTTACGCCAAAGTTGCGATCGTCCTCAAGTTGTGTCACATGTGGAGCTCACAGCGTAGCAGTTTCCGTGGTGTAGCGGTTATCACGTCTGCCAACACGCAGAACGTCACCGGTTCGATTCCGGGGGGAAACACATTTTTGTCGCACTCAACAAGACACTTGCTACAATCTCTACGGTGAACATTTAAATCAATTTCAAACGTCCAACCACCAGGCTGCAGATGGCTCAAATGATACATGAAACTCTTTCAGAAGCGGCTACTTGGTTTTTGTGTTTACCTGGAGGGCTGGAAATGCGCGGAAAAGCCGCCGGCATGCCAGTAGTCGCCACACGTTTGCACGAAACGCAAGGCTCGTCCGGGATTTGAACCCGGGACCTCCTGCACCCAAAGCAGGAATCATACCCCTAGACCAACGAGCCACCTGCCGGTGGCAGTGAAGGTAATCCCAAGCAGTCCAGCTCCGAGGAACACAAACTTTCATGTAAATCAGAAAGAAAAGCGCTTTCTGAAGGCAGCGCCCACCACTGATGGAAAGAATATTAAAGGCAATGAATGTAGAGTGAGTAATTTCATCGCGCTCTGCAGATGAACAGACGGTGGTGTTTCACTTTCGTCATGTGGTTTCTCAGTGTCAAGGGAAGGCAAATGCACTAAACAAAAGAACACCGGGAATCCGAAACACCAACTCATAACGAAAAGATAGCGGAATATACTGCAAGCAAAACTTCCAAACACGACTCCTGAAGGCGTCGGTGCCTTAAGAATTATTCCGTGCAGCAATGATCATCTACGAAGAGCCAACTGTATGTGTCGCTCCACCACGCAACTTTTTTTGATATCGTTTTACCTAAATTTCCATTACCTGTTCTTTACAAGAATACCGTGTGGCTTTCAACTGGTCTGCTTCGTCCAGCAGCGATAGTAGTAAGTAAACCGACCACAGTATCATTAGAAGTAGGTCAGACACAAAAATCGGAGTTGCTCTGTAGCACATGTTATTCTGCTTTCAAATGCAATTGTATGGCTGGGAGTAGTGGCGTACTCCTGTAATGCAGGCGTCCGGGAGGCCGTTGCTGTGGGAGACATCTGGGAACAACTACAGATACGGCCGTTTCATTAGCTCAGGAACGACCGCGATGCTCTTATCGAGCTCTGCAGATAGACCAGACTGCAGTGCGGAATTTTCGGCTAGTGGTGGCTCGGGGTTAAGAGAAGTCGGGAGCTGTGAGCAAAACTACATCGGGAAACCGAAACAGACGACTCATAACGAAAAGATTGCGGAATGTACTGCAAAAGCAAACGTTGGAGAAGACGAACTCTGAAGCCGTCGGTGCTTTAACAAACATTCCGTGCAGCAACGATAATCTGGGAAGAGCGAAGGGTGGGTACCACTCGACCACACAACAAAATTTTATATAATGTTCTACTTGTTCTAAATTTGCGTTTCCAGATCATCAGTAAAATACTGTGTGATTTACACCTGGCTTGCTTCTTCGAAAAGCGATATTAAGAAATACATCGACTGCAACGGCATTAGGGGTCGCGGGTCCGGGCGCCGGCGCGCCAGCGGCGGCCTGTCGGGGCTGCTGGTGCCTCCATCTAGAGCTACTGCTACCGCTGGCCCCGGGCTCCTTGCCGCTAACGAAGTGATTGCTTTTGGTGACATCATTTGCAATAGCGACTGCGCGAATTGACGGTAGCTCTTACGGAAAGCAAGAGTAGCTGATGCTACCGAGGACTCGGCCGCGTTCATTGCCGACGACTTCTTGGGCTCTTATTCATGGTGGCATTCAGACAGGCAAGGGTGCTGTCGATTGTTAGGTACGAATGCGAAATTCCTGCATTGTGCGTTTCCGCAAAGTGATTTTTACGCCAAAGTTGCGATCGTCCTCAAGTTGTGTCACATGTGGAGCTCACAGCGTAGCAGTTTCCGTGGTGTAGCGGTTATCACGTCTGCCAACACGCAGAACGTCACCGGTTCGATTCCGGGCGGAAACACATTTTTGTCGCACTCAACAAGACACTTGCTACAATCTCTACGGTGAACATTTAAATCAATTTCAAACGTCCAACCACCAGGCTGCAGATGGCTCAAATGATACATGAAACTCTTTCAGAAGCGGCTACTTGGTTTTTGTGCTTACCTGGAGGGCTGGAAATGCGCGGAACAGCCGCCGGCATGCCAGTAGTCGCCACACGTTTGCACGAAACGCAAGGGCTCGTCCGGGATTTGAACCCGGGACCTCCTGCACCCGAAGCAGGGATCATACCCCGAGACCAACGAGCCTTCTCGATGCACATGAGTAACGCCTCCGTTCTTGGTATCACCGTGCAGAGCTACTGCTCAGCCAGCGTTCTCCCTGGCTGTTGCGGTTTGATTGTTTAAACCGTTGTCTTTTACTATAGCAACTTCTAGAATCGGACGGAGCTCGTAGCCGATGCCCTTGCTTACGCAGGAAAAATCTGTTGGAACTACGGTTTTCCAGGTAGTACAACGGCAAAACCGTCGTTTCCGTGGTGTAGCGGTTATCACGTCTGCTTTACACGCAGAAGGTCCCCGGTTCGATCCCGGGCGGAAGCACGACTTTTTTTAAACCCGTTTTCGGATTCCATTTCCGAGATAACGTCACGTCTGCGTATGCAGGGATAATAAATGTCGTATGCTACACCGATATCGCGTTATTTTACTGTCAAATGCTCTTGCTCCCATAGTGCACCGGTATTCAGTAACTCAGAACGCTCGTAGCCCCATTCTGGCCGGCAAAATTTAGTATCCATTTCTTCAAGACTACTTCAAGTTCGCTTCATACTGGCTTTCCTGAGCTCTTTGCACTCGCCTTGTCACAACTCTCTTGAAGCGTGAACGTAACTAATAGTGAGAAACTCTTAACTACGCTCAGTCTTGTATCCCACGCTTTGGTTGACGTTGTCGCTAATCAGATGAAGGTAGACTGCTCCACGATTGAGCTTCGTCTCCAATCACGGTGCACACGTTCTGCAAAGACAACCTTTGTTTTCCGTAGCATGCAAGATTACTGTCGGCTCTTCTACAGAAATCGACCTATGTAATTTACTGGTATCAGATTCTTGCCATATCAAACGTCCCTTCATGACCGTAGGGCCACACACAGCGTGCTGCGGCACGCATCTCTTCTTCATTGCAGAGCTACAAACGTGGGTGAGCTACACCTACTCTTCAGCACGGTCAAAACGGTAGGGCTCGTCCGGGATTTGAACCCGGGACCTCCTGCACCCAAAGCAGGAATCATACCCCTAGACCAACGAGCCACCTGCTGCTAGCAGTGAAGGTAATCCCAAGCAGTCCACCTCCGAGGAACACAAACTTTCATGTAAATCAGGAAGAAAAGCGCTTTCTGAAGGCAGCGCCCACCACTGATGGCAAGAATATTAAAGGCAATGAATGTAGAGTGAATAATTTCATCGCGCTCTGCAGATGAACAGACGGTGGTGTTTCACTTTCGTCATGTGGTTTCTCAGTGTCAAGGGAAGGCAAATGCACTAAACAAAAGAACACCGGGAATCCGAAACACCAACTCATAACGAAAAGATAGCGGAATATACTGCAAGCAAAACTTCCAAACACGACTCCTGAAGGCGTCGGTGCCTTAAGAATTATTCCGTGCAGCAATGATCATCTACGAAGAGCCAACTGTATGTGTCGCTCCACCACGCAACTTTTTTTGATATTGTTTTACCTAAATTTCCATTACCTGTTCTTTACAAGAATACCGTGTGGCTTTCAACTGGTCTGCTTCGTCCAGCAGCGATAGTAGTAAGTAAACCGACCACAGCATCATTAGAAGTAGGTCAGACACAAAAATCGGAGTTGCTCTGTAGCTCATGTTATTCTGCTTTCAAATGCAATTGTATGGCTGGGAGTAGTGGCGTACTCCTGTAATGCAGGCGTCCGGGAGGCCGTTGCTGTGGGAGACATCTGGGAACAACTACAGATACGGCCGTTTCATTAGCTCAGGAACGACCGCGATGCTCTTATCGAGCTCTGCAGATAGACCAGACTGCAGTGCGGAATTTTCGGCTAGTGGTGGCTCGGGGTTAAGAGAAGTCGGGAGCTGTGAGCAAAACTACATCGGGAAACCGAAACAGACGACTCATAACGAAAAGATAGCGGAATGTACTGCAAAAGCAAACGTTGGAGAAGACGAACTCTGAAGCCGTCGGTGCTTTAACAAACATTCCGTGCAGCAACGATAATCTGGGAAGAGCGAAGGGTGGGTACCGCTCGACCACACAACAAAATTTTATACAATGTTCTACTTGTTCTAAATTTGCGTTTCCAGATCATCAGTAAAATACTGTGTGATTTACACCTGGCTTGCTTCTTCGAAAAGCGATATTAAGAAATACATCGACTGCAACGTCATTAGGGGTCGCGGGTCCGGGCGCCGGCGCGCCAGCGGCGGCCTGTCGGGGCTGCTGGTGCCTCCATGTAGAGCTACCGCTGGGCCCGGGCTCCTTGCCGCTAACGAAGTGATTGCCTTTGGTGACATCATTTGCAATAGCGACTGCGCGAATTGACGGTAGCTCTTACGGAAAGCAAGAGTAGCTGATGCTACCGAGGACTCGGCCGCGTTCATTGCCGACGACTTCTTGGGCTCTTATTCATGGTGGCATTCAGACAGGCAAGGGTGCTGTCGATTGTTAGGTACGAATGCGAAATTCCTGCATTGTGCGTTTCCGCAAAGTGATTTTTACGCCAAAGTTGCGATCATCCTCAAGTTGTGTCACATGTGGAGCTCACAGCGTAGCAGTTTCCGTGGTGTAGCGGTTATCACGTCTGCCAACACGCAGAACGTCACCGGTTCGATTCCGGGCGGAAACACATTTTTGTCGCACTCAACAAGACACTTGCTACAATCTCTACGGTGAACATTTAAATCAATTTCAAACGTCCAACCACCAGGCTGCAGATGGCTCAAATGATACATGAAACTCTTTCAGAAGCGGCTACTTGGTTTTTGTGCTTACCTGGAGGGCTGGAAATGCGCGGAACAGCCGCCGGCATGCCAGTAGTCGTCACACGTTTGCACGAAACGCAAGGGCTCCTCCGGGATTTGAACCCGGGACCTCCTGCACCCGAAGCAGGGATCATACCCCGAGACCAACGAGCCTTCTCGATGCACATGAGTAACGCCTCCGTTCTTGGTATCACCGTGCAGAGCTACTGCTCACCCAGCGTTCTCCCTGGCTGTTGCGGTTTGATTGTTTAAACCGTTGTCTTTTACTATAGCAACTTCTAGAATCGGACGGAGCTCGTAGCCGATGCCCTTGCTTACGCAGGAAAAATCTGTTGGAACTACGGTTTTCCAGGTAGTACAACGGCAAAACCGTCGTTTCCGTGGTGTAGCGGTTATCACGTCTGCTTTACACGCTGAAGGTCCCCGGTTCGATCCCGGGCGGAAGCACGACTTTTTTTAAACCCGTTTTCGGATTCCATTCCCGAGATAACGTCACGTCTGCGTATGCAGGGATAATAAATGTCGTATGCTACACCGAGATCGCGTTATTTTACTGTCAAATGCTCTTGCTCCCATAGTGCACCGGTATTCAGTAACACAGAACGCTCGTAGCCCCATTCTGGCCGGCAAAATTTAGTATCCATTTCTTCAAGACTACTTCAAGTTCGCTTCATACTGGCTTTCCTGAGCTCTTTGCACTCGCCTTGTCACAACTCTCTTGAAGCGTGAACGTAACTAATAGTGAGAAACTCTTAACTACGCTCAGTCTTGTATCCCACGCTTTGGTTGACGTTGTCGCTAATCAGATGAAGGTAGACTGCTCCACGATTGAGCTTCGTCTCCAATCACGGTGCACACGTTCTGCAAAGACAACCTTTGTTTTCCGTAGCATGCAAGATTACTGTCGGCTCTTCTACAGAAATCGACCTATGTAATTTACTGGTATCAGATTCTTGCCACATCAAACGTTCCTTCATGACCGTAGGGCCACACACAGCGTGCTGCGGCACGCATCTCTTCTTCATTGCAGAGCTACAAACGTGGGTGAGCTACACCTACTCTTCAGCACGGTCAAAACGGTAGGGCTCGTCCGGGATTTGAACCCGGGACCTCCTGCACCCAAAGCAGGAATCATACCCCTAGACCAACGAGCCACCTGCCGGTGGCAGTGAAGGTAATCCCAAGCAGTCCACCTCCGAGGAACACAAACTTTCATGTAAATCAGAAAGAAAAGCGCTTTCTGAAGGCAGCGCCCACCACTGATGGCAAGAATATTAAAGGCAATGAATGTAGAGTGAATAATTTCATCGCGCTCTGCAGATGAACAGACGGTGGTGTTTCACTTTCGTCATGTGGTTTCTCAGTGTCAAGGGAAGGCAAATGCACTAAACAAAAGAACACCGGGAATCCGAAACACCAACTCATAACGAAAAGATAGCGGAATATACTGCAAGCAAAACTTCCAAACACGACTCCTGAAGGCGTCGGTGCCTTAAGAATTATTCCGTGCAGCAATGATCATCTACGAAGAGCCAACTGTATGTGTCGCTCCACCACGCAACTTTTTTTGATATCGTTTTACCTAAATTTCCATTACCTGTTCTTTACAAGAATACCGTGTGGCTTTCAACTGGTCTGCTTCGTCCAGCAGCGATAGTAGTAAGTAAACCGACCACAGTATCATTAGAAGTAGGTCAGACACAAAAATCGGAGTTGCTCTGTAGCACATGTTATTCTGCTTTCAAATGCAATTGTATGGCTGGGAGTAGTGGCGTACTCCTGTAATGCAGGCGTCCGGGAGGCCGTTGCTGTGGGAGACATCTGGGAACAACTACAGATACGGCCATTTCATTAGCTCAGGAACGACCGCGATGCTCTTATCGAGCTCTGCAGATAGACCAGACTGCAGTGCGGAATTTTCGGCTAGTGGTGGCTCGGGGTTAAGAGAAGTCGGGAGCTGTGAGCAAAACTACATCGGGAAACCGAAACAGACGACTCATAACGAAAAGATTGCGGAATGTACTGCAAAAGCAAACGTTGGAGAAGACGAACTCTGAAGCCGTCGGTGCTTTAACAAACATTCCGTGCAGCAACGATAATCTGGGAAGAGCGAAGGGTGGGTACCGCTCGACCACACAACAAAATTTTATATAATGTTCTACTTGTTCTAAATTTGCGTTTCCAGATCATCAGTAAAATACTGTGTGATTTACACCTGGCTTGCTTCTTCGAAAAGCGATATTAAGAAATACATCGACTGCAACGTCATTAGGGGTCGCGGGTCCGGGCGCCGGCGCGCCAGCGGCGGCCTGTCGGGGCTGCTGGTGCCTCCATGTAGAGCTACCGCACGGCCCGGGCTCCTTGCCGCTAACGAAGTGATTGCTTTTGGTGACATCATTTGCAATAGCGACTGCGCGAATTGACGGTAGCTCTTACGGAAAGCAAGAGTAGCTGATGCTACCGAGGACTCGGCCGCGTTCATTGCCGACGACTTCTTGGGCTCTTATTCATGGTGGCATTCAGACAGGCAAGGGTGCTGGCGATTGTTGGGTACGAATGCGAAATTCCTGCATTGTGCGTTTCCGCAAAGTGATTTTTACGCCAAAGTTGCGATCGTCCTCAAGTTGTGTCACATGTGGAGCTCACAGCGTAGCAGTTTCCGTGGTGTAGCGGTTATCACGTCTGCCAACACGCAGAACGTCACCGGTTCGATTCCGGGGGGAAACACATTTTTGTCGCACTCAACAAGACACTTGCTACAATCTCTACGGTGAACATTTAAATCAATTTCAAACGTCCAACCACCAGGCTGCAGATGGCTCAAATGATACATGAAACTCTTTCAGAAGCGGCTACTTGGTTTTTGTGTTTACCTGGAGGGCTGGAAATGCGCGGAACAGCCGCCGGCATGCCAGTAGTCGCCACACGTTTGCACGAAACGCAAGGCTCGTCCGGGATTTGAACCCGGGACCTCCTGCACCCAAAGCAGGAATCATACCCCTAGACCAACGAGCCACCTGCCGGTGGCAGTGAAGGTAATCCCAAGCAGTCCAGCTCCGAGGAACACAAACTTTCATGTAAATCAGAAAGAAAAGCGCTTTCTGAAGGCAGCGCCCACCACTGATGGAAAGAATATTAAAGGCAATGAATGTAGAGTGAGTAATTTCATCGCGCTCTGCAGATGAACAGACGGTGGTGTTTCACTTTCGTCATGTGGTTTCTCAGTGTCAAGGGAAGGCAAATGCACTAAACAAAAGAACACCGGGAATCCGAAACACCAACTCATAACGAAAAGATAGCGGAATATACTGCAAGCAAAACTTCCAAACACGACTCCTGAAGGCGTCGGTGCCTTAAGAATTATTCCGTGCAGCAATGATCATCTACGAAGAGCCAACTGTATGTGTCGCTCCACCACGCAACTTTTTTTGATATCGTTTTACCTAAATTTCCATTACCTGTTCTTTACAAGAATACCGTGTGGCTTTCAACTGGTCTGCTTCGTCCAGCAGCGATAGTAGTAAGTAAACCGACCACAGTATCATTAGAAGTAGGTCAGACACAAAAATCGGAGTTGCTCTGTAGCACATGTTATTCTGCTTTCAAATGCAATTGTATGGCTGGGAGTAGTGGCGTACTCCTGTAATGCAGGCGTCCGGGAGGCCGTTGCTGTGGGAGACATCTGGGAACAACTACAGATACGGCCGTTTCATTAGCTCAGGAACGACCGCGATGCTCTTATCGAGCTCTGCAGATAGACCAGACTGCAGTGCGGAATTTTCGGCTAGTGGTGGCTCGGGGTTAAGAGAAGTCGGGAGCTGTGAGCAAAACTACATCGGGAAACCGAAACAGACGACTCATAACGAAAAGATTGCGGAATGTACTGCAAAAGCAAACGTTGGAGAAGACGAACTCTGAAGCCGTCGGTGCTTTAACAAACATTCCGTGCAGCAACGATAATCTGGGAAGAGCGAAGGGTGGGTACCACTCGACCACACAACAAAATTTTATATAATGTTCTACTTGTTCTAAATTTGCGTTTCCAGATCATCAGTAAAATACTGTGTGATTTACACCTGGCTTGCTTCTTCGAAAAGCGATATTAAGAAATACATCGACTGCAACGTCATTAGGGGTCGCGGGTCCGGGCGCCGGCGCGCCAGCGGCGGCCTGTCGGTGCTGCTGGTGCCTCCATGTAGAAGCTACCGCTGGGCCCGGGCTCCTTGCCGCTAACAAAGTGATTGCTTTTGGTGACATCATTTGCAATAGCGACTGCGCGAATTGACGGTAGCTCTTACGGAAAGCAAGAGTAGCTGATGCTACCGAGGACTCGGCCGCGTTCATTGCCGACGACTTCTTGGGCTCTTATTCATGGTGGCATTCAGACAGGCAAGGGTGCTGTCGATTGTTAGGTACGAATGCGAAATTCCTGCATTGTGCGTTTCCGCAAAGTGATTTTTACGCCAAAGTTGCGATCGTCCTCAAGTTGTGTCACATGTGGAGCTCACAGCGTAGCAGTTTCCGTGGTGTAGCGGTTATCACGTCTGCCAACACGCAGAACGTCACCGGTTCGATTCCGGGCGGAAACACATTTTTGTCGCACTCAACAAGACACTTGCTACAATCTCTACGGTGAACATTTAAATCAATTTCAAACGTCCAACCACCAGGCTGCAGATGGCTCAAATGATACATGAAACTCTTTCAGAAGCGGCTACTTGGTTTTTGTGCTTACCTGGAGGGCTGGAAATGCGCGGAACAGCCGCCGGCATGCCAGTAGTCGCCACACGTTTGCACGAAACGCAAGGGCTCGTCCGGGATTTGAACCCGGGACCTCCTGCACCCGAAGCAGGGATCATACCCCGAGACCAACGAGCCTTCTCGATGCACATGAGTAACGCCTCCGTTCTTGGTATCACCGTGCAGAGCTACTGCTCACCCAGCGTTCTCCCTGGCTGTTGCGGTTTGATTGTTTTTATCGTTGTCTTTTACTATAGCAACTTCTAGAATCGGACGGAGCTCGTAGCCGATGCCCTTGCTTACGCAGGAAAAATCTGTTGGAACTACGGTTTTCCAGGTAGTACAACGGCAAAACCGTCGTTTCCGTGGTGTAGCGGTTATCACGTCTGCTTTACACGCAGAAGGTCCCCGGTTCGATCCCGGGCGGAAGCACGACTTTTTTTAAACCCGTTTTCGGATTCCATTTCCGAGATAACGTCACGTCTGCGTATGCAGGGATAATAAATGTCGTATGCTACACCGATATCGCGTTATTTTACTGTCAAATGCTCTTGCTCCCATAGTGCACCGGTATTCAGTAACTCAGAACGCTCGTAGCCCCATTCTGGCCGGCAAAATTTAGTATCCATTTCTTCAAGACTACTTCAAGTTCGCTTCATACTGGCTTTCCTGAGCTCTTTGCACTCGCCTTGTCACAACTCTCTTGAAGCGTGAACGTAACTAATAGTGAGAAACTCTTAACTACGCTCAGTCTTGTATCCCACGCTTTGGTTGACGTTGTCGCTAATCAGATGAAGGTAGACTGCTCCACGATTGAGCTTCGTCTCCAATCACGGTGCACACGTTCTGCAAAGACAACCTTTGTTTTCCGTTGCATGCAAGATTACTGTCGGCTCTTCTACAGAAATCGACCTATGTAATTTACTGGTATCAGATTCTTGCCATATCAAACGTCCCTTCATGACCGTAGGGCCACACACAGCGTGCTGCGGCACGCATCTCTTCTTCATTGCAGAGCTACAAACGTGGGTGAGCTACACCTACTCTTCAGCACGGTCAAAACGGTAGGGCTCGTCCGGGATTTGAACCCGGGACCTCCTGCACCCAAAGCAGGAATCATACCCCTAGACCAACGAGCCACCTGCTGCTAGCAGTGAAGGTAATCCCAAGCAGTCCACCTCCGAGGAACACAAACTTTCATGTAAATCAGGAAGAAAAGCGCTTTCTGAAGGCAGCGCCCACCACTGATGGCAAGAATATTAAAGGCAATGAATGTAGAGTGAATAATTTCATCGCGCTCTGCAGATGAACAGACGGTGGTGTTTCACTTTCGTCATGTGGTATCTCAGTGTCAAGGGAAGGCAAATGCACTAAACAAAAGAACACCGGGAATCCGAAACACCAACTCATAACGAAAAGATAGCGGAATATACTGCAAGCAAAACTTCCAAACACGACTCCTGAAGGCGTCGGTGCCTTAAGAATTATTCCGTGCAGCAATGATCATCTACGAAGAGCCAACTGTATGTGTCGCTCCACCACGCAACTTTTTTTGATATCGTTTTACCTAAATTTCCATTACCTGTTCTTTACAAGAATACCGTGTGGCTTTCAACTGGTCTGCTTCGTCCAGCAGCGATAGTAGTAAGTAAACCGACCACAGTATCATTAGAAGTAGGTCAGACACAAAAATCGGAGTTGCTCTGTAGCACATGTTATTCTGCTTTCAAATGCAATTGTATGGCTGGGAGTAGTGGCGTACTCCTGTAATGCAGGCGTCCGGGAGGCCGTTGCTGTGGGAGACATCTGGGAACAACTACAGATACGGCCATTTCATTAGCTCACGAACGACCGCGATGCTCTTATCGAGCTCTGCAGATAGACCAGACTGCAGTGCGGAATTTTCGGCTAGTGGTGGCTCGGGGTTAAGAGAAGTCGGGAGCTGTGAGCAAAACTACATCGGGAAACCGAAACAGACGACTCATAACGAAAAGATTGCGGAATGTACTGCAAAAGCAAACGTTGGAGAAGACGAACTCTGAAGCCGTCGGTGCTTTAACAAACATTCCGTGCAGCAACGATAATCTGGGAAGAGCGAAGGGTGGGTACCGCTCGACCACACAACAAAATTTTATATAATGTTCTACTTGTTCTAAATTTGCGTTTCCAGATCATCAGTAAAATACTGTGTGATTTACACCTGGCTTGCTTCTTCGAAAAGCGATATTAAGAAATACATCGACTGCAACGTCATTAGGGGTCGCGGGTCCGGGCGCCGGCGCGCCAGCGGCGGCCTGTCGGGGCTGCTGGTGCCTCCATGTAGAAGCTACCGCTGGGCCCGGGCTCCTTGCCGCTAACGAAGTGATTGCTTTTGGTGACATCATTTGCAATAGCGACTGCGCGAATTGACGGTAGCTCTTACGGAAAGCAAGAGTAGCTGATGCTACCGAGGACTCGTCCGCGTTCGTTGCCGACGACTTCTTGGGCTCTTATTCATGGTGGCATTCAGACAGGCAAGGGTGCTGGCGATTGTTGGGTACGAATGCGAAATTCCTGCATTGTGCGTTTCCGCAAAGTGATTTTTACGCCAAAGTTGCGATCGTCCTCAAGTTGTGTCACATGTGGAGCTCACAGCGTAGCAGTTTCCGTGGTGTAGCGGTTATCACGTCTGCCAACACGCAGAACGTCACCGGTTCGATTCCGGGCGGAAACACATTTTTGTCGCACTCAACAAGACACTTGCTACAATCTCTACGGTGAACATTTAAATCAATTTCAAACGTCCAACCACCAGGCTGCAGATGGCTCAAATGATACATGAAACTCTTTCAGAAGCGGCTACTTGGTTTTTGTGCTTACCTGGAGGGCTGGAAATGCGCGGAACAGCCGCCGGCATGCCAGTAGTCGCCACACGTTTGCACGAAACGCAAGGGCTCGTCCGGGATTTGAACCCGGGACCTCCTGCACCCGAAGCAGGGATCATACCCCGAGACCAACGAGCCTTCTCGATGCACATGAGTAACGCCTCCGTTCTTGGTATCACCGTGCAGAGCTACTGCTCACCCAGCGTTCTCCCTGGCTGTTGCGGTTTGATTGTTTTTATCGTTGTCCTTTACTATAGCAACTTCTAGAATCGGACGGAGCTCGTAGCCGATGCCCTTGCTTACGCAGGAAAAATCTGTTGGAACTACGGTTTTCCAGGTAGTACAACGGCAAAACCGTCGTTTCCGTGGTGTAGCGGTTATCACGTCTGCTTTACACGCAGAAGGTCCCCGGTTCGATCCCGGGCGGAAGCACGACTTTTTTTAAACCCGTTTTCGGATTCCATTTCCGAGATAACGTCACGTCTGCGTATGCAGGGATAATAAATGTCGTATGCTACACCGATATCGCGTTATTTTACTGTCAAATGCTCTTGCTCCCATAGTGCACCGGTATTCAGTAACTCAGAACGCTCGTAGCCCCATTCTGGCCGGCAAAATTTAGTATCCATTTCTTCAAGACTACTTCAAGTTCGCTTCATACTGGCTTTCCTGAGCTCTTTGCACTCGCCTTGTCACAACTCTCTTGAAGCGTGAACGTAACTAATAGTGAGAAACTCTTAACTACGCTCAGTCTTGTATCCCACGCTTTGGTTGACGTTGTCGCTAATCAGATGAAGGTAGACTGCTCCACGATTGAGCTTCGTCTCCAATCACGGTGCACACGTTCTGCAAAGACAACCTTTGTTTTCCGTTGCATGCAAGATTACTGTCGGCTCTTCTACAGAAATCGACCTATGTAATTTACTGGTATCAGATTCTTGCCATATCAAACGTCCCTTCATGACCGTAGGGCCACACACAGCGTGCTGCGGCACGCATCTCTTCTTCATTGCAGAGCTACAAACGTGGGTGAGCTACACCTACTCTTCAGCACGGTCAAAACGGTAGGGCTCGTCCGGGATTTGAACCCGGGACCTCCTGCACCCAAAGCAGGAATCATACCCCTAGAGCAACGAGCCACCTGCTGCTAGCAGTGAAGGTAATCCCAAGCAGTCCACCTCCGAGGAACACAAACTTTCATGTAAATCAGGAAGAAAAGCGCTTTCTGAAGGCAGCGCCCACCACTGATGGCAAGAATATTAAAGGCAATGAATGTAGAGTGAATAATTTCATCGCGCTCTGCAGATGAACAGACGGTGGTGTTTCACTTTCGTCATGTGGTTTCTCAGTGTCAAGGGAAGGCAAATGCACTAAACAAAAGAACACCGGGAATCCGAAACACCAACTCATAACGAAAAGATAGCGAAATATACTGCAAGCAAAACTTCCAAACACGACTCCTGAAGGCGTCGGTGCCTTAAGAATTATTCCGTGCAGCAATGATCATCTACGAAGAGCCAACTGTATGTGTCGCTCCACCACGCAACTTTTTTTGATATTGTTTTACCTAAATTTCCATTACCTGTTCTTTACAAGAATACCGTGTGGCTTTCAACTGGTCTGCTTCGTCCAGCAGCGATAGTAGTAAGTAAACCGACCACAGCATCATTAGAAGTAGGTCAGACACAAAAATCGGAGTTGCTCTGTAGCTCATGTTATTCTGCTTTCAAATGCAATTGTATGGCTGGGAGTAGTGGCGTACTCCTGTAATGCAGGCGTTCGGGAGGCCGTTGCTGTGGGAGACATCTGGGAACAACTACAGATACGGCCGTTTCATTAGCTCAGGAACGACCGCGATGCTCTTATCGAGCTCTGCAGATAGACCAGACTGCAGTGCGGAATTTTCGGCTAGTGGTGGCTCGGGGTTAAGAGAAGTCGGGAGCTGTGAGCAAAACTACATCGGGAAACCGAAACAGACGACTCATAACGAAAAGATTGCGGAATGTACTGCAAAAGCAAACGTTGGAGAAGACGAACTCTGAAGCCGTCGGTGCTTTAACAAACATTCCGTGCAGCAACGATAATCTGGGAAGAGCGAAGGGTGGGTACCGCTCGACCACACAACAAAATTTTATATAATGTTCTACTTGTTCTAAATTTGCGTTTCCAGATCATCAGTAAAATACTGTGTGATTTACACCTGGCTTGCTTCTTCGAAAAGCGATATTAAGAAATACATCGACTGCAACGTCATTAGGGGTCGCGGGTCCGGGCGCCGGCGCGCCAGCGGCGGCCTGTCGGGGCTGCTGGTGCCTCCATGTAGAGCTACCGCTGGGCCCGGGCTCCTTGCCGCTAACGAAGTGATTGCCTTTGGTGACATCATTTGCAATAGCGACTGCGCGAATTGACGGTAGCTCTTACGGAAAGCAAGAGTAGCTGATGCTACCGAGGACTCGGCCGCGTTCATTGCCGACGACTTCTTGGGCTCTTATTCATGGTGGCATTCAGACAGGCAAGGGTGCTGTCGATTGTTAGGTACGAATGCGAAATTCCTGCATTGTGCGTTTCCGCAAAGTGATTTTTACGCCAAAGTTGCGATCGTCCTCAAGTTGTGTCACATGTGGAGCTCACAGCGTAGCAGTTTCCGTGGTGTAGCGGTTATCACGTCTGCCAACACGCAGAACGTCACCGGTTCGATTCCGGGCGGAAACACATTTTTGTCGCACTCAACAAGACACTTGCTACAATCTCTACGGTGAACATTTAAATCAATTTCAAACGTCCAACCACCAGGCTGCAGATGGCTCAAATGATACATGAAACTCTTTCAGAAGCGGCTACTTGGTTTTTGTGCTTACCTGGAGGGCTGGAAATGCGCGGAACAGCCGCCGGCATGCCAGTAGTCGCCACACGTTTGCACGAAACGCAAGGGCTCGTCCGGGATTTGAACCCGGGACCTCCTGCACCCGAAGCAGGGATCATACCCCGAGACCAACGAGCCTTCTCGATGCACATGAGTAACGCCTCCGTTCTTGGTATCACCGTGCAGAGCTACTGCTCACCCAGCGTTCTCCCTGGCTGTTGCGGTTTGATTGTTTTTATCGTTGTCTTTTACTATAGCAACTTCTAGAATCGGACGGAGCTCGTAGCCGATGCCCTTGCTTACGCAGGAAAAATCTGTTGGAACTACGGTTTTCCAGGTAGTACAACGGCAAAACCGTCGTTTCCGTGGTGTAGCGGTTATCACGTCTGCTTTACACGCAGAAGGTCCCCGGTTCGATCCCGGGCGGAAGCACGACTTTTTTTAAACCCGTTTTCGGATTCCATTTCCGAGATAACGTCACGTCTGCGTATGCAGGGATAATAAATGTCGTATGCTACACCGATATCGCGTTATTTTACTGTCAAATGCTCTTACTCCCATAGTGCACCGGTATTCAGTAACTCAGAACGCTCGTAGCCCCATTCTGGCCGGCAAAATTTAGTATCCATTTCTTCAAGACTACTTCAAGTTCGCTTCATACTGGCTTTCCTGAGCTCTTTGCACTCGCCTTGTCACAACTCTCTTGAAGCGTGAACGTAACTAATAGTGAGAAACTCTTAACTACGCTCAGTCTTGTATCCCACGCTTTGGTTGACGTTGTCGCTAATCAGATGAAGGTAGACTGCTCCACGATTGAGCTTCGTCTCCAATCACGGTGCACACGTTCTGCAAAGACAACCTTTGTTTTCCGTTGCATGCAAGATTACTGTCGGCTCTTCTACAGAAATCGACCTATGTAATTTACTGGTATCAGATTCTTGCCATATCAAACGTCCCTTCATGACCGTAGGGCCACACACAGCGTGCTGCGGCACGCATCTCTTCTTCATTGCAGAGCTACAAACGTGGGTGAGCTACACCTACTCTTCAGCACGGTCAAAACGGTAGGGCTCGTCCGGGATTTGAACCCGGGACCTCCTGCACCCAAAGCAGGAATCATACCCCTAGACCAACGAGCCACCTGCTGCTAGCAGTGAAGGTAATCCCAAGCAGTCCACCTCCGAGGAACACAAACTTTCATGTAAATCAGGAAGAAAAGCGCTTTCTGAAGGCAGCGCCCACCACTGATGGCAAGAATATTAAAGGCAATGAATGTAGAGTGAATAATTTCATCGCGCTCTGCAGATGAACAGACGGTGGTGTTTCACTTTCGTCATGTGGTTTCTCAGTGTCAAGGGAAGGCAAATGCACTAAACAAAAGAACACCGGGAATCCGAAACACCAACTCATAACGAAAAGATAGCGGAATATACTGCAAGCAAAACTTCCAAACACGACTCCTGAAGGCGTCGGTGCCTTAAGAATTATTCCGTGCAGCAATGATCATCTACGAAGAGCCAACTGTATGTGTCGCTCCACCACGCAACTTTTTTTGATATCGTTTTACCTAAATTTCCATTACCTGTTCTTTACAAGAATACCGTGTGGCTTTCAACTGGTCTGCTTCGTCCAGCAGCGATAGTAGTAAGTAAACCGACCACAGTATCATTAGAAGTAGGTCAGACACAAAAATCGGAGTTGCTCTGTAGCACATGTTATTCTGCTTTCAAATGCAATTGTATGGCTGGGAGTAGTGGCGTACTCCTGTAATGCAGGCGTCCGGGAGGCCGTTGCTGTGGGAGACATCTGGGAACAACTACAGATACGGCCATTTCATTAGCTCAGGAACGACCGCGATGCTCTTATCGAGCTCTGCAGATAGACCAGACTGCAGTGCGGAATTTTCGGCTAGTGGTGGCTCGGGGTTAAGAGAAGTCGGGAGCTGTGAGCAAAACTACATCGGGAAACCGAAACAGACGACTCATAACGAAAAGATTGCGGAATGTACTGCAAAAGCAAACGTTGGAGAAGACGAACTCTGAAGCCGTCGGTGCTTTAACAAACATTCCGTGCAGCAACGATAATCTGGGAAGAGCGAAGGGTGGGTACCGCTCGACCACACAACAAAATTTTATATAATGTTCTACTTGTTCTAAATTTGCGTTTCCAGATCATCAGTAAGATACTGTGTGATTTACACCTGGCTTGCTTCTTCGAAAAGCGATATTAAGAAATACATCGACTGCAACGTCATTAGGGGTCGCGGGTCCGGGCGCCGGCGCGCCAGCGGCGGCCTGTCGGGGCTGCTGGTGCCTCCATGTAGAAGCTACCGCTGGGCCCGGGCTCCTTGCCGCTAACGAAGTGATTGCTTTTGGTGACATCATTTGCAATAGCGACTGCGCGAATTGACGGTAGCTCTTACGGAAAGCAAGAGTAGCTGATGCTACCGAGGACTCGTCCGCGTTCGTTGCCGACGACTTCTTGGGCTCTTATTCATGGTGGCATTCAGACAGGCAAGGGTGCTGTCGATTGTTAGGTACGAATGCGAAATTCCTGCATTGTGCGTTTCCGCAAAGTGATTTTTACGCCAAAGTTGCGATCGTCCTCAAGTTGTGTCACATGTGGAGCTCACAGCGTAGCAGTTTCCGTGGTGTAGCGGTTATCACGTCTGCCAACACGCAGAACGTCACCGGTTCGATTCCGGGCGGAAACACATTTTTGTCGCACTCAACAAGACACTTGCTACAATCTCTACGGTGAACATTTAAATCAATTTTAAACGTCCAACCACCAGGCTGCAGATGGCTCAAATGATACATGAAACTCTTTCAGAAGCGGCTACTTGGTTTTTGTGCTTACCTGGAGGGCTGGAAATGCGCGGAACAGCCGCCGGCATGCCAGTAGTCGCCACACGTTTGCACGAAACGCAAGGGCTCGTCCGGGATTTGAACCCGGGACCTCCTGCACCCGAAGCAGGGATCATACCCCGAGACCAACGAGCCTTCTCGATGCACATGAGTAACGCCTCCGTTCTTGGTATCACCGTGCAGAGCTACTGCTCACCCAGCGTTCTCCCTGGCTGTTGCGGTTTGATTGTTTAAACCGTTGTCTTTTACTATAGCAACTTCTAGAATCGGACGGAGCTCGTAGCCGATGCCCTTGCTTACGCAGGAAAAATCTGTTGGAACTACGGTTTTCCAGGTAGTACAACAGCAAAACCGTCGTTTCCGTGGTGTAGCGGTTATCACGTCTGCTTTACACGCAGAAGGTCCCCGGTTCGATCCCGGGCGAAAGCACGACTTTTTTTAAACCCGTTTTCGGATTCCATTCCCGAGATAACGTCACGTCTGCGTATGCAGGGATAATAAATGTCGTATGCTACACCGATATCGCGTTATTTTACTGTCAAATGCTCTTGCTCCCATAGTGCACCGGTATTCAGTAACTCAGAACGCTCGTAGCCCCATTCTGGCCGGCAAAATTTAGTATCCATTTCTTCAAGACTACTTCAAGTTCGCTTCATACTGGCTTTCCTGAGCTCTTTGCACTCGCCTTGTCACAACTCTCTTGAAGCGCGAACGTAACTAATAGTGAGAAACTCTTAACTACGCTCAGTCTTGTATCCCACTCTTTGGTTGACGTTGTCGCTAATCAGATGAAGGTAGACTGCTCCACGATTGAGCTTCGTCTCCAATCACGGTGCACACGTTCTGCAAAGACAACCTTTGTTTTCCGTAGCATGCAAGATTACTGTCGGCTCTTCTACAGAAATCGACCTATGTAATTTACTGGCATCAGATTCTTGCCATATCAAACGTCCCTTCATGACCGTAGGGCCACACACAGCGTGCTGCGGCACGCATCTCTTCTTCATTGCAGAGCTACAAACGTGGGTGAGCTACACCTACTCTTCAGCACGGTCAAAACGGTAGGGCTCGTCCGGGATTTGAACCCGGGACCTCCTGCACCCAAAGCAGGAATCATACCCCTAGACCAACGAGCCACCTGCTGCTAGCAGTGAAGGTAATCCCAAGCACTCCAGCTCCGAGGAACACAAACTTTCATGTAAATCAGGAAGAAAAGCGCTTTCTGAAGGCAGCGCCCACCACTGATGGCAAGAATATTAAAGGCAATGAATGTAGAGTGAATAATTTCATCGCGCTCTGCAGATGAACAGACGGTGGTGTTTCACTTTCGTCATGTGGTTTCTCAGTGTCAAGGGAAGGCAAATGCACTAAACAAAAGAACACCGGGAATCCGAAACACCAACTCATAACGAAAAGATAGCGGAATATACTGCAAGCAAAACTTCCAAACACGACTCCTGAAGGCGTCGGTGCCTTAAGAATTATTCCGTGCAGCAATGATCATCTACGAAGAGCCAACTGTATGTGTCGCTCCACCACGCAACTTTTTTTGATATCGTTTTACCTAAATTTCCATTACCTGTTCTTTACAAGAATACCGTGTGGCTTTCAACTGGTCTGCTTCGTCCAGCAGCGATAGTAGTAAGTAAACCGACCACAGTATCATTAGAAGTAGGTCAGACACAAAAATCGGAGTTGCTCTGTAGCACATGTTATTCTGCTTTCAAATGCAATTGTATGGCTGGGAGTAGTGGCGTACTCCTGTAATGCAGGCGTCCGGGAGGCCGTTGCTGTGGGAGACATCTGGGAACAACTACAGATACGGCCATTTCATTAGCTCAGGAACGACCGCGATGCTCTTATCGAGCTCTGCAGATAGACCAGACTGCAGTGCGGAATTTTCGGCTAGTGGTGGCTCGGGGTTAAGAGAAGTAGGGAGCTGTGAGCAAAACTACATCGGGAAACCGAAACAGACGACTCATAACGAAAAGATTGCGGAATGTACTGCAAAAGCAAACGTTGGAGAAGACGAACTCTGAAGCCGTCGGTGCTTTAACAAACATTCCGTGCAGCAACGATAATCTGGGAAGAGCGAAGGGTGGGTACCGCTCGACCACACAACAAAATTTTATATAATGTTCTACTTGTTCTAAATTTGCGTTTCCAGATCATCAGTAAGATACTGTGTGATTTACACCTGGCTTGCTTCTTCGAAAAGCGATATTAAGAAATACATCGACTGCAACGTCATTAGGGGTCGCGGGTCCGGGCGCCGGCGCGCCAGCGGCGGCCTGTCGGGGCTGCTGGTGCCTCCATGTAGAGCTACCGCTGGGCCCGGGCTCCTTGCCGCTAACGAAGTGATTGCTTTTGGTGACATCATTTGCAATAGCGACTGCGCGAATTGACGGTAGCTCTTACGGAAAGCAAGAGTAGCTGATGCTACCGAGGACTCGGCCGCGTTCATTGCCGACGACTTCTTGGGCTCTTATTCATGGTGGCATTCAGACAGGCAAGGGTGCTGGCGATTGTTGGGTACGAATGCGAAATTCCTGCATTGTGCGTTTCCGCAAAGTGATTTTTACGCCAAAGTTGCGATCGTCCTCAAGTTGTGTCACATGTGGAGCTCACAGCGTAGCAGTTTCCGTGGTGTAGCGGTTATCACGTCTGCCAACACGCAGAACGTCACCGGTTCGATTCCGGGCGGAAACACATTTTTGTCGCACTCAACAAGACACTTGCTACAATCTCTACGGTGAACATTTAAATCAATTTCAAACGTCCAACCACCAGGCTGCAGATGGCTCAAATGATACATGAAACTCTTTCAGAAGCGGCTACTTGGTTTTTGTGCTTACCTGGAGGGCTGGAAATGCGCGGAACAGCCGCCGGCATGCCAGTAGTCGCCACACGTTTGCACGAAACGCAAGGGCTCGTCCGGGATTTGAACCCGGGACCTCCTGCACCCGAAGCAGGGATCATACCCCGAGACCAACGAGCCTTCTCGATGCACATGAGTAACGCCTCCGTTCTTGGTATCACCGTGCAGAGCTACTGCTCACCCAGCGTTCTCCCTGGCTGTTGCGGTTTGATTGTTTAAACCGTTGTCTTTTACTATAGCAACTTCTAGAATCGGACGGAGCTCGTAGCCGATGCCCTTGCTTACGCAGGAAAAATCTGTTGGAACTACGGTTTTCCAGGTAGTACAACGGCAAAACCGTCGTTTCCATGGTGTAGCGGTTATCACGTCTGCTTTACACGCAGAAGGTCCCCGGTTCGATCCCGGGCGGAAGCACGACTTTTTTTAAACCCGTTTTCGGATTCCATTTCCGAGATAACGTCACGTCTGCGTATGCAGGGATAATAAATGTCGTATGCTACACCGATATCGCGTTATTTTACTGTCAAATGCTCTTGCTCCCATAGTGCACCGGTATTCAGTAACTCAGAACGCTCGTAGCCCCATTCTGGCCGGCAAAATTTAGTATCCATTTCTTCAAGACTACTTCAAGTTCGCTTCATACTGGCTTTCCTGAGCTCTTTGCACTCGCCTTGTCACAACTCTCTTGAAGCGTGAACGTAACTAATAGTGAGAAACTCTTAACTACGCTCAGTCTTGTATCCCACGCTTTGGTTGACGTTGTCGCTAATCAGATGAAGGTAGACTGCTCCACGATTGAGCTTCGTCTCCAATCACGGTGCACACGTTCTGCAAAGACAACCTTTGTTTTCCGTAGCATGCAAGATTACTGTCGGCTCTTCTACAGAAATCGACCTATGTAATTTACTGGTATCAGATTCTTGCCATATCAAACGTTCCTTCATGACCGTAGGGCCACACACAGCGTGCTGCGGCACGCATCTCTTCTTCATCGCAGAGCTACAAACGTGGGTGAGCTACACCTACTCTTCAGCACGGTCAAAACGGTAGGGCTCGTCCGGGATTTGAACCCGGGACCTCCTGCACCCAAAGCAGGAATCATACCCCTAGACCAACGAGCCACCTGCCGGTGGCAGTGAAGGTAATCCCAAGCAGTCCAGCTCCGAGGAACACAAACTTTCATGTAAATCAGAAAGAAAAGCGCTTTCTGAAGGCAGCGCCCACCACTGATGGAAAGAATATTAAAGGCAATGAATGTAGAGTGAATAATTTCATCGCGCTCTGCAGATGAACAGACGGTGGTGTTTCACTTTCGTCATGTGGTTTCTCAGTGTCAAGGGAAGGCAAATGCACTAAACAAAAGAACACCGGGAATCCGAAACACCAACTCATAACGAAAAGATAGCGGAATATACTGCAAGCAAAACTTCCAAACACGACTCCTGAAGGCGTCGGTGCCTTAAGAATTATTCCGTGCAGCAATGATCATCTACGAAGAGCCAACTGTATGTGTCGCTCCACCACGCAACTTTTTTTGATATCGTTTTACCTAAATTTCCATTACCTGTTCTTTACAAGAATACCGTGTGGCTTTCAACTGGTCTGCTTCGTCCAGCAGCGATAGTAGTAAGTAAACCGACCACAGTATCATTAGAAGTAGGTCAGACACAAAAATCGGAGTTGCTCTGTAGCACATGTTATTCTGTTTTCAAATGCAATTGTATGGCTGGGAGTAGTGGCGTACTCCTGTAATGCAGGCGTCCGGGAGGCCGTTGCTGTGGGAGACATCTGGGAACAACTACAGATACGGCCATTTCATTAGCTCAGGAACGACCGCGATGCTCTTATCGAGCTCTGCAGATAGACCAGACTGCAGTGCGGAATTTTCGGCTAGTGGTGGCTCGGGGTTAAGAGAAGTCGGGAGCTGTGAGCAAAACTACATCGGGAAACCGAAACAGACGACTCATAACGAAAAGATTGCGGAATGTACTGCAAAAGCAAACGTTGGAGAAGACGAACTCTGAAGCCGTCGGTGCTTTAACAAACATTCCGTGCAGCAACGATAATCTGGGAAGAGCGAAGGGTGGGTACCGCTCGACCACACAACAAAATTTTATATAATGTTCTACTTGTTCTAAATTTGCGTTTCCAGATCATCAGTAAGATACTGTGTGATTTACACCTGGCTTGCTTCTTCGAAAAGCGATATTAAGAAATACATCGACTGCAACGTCATTAGGGGTCGCGGGTCCGGGCGCCGGCGCGCCAGCGGCGGCCTGTCGGGGCTGCTGGTGCCTCCATGTAGAAGCTACCGCTGGGCCCGGGCTCCTTGCCGCTAACGAAGTGATTGCTTTTGGTGACATCATTTGCAATAGCGACTGCGCGAATTGACGGTAGCTCTTACGGAAAGCAAGAGTAGCTGATGCTACCGAGGACTCGTCCGCGTTCGTTGCCGACGACTTCTTGGGCTCTTATTCATGGTGGCATTCAGACAGGCAAGGGTGCTGTCGATTGTTAGGTACGAATGCGAAATTCCTGCATTGTGCGTTTCCGCAAAGTGATTTTTACGCCAAAGTTGCGATCGTCCTCAAGTTGTGTCACATGTGGAGCTCACAGCGTAGCAGTTTCCGTGGTGTAGCGGTTATCACGTCTGCCAACACGCAGAACGTCACCGGTTCGATTCCGGGCGGAAACACATTTTTGTCGCACTCAACAAGACACTTGCTACAATCTCTACGGTGAACATTTAAATCAATTTCAAACGTCCAACCACCAGGCTGCAGATGGCTCAAATGATACATGAAACTCTTTCAGAAGCGGCTACTTGGTTTTTGTGCTTACCTGGAGGGCTGGAAATGCGCGGAACAGCCGCCGGCATGCCAGTAGTCGCCACACGTTTGCACGAAACGCAAGGGCTCGTCCGGGATTTGAACCCGGGACCTCCTGCACCCGAAGCAGGGATCATACCCCGAGACCAACGAGCCTTCTCGATGCACATGAGTAACGCCTCCGTTCTTGGTATCACCGTGCAGAGCTACTGCTCACCCAGCGTTCTCCCTGGCTGTTGCGGTTTGATTGTTTAAACCGTTGTCTTTTACTATAGCAACTTCTAGAATCGGACGGAGCTCGTAGCCGATGCCCTTGCTTACGCAGGAAAAATCTGTTGGAACTACGGTTTTCCAGGTAGTACAACAGCAAAACCGTCGTTTCCGTGGTGTAGCGGTTATCACGTCTGCTTTACACGCAGAAGGTCCCCGGTTCGATCCCGGGCGAAAGCACGACTTTTTTTAAACCCGTTTTCGGATTCCATTCCCGAGATAACGTCACGTCTGCGTATGCAGGGATAATAAATGTCGTATGCTACACCGATATCGCGTTATTTTACTGTCAAATGCTCTTGCTCCCATAGTGCACCGGTATTCAGTAACTCAGAACGCTCGTAGCCCCATTCTGGCCGGCAAAATTTAGTATCCATTTCTTCAAGACTACTTCAAGTTCGCTTCATACTGGCTTTCCTGAGCTCTTTGCACTCGCCTTGTCACAACTCTCTTGAAGCGCGAACGTAACTAATAGTGAGAAACTCTTAACTACGCTCAGTCTTGTATCCCACTCTTTGGTTGACGTTGTCGCTAATCAGATGAAGGTAGACTGCTCCACGATTGAGCTTCGTCTCCAATCACGGTGCACACGTTCTGCAAAGACAACCTTTGTTTTCCGTAGCATGCAAGATTACTGTCGGCTCTTCTACAGAAATCGACCTATGTAATTTACTGGCATCAGATTCTTGCCATATCAAACGTCCCTTCATGACCGTAGGGCCACACACAGCGTGCTGCGGCACGCATCTCTTCTTCATTGCAGAGCTACAAACGTGGGTGAGCTACACCTACTCTTCAGCACGGTCAAAACGGTAGGGCTCGTCCGGGATTTGAACCCGAGACCTCCTGCACCCAAAGCAGGAATCATACCCCTAGACCAACGAGCCACCTGCTGCTAGCAGTGAAGGTAATCCCAAGCACTCCAGCTCCGAGGAACACAAACTTTCATGTAAATCAGGAAGAAAAGCGCTTTCTGAAGGCAGCGCCCACCACTGATGGCAAGAATATTAAAGGCAATGAATGTAGAGTGAATAATTTCATCGCGCTCTGCAGATGAACAGACGGTGGTGTTTCACTTTCGTCATGTGGTTTCTCAGTGTCAAGGGAAGGCAAATGCACTAAACAAAAGAACACCGGGAATCCGAAACACCAACTCATAACGAAAAGATAGCGGAATATACTGCAAGCAAAACTTCCAAACACGACTCCTGAAGGCGTCGGTGCCTTAAGAATTATTCCGTGCAGCAATGATCATCTACGAAGAGCCAACTGTATGTGTCGCTCCACCACGCAACTTTTTTTGATATCGTTTTACCTAAATTTCCATTACCTGTTCTTTACAAGAATACCGTGTGGCTTTCAACTGGTCTGCTTCGTCCAGCAGCGATAGTAGTAAGTAAACCGACCACAGTATCATTAGAAGTAGGTCAGACACAAAAATCGGAGTTGCTCTGTAGCACATGTTATTCTGCTTTCAAATGCAATTGTATGGCTGGGAGTAGTGGCGTACTCCTGTAATGCAGGCGTCCGGGAGGCCGTTGCTGTGGGAGACATCTGGGAACAACTACAGATACGGCCATTTCATTAGCTCAGGAACGACCGCGATGCTCTTATCGAGCTCTGCAGATAGACCAGACTGCAGTGCGGAATTTTCGGCTAGTGGTGGCTCGGGGTTAAGAGAAGTAGGGAGCTGTGAGCAAAACTACATCGGGAAACCGAAACAGACGACTCATAACGAAAAGATTGCGGAATGTACTGCAAAAGCAAACGTTGGAGAAGACGAACTCTGAAGCCGTCGGTGCTTTAACAAACATTCCGTGCAGCAACGATAATCTGGGAAGAGCGAAGGGTGGGTACCGCTCGACCACACAACAAAATTTTATATAATGTTCTACTTGTTCTAAATTTGCGTTTCCAGATCATCAGTAAAATACTGTGTGATTTACACCTGGCTTGCTTCTTCGAAAAGCGATATTAAGAAATACATCGACTGCAACGTCATTAGGGGTCGCGGGTCCGGGCGCCGGCGCGCCAGCGGCGGCCTGTCGGGGCTGCTGGTGCCTCCATGTAGAGCTACCGCTGGGCCCGGGCTCCTTGCCGCTAACGAAGTGATTGCTTTTGGTGACATCATTTGCAATAGCGACTGCGCGAATTGACGGTAGCTCTTACGGAAAGCAAGAGTAGCTGATGCTACCGAGGACTCGGCCGCGTTCATTGCCGACGACTTCTTGGGCTCTTATTCATGGTGGCATTCAGACAGGCAAGGGTGCTGGCGATTGTTGGGTACGAATGCGAAATTCCTGCATTGTGCGTTTCCGCAAAGTGATTTTTACGCCAAAGTTGCGATCGTCCTCAAGTTGTGTCACATGTGGAGCTCACAGCGTAGCAGTTTCCGTGGTGTAGCGGTTATCACGTCTGCCAACACGCAGAACGTCACCGGTTCGATTCCGGGCGGAAACACATTTTTGTCGCACTCAACAAGACACTTGCTACAATCTCTACGGTGAACATTTAAATCAATTTCAAACGTCCAACCACCAGGCTGCAGATGGCTCAAATGATACATGAAACTCTTTCAGAAGCGGCTACTTGGTTTTTGTGCTTACCTGGAGGGCTGGAAATGCGCGGAACAGCCGCCGGCATGCCAGTAGTCGCCACACGTTTGCACGAAACGCAAGGGCTCGTCCGGGATTTGAACCCGGGACCTCCTCCACCCGAAGCAGGGATCATACCCCGAGACCAACGAGCCTTCTCGATGCACATGAGTAACGCCTCCGTTCTTGGTATCACCGTGCAGAGCTACTGCTCACCCAGCGTTCTCCCTGGCTGTTGCGGTTTGATTGTTTAAACCGTTGTCTTTTACTATAGCAACTTCTAGAATCGGACGGAGCTCGTAGCCGATGCCCTTGCTTACGCAGGAAAAATCTGTTGGAACTACGGTTTTCCAGGTAGTACAACAGCAAAACCGTCGTTTCCGTGGTGTAGCGGTTATCACGTCTGCTTTACACGCAGAAGGTCCCCGGTTCGATCCCGGGCGAAAGCACGACTTTTTTTAAACCCGTTTTCGGATTCCATTCCCGAGATAACGTCACGTCTGCGTATGCAGGGATAATAAATGTCGTATGCTACACCGATATCGCGTTATTTTACTGTCAAATGCTCTTGCTCCCATAGTGCACCGGTATTCAGTAACTCAGAACGCTCGTAGTCCCATTCTGGCCGGCAAAATTTAGTATCCATTTCTTCAAGACTACTTCAAGTTCGCTTCATACTGGCTTTCCTGAGCTCTTTGCACTCGCCTTGTCACAACTCTCTTGAAGTGTGAACGTAACTAATAGTGAGAAACTCTTAACTACGCTCAGTCTTGTATCCCACTCTTTGGTTGACGTTGTCGCTAATCAGATGAAGGTAGACTGCTCCACGATTGAGCTTCGTCTCCAATCACGGTGCACACGTTCTGCAAAGACAACCTTTGTTTTCCGTAGCATGCAAGATTACTGTCGGCTCTTCTACAGAAATCGACCTATGTAATTTACTGGCATCAGATTCTTGCCATATCAAACGTCCCTTCATGACCGTAGGGCCACACACAGCGTGCTGCGGCACGCATCTCTTCTTCATTGCAGAGCTACAAACGTGGGTGAGCTACACCTACTCTTCAGCACGGTCAAAACGGTAGGGCTCGTCCGGGATTTGAACCCGGGACCTCCTGCACCCAAAGCAGGAATCATACCCCTAGCCCAACGAGCCACCTGCTGCTAGCAGTGAAGGTAATCCCAAGCACTCCAGCTCCGAGGAACACAAACTTTCATGTAAATCAGGAAGAAAAGCGCTTTCTGAAGGCAGCGCCCACCACTGATGGCAAGAATATTAAAGGCAATGAATGTAGAGTGAATAATTTCATCGCGCTCTGCAGATGAACAGACGGTGGTGTTTCACTTTCGTCATGTGGTTTCTCAGTGTCAAGGGAAGGCAAATGCACTAAACAAAAGAACACCGGGAATCCGAAACACCAACTCATAACGAAAAGATAGCGGAATATACTGCAAGCAAAACTTCCAAACACGACTCCTGAAGGCGTCGGTGCCTTAAGAATTATTC
The DNA here is from genome assembly GCF_023897955.1 of Schistocerca gregaria. Taxonomy (NCBI): domain Eukaryota; kingdom Metazoa; phylum Arthropoda; class Insecta; order Orthoptera; family Acrididae; genus Schistocerca; species Schistocerca gregaria. The sequence goes on along the minus strand of NC_064921.1, from coordinate 715,601,138 downwards.
CGTGCAGCAATGATCATCTACGAAGAGCCAACTGTATGTGTCGCTCCACCACGCAACTTTTTTTGATATCGTTTTACCTAAATTTCCATTACCTGTTCTTTACAAGAATACCGTGTGGCTTTCAACTGGTCTGCTTCGTCCAGCAGCGATAGTAGTAAGTAAACCGACCACAGTATCATTAGAAGTAGGTCAGACACAAAAATCGGAGTTGCTCTGTAGCACATGTTATTCTGCTTTCAAATGCAATTGTATGGCTGGGAGTAGTGGCGTACTCCTGTAATGCAGGCGTCCGGGAGGCCGTTGCTGTGGGAGACATCTGGGAACAACTACAGATACGGCCATTTCATTAGCTCAGGAACGACCGCGATGCTCTTATCGAGCTCTGCAGATAGACCAGACTGCAGTGCGGAATTTTCGGCTAGTGGTGGCTCGGGGTTAAGAGAAGTAGGGAGCTGTGAGCAAAACTACATCGGGAAACCGAAACAGACGACTCATAACGAAAAGATTGCGGAATGTACTGCAAAAGCAAACGTTGGAGAAGACGAACTCTGAAGCCGTCGGTGCTTTAACAAACATTCCGTGCAGCAACGATAATCTGGGAAGAGCGAAGGGTGGGTACCGCTCGACCACACAACAAAATTTTATATAATGTTCTACTTGTTCTAAATTTGCGTTTCCAGATCATCAGTAAAATACTGTGTGATTTACACCTGGCTTGCTTCTTCGAAAAGCGATATTAAGAAATACATCGACTGCAACGTCATTAGGGGTCGCGGGTCCGGGCGCCGGCGCGCCAGCGGCGGCCTGTCGGGGCTGCTGGTGCCTCCATGTAGAGCTACTGCTACCGCTGGGCCCGGGCTCCTTGCCGCTAACGAAGTGATTGCTTTTGGTGACATCATTTGCAATAGCGACTGCGCGAATTGACGGTAGCTCTTACGGACAGCAAGAGTAGCTGATGCTACCGAGGACTCGGCCGCGTTCATTGCCGACGACTTCTTGGGCTCTTATTCATGGTGGCATTCAGACAGGCAAGGGTGCTGGCGATTGTTGGGTACGAATGCGAAATTCCTGCATTGTGCGTTTCCGCAAAGTGATTTTTACGCCAAAGTTGCGATCGTCCTCAAGTTGTGTCACATGTGGAGCTCACAGCGTAGCAGTTTCCGTGGTGTAGCGGTTATCACGTCTGCCAACACGCAGAACGTCACCGGTTCGATTCCGGGCGGAAACACATTTTTGTCGCACTCAACAAGACACTTGCTACAATCTCTACGGTGAACATTTAAATCAATTTCAAACGTCCAACCACCAGGCTGCAGATGGCTCAAATGATACATGAAACTCTTTCAGAAGCGGCTACTTGGTTTTTGTGCTTACCTGGAGGGCTGGAAATGCGCGGAACAGCCGCCGGCATGCCAGTAGTCGCCACACGTTTGCACGAAACGCAAGGGCTCGTCCGGGATTTGAACCCGGGACCTCCTGCACCCGAAGCAGGGATCATACCCCGAGACCAACGAGCCTTCTCGATGCACATGAGTAACGCCTCCGTTCTTGGTGTCACCGTGCAGAGCTACTGCTCACCCAGCGTTCTCCCTGGCTATTGCGGTTTGATTGTTTAAACCGTTGTCTTTTACTATAGCAACTTCTAGAATCGGACGGAGCTCGTAGCCGATGCCCTTGCTTACGCAGGAAAAATCTGTTGGACCTACGGTTTTCCAGGTAGTACAACGGCAAAACCGTCGTTTCCGTGGTGTAGCGGTTATCACGTCTGCTTTACACGCAGAAGGTCCCCGGTTCGATCCCGGGCGAAAGCACGACTTTTTTTAAACCCGTTTTCGGATTCCATTCCCGAGATAACGTCACGTCTGCGTATGCAGGGATAATAAATGTCGTATGCTACACCGATATCGCGTTATTTTACTGTCAAATGCTCTTGCTCCCATAGTGCACCGGTATTCAGTAACTCAGAACGCTCGTAGCCCCATTCTGGCCGGCAAAATTTAGTATCCATTTCTTCAAGACTACTTCAAGTTCGCTTCATACTGGCTTTCCTGAGCTCTTTGCACTCGCCTTGTCACAACTCTCTTGAAGCGCGAACGTAACTAATAGTGAGAAACTCTTAACTACGCTCAGTCTTGTATCCCACTCTTTGGTTGACGTTGTCGCTAATCAGATGAAGGTAGACTGCTCCACGATTGAGCTTCGTCTCCAATCACGGTGCACACGTTCTGCAAAGACAACCTTTGTTTTCCGTAGCATGCAAGATTACTGTCGTCTCTTCTACAGAAATCGACCTATGTAATTTACTGGCATCAGATTCTTGCCATATCAAACGTCCCTTCATGACCGTAGGGCCACACACAGCGTGCTGCGGCACGCATCTCTTCTTCATTGCAGAGCTACAAACGTGGGTGAGCTACACCTACTCTTCAGCACGGTCAAAACGGTAGGGCTCGTCCGGGATTTGAACCCGGGAGCTCCTGCACCCAAAGCAGGAATCATACCCCTAGACCAACGAGCCACCTGCCGGTGGCAGTGAAGGTAATCCCAAGCAGTCCAGCTCCGAGGAACACAAACTTTCATGTAAATCAGAAAGAAAAGCGCTTTCTGAAGGCAGCGCCCACCACTGATGGAAAGAATATTAAAGGCAATGAATGTAGAGTGAGTAATTTCATCGCGCTCTGCAGATGAACAGACGGTGGTGTTTCACTTTCGTCATGTGGTTTCTCAGTGTCAAGGGAAGGCAAATGCACTAAACAAAAGAACACCGGGAATCCGAAACACCAACTCATAACGAAAAGATAGCGGAATATACTGCAAGCAAAACTTCCAAACACGACTCCTGAAGGCGTCGGTGCCTTAAGAATTATTCCGTGCAGCAATGATCATCTACGAAGAGCCAACTGTATGTGTCGCTCCACCACGCAACTTTTTTGATATCGTTTTATCTAAATTTCCATTACCTGTTCTTTACAAGAATACCGTGTGGCTTTCAACTGGTCTGCTTCGTCCAGCAGCGATAGTAGTAAGTAAACCGACCACAGTATCATTAGAAGTAGGTCAGACACAAAAATCGGAGTTGCTCTGTAGCACATGTTATTCTGCTTTCAAATGCAATTGTATGGCTGGGAGTAGTGGCGTACTCCTGTAATGCAGGCGTCCGGGAGGCCGTTGCTGTGGGAGACATCTGGGAACAACTACAGATACGGCCATTTCATTAGCTCAGGAACGACCGCGATGCTCTTATCGAGCTCTGCAGATAGACCAGACTGCAGTGCGGAATTTTCGGCTAGTGGTGGCTCGGGGTTAAGAGAAGTCGGGAGCTGTGAGCAAAACTACATCGGGAAACCGAAACAGACGACTCATAACGAAAAGATTGCGGAATGTACTGCAAAAGCAAACGTTGGAGAAGACGAACTCTGAAGCCGTCGGTGCTTTAACAAACATTCCGTGCAGCAACGATAATCTGGGAAGAGCGAAGGGTGGGTACCGCTCGACCACACAACAAAATTTTATATAATGTTCTACTTGTTCTAAATTTGCGTTTCCAGATCATCAGTAAAATACTGTGTGATTTACACCTGGCTTGCTTCTTCGAAAAGCGATATTAAGAAATACATCGACTAAACGTCATTAGGGGTCGCGGGTCCGGGCGCCGGCGCGCCAGCGGCGGCCTGTCGGGGCTGCTGGTGCCTCCACGTAGAGCTACCTCTGGGCCCGGGCTCCTTGCCGCTAACGAAGTGATTGCTTTTGGTGACATCATTTGCAATAGCGACTGCGCGAATTGACGGTAGCTCTTACGGAAAGCAAGAGTAGCTGATGCTACCGAGGACTCGGCCGCGTTCATTGCCGACGACTTCTTGGGCTCTTATTCATGGTGGCATTCAGACAGGCAAGGGTGCTGGCGATTGTTAGGTACGAATGCGAAATTCCTGCATTGTGCGTTTCCGCAAAGTGATTTTTACGCCAAAGTTGCGATCGTCCTCAAGTTGTGTCACATGTGGAGCTCACAGCGTAGCAGTTTCCGTGGTGTAGCGGTTATCACGTCTGCCAACACGCAGAACGTCACCGGTTCGATTCCGGGCGGAAACACATTTTTGTCGCACTCAACAAGACACTTGCTACAATCTCTACGGTGAACATTTAAATCAATTTCAAACGTCCAACCACCAGGCTGCAGATGGCTCAAATGATACATGAAACTCTTTCAGAAGCGGCTACTTGGTTTTTGTGCTTACCTGGAGGGCTGGAAATGCGCGGAACAGCCGCCGGCATGCCAGTAGTCGCCACACGTTTGCACGAAACGCAAGGGCTCGTCCGGGATTTGAACCCGGGACCTCCTGCACCCGAAGCAGGGATCATACCCCGAGACCAACGAGCCTTCTCGATGCACATGAGTAACGCCTCCGTTCTTGGTATCACCGTGCAGAGCTACTGCTCACCCAGCGTTCTCCCTGGCTGTTGCGGTTTGATTGTTTAAACCGTTGTCTTTTACTATAGCAACTTCTAGAATCGGACGGAGCTCGTAGCCGATGCCCTTGCTTACGCAGGAAAAATCTGTTGGAACTACGGTTTTCCAGGTAGTACAACGGCAAAACCGTCGTTTCCATGGTGTAGCGGTTATCACGTCTGCTTTACACGCAGAAGGTCCCCGGTTCGATCCCGGGCGGAAGCACGACTTTTTTTAAACCCGTTTTCGGATTCCATTTCCGAGATAACGTCACGTCTGCGTATGCAGGGATAATAAATGTCGTATGCTACACCGATATCGCGTTATTTTACTGTCAAATGCTCTTGCTCCCATAGTGCACCGGTATTCAGTAACTCAGAACGCTCGTAGCCCCATTCTGGCCGGCAAAATTTAGTATCCATTTCTTCAAGACTACTTCAAGTTCGCTTCATACTGGCTTTCCTGAGCTCTTTGCACTCGCCTTGTCACAACTCTCTTGAAGCGTGAACGTAACTAATAGTGAGAAACTCTTAACTACGCTCAGTCTTGTATCCCACGCTTTGGTTGACGTTGTCGCTAATCAGATGAAGGTAGACTGCTCCACGATTGAGCTTCGTCTCCAATCACGGTGCACACGTTCTGCAAAGACAACCTTTGTTTTCCGTAGCATGCAAGATTACTGTCGGCTCTTCTACAGAAATCGACCTATGTAATTTACTGGTATCAGATTCTTGCCATATCAAACGTTCCTTCATGACCGTAGGGCCACACACAGCGTGCTGCGGCACGCATCTCTTCTTCATCGCAGAGCTACAAACGTGGGTGAGCTACACCTACTCTTCAGCACGGTCAAAACGGTAGGGCTCGTCCGGGATTTGAACCCGGGACCTCCTGCACCCAAAGCAGGAATCATACCCCTAGACCAACGAGCCACCTGCCGGTGGCAGTGAAGGTAATCCCAAGCAGTCCAGCTCCGAGGAACACAAACTTTCATGTAAATCAGGAAGAAAAGCGCTTTCTGAAGGCAGCGCCCACCACTGATGGAAAGAATATTAAAGGCAATGAATGTAGAGTGAATAATTTCATCGCGCTCTGCAGATGAACAGACGGTGGTGTTTCACTTTCGTCATGTGGTTTCTCAGTGTCAAGGGAAGGCAAATGCACTAAACAAAAGAACACCGGGAATCCGAAACACCAACTCATAACGAAAAGATAGCGGAATATACTGCAAGCAAAACTTCCAAACACGACTCCTGAAGGCGTCGGTGCCTTAAGAATTATTCCGTGCAGCAATGATCATCTACGAAGAGCCAACTGTATGTGTCGCTCCACCACGCAACTTTTTTTGATATCGTTTTACCTAAATTTCCATTACCTGTTCTTTACAAGAATACCGTGTGGCTTTCAACTGGTCTGCTTCGTCCAGCAGCGATAGTAGTAAGTAAACCGACCACAGTATCATTAGAAGTAGGTCAGACACAAAAATCGGAGTTGCTCTGTAGCACATGTTATTCTGCTTTCAAATGCAATTGTATGGCTGGGAGTAGTGGCGTACTCCTGTAATGCAGGCGTCCGGGAGGCCGTTGCTGTGGGAGACATCTGGGAACAACTACAGATACGGCCATTTCATTAGCTCAGGAACGACCGCGATGCTCTTATCGAGCTCTGCAGATAGACCAGACTGCAGTGCGGAATTTTCGGCTAGTGGTGGCTCGGGGTTAAGAGAAGTCGGGAGCTGTGAGCAAAACTACATCGGGAAACCGAAACAGACGACTCATAACGAAAAGATTGCGGAATGTACTGCAAAAGCAAACGTTGGAGAAGACGAACTCTGAAGCCGTCGGTGCTTTAACAAACATTCCGTGCAGCAACGATAATCTGGGAAGAGCGAAGGGTGGGTACCGCTCGACCACACAACAAAATTTTATATAATGTTCTACTTGTTCTAAATTTGCGTTTCCAGATCATCAGTAAGATACTGTGTGATTTACACCTGGCTTGCTTCTTCGAAAAGCGATATTAAGAAATACATCGACTGCAACGTCATTAGGGGTCGCGGGTCCGGGCGCCGGCGCGCCAGCGGCGGCCTGTCGGGGCTGCTGGTGCCTCCATGTAGAGCTACCGCACGGCCCGGGCTCCTTGCCGCTAACGAAGTGATTGCTTTTGGTGACATCATTTGCAATAGCGACTGCGCGAATTGACGGTAGCTCTTACGGAAAGCAAGAGTAGCTGATGCTACCGAGGACTCGGCCGCGTTCATTGCCGACGACTTCTTGGGCTCTTATTCATGGTGGCATTCAGACAGGCAAGGGTGCTGGCGATTGTTGGGTACGAATGCGAAATTCCTGCATTGTGCGTTTCCGCAAAGTGATTTTTACGCCAAAGTTGCGATCGTCCTCAAGTTGTGTCACATGTGGAGCTCACAGCGTAGCAGTTTCCGTGGTGTAGCGGTTATCACGTCTGCCAACACGCAGAACGTCACCGGTTCGATTCCGGGCGGAAACACATTTTTGTCGCACTCAACAAGACACTTGCTACAATCTCTACGGTGAACATTTAAATCAATTTCAAACGTCCAACCACCAGGCTGCAGATGGCTCAAATGATACATGAAACTCTTTCAGAAGCGGCTACTTGGTTTTTGTGCTTACCTGGAGGGCTGGAAATGCGCGGAACAGCCGCCGGCATGCCAGTAGTCGCCACACGTTTGCACGAAACGCAAGGGCTCGTCCGGGATTTGAACCCGGGACCTCCTGCACCCGAAGCAGGGATCATACCCCGAGACCAACGAGCCTTCTCGATGCACATGAGTAACGCCTCCGTTCTTGGTATCACCGTGCAGAGCTACTGCTCACACAGCGTTCTCCCTGGCTGTTGCGGTTTGATTGTTTAAACCGTTGTCTTTTACTATAGCAACTTCTAGAATCGGACGGAGCTCGTAGCCGATGCCCTTGCTTACGCAGGAAAAACCTGTTGGAACTACGGTTTTCCAGGTAGTACAACAGCAAAACCGTCGTTTCCGTGGTGTAGCGGTTATCACGTCTGCTTTACACGCAGAAGGTCCCCGGTTCGATCCCGGGCGAAAGCACGACTTTTTTTAAACCCGTTTTCGGATTCCATTCCCGAGATAACGTCACGTCTGCGTATGCAGGGATAATAAATGTCGTATGCTACACCGATATCGCGTTATTTTACTGTCAAATGCTCTTGCTCCCATAGTGCACCGGTATTCAGTAACTCAGAACGCTCGTAGCCCCATTCTGGCCGGCAAAATTTAGTATCCATTTCTTCAAGACTACTTCAAGTTCGCTTCATACTGGCTTTCCTGAGCTCTTTGCACTCGCCTTGTCACAACTCTCTTGAAGCGTGAACGTAACTAATAGTGAGAAACTCTTAACTACGCTCAGTCTTGTATCCCACTCTTTGGTTGACGTTGTCGCTAATCAGATGAAGGTAGACTGCTCCACGATTGAGCTTCGTCTCCAATCACGGTGCACACGTTCTGCAAAGACAACCTTTGTTTTCCGTAGCATGCAAGATTACTGTCGGCTCTTCTACAGAAATCGACCTATGTAATTTACTGGCATCAGATTCTTGCCATATCAAACGTCCCTTCATGACCGTAGGGCCACACACAGCGTGCTGCGGCACGCATCTCTTCTTCATTGCAGAGCTACAAACGTGGGTGAGCTACACGTACTCTTCAGCACGGTCAAAACGGTAGGGCTCGTCCGGGATTTGAACCCGGGACCTCCTGCACCCAAAGCAGGAATCATACCCCTAGACCAACGAGCCACCTGCTGCTAGCAGTGAAGGTAATCCCAAGCACTCCAGCTCCGAGGAACACAAACTTTCATGTAAATCAGGAAGAAAAGCGCTTTCTGAAGGCAGCGCCCACCACTGATGGCAAGAATATTAAAGGCAATGAATGTAGAGTGAATAATTTCATCGCGCTCTGCAGATGAACAGACGGTGGTGTTTCACTTTCGTCATGTGGTTTCTCAGTGTCAAGGGAAGGCAAATGCACTAAACAAAAGAACACCGGGAATCCGAAACACCAACTCATAACGAAAAGATAGCGGAATATACTGCAAGCAAAACTTCCAAACACGACTCCTGAAGGCGTCGGTGCCTTAAGAATTATTCCGTGCAGCAATGATCATCTACGAAGAGCCAACTGTATGTGTCGCTCCACCACGCAACTTTTTTTGATATCGTTTTACCTAAATTTCCATTACCTGTTCTTTACAAGAATACCGTGTGGCTTTCAACTGGTCTGCTTCGTCCAGCAGCGATAGTAGTAAGTAAACCGACCACAGTATCATTAGAAGTAGGTCAGACACAAAAATCGGAGTTGCTCTGTAGCACATGTTATTCTGCTTTCAAATGCAATTGTATGGCTGGGAGTAGTGGCGTACTCCTGTAATGCAGGCGTCCGGGAGGCCGTTGCTGTGGGAGACATCTGGGAACAACTACAGATACGGCCATTTCATTAGCTCACGAACGACCGCGATGCTCTTATCGAGCTCTGCAGATAGACCAGACTGCAGTGCGGAATTTTCGGCTAGTGGTGGCTCGGGGTTAAGAGAAGTCGGGAGCTGTGAGCAAAACTACATCGGGAAACCGAAACAGACGACTCATAACGAAAAGATTGCGGAATGTACTGCAAAAGCAAACGTTGGAGAAGACGAACTCTGAAGCCGTCGGTGCTTTAACAAACATTCCGTGCAGCAACGATAATCTGGGAAGAGCGAAGGGTGGGTACCGCTCGACCACACAACAAAATTTTATATAATGTTCTACTTGTTCTAAATTTGCGTTTCCAGATCATCAGTAAGATACTGTGTGATTTACACCTGGCTTGCTTCTTCGAAAAGCGATATTAAGAAATACATCGACTGCAACGTCATTAGGGGTCGCGGGTCCGGGCGCCGGCGCGCCAGCGGCGGCCTGTCGGGGCTGCTGGTGCCTCCATGTAGAGCTACCGCACGGCCCGGGCTCCTTGCCGCTAACGAAGTGATTGCTTTTGGTGACATCATTTGCAATAGCGACTGCGCGAATTGACGGTAGCTCTTACGGAAAGCAAGAGTAGCTGATGCTACCGAGGACTCGGCCGCGTTCATTGCCGACGACTTCTTGGGCTCTTATTCATGGTGGCATTCAGACAGGCAAGGGTGCTGGCGATTGTTGGGTACGAATGCGAAATTCCTGCATTGTGCGTTTCCGCAAAGTGATTTTTACGCCAAAGTTGCGATCGTCCTCAAGTTGTGTCACATGTGGAGCTCACAGCGTAGCAGTTTCCGTGGTGTAGCGGTTATCACGTCTGCCAACACGCAGAACGTCACCGGTTCGATTCCGGGCGGAAACACATTTTTGTCGCACTCAACAAGACACTTGCTACAATCTCTACGGTGAACATTTAAATCAATTTCAAACGTCCAACCACCAGGCTGCAGATGGCTCAAATGATACATGAAACTCTTTCAGAAGCGGCTACTTGGTTTTTGTGCTTACCTGGAGGGCTGGAAATGCGCGGAACAGCCGCCGGCATGCCAGTAGTCGCCACACGTTTGCACGAAACGCAAGGGCTCGTCCGGGATTTGAACCCGGGACCTCCTGCACCCGAAGCAGGGATCATACCCCGAGACCAACGAGCCTTCTCGATGCACATGAGTAACGCCTCCGTTCTTGGTATCACCGTGCAGAGCTACTGCTCACCCAGCGTTCTCCCTGGCTGTTGCGGTTTGATTGTTTAAACCGTTGTCTTTTACTATAGCAACTTCTAGAATCGGACGGAGCTCGTAGCCGATGCCCTTGCTTACGCAGGAAAAATCTGTTGGAACTACGGTTTTCCAGGTAGTACAACGGCAAAACCGTCGTTTCCGTGGTGTAGCGGTTATCACGTCTGCTTTACACGCAGAAGGTCCCCGGTTCGATCCCGGGCGAAAGCACGACTTTTTTTAAACCCGTTTTCGGATTCCATTCCCGAGATAACGTCACGTCTGCGTATGCAGGGATAATAAATGTCGTATGCTACACCGATATCGCGTTATTTTACTGTCAAATGCTCTTGCTCCCATAGTGCACCGGTATTCAGTAACTCAGAACGCTCGTAGCCCCATTCTGGCCGGCAAAATTTAGTATCCATTTCTTCAAGACTACTTCAAGTTCGCTTCATACTGGCTTTCCTGAGCTCTTTGCACTCGCCTTGTCACAACTCTCTTGAAGCGCGAACGTAACTAATAGTGAGAAACTCTTAACTACGCTCAGTCTTGTATCCCACTCTTTGGTTGACGTTGTCGCTAATCAGATGAAGGTAGACTGCTCCACGATTGAGCTTCGTCTCCAATCACGGTGCACACGTTCTGCAAAGACAACCTTTGTTTTCCGTAGCATGCAAGATTACTGTCGGCTCTTCTACAGAAATCGACCTATGTAATTTACTGGCATCAGATTCTTGCCATATCAAACGTCCCTTCATGACCGTAGGGCCACACACAGCGTGCTGCGGCACGCATCTCTTCTTCATTGCAGAGCTACAAACGTGGGTGAGCTACACCTACTCTTCAGCACGGTCAAAACGGTAGGGCTCGTCCGGGATTTGAACCCGGGACCTCCTGCACCCAAAGCAGGAATCATACCCCTAGACCAACGAGCCACCTGCTGCTAGCAGTGAAGGTAATCCCAAGCACTCCAGCTCCGAGGAACACAAACTTTCATGTAAATCAGGAAGAAAAGCGCTTTCTGAAGGCAGCGCCCACCACTGATGGCAAGAATATTAAAGGCAATGAATGTAGAGTGAATAATTTCATCGCGCTCTGCAGATGAACAGACGGTGGTGTTTCACTTTCGTCATGTGGTTTCTCAGTGTCAAGGGAAGGCAAATGCACTAAACAAAAGAACACCGGGAATCCGAAACACCAACTCATAACGAAAAGATAGCGGAATATACTGCAAGCAAAACTTCCAAACACGACTCCTGAAGGCGTCGGTGCCTTAAGAATTATTCCGTGCAGCAATGATCATCTACGAAGAGCCAACTGTATGTGTCGCTCCACCACGCAACTTTTTTTGATATCGTTTTACCTAAATTTCCATTACCTGTTCTTTACAAGAATACCGTGTGGCTTTCAACTGGTCTGCTTCGTCCAGCAGCGATAGTAGTAAGTAAACCGACCACAGTATCATTAGAAGTAGGTCAGACACAAAAATCGGAGTTGCTCTGTAGCACATGTTATTCTGCTTTCAAATGCAATTGTATGGCTGGGAGTAGTGGCGTACTCCTGTAATGCAGGCGTCCGGGAGGCCGTTGCTGTGGGAGACATCTGGGAACAACTACAGATACGGCCATTTCATTAGCTCAGGAACGACCGCGATGCTCTTATCGAGCTCTGCAGATAGACCAGACTGCAGTGCGGAATTTTCGGCTAGTGGTGGCTCGGGGTTAAGAGAAGTCGGGAGCTGTGAGCAAAACTACATCGGGAAACCGAAACAGACGACTCATAACGAAAAGATTGCGGAATGTACTGCAAAAGCAAACGTTGGAGAAGACGAACTCTGAAGCCGTCGGTGCTTTAACAAACATTCCGTGCAGCAACGATAATCTGGGAAGAGCGAAGGGTGGGTACCGCTCGACCACACAACAAAATTTTATATAATGTTCTACTTGTTCTAAATTTGCGTTTCCAGATCATCAGTAAAATACTGTGTGATTTACACCTGGCTTGCTTCTTCGAAAAGCGATATTAAGAAATACATCGACTGCAACGTCATTAGGGGTCGCGGGTCCGGGCGCCGGCGCGCCAGCGGCGGCCTGTCGGGGCTGCTGGTGCCTCCATGTAGAGCTACTGCTACCGCTGGGCCCGGGCTCCTTGCCGCTAACGAAGTGATTGCTTTTGGTGACATCATTTGCAATAGCGACTGCGCGAATTGACGGTAGCTCTTACGGAAAGCAAGAGTAGCTGATGCTACCGAGGACTCGGCCGCGTTCATTGCCGACGACTTCTTGGGCTCTTATTCATGGTGGCATTCAGACAGGCAAGGGTGCTGGCGATTGTTAGGTACGAATGCGAAATTCCTGCATTGTGCGTTTCCGCAAAGTGATTTTTACGCCAAAGTTGCGATCGTCCTCAAGTTGTGTCACATGTGGAGCTCACAGCGTAGCAGTTTCCGTGGTGTAGCGGTTATCACGTCTGCCAACACGCAGAACGTCACCGGTTCGATTCCGGGCGGAAACACATTTTTGTCGCACTCAACAAGACACTTGCTACAATCTCTACGGTGAACATTTAAATCAATTTCAAACGTCCAACCACCAGGCTGCAGATGGCTCAAATGATACATGAAACTCTTTCAGAAGCGGCTACTTGGTTTTTGTGCTTACCTGGAGGGCTGGAAATGCGCGGAACAGCCGCCGGCATGCCAGTAGTCGCCACACGTTTGCACGAAACGCAAGGGCTCGTCCGGGATTTGAACCCGGGACCTCCTGCACCCGAAGCAGGGATCATACCCCGAGACCAACGAGCCTTCTCGATGCACATGAGTAACGCCTCCGTTCTTGGTGTCACCGTGCAGAGCTACTGCTCACCCAGCGTTCTCCCTGGCTATTGCGGTTTGATTGTTTAAACCGTTGTCTTTTACTATAGCAACTTCTAGAATCGGACGGAGCTCGTAGCCGATGCCCTTGCTTACGCAGGAAAAATCTGTTGGAACTACGGTTTTCCAGGTAGTACAACGGCAAAACCGTCGTTTCCGTGGTGTAGCGGTTATCACGTCTGCTTTACACGCAGAAGGTCCCCGGTTCGATCCCGGGCGAAAGCACGACTTTTTTTAAACCCGTTTTCGGATTCCATTCCCGAGATAACGTCACGTCTGCGTATGCAGGGATAATAAATGTCGTATGCTACACCGATATCGCGTTATTTTACTGTCAAATGCTCTTGCTCCCATAGTGCACCGGTATTCAGTAACTCAGAACGCTCGTAGCCCCATTCTGGCCGGCAAAATTTAGTATCCATTTCTTCAAGACTACTTCAAGTTCGCTTCATACTGGCTTTCCTGAGCTCTTTGCACTCGCCTTGTCACAACTCTCTTGAAGCGCGAACGTAACTAATAGTGAGAAACTCTTAACTACGCTCAGTCTTGTATCCCACTCTTTGGTTGACGTTGTCGCTAATCAGATGAAGGTAGACTGCTCCACGATTGAGCTTCGTCTCCAATCACGGTGCACACGTTCTGCAAAGACAACCTTTGTTTTCCGTAGCATGCAAGATTACTGTCGTCTCTTCTACAGAAATCGACCTATGTAATTTACTGGCATCAGATTCTTGCCATATCAAACGTCCCTTCATGACCGTAGGGCCACACACAGCGTGCTGCGGCACGCATCTCTTCTTCATTGCAGAGCTACAAACGTGGGTGAGCTACACCTACTCTTCAGCACGGTCAAAACGGTAGGGCTCGTCCGGGATTTGAACCCGGGACCTCCTGCACCCAAAGCAGGAATCATACCCCTAGACCAACGAGCCACCTGCTGCTAGCAGTGAAGGTAATCCCAAGCACTCCAGCTCCGAGGAACACAAACTTTCATGTAAATCAGGAAGAAAAGCGCTTTCTGAAGGCAGCGCCCACCACTGATGGCAAGAATATTAAAGGCAATGAATGTAGAGTGAATAATTTCATCGCGCTCTGCAGATGAACAGACGGTGGTGTTTCACTTTCGTCATGTGGTTTCTCAGTGTCAAGGGAAGGCAAATGCACTAAACAAAAGAACACCGGGAATCCGAAACACCAACTCATAACGAAAAGATAGCGGAATATACTGCAAGCAAAACTTCCAAACACGACTCCTGAAGGCGTCGGTGCCTTAAGAATTATTCCGTGCAGCAATGATCATCTACGAAGAGCCAACTGTATGTGTCGCTCCACCACGCAACTTTTTTTGATATCGTTTTACCTAAATTTCCATTACCTGTTCTTTACAAGAATACCGTGTGGCTTTCAACTGGTCTGCTTCGTCCAGCAGCGATAGTAGTAAGTAAACCGACCACAGTATCATTAGAAGTAGGTCAGACACAAAAATCGGAGTTGCTCTGTAGCACATGTTATTCTGCTTTCAAATGCAATTGTATGGCTGGGAGTAGTGGCGTACTCCTGTAATGCAGGCGTCCGGGAGGCCGTTGCTGTGGGAGACATCTGGGAACAACTACAGATACGGCCATTTCATTAGCTCAGGAACGACCGCGATGCTCTTATCGAGCTCTGCAGATAGACCAGACTGCAGTGCGGAATTTTCGGCTAGTGGTGGCTCGGGGTTAAGAGAAGTCGGGAGCTGTGAGCAAAACTACATCGGGAAACCGAAACAGACGACTCATAACGAAAAGATTGCGGAATGTACTGCAAAAGCAAACGTTGGAGAAGACGAACTCTGAAGCCGTCGGTGCTTTAACAAACATTCCGTGCAGCAACGATAATCTGGGAAGAGCGAAGGGTGGGTACCGCTCGACCACACAACAAAATTTTATATAATGTTCTACTTGTTCTAAATTTGCGTTTCCAGATCATCAGTAAGATACTGTGTGATTTACACCTGGCTTGCTTCTTCGAAAAGCGATATTAAGAAATACATCGACTGCAACGTCATTAGGGGTCGCGGGTCCGGGCGCCGGCGCGCCAGCGGCGGCCTGTCGGGGCTGCTGGTGCCTCCATGTAGAGCTACCGCACGGCCCGGGCTCCTTGCCGCTAACGAAGTGATTGCTTTTGGTGACATCATTTGCAATAGCGACTGCGCGAATTGACGGTAGCTCTTACGGAAAGCAAGAGTAGCTGATGCTACCGAGGACTCGGCCGCGTTCATTGCCGACGACTTCTTGGGCTCTTATTCATGGTGGCATTCAGACAGGCAAGGGTGCTGGCGATTGTTGGGTACGAATGCGAAATTCCTGCATTGTGCGTTTCCGCAAAGTGATTTTTACGCCAAAGTTGCGATCGTCCTCAAGTTGTGTCACATGTGGAGCTCACAGCGTAGCAGTTTCCGTGGTGTAGCGGTTATCACGTCTGCCAACACGCAGAACGTCACCGGTTCGATTCCGGGCGGAAACACATTTTTGTCGCACTCAACAAGACACTTGCTACAATCTCTACGGTGAACATTTAAATCAATTTCAAACGTCCAACCACCAGGCTGCAGATGGCTCAAATGATACATGAAACTCTTTCAGAAGCGGCTACTTGGTTTTTGTGCTTACCTGGAGGGCTGGAAATGCGCGGAACAGCCGCCGGCATGCCAGTAGTCGCCACACGTTTGCACGAAACGCAAGGGCTCGTCCGGGATTTGAACCCGGGACCTCCTGCACCCGAAGCAGGGATCATACCCCGAGACCAACGAGCCTTCTCGATGCACATGAGTAACGCCTCCGTTCTTGGTATCACCGTGCAGAGCTACTGCTCACCCAGCGTTCTCCCTGGCTGTTGCGGTTTGATTGTTTAAACCGTTGTCTTTTACTATAGCAACTTCTAGAATCGGACGGAGCTCGTAGCCGATGCCCTTGCTTACGCAGGAAAAATCTGTTGGAACTACGGTTTTCCAGGTAGTACAACGGCAAAACCGTCGTTTCCGTGGTGTAGCGGTTATCACGTCTGCTTTACACGCAGAAGGTCCCCGGTTCGATCCCGGGCGAAAGCACGACTTTTTTTAAACCCGTTTTCGGATTCCATTCCCGAGATAACGTCACGTCTGCGTATGCAGGGATAATAAATGTCGTATGCTACACCGATATCGCGTTATTTTACTGTCAAATGCTCTTGCTCCCATAGTGCACCGGTATTCAGTAACTCAGAACGCTCGTAGCCCCATTCTGGCCGGCAAAATTTAGTATCCATTTCTTCAAGACTACTTCAAGTTCGCTTCATACTGGCTTTCCTGAGCTCTTTGCACTCGCCTTGTCACAACTCTCTTGAAGCGCGAACGTAACTAATAGTGAGAAACTCTTAACTACGCTCAGTCTTGTATCCCACTCTTTGGTTGACGTTGTCGCTAATCAGATGAAGGTAGACTGCTCCACGATTGAGCTTCGTCTCCAATCACGGTGCACACGTTCTGCAAAGACAACCTTTGTTTTCCGTAGCATGCAAGATTACTGTCGGCTCTTCTACAGAAATCGACCTATGTAATTTACTGGCATCAGATTCTTGCCATATCAAACGTCCCTTCATGACCGTAGGGCCACACACAGCGTGCTGCGGCACGCATCTCTTCTTCATTGCAGAGCTACAAACGTGGGTGAGCTACACCTACTCTTCAGCACGGTCAAAACGGTAGGGCTCGTCCGGGATTTGAACCCGGGACCTCCTGCACCCAAAGCAGGAATCATACCCCTAGACCAACGAGCCACCTGCTGCTAGCAGTGAAGGTAATCCCAAGCACTCCAGCTCCGAGGAACACAAACTTTCATGTAAATCAGGAAGAAAAGCGCTTTCTGAAGGCAGCGCCCACCACTGATGGCAAGAATATTAAAGGCAATGAATGTAGAGTGAATAATTTCATCGCGCTCTGCAGATGAACAGACGGTGGTGTTTCACTTTCGTCATGTGGTTTCTCAGTGTCAAGGGAAGGCAAATGCACTAAACAAAAGAACACCGGGAATCCGAAACACCAACTCATAACGAAAAGATAGCGGAATATACTGCAAGCAAAACTTCCAAACACGACTCCTGAAGGCGTCGGTGCCTTAAGAATTATTCCGTGCAGCAATGATCATCTACGAAGAGCCAACTGTATGTGTCGCTCCACCACGCAACTTTTTTTGATATCGTTTTACCTAAATTTCCATTACCTGTTCTTTACAAGAATACCGTGTGGCTTTCAACTGGTCTGCTTCGTCCAGCAGCGATAGTAGTAAGTAAACCGACCACAGTATCATTAGAAGTAGGTCAGACACAAAAATCGGAGTTGCTCTGTAGCACATGTTATTCTGCTTTCAAATGCAATTGTATGGCTGGGAGTAGTGGCGTACTCCTGTAATGCAGGCGTCCGGGAGGCCGTTGCTGTGGGAGACATCTGGGAACAACTACAGATACGGCCATTTCATTAGCTCAGGAACGACCGCGATGCTCTTATCGAGCTCTGCAGATAGACCAGACTGCAGTGCGGAATTTTCGGCTAGTGGTGGCTCGGGGTTAAGAGAAGTCGGGAGCTGTGAGCAAAACTACATCGGGAAACCGAAACAGACGACTCATAACGAAAAGATTGCGGAATGTACTGCAAAAGCAAACGTTGGAGAAGACGAACTCTGAAGCCGTCGGTGCTTTAACAAACATTCCGTGCAGCAACGATAATCTGGGAAGAGCGAAGGGTGGGTACCGCTCGACCACACAACAAAATTTTATATAATGTTCTACTTGTTCTAAATTTGCGTTTCCAGATCATCAGTAAAATACTGTGTGATTTACACCTGGCTTGCTTCTTCGAAAAGCGATATTAAGAAATACATCGACTGCAACGTCATTAGGGGTCGCGGGTCCGGGCGCCGGCGCGCCAGCGGCGGCCTGTCGGGGCTGCTGGTGCCTCCATGTAGAGCTACCGCACGGCCCGGGCTCCTTGCCGCTAACGAAGTGATTGCTTTTGGTGACATCATTTGCAATAGCGACTGCGCGAATTGACGGTAGCTCTTACGGAAAGCAAGAGTAGCTGATGCTACCGAGGACTCGGCCGCGTTCATTGCCGACGACTTCTTGGGCTCTTATTCATGGTGGCATTCAGACAGGCAAGGGTGCTGGCGATTGTTGGGTACGAATGCGAAATTCCTGCATTGTGCGTTTCCGCAAAGTGATTTTTACGCCAAAGTTGCGATCGTCCTCAAGTTGTGTCACATGTGGAGCTCACAGCGTAGCAGTTTCCGTGGTGTAGCGGTTATCACGTCTGCCAACACGCAGAACGTCACCGGTTCGATTCCGGGCGGAAACACATTTTTGTCGCACTCAACAAGACACTTGCTACAATCTCTACGGTGAACATTTAAATCAATTTCAAACGTCCAACCACCAGGCTGCAGATGGCTCAAATGATACATGAAACTCTTTCAGAAGCGGCTACTTGGTTTTTGTGCTTACCTGGAGGGCTGGAAATGCGCGGAACAGCCGCCGGCATGCCAGTAGTCGCCACACGTTTGCACGAAACGCAAGGGCTCGTCCGGGATTTGAACCCGGGACCTCCTGCACCCGAAGCAGGGATCATACCCCGAGACCAACGAGCCTTCTCGATGCACATGAGTAACGCCTCCGTTCTTGGTATCACCGTGCAGAGCTACTGCTCACCCAGCGTTCTCCCTGGCTGTTGCGGTTTGATTGTTTAAACCGTTGTCTTTTACTATAGCAACTTCTAGAATCGGACGGAGCTCGTAGCCGATGCCCTTGCTTACGCAGGAAAAATCTGTTGGAACTACGGTTTTCCAGGTAGTACAACAGCAAAACCGTCGTTTCCGTGGTGTAGCGGTTATCACGTCTGCTTTACACGCAGAAGGTCCCCGGTTCGATCCCGGGCGAAAGCACGACTTTTTTTAAACCCGTTTTCGGATTCCATTCCCGAGATAACGTCACGTCTGCGTATGCAGGGATAATAAATGTCGTATGCTACACCGATATCGCGTTATTTTACTGTCAAATGCTCTTGCTCCCATAGTGCACCGGTATTCAGTAACTCAGAACGCTCGTAGCCCCATTCTGGCCGGCAAAATTTAGTATCCATTTCTTCAAGACTACTTCAAGTTCGCTTCATACTGGCTTTCCTGAGCTCTTTGCACTCGCCTTGTCACAACTCTCTTGAAGCGCGAACGTAACTAATAGTGAGAAACTCTTAACTACGCTCAGTCTTGTATCCCACTCTTTGGTTGACGTTGTCGCTAATCAGATGAAGGTAGACTGCTCCACGATTGAGCTTCGTCTCCAATCACGGTGCACACGTTCTGCAAAGACAACCTTTGTTTTCTGTAGCATGCAAGATTACTGTCGGCTCTTCTACAGAAATCGACCTACGTAATTTACTGGCATCAGATTCTTGCCATATCAAACGTCCCTTCATGACCGTAGGGCCACACACAGCGTGCTGCGGCACGCATCTCTTCTTCATTGCAGAGCTACAAACGTGGGTGAGCTACACCTACTCTTCAGCACGGTCAAAACGGTAGGGCTCGTCCGGGATTTGAACCCGGGACCTCCTGCACCCAAAGCAGGAATCATACCCCTAGACCAACGAGCCACCTGCTGCTAGCAGTGAAGGTAATCCCAAGCACTCCACCTCCGAGGAACACAAACTTTCATGTAAATCAGGAAGAAAAGCGCTTTCTGAAGGCAGCGCCCACCACTGATGGAAAGAATATTAAAGGCAATGAATGTAGAGTGAATAATTTCATCGCGCTCTGCAGATGAACAGACGGTGGTGTTTCACTTTCGTCATGTGGTTTCTCAGTGTCAAGGGAAGGCAAATGCACTAAACAAAAGAACACCGGGAATCCGAAACACCAACTCATAACGAAAAGATAGCGGAATATACTGCAAGCAAAACTTCCAAACACGACTCCTGAAGGCGTCGGTGCCTTAAGAATTATTCCGTGCAGCAATGATCATCTACGAAGAGCCAACTGTATGTGTCGCTCCACCACGCAACTTTTTTTGATATCGTTTTACCTAAATTTCCATTACCTGTTCTTTACAAGAATACCGTGTGGCTTTCAACTGGTCTGCTTCGTCCAGCAGCGATAGTAGTAAGTAAACCGACCACAGTATCATTAGAAGTAGGTCAGACACAAAAATCGGAGTTGCTCTGTAGCACATGTTATTCTGCTTTCAAATGCAATTGTATGGCTGGGAGTAGTGGCGTACTCCTGTAATGCAGGCGTCCGGGAGGCCGTTGCTGTGGGAGACATCTGGGAACAACTACAGATACGGCCATTTCATTAGCTCACGAACGACCGCGATGCTCTTATCGAGCTCTGCAGATAGACCAGACTGCAGTGCGGAATTTTCGGCTAGTGGTGGCTCGGGGTTAAGAGAAGTCGGGAGCTGTGAGCAAAACTACATCGGGAAACCGAAACAGACGACTCATAACGAAAAGATTGCGGAATGTACTGCAAAAGCAAACGTTGGAGAAGACGAACTCTGAAGCCGTCGGTGCTTTAACAAACATTCCGTGCAGCAACGATAATCTGGGAAGAGCGAAGGGTGGGTACCGCTCGACCACACAACAAAATTTTATATAATGTTCTACTTGTTCTAAATTTGCGTTTCCAGATCATCAGTAAGATACTGTGTGATTTACACCTGGCTTGCTTCTTCGAAAAGCGATATTAAGAAATACATCGACTGCAACGTCATTAGGGGTCGCGGGTCCGGGCGCCGGCGCGCCAGCGGCGGCCTGTCGGGGCTGCTGGTGCCTCCATGTAGAGCTACCGCACGGCCCGGGCTCCTTGCCGCTAACGAAGTGATTGCTTTTGGTGACATCATTTGCAATAGCGACTGCGCGAATTGACGGTAGCTCTTACGGAAAGCAAGAGTAGCTGATGCTACCGAGGACTCGGCCGCGTTCATTGCCGACGACTTCTTGGGCTCTTATTCATGGTGGCATTCAGACAGGCAAGGGTGCTGGCGATTGTTGGGTACGAATGCGAAATTCCTGCATTGTGCGTTTCCGCAAAGTGATTTTTACGCCAAAGTTGCGATCGTCCTCAAGTTGTGTCACATGTGGAGCTCACAGCGTAGCAGTTTCCGTGGTGTAGCGGTTATCACGTCTGCCAACACGCAGAACGTCACCGGTTCGATTCCGGGCGGAAACACATTTTTGTCGCACTCAACAAGACACTTGCTACAATCTCTACGGTGAACATTTAAATCAATTTCAAACGTCCAACCACCAGGCTGCAGATGGCTCAAATGATACATGAAACTCTTTCAGAAGCGGCTACTTGGTTTTTGTGCTTACCTGGAGGGCTGGAAATGCGCGGAACAGCCGCCGGCATGCCAGTAGTCGCCACACGTTTGCACGAAACGCAAGGGCTCGTCCGGGATTTGAACCCGGGACCTCCTGCACCCGAAGCAGGGATCATACCCCGAGACCAACGAGCCTTCTCGATGCACATGAGTAACGCCTCCGTTCTTGGTATCACCGTGCAGAGCTACTGCTCACCCAGCGTTCTCCCTGGCTGTTGCGGTTTGATTGTTTAAACCGTTGTCTTTTACTATAGCAACTTCTAGAATCGGACGGAGCTCGTAGCCGATGCCCTTGCTTACGCAGGAAAAATCTGTTGGAACTACGGTTTTCCAGGTAGTACAACAGCAAAACCGTCGTTTCCGTGGTGTAGCGGTTATCACGTCTGCTTTACACGCAGAAGGTCCCCGGTTCGATCCCGGGCGAAAGCACGACTTTTTTTAAACCCGTTTTCGGATTCCATTCCCGAGATAACGTCACGTCTGCGTATGCAGGGATAATAAATGTCGTATGCTACACCGATATCGCGTTATTTTACTGTCAAATGCTCTTGCTCCCATAGTGCACCGGTATTCAGTAACTCAGAACGCTCGTAGCCCCATTCTGGCCGGCAAAATTTAGTATCCATTTCTTCAAGACTACTTCAAGTTCGCTTCATACTGGCTTTCCTGAGCTCTTTGCACTCGCCTTGTCACAACTATCTTGAAGCGCGAACGTAACTAATAGTGAGAAACTCTTAACTACGCTCAGTCTTGTATCCCACTCTTTGGTTGACGTTGTCGCTAATCAGATGAAGGTAGACTGCTCCACGATTGAGCTTCGTCTCCAATCACGGTGCACACGTTCTGCAAAGACAACCTTTGTTTTCCGTAGCATGCAAGATTACTGTCGGCTCTTCTACAGAAATCGACCTACGTAATTTACTGGCATCAGATTCTTGCCATATCAAACGTCCCTTCATGACCGTAGGGCCACACACAGCGTGCTGCGGCACGCATCTCTTCTTCATTGCAGAGCTACAAACGTGGGTGAGCTACACCTACTCTTCAGCACGGTCAAAACGGTAGGGCTCGTCCGGGATTTGAACCCGGGACCTCCTGCACCCAAAGCAGGAATCATACCCCTAGACCAACGAGCCACCTGCTGCTAGCAGTGAAGGTAATCCCAAGCACTCCAGCTCCGAGGAACACAAACTTTCATGTAAATCAGGAAGAAAAGCGCTTTCTGAAGGCAGCGCCCACCACTGATGGCAAGAATATTAAAGGCAATGAATGTAGAGTGAATAATTTCATCGCGCTCTGCAGATGAACAGACGGTGGTGTTTCACTTTCGTCATGTGGTTTCTCAGTGTCAAGGGAAGGCAAATGCACTAAACAAAAGAACACCGGGAATCCGAAACACCAACTCATAACGAAAAGATAGCGGAATATACTGCAAGCAAAACTTCCAAACACGACTCCTGAAGGCGTCGGTGCCTTAAGAATTATTCCGTGCAGCAATGATCATCTACGAAGAGCCAACTGTATGTGTCGCTCCACCACGCAACTTTTTTTGATATCGTTTTACCTAAATTTCCATTACCTGTTCTTTACAAGAATACCGTGTGGCTTTCAACTGGTCTGCTTCGTCCAGCAGCGATAGTAGTAAGTAAACCGACCACAGTATCATTAGAAGTAGGTCAGACACAAAAATCGGAGTTGCTCTGTAGCACATGTTATTCTGCTTTCAAATGCAATTGTATGGCTGGGAGTAGTGGCGTACTCCTGTAATGCAGGCGTCCGGGAGGCCGTTGCTGTGGGAGACATCTGGGAACAACTACAGATACATCCATTTCATTAGCTCAGGAACGACCGCGATGCTCTTATCGAGCTCTGCAGATAGACCAGACTGCAGTGCGGAATTTTCGGCTAGTGGTGGCTCGGGGTTAAGAGAAGTCGGGAGCTGTGAGCAAAACTACATCGGGAAACCGAAACAGACGACTCATAACGAAAAGATTGCGGAATGTACTGCAAAAGCAAACGTTGGAGAAGACGAACTCTGAAGCCGTCGGTGCTTTAACAAACATTCCGTGCAGCAACGATAATCTGGGAAGAGCGAAGGGTGGGTACCGCTCGACCACACAACAAAATTTTATATAATGTTCTACTTGTTCTAAATTTGCGTTTCCAGATCATCAGTAAGATACTGTGTGATTTACACCTGGCTTGCTTCTTCGAAAAGCGATATTAAGAAATACATCGACTGCAACGTCATTAGGGGTCGCGGGTCCGGGCGCCGGCGCGCCAGCGGCGGCCTGTCGGGGCTGCTGGTGCCTCCATGTAGAGCTACCGCACGGCCCGGGCTCCTTGCCGCTAACGAAGTGATTGCTTTTGGTGACATCATTTGCAATAGCGACTGCGCGAATTGACGGTAGCTCTTACGGAAAGCAAGAGTAGCTGATGCTACCGAGGACTCGGCCGCGTTCATTGCCGACGACTTCTTGGGCTCTTATTCATGGTGGCATTCAGACAGGCAAGGGTGCTGGCGATTGTTGGGTACGAATGCGAAATTCCTGCATTGTGCGTTTCCGCAAAGTGATTTTTACGCCAAAGTTGCGATCGTCCTCAAGTTGTGTCACATGTGGAGCTCACAGCGTAGCAGTTTCCGTGGTGTAGCGGTTATCACGTCTGCCAACACGCAGAACGTCACCGGTTCGATTCCGGGCGGAAACACATTTTTGTCGCACTCAACAAGACACTTGCTACAATCTCTACGGTGAACATTTAAATCAATTTCAAACGTCCAACCACCAGGCTGCAGATGGCTCAAATGATACATGAAACTCTTTCAGAAGCGGCTACTTGGTTTTTGTGCTTACCTGGAGGGCTGGAAATGCGCGGAACAGCCGCCGGCATGCCAGTAGTCGCCACACGTTTGCACGAAACGCAAGGGCTCGTCCGGGATTTGAACCCGGGACCTCCTGCACCCGAAGCAGGGATCATACCCCGAGACCAACGAGCCTTCTCGATGCACATGAGTAACGCCTCCGTTCTTGGTATCACCGTGCAGAGCTACTGCTCAGCCAGCGTTCTCCCTGGCTGTTGCGGTTTGATTGTTTAAACCGTTGTCTTTTACTATAGCAACTTCTAGAATCGGACGGAGCTCGTAGCCGATGCCCTTGCTTACGCAGGAAAAATCTGTTGGAACTACGGTTTTCCAGGTAGTACAACGGCAAAACCGTCGTTTCCGTGGTGTAGCGGTTATCACGTCTGCTTTACACGCAGAAGGTCCCCGGTTCGATCCCGGGCGAAAGCACGACTTTTTTTAAACCCGTTTTCGGATTCCATTCCCGAGATAACGTCACGTCTGCGTATGCAGGGATAATAAATGTCGTATGCTACACCGATATCGCGTTATTTTACTGTCAAATGCTCTTGCTCCCATAGTGCACCGGTATTCAGTAACTCAGAACGCTCGTAGCCCCATTCTGGCCGGCAAAATTTAGTATCCATTTCTTCAAGACTACTTCAAGTTCGCTTCATACTGGCTTTCCTGAGCTCTTTGCACTCGCCTTGTCACAACTCTCTTGAAGCGCGAACGTAACTAATAGTGAGAAACTCTTAACTACGCTCAGTCTCGTATCCCACTCTTTGGTTGACGTTGTCGCTAATCAGATGAAGGTAGACTGCTCCACGATTGAGCTTCGTCTCCAATCACGGTGCACACGTTCTGCAAAGACAACCTTTGTTTTCCGTAGCATGCAAGATTACTGTCGGCTCTTCTACAGAAATCGACCTATGTAATTTACTGGCATCAGATTCTTGCCATATCAAACGTCCCTTCATGACCGTAGGGCCACACACAGCGTGCTGCGGCACGCATCTCTTCTTCATTGCAGAGCTACAAACGTGGGTGAGCTACACCTACTCTTCAGCACGGTCAAAACGGTAGGGCTCGTCTGGGATTGGAACCCGGGACCTCCTGCACCCAAAGCAGGAATCATACCCCTAGACCAACGAGCCACCTGCTGCTAGCAGTGAAGGTAATCCCAAGCACTCCACCTCCGAGGAACACAAACTTTCATGTAAATCAGGAAGAAAAGCGCTTTCTGAAGGCAGCGCCCACCACTGATGGCAAGAATATTAAAGGCAATGAATGTAGAGTGAATAATTTCATCGCGCTCTGCAGATGAACAGACGGTGGTGTTTCACTTTCGTCATGTGGTTTCTC
The DNA here is from genome assembly GCF_023897955.1 of Schistocerca gregaria. Classification (NCBI taxonomy): domain Eukaryota; kingdom Metazoa; phylum Arthropoda; class Insecta; order Orthoptera; family Acrididae; genus Schistocerca; species Schistocerca gregaria. Next base: position 715,575,504 of record NC_064921.1, on the reverse strand, counting down.
AGTGTCAAGGGAAGGCAAATGCACTAAACAAAAGAACACCGGGAATCCGAAACACCAACTCATAACGAAAAGATAGCGGAATATACTGCAAGCAAAACTTCCAAACACGACTCCTGAAGGCGTCGGTGCCTTAAGAATTATTCCGTGCAGCAATGATCATCTACGAAGAGCCAACTGTATGTGTCGCTCCACCACGCAACTTTTTTTGATATCGTTTTACCTAAATTTCCATTACCTGTTCTTTACAAGAATACCGTGTGGCTTTCAACTGGTCTGCTTCGTCCAGCAGCGATAGTAGTAAGTAAACCGACCACAGTATCATTAGAAGTAGGTCAGACACAAAAATCGGAGTTGCTCTGTAGCTCATGTTATTCTGCTTTCAAATGCAATTGTATGGCTGGGAGTAGTGGCGTACTCCTGTAATGCAGGCGTCCGGGAGGCCGTTGCTGTGGGAGATATCTGGGAACAACTACAGATACGGCCGTTTCATTAGCTCAGGAACGACCGCGATGCTCTTATCGAGCTCTGCAGATAGACCAGACTGCAGTGCGGAATTTTCGGCTAGTGGTGGCTCGGGGTTAAGAGAAGTCGGGAGCTGTGAGCAAAACTACATCGGGAAACCGAAACAGACGACTCATAACGAAAAGATTGCGGGATGTACTGCAAAAGCAAACGTTGGAGAAGACGAACTCTGAAGCCGTCGGTGCTTTAACAAACATTCCGTGCAGCAACGATAATCTGGGAAGAGCGAAGGGTGGGTACCGCTCGACCACACAACAAAATTTTATATAATGTTCTACTTGTTCTAAATTTGCGTTTCCAGATCATCAGTAAGATACTGTGTGATTTACACCTGGCTTGCTTCTTCGAAAAGCGATATTAAGAAATACATCGACTGCAACGTCATTAGGGGTCGCGGGTCCGGGCGCCGGCGCGCCAGCGGCGGCCTGTCGGGGCTGCTGGTGCCTCCATGTAGAAGCTACCGCTGGGCCCGGGCTCCTTGCCGCTAACGAAGTGATTGCTTTTGGTGACATCATTTGCAATAGCGACTGCGCGAATTGACGGTAGCTCTTACGGAAAGCAAGAGTAGCTGATGCTACCGAGGACTCGGCCGCGTTCATTGCCGACGACTTCTTGGGCTCTTATTCATGGTGGCATTCAGACAGGCAAGGGTGCTGGCGATTGTTGGGTACGAATGCGAAATTCCTGCATTGTGCGTTTCCGCAAAGTGATTTTTACGCCAAAGTTGCGATCGTCCTCAAGTTGTGTCACATGTGGAGCTCACAGCGTAGCAGTTTCCGTGGTGTAGCGGTTATCACGTCTGCCAACACGCAGAACGTCACCGGTTCGATTCCGGGCGGAAACACATTTTTGTCGCACTCAACAAGACACTTGCTACAATCTCTACGGTGAACATTTAAATCAATTTCAAACGTCCAACCACCAGGCTGCAGATGGCTCAAATGATACATGAAACTCTTTCAGAAGCGGCTACTTGGTTTTTGTGCTTACCTGGAGGGCTGGAAATGCGCGGAACAGCCGCCGGCATGCCAGTAGTCGCCACACGTTTGCACGAAACGCAAGGGCTCGTCCGGGATTTGAACCCGGGACCTCCTGCACCCGAAGCAGGGATCATACCCCGAGACCAACGAGCCTTCTCGATGCACATGAGTAACGCCTCCGTTCTTGGTATCACCGTGCAGAGCTACTGCTCACACAGCGTTCTCCCTGGCTGTTGCGGTTTGATTGTTTAAACCGTTGTCTTTTACTATAGCAAC